>NC_053192.1:8750000-9375000 GCF_905163445.1 Pararge aegeria | reverse complement strand
ATGTTTTAATGTTTGTATATTTGGAACCGCCAATACAAAATATTTTCATACAGTAGCTGATTTACTGAGGAAGATTTTAGATTTTGTTGTAGTAGCATGCTGCTTCAATTAATTTACGCGGGAGAAGCCAGAAGAAGTGCACAACTAGTAAAAAATAAAAAAAAAGTTAGATTTCAAAGTTTAAACGCTAAAATAAAAATATAATTATTCGTTTTCCAATATAGCTGCAAGACGGCGCCCTTCCATCACAGATGCGGTTAGTTATCAAATGTAATTCTGAGTTAATATATTCTTAATATATTAAGTGTTATTATTTAACGCATTCGTTATATATAGGTTCTTAAGGCTTCTTAACGTTTCTAAGCTTTAAAAAAATATATATATATCAATAATAATAATAAAAATAATAAGAGTTATGGCTTTGAACAAAGTTATTATACTATATGTTCTTAATTCTGCGGGTACTATATATAAATTGCATCTCAGATATCAAAGGATCAATGGCCTCGTGACAGAGGACGTCAAGAATACATAAATTCGTTATTGTTATATTTATAATTGTTGTGTTGTGTTTCTTGGACAGAATATTATTAAATTTTAACTACTAAAATAAAGATGAATTGGTGGATTTTATGATTCAACTTTAAATAAAGATATTTTAATTTAACTATAGCTACCATACCTACACTATAAACCTATAGCTACTACATTTCCTGCTTTAACATTGTGTCATCACATGAAAATGAAATTTGGAAATTGGAATCATTTTTATTTTCATAAGCTGATAAGCTAGCTTGTACTTGTTCGCAGGTAAGGGGAAATTGTTATTTGTTTTGTGCACTGACTCAAATATGAGTGGTTTTGTATGTACGACGTTGTAAAACGAAATTTTTATATCCTCAATGGTTGTAATTAAAACTCTTTTGTTGCCATTTCTGTAAATGTGAACGTTTCGGTATATTACCTAATACTGATGTATGAAACTTACTATGAAACCCAAACTCACAAGGATTAAAAGCAAGGAAGACAATACATGGTAAACTGACGTTTCAACCTTGTGAAATCAAGGTCAGGTTCCGGTTGTGAGGTTCCGGGTTACGTCCGAGTCCGGACCATTGTTACTTGTATCTTTCCGTTTTTTTAATTGCGATCTTACAAAAAAAGTATTGATTTTTGTTTAAGCAGGTTATTTGTCAATAATGAAGATTTAACCGAAGCCTAAGGACAAAGAAAATGTTAGAAGTTACAAATACACATAGGTACATATACACATAGGACACACATAGGTATGTAAAAAAATATTGTTGTGAAAATATTATTTGAATTGTGAAAGGAAACATGTATCACATTCAAATAAATGAGAGCTTGGAGTGTTTTGTTTTGCTATCGAGTAGCCAACCGGCATAGAACTAAAGCCAACCATATGACCTTTTGAAACGCGTAAGTGCTCACGTTCATTGCGATAAATGATTCTATAACCATCATAAGAGCTGCGTTTCTATGGTACATAGCTCTAAAATGGACGATTTACATCAATTAAAGAAACAATCTACGCTACAATACAAATCAGAAAGTATAAGATTGTTTGTAAGTAGTACAACTCTCGGTAGCGTACCGCTACAAGTGTTTATTTACGTAAGTAAAAACACGTTGCGCGCGAACAAACAAAACGCGGATAATTAGAGCCTTAAGTCATAAAGCTATCGTAATAGTGAGCTAGTGATTCAGAAAAACATTTCCCAAATGGTTCCCCGGAAGCGGTAGAGGTGATCGCTACGCTGTCGTAGCGGTAAACATATGGTGCGACCACGCGGGCGGCGATCGATACGTTAGGCGGGCGGCATGCACTTACCGTGGTCATCTTGAAGTTCAACTTTCGCTGCAACGCAGTCTCGAGGTGGAGAGCCATTTATGTATCTTTCACGTTAAGTTCACGTATAAAAGCGGGAGAACACTATAACATAGTTTAGTGCGTCAACAATAAGTAATAAAATCGCGTAAGCCGTGCGTAGTGTATTCAGCGTGGCAGATCGCGTGTTCACACAGCCATTTTAGCCGCCTGTCAAGTTGTTCGGATTTCCACCGCGCGGTGCGCTGCCGTCGACAATCGTTACGACTGCGCGAGAATAGCCGGACAACGGCACCCGGCACCGGAGTGCGATGATGGGGGTGCAAAAGTACTCCGCGTTCGCAGATTTTCCACCAGGAATAGATTTATGGCTAAACTTTTAATTGGGGCTACAGTTACACTTTGGTAACATATTGCATTTTTATTTATATCCGTATCGCTGCAGACGCTGTGGGACGAATTGTTATTACCCAAATATATCCAGGAAACTTGTTTAAATGTATCACCGTGAAAAATTGTTGTATCGAAAAGATGATAACAAAAGATAAAAATTAATATAGATGCATCTATAATCTTGCAATGCATATCTCGCTTGTATTATAAATGGCAGGTTTGGATATATAATATAGGATTGATATAAGCTGAAGTGATTTGGATGAACTTTGGCAAAGAGATAGATTATCGTCTGGAACAGTACATAGGCTTAGGCATTTTTTGCAAAGTGGTAGATTAGTCAAGGACAAAGTCGCGGGCAACACTCCTACTTAATTTTATTTACATTGTCCTATTCCCACGGGATTTATAAAAAAACATCATAAACGGAGACAAAGAACGCTTGCAACAGCTAGTCTATAATCATCATCATAAAAACCCATTACCGGCCCACTACAGGGCATGAGTTGACTCCCACAATGGGACGGAGTTAAGGTCGTAGTCCACCACGCTTGCCCAGTGCGGATTGGTGAACTCCAAACACCGTTGAGAACATTATGTAGACCTCGCAGGCATGCCGGTTTCTCACGATGTTTTCCATCACCTTTGAAGCAAGTGATATTTTGATAACTTAAAACGCACATAACTTTCCCACTGGGTCATCACCGCTTTACTGGGCTAAAACGCGTCTTTAATAAATATTACAAAACTGAACAATTTCTTTTTACACCCCATAGTTAACGCTCGGATAACTACGAGAAACAGGTAATAGTTTTTAAAACGGTATAATTAAATTTGCTAATTTAAAATTACTACACTAACATGGTAAACAAACTGCAAATTCATTTGGCCGTATACTCAGCGCTGCATCGAACACTGTATTTATATCAGGACCGCAGACGACAAACTTTCCTGCATCCGAGTAAGATTCTGTTACCTAACACGTGAAAAGCACTACGTGAAACATAAACTTGAGAGTCGAGGAACATGTCGTTTAATTTGGCAAAAGTGTCGCTACGCAAATATAACACATTTTGCCGTTTAAGATTTTTGTAACGGTAGCATTTATATTTCTTTATTAATAGAGAGACTCAAACTAAGTAATTGAATAGTTTAGCGTAGGTATCGTATAAATTCTGTATATATTGCGATTAGTAAAGCTGAGTCATGATGCTGCAAAATAGAAAATAACATTTGCTGTTAGAGCAAAAAGTGTTTGCTTTTAAATAAGAACAGGTTTCAAAATACAGACACTTTTTTTATTCCACTTCATGTTATTCTTTGACTGCAATCATGATGATGCAGTCTAAGATGGTAGCGGTATAATCTGTAAGGGGTTTGTCTGTTATATTAAACATATGCCCCTAACCGGCTCACATGAAACATCGTCCCGGAACACTATATCACTTAGCGGCATGCCTGTCTGTGAAGAGTGGTGCTCCGCACTTTCGAAGCCACCAAACCGGACCAGGTATAATAATTCAGAAAGAACGAATTACATAGTGTAAATGAAATGAAAATAATGAAATGTAATAAAACTACACTTTATTCTAAACCTAACAGAAATGAAATTATAAAAAAAAACAACACTTAATAAAACACAGGTACAATGGGCGGCCTTATCGCTAAAAAAAAAAAAAAAAAAGCGATCTCTGCCAGGCAACCCAACAAAGGAAAGGGGAAAAAACACTTAGACTTTAGGGTTAGGTTATACACAAGAAGCAGTTACAAAATTATAAATATATATATATATATATATATTTATGGAAAACATTCATGCTCATCGCACAAACATTTTCCAGTAGTGGGAATCGAACCCACGGCCTTGGGCTCAGAAAGCAGGGTCGCTGCAAACTGCGCCAATCGGCCGTCAAAGCCTACAACACAAAGAAAAGATTCAGAAGCAAAAATGGAAAAAAAAAATACTAATTAGGGTGGCATAAATTGTTTTTAAGAAGTCTCTTGAAAATCGGTAGTGACTGCAGTGTATGGTGATAACAAAAAAAAAAAACCTGGGTAAGTTTGTTGTGGGTTCTTCTTACACCAGGCCGCGTTTGGAACCCTACTAGCTTTAGTTTTAAGTTAACGAATGTAATTATCACCATCACTAAAATTTGTGTAACATTCAATGTTGTAAATGTGAATGTTGAATGTATGAACGCACTTATAAAGTGCCTGTGATAAGGTCAACATGAATGAAACATTTTCGAATTGGAATTTTGAATTTGAATTTAAATAATTGCCTCCACCGGTGATCGAAACTAAGACCCTCTTCTTGTGTGACCACAATTTTCATTAACGGTCCAGGGAGATTGACCAAAAAAAATCGAAATCATACTCGTACTAACAAAAGTCTCGAGAAATCTCTGCTTAGTAAAATACAGTCACGACCTCGTACAAAGAGCTTTTGTATCACACAAAACTAAAGTAAAACCAAACAATTAATTACTGAAGTACCATCCAAATAATAGCTAGAGACTAAAATGGGGCATTCATTATTCGCAATGATACGCTACTGCGTTGGATCATAAACCTCGACAGTGGACTTTAAGTCTCTTTGAATTTTATTTCTTTAGGCTTAATACATCAGCAGAATACGCAAAATTCGTAAAATTAAAGGAATTGTACTTAGGTTATTTAGGAGCCTTACAAATAAATATAGCATAGGTAATATCGGTATAATTATTCAGTTTTTTATTAAACTTCAATTGACAGCATCGTTCAAATGTCAGAGATTAAGCAACACTGCATACCTATTCCGACGTTTTGCCACCTAAAGTTTAAGCTCCATGAACTATTAAATCTACCAACTGTATACAGTATACCTACTAGCAGTTCGTAGCGGCAGCATATAACTTTTGTTAAGTTTTTTTTCCATTTTCTGAATATATGTTATAAAATAAATAAATAAATATACTACGACAATACACACATCGCCATCTAGCCCCAAAGTAAGTGTAGCTTGTGTTATGGGTACTCAGATGACTGATAAATATTTTTATGAATATAATACATATAAATACTTATAATATACAGATAAACACCCAGACACTGAAAAACAATCATGTTCATCACACAAACATTTTCCAGTTGTGGGAATCGAACCCACGGCCTAGGACTCAGAAAGCATGGTCGCTGCCTACTGCGCCAGTCAGCCGTCAAATATAAGACAAAGAAATGGGAGTTGGCAGGTAGCTTGTAAATCTTCAAGCTACCTTCCAAGTCTCAACATGATCATCCCATCAGTATAGTAATGACCATCATTATCAAGGAATTGCCGGTTCACTAAAGGGTATGGTAGTAGGTATTAGGTAGTATGGTATTGGTACACACGCTTTCGCTCTCAGGCATGCAGGTTTCATCATGTTGATTTCACTGCTAAATTATACCGGATGTTTGGTGCATCGTGTGCCAAATCGAATCTGATGATTGGAGGGGTCTTTGGCTATCTCTTCAGCCCTCGTAAAAAAATCTTGCTCAAACGGTTTTTTTTATACTGATTTTAAATTGTTTTTTTAAAAATTGTAAAAATTCTACATTTAAATTTTAATAAAAAATAAAGTTGTTAAGTATTAATTAATTTTCTTTTTAATCTTTAATTTGTAACGTTTTACGCTTCTTTTGAAACTAGAATTACACGCCAGCAACATCTAGTTTTTGTTTTACAGCCCCGCAAAGTTTTTTTTACGTAAAAAAATAAGCTTGAACGTCAACTTTCGGTTTTAATAAAAAAAAAACTAAAAGTGATCATGTTCTTCCAATTTTTTTAAAACATCTCTGGACTGTCCCCTTTCTAATGGTGTGCAATATGCCATGAAAAGTAATTAGTAACATCACTAATTTTCAAATTTTCTAAACTTAGTCACAATTTTCTAATATTCAACAGATGAAAGAAAAACAAGTTTTTGCGTAAATAAAACTCACAAGCAGGTAAAATTTTTAAATTTCGTAGGTTTTACTTGAAATAAAAATAATACATTGCATTTGAAACATTTATTTCATAATTTTTACAAATTCTGCTCAAATTGTTCACCCCTGTTTCGAATGCAGGCCCGACATCTTTGACGTATTGTTACAGTTGTAGTCCGAAGCCGTATTTCGTTCTTAATTGTACCGAAGGCCGCTTCTATGCGTTGTATTAGTACCTCCCTCGTTGGGACTTCTGTGGCGTATACTAGCTCTTTGGCACGTCCCCAGACATAAAAATCTAACGGAGTTAAGTCTGGGGAACGTGGAGGCCATGCAATAGGCCCATCGCGCCCAATCCACGAATTGGGGAACACATTATCGAGGTATTCCCTCACAGTTAAACGCCAATGCGCGGGACAGCCGTCATTTTGAAATACTATGGGCACATCTTCATTAAACACGGGCACCTCGGCCAATAATTCCGGCAGATCATTTTGCAGGAACTCTAAATAATTATCGCCATTTAAGTTATCAGGCAGGTAGTGCGGTCCAATTACCTGATTCCCAATCACTCCTGCCCAAACGTTCACACTAAACCGTCTTTGAAAAGATTGCTGTCTTTTGGCATGTGGGTTTTGCCGTTTCGGTGCCCAATGGTGTAAATTGTGCAAGTTAAGAATCCCTTCTCTGGTAAATTTGGATTCGTCAGTCCACAGTATTCTTTTTAAAAAATCAGGATTATCCACATCTGTGTGTAACAAAAACCGACAAAAGTGCATTCGTCTGTCAAAGTCGCCACCCTCAAGACCTGCAACAACCAAAAATCTTTTTAATTCCCCTTGAGCAGTAATTAATTGCACTAGAAGATTATGGATACCTGCTAAACAAAGGCAACGTCAAACAAAGGTTTTAAATTACGTACCTTGAACCGGAGTCTCGTGGAATGGATATTTTTCGTTTTGTCGAAGGACTTTCCACACTTTCCATATTGAAATATCAAGTTGTGCCGCCACATATCTAATGCTTCTTGTGTCGTCTTCCTCAAAAAGTGCCAGTATTCTCTCGTCCACTTCAACATTATGTCGCACAACATGTCCCCTTGGTTCATGAAAATTGACACTCCCAGTCTCGCGTAAACGTCGGTATGTGTCTTGGAAGACTCTGCGGCCAGGTAATCGTCGACCAGGAAAGCGTTCCTGGTAAAGTCGTTGCGCTGCACGAGCGACACCACGGGCTGCACCATAAACCATTATGATGTCCGCATATTCCTCGTTAGAGTATGTCGTCATTGCAACAACAAAAAAGTCAACAAAGTTTAACAATAACACCAAAAGTAAATAAAACGTAACAAAAAACAACAAAACTTAACGAAAACTAAATAAAAGAATCGTGGAGTACAGTAAGCTAGCACACACGTTAGGCAGCAGAGGCAGTGATGTCTCGACTAAAAAATAAGATGGCCGCCGTGTCGACGCGACGCGGGGCCCGTTCGCGATTGGTTCAAACAGGTTTGCACTATGCAAGAAAGGAATAGAAGATAGATTTCGCTTCACTAGAGTGAAAAAACTATTTTTGCCTGTTTAAACGAACAACGGGCGTATAACTTTATGAAAGAGACAGAAAATGTCATCTGCCTTGTGAATTGTGAGTGTTATTTACGCAAACCCTTGTTTTTCTTTCACCTGTTGAATATTAGAAAATTGCGACCAAGTTTAGAAAATTTGAAAATTAGTGATGTTACTAATTACTTTTCATGGCATATTGCACACCATTAGAAAGGGGACAGTCCAGAGATGTTTTAAAAAAATTGGAAGAACATGATCACTTTTAGTTTTTTTTTTATTAAAACCGAAAGTTGACGTTCAAGCTTATTTTTTTACGTAAAAAAAACTTTGCGGGGCTGTAAAACAAAAACTAGATGTTGCTGGCGTGTAATTCTAGTTTCAAAAGAAGCGTAAAACGTTACAAATTAAAGATTAAAAAGAAAATTAATTAATACTTAACAACTTTATTTTTTATTAAAATTTAAATGTAGAATTTTTACAATTTTTAAAAAAACAATTTAAAATCAGTATAAAAAAAACCGTTTGAGCAAGATTTTTTTACGAGGGCTGAAGAGATAGCCAAAGACCCCTCCAATCATCAGATTCGATTTGGCACACGATGCACCAAACATCCTGTATTATATAATAAAATAAAAATAAAAATAGTTTATTTGGGTAAATAAAATTACTTTAAACACTAATGGCTCGAGCCTTCTTTTAAGGGTAGTATTACTACCGCTGTGTCAGAAGATACCGCTCTTCCATAACAAGAAATAAACATAAAAACGAGGGTAGGTATACAAACAGAAGAAGATAAGTTAACTAAAAAATTAACTAAAATATGTTATATGAACTTACTTAAAACGCACATAATCCAATAAGTTAGAGTTGCGTGCCGGGGATCCAACTATAAGTTTTTAAAGCAATCGATGTCCTCACATCTTCATATTATATTTAAGGTTGCTTGAAGGGTCTGCAGTTTACTATATTAATCTATTAGAAAATTTCTAGCATTTCAAAATACAACTGTTTACCACGCATGACCCTTGTTAGGATGCACCCTACATGAAATAATCCTACCACCCTCGTGTATTATTGATTCAAAATTGACATAGCAGTGCGAGACCTAACAATATTCACATTCACATTTTCATTGCCGCTTAAACTTAGATGTAAACAAGTTGTTATAGCATCTATAGTTTTTAATTCGAAGCACTAAGGGTGACTTCACACCGGAGCTGTGCGATTAAGCTGAGCAATACACCCTGGTCAAAACTGGGCTAATATAGTATGTGTTAGTTACCACTATAGCTATAAAGTTGCATAGAAGAGCGAGTAAGATGTACTAAGAAAGCTTTTTTTGCCGAAAAGCAGCATTATTGCTATTTTTGTTCTGGTCTGAAGGTCTTGATTGCCAATGTAATTACAGTCACATGTGGCTTAACACTTACGCCTCAGGTTTTTGGACACGAGGGGCTCATAGCAAGATATGTTCCTTGCATGTCCAGCTTAGTGTTGCTCTGTATACAAGCGATGGATTTCGAATTACTTTTAAACGTATTATATAGCTTACGAGTATCTTAATAGTAATAATTGACAAGACAATTGATCCGTCAATTATAACAAAAGAAAAAATAAAAAAGATGCGAGGTTTGTGCTAATTAGGAAGTAGATACGTCGTGTAAACAGCTCTAAATGTAGCTACATTACTAGCGATCCTCCTTATCCTTCCATACGCAATTCTCATCCTTGCAACTGTAAGTTTTCGCACTACGTTAGTACGCAGCTATACAAAAAACATAGTTTTGCTGGATGTTTTCCACAAGTTAGCTTAGCTCAGCTATGAATTTTAAATGATCTTTTTCTTATTGTTTTGGCACACAAACACAGGGTCTCAATTTTGTTATTACTATTAGGTTTCAGTGTTTGATCAGTTGCAAAATGTATTAATGAAAAAAAAAAACAAAAAATTAAACCGCTTTTTAACATCACGCCATATTAAAATAAATTTATTTTGTACCCATGGCGCATATCGTTGGTACCTGAGCTGTGTGTAGTTTTCGATCTATATAACTTAAATTTTTTCACAATTAAATACTTTACGAAAAAAGCATGCAATGCTGATCAGAAACATGCTGTAAACATACAAAATTGCAGGCATCATCATATTTCAATACAATTTGACGGACGATTCGCAATGGGCAGCAATCCTTTCTAAGTCCAAGGCCGTGGGTTCGATTCCCACAACTGGACAATATTTGTGTGATGAACATGAATGTTTTTCAGTGTCTGGGTGTTTATCTATATATTATAAGTATTTATGAATGAATTAATGAATAAGCTTTTATTGTACACCACATAAACATATTAAATTATAAGTAAAAATTTAACAAAAAGTATACAATTTGGCGGCCTTATCGCTACATAGCGATCTCTTCCAGGCAACCAAAGCCGTTAAAAACAGCTCAAGAAGAGAGGTAGGTGGTGCATTTAAATAAACATGCATAAACCTATGTATGCAAATATAATATTAATATTAATTAATATTTATGTATATTATTCATAAGAAAATTTTCATCACTTATCTTAGTACCCATAACACAAGTTACACTTAATTTGGGACTAGATGGCGATGTGTGTATTTTCGTAGTATATTTGTTGCACATTATATTTTAGGAATAATAATTGTTTTTCATATTTTCTTTTTTATTCATTCATAATCATCGTCATCATAAAAGAAAAAGGGCCTAGCTTAGCAACGTAGTAAAGCAAATCTCTCATGGCAAAGCAGCCTAAACCCATCCAATGCAACATACGAGCAAACGCTCTGACTGACTTCTGTTTGTCGTCTAGTTTGAGTACACAAGGAGGAAACAGTGTCGCTATCTTGGAGCACAGTCTAAAGTGCTCTGAGAACATGCCCTTACTAAGCTTTACTTTCAAATGATTATTTGCACACATGTTTACACTACGAACATAGTCCGCTTGATTACGTCTTATAAAACGTTTATTGAATATTGATGAATAACTGCATCGTTGGTTTGTATGTTCGACTACGAGGTTTGATACTTAGGTCCTGGATTCTATTCGCGGGTCAGGTCTGCGTTTATTATCTTGCGTTTATTATCATTTATTCATTCAAAGTATGGCTGTAAATAATAAACTGTTTTCAGGGACCTTTTTATATCAATGTACAAATAAATAAAATGAATGAATGAATGAATACACTTTTATTGTACACCACATAAACATATAGAAAAATTATGAATAAAAATTTAACAAAAAGTATACAATTTGGCGGCATTAAGGCCTTTTGTTTGGGGTTTGATAATATTGTATATATTTATGTATTATTGATATTCATTCTATAGGTATATATTAATTATCAGTATCTATATATTATATTGTAAGTTTATCGCTACATAGCGATCTTTTCCAGGCAACCAAAGGCGTAAAACACAGCTCAAGTAGAGAGGTAGGTGGTGCATATAAATTAACATATATATTTGCATATATACCTATATATACATAAAATAAACTTACAATATAATTATAGATACTGATAATTAATATATACCTATAGAATGAATATCAATAATACATAAATATATACAATATTATCAAACCCCAAACAAAACAGAAGGGAATAGGCATGTTAAAGTTCCGAAGATTCAGACAAAAAATGATAATAGACTGTGCCTCTCGGATTTCAAGAGGCAAGGCATACCAAACCTTAGTGAAAGATCATAGTGAAAGATCGGTGGAAGAAAGATCAATTATTTGAAGGCACCCTTAAGATCTGACCCTTAAGAATGAATCCTAGATTTTGAGATTATTCCATCTAAACTCACATGATTATTAGACAACATGCCCCATACCTAAGCCCCCTACCCCATAGTAGCAGCACAGTAGGTCTAAGCTCTATATCCCCCTTTCATAAGAGAGCCACCATGCATTGCAGTTTATAAATTCCGTCCACGCAAAACTGAACCTTAAAAACGTCTTACGAGTATAAGATGCTACAATTATGCGTCTAAAAGCAGCAGGCAAAGTTAAAACTTTAGTTATACTCCATAGCGTTTGAGACTTTGAGGCCTTTCTTTTTTGCTTTGTACTATATTGTTGATGTTTTAAGCTGAAACAGATTAAAAATCTTAGATTTGTTTACTGTACAAAGCTTTGTGACACAGCCTTAGTGTGAAATCTTTTTGGTTTTGTATTATTGTTGCAAAACCGAAGAAGTTCTTTGCATTGTAAATAACATTTACCGATTTTAGTAGTCTTATCTTATTAATCATGCTATTCCATATAAATATCTTATAATATTCACAACAAAGAAGGGATGTAGTGTGTGTGTGTACATCTTTAAAAGCATATGTAAGTATAACTTTATAAGGCTGTGTCATGACTGACTAAAGACACCTGCAGCCCGACTTAAAGTAGAAATTTTAAATTATGCTAGCTAGCGGTGATAGCGCAGTGGGTAGGAGCTCGACTTCACTTTCGGGGGGCTGAGTTCGAATCCCAGCACGCACCTCCAACTTTAACCATCCAGCAAAAATACCTCTAACTTTTCTAAGTTATGTGCGTTTTAAGTAATTAAAAATATCACCTGTTTAGACGGTGAAGGAAAACGTCGAGTGAAAACCTGCATGCCTGAGAATTCTGCATAATGTTCTCAAAGTTTTGTGGACTCCACCAATCCGCATTGGGCCAGCGTGGTGGACTACGGCCTTAACCTCTTCTCATAGTGGGAGAAGACTCGTGCCCTGTAGTGGGCCGGTAATGGGTCGATATGATGATGATGATTCTTTAAGCATCTACGTCTATACCAAAATGAGATTTTATAGAACATATACCCTTAAACGGAAGAAGAAAGTTTGTATGAAAGTCTGCCATGTTTCAAGTAATATTTAAGTAACGTGTTACTTGGGCATTTGGTAAGATACATTCGTGTTTACAATAATGTCATCCCCAAAGGGGGTAAAATTTTTTTAAAAAATAATTCCAGTCATATACTTAAAGGTACATAACGGTAATGCTAAGGATTCGAGCTCCCTTATAAGGGGATTTGATCCCCGGCACGAACACCTCTCCTTTCAGCGTTATATGCGTTTTAATTTATGCGATTAGATAATCCTAACTTTCACTGTGAGGGAAAACATTGCGAGGAAACCAGCACGCCTGAGAGTTATCACATTTATAATATAGGATATCACAACGTCGTAATTTGTATTTCACTGTCGCACGTGATTGCGGTACAAAACTGTCAGTGCAGTACGTTTTTTGAAGTTATACTTCTTTTGGCGCGTTATGAAAAAATGAATGAATGAGAGTAAATTTTTACGATGTGCGCGAAACACCGTCTTAAAAAACCGACACCATGAAGTTAACTATAAGGCTTGACAGTGTACATTTTCAATTGTCAAAGTCTGCGGGCTCATTCCTGTGATTTAATTGATTCAATTGTACGAAACTCTCAAATTTTAATGTTGGTTGTTCGATAAGGAGTCTTTTAGTATTCCCAATTGAATTATGTTTAATATAATCATTTCTTTAATTATGTAGATATGTTTTTTTTTTATATTTAAACACATTTTATTTAACTTATCTAGTTGAATAATGTATTATCTATGCATTTTAAAACATTCAATGTATATCCCTTTTTGCTATTGTTAGTGTATTTTTTACTGCAAACGCTTATTCTACAAGGCGTAAGATAAAATTTTTGAAAAGACTCTTGTTACGCCAAAGTAGTATAACTTCTAACGCGTGTACAAGAGTACACACACGGTTTGTTTTTAATTTAATTTTATCTTTTATTGAAACCATTATGTCCCATACAAAATCTAAAAAAGAAACTGTTACTGTTGGACTTTTATCGTATCTTATAATTGACGGACCGAGCAGATAGCAGTGACGTGGCAAGTAAAATTGATTAAAATGGCAGAATCCTCTTCCGTTGACAGTTATATGAAAATGTTAGGTTAGTACGTAGGCTATATACCACTGGTATATCCGCGAGTCCTGCGGGAATCGTACATTTTCCCGGGTTAAAAAGCAGTCTATGTGTTAATCCAGGGTATAATCTATCTCCATTTCAATATTCAGTCAAATTGGTTCAGTAGTTTTTGCGTGGAAGAGTAACAAACATCCATCCAAACAAACTTGCACATATATAATGAAATATTTATTTTGCTAATTATGGGTTAATTATTGGTGTTTAGGATATAAAGTTCCAACATATTCTGTTAATACATTAACATGCAAAATTTAGACATTAAGATTTCGTTTAGACATTAAGTCATATTAATATTAATCTTATTTGTTTTCAATTATATAAATATAATAATAATATAATTAATAATATTATTAGGATATATACAAATAATAAATATAGCTTATAATATTAAAACTTGATTCCCGGCATGGGAATTTATAATTTCAGAATTCTCTGGTCTGGTCTGGTGGGGCTTTGGCCGTGGCTAGTCTACCCTACCAACAAATTTTTCCTTCGTACTTGAAGGAAAAATTTGATTTTGTAGGATTGCCTGGTGAAGATCATGTCGTATGCTGAAACTTCACATGCCATTTCACAAGACGAAGTTCTATAAACTTTCGTTTACAGTGCAAGCTATTGAATTATGGAATGCGCTCCCACTAAATATACGTGAGGCAAAATCGCTTGAAACATTTAAAAATGCGGTGAAAGCATATTATCTTGCACAATAATGACGACATTTATTATACCTTGATTATGTTTATTTTTATTATCTATATGTTCATAAGTATTTATGTATGATTGAGTATGTATTAGTTTATTATTTTATATTTATTTATTATATTTTTCTTATTTGTGCAATTTTGTTTATGTATTTGTATTTAGCTATTTGAATGTACGTTTATAATAATTTTACACCACCTATCCGCTCTCTCTCATCTTGTCCTAATCCAAAGATTGCCTGGCAGAGATCGCTACTAAGCGATAAGGCCGCCTTTTGTATTCTTTAGCCTCTAGCGTTCCGGTGCGATGTCGCGTAGAAACCGATTAGGTTAGCCCGCTACCATCTCAGACTGCATCATCACTTACTATCAGGTGAGTTTGTAGTCAACGACTTTTAGTGGAACGTATATATAGAACTATACGTTCAGCACATCTAGTAAGTAGCTATTATTTTGACCAAGAATGAAAAACCTCAAATATTATGATATCCGTTATGCAGAGGTAGTTTTACATTTTTTGCATTCGAAATGCCAGAAAATGAACGGGAATTAAATGCTATTGAATATAGATTCACTAAAACTCGTTTTTGATTGCCACTAATAAATTTTTTTTTTTCTAAAAATAACTGATGTATATTTGAAACAGTATTTGTGTGGACGATGTTATACAAATTAAATTCGAAAATTTCAAAAATAGAATGCGTCTGCTTTTTTATATTACACTAAAACCGTTTAGAGGCTGACCTCATCATAACAAGTGCGGTACAGCAGCTCGGAAAATCGTAAGGATTATTTCGCGATAGCCGTTTGGATTTTTTTTCAAACCCTTGACTGCATTCTCAACTGGTGGTAAGTTATCATGCAGTCTAAGATCGTAGCGGGTTAACCTGTTAGGGAGTATGGTAGTCATACCCACTAATCGATTTCTACGCGTCATCGCCCGGAACACTAAATCGCTTAGCGGTACGTCGCTAGCCACGGCCTCAAAGCCTCCCACCAGACCAGACTAGAGAAAATTCAGAAATAATAAATTCCCAAATCTCCCCTGCCGGGAATCGAACCCGAGCCCTCCTACTTAAATTCACAGTGCTCAACACTGCACCACGGAGGCGCCACCAGTCTATAGGGAAAGGGTAATATCATCAGACCATTCTTGTCACAAATCTTTCCTTAAAAATCTTTAAGTGCTAGACCAATCTCAGAACAGTGCGTATTACTGTAATGACTTATAGCTCCAGAGACACTCAAGGGACAATGAAATGTGTAAAATGCTCAAAGTATTACAGGAACATAAGGCTTCTTCTTCTTCTTCTTTCTCTGGGCTTGTCTCCGTACTTGGTCGGCCGGAACCTTCCGTTGTACGTAGTGCCACTGGTACAGCTCCCCGCTCGGTCACACCAACCAGCTGAGCTCACTCCAGAAGCTTAGCAGGCCGCCCAGGTCACCAAATGCTTCAGGGAGTGATGCTGGCGAGCCAAGGTATGCTGCGCGTTGCTCTGCTACTCCGTTGTTAAGGTTTGGAAAGGCCTCCTTTGTATGTTTACACTCATTTTCGCAGTTGTTCATTTTTGCAGTCGCAACGCCTCAGGTTGATGAACGAAAAAATGA
Source organism: Pararge aegeria (assembly GCF_905163445.1). Taxonomy (NCBI): domain Eukaryota; kingdom Metazoa; phylum Arthropoda; class Insecta; order Lepidoptera; family Nymphalidae; genus Pararge; species Pararge aegeria. Next base: position 9,358,935 of record NC_053192.1, on the reverse strand, counting down.
GTAACTCTGCATTATAAATATAATGAGGGTATAAAACCAAAGGTACTGACATAGCTGAACGAATTGCAAACCTCTTTTTTGATGGAGAAACTCGATGCTCAGGAATTGTTAGCCCGACCCGGAAATAAAACCCTTCATGATCCATTGTCAAACATGTTTAATACGTAACGTACGTTAAAAACTAATGTTAAAAAGATAGAATATATGTCAGGGACATATACATGTTAGCATGCATGTTATATCAAGTTTATTCCATAAATACCGAACATATTAGTTCAATATCCTAATTTGATTAAATTAGGATCCTGGCCGCTCGCCAAATGCCAAGTATTTTAGGCATAATATAAGTACTCATACTTAATCCAAAGGACGGTGTGCCTTCGCGATAACATAAATAAAACCATATGAAACAATTGCGTTGGTTAAACGTTTAATCTTAATTAGGATCTGGGTGGCCCAGGATTAGGTATCACCCAGTACTGCTAGCCTTCCTAACCTTTAGGTGGAAATTTATTTCATGTTTTGTGGGTTTTAAGCATTAGTATAGGCTTGGCTTTGGCTTCAGAGTATTGTTGGGGCTGCCGCGCTTCTGCAGTGTATCAAAAATGTTTGCGGAGAATTACTTTGATGACTTCTGCGCAATCATGAGTAAAAGATCTGCATCAATGATGAGCAGAATGCGCGGAAGTTCCAACAATTTTTTTGAATTACCCATAAAATGGGAAAATCCCTTTATGGAGCATTGGGTTGGTACACACTCACACACCAAGTGCTCAAGAGGGTACTTACCTTAATTAGAAGATTCCTAATTATTTATTATTTATAGTTTTGGCCAATTTTAGTATATACCTAATATAGTAAACAAGATAATAGTTATTGTTGTAGCTATGGATATCTATCTGAATTAAACGTTATTAATAGGTTTTGTTTAACAGAAAAACCACACACATATACACAGCAAATATAGGATCTCGTCAGCCGTTGTAGCAAACATTTCAGAACGGCGTTTAGTTTGTTTAGATTATTATTACGGCGCAAGATCAGATTATACGGCCAATTAGAATACATTTGTCACCATCCCTTCTCTCCCCGCAGGTGTTGTACGAGGGGACTGAGGGAATATAACAGAGAACGAGAAGCAGTGTCCCCTGTGCTACTGCTAAGCATCTTCATCGATCATCTACCCGTCTACCCAGCTTGTTAATTATGGGCGAACCTTTCCGCTGGGAGAGGCCTATAGTCTAGCAATGGACTGTTATAAGGCTGTTCATGAATCATCATCATCACATCAACCCATTACCAGCCCTCTACAGAACACAGGTCTCCTCCCACAACGAGAAGGGGTTAAGGCCGTAGTCCACCACGCTGGCCCAGTGCGGATTGGTGGACTCCACACACCTTTGAGAACATGCGAAACTCTCAGTCATGCAGGTTTCCTCACGATGTTTTCCTTCACCGTTGAAGCAAGTGATATTTTAATTACTTGAGACGCACATAACTTGAAAAAATTAGCGGTGCGTGCTGGTTCGAACTCGTACCCCCGAAAGTGAAGCCGAGCGACCCAATGCGCTATCACCGACTCATGAATGAGGTTATAAAACTCTTATCCTGAACCCGTGCCTTTTACTCGGTGAGATGGGTTGATTTTGATGAGTGATAGAATTGTGCATTTGATTACGATAGCGTTATTCAGTACACTTATTACAGTGGCGGTACTACCATAGAAGCCGAAAAAGCCAGGCTTGAATTATCAATAGAAATTTCTAAGATGATTCTTCTTTCAAAGATGATTTGATGTTTGTCATTTTGCGCGACAACACCTGCCTTATATAAGCCATATGATGAGTCAAATTAGTCCTATATGTAACTGGGCTTGATGCAATTTAAACCCTAGGAACGCCACTGACTTATTATTGATTGTAAAGTCAACATCTCCTGAGGACTCTCTGGTGTTTGAGCAAAACGTGCGTAGAGAGGACATCACCGAAGATCTGTTTGGTGTGTAGTAAAAAGATTGAAGATATTACTTATAATATCTTCAATCTATCAATATATCAATATCACGAAAAGCAGGGGAAAAGCAGGGGAAGCTGTATGTTGTAACTTATTACAACATACAGCTTCCCCTGCTTTTCGTGGAGCATAGCAAACTAATCTTTTCATAATTATTTATAATAATACTAGCTGTTGCCCGCGACTTCGTCTGCGTTTTTTTTTTAAAGTATTCAGTATCGCTAAGCCTTAAATAAGTATAGTAGTATATAGATATATTTATATACATATAACATGTGACTGTCAATTAATTAAAGACAAATAATTTGCAATAAAATAAAATTGCGACTATAATTAAAGATATAAGCTATCCTATCTCTTAAGTTGGACCAGACTGCTGACGGTATGCCAATTTAATTTAAAATCGGTTAAGTAGTTTAGGAGTCCATCGCGGACAAACATCGTGACAGGAGATTTATATATATTAAGATATAGTTTTTGCCAAAATTTGCGAAAATTAAAATTGGAGAGGAAGTACTTTGTTGCACAAAGGCTTAGTGCAAACAATTTTACGCATGTGTGAAGCAGTGGTGCATACTATTATCCTGAAATTAATAAAACTCAATCTAAACCAGTCTTCTGATTGAGTTCAGAAGTGTTATGAGAATAATATAACTTCTACAGCACGGGATAGTTTGAGCAAGTTTAAGTTCAATGTTGTCACAAGCGCAAGAGTTTAATTGTCGAAAATCGTCTCGATGAACCCAAATTCATCAAAGATGTCTATCGTTTAAAACGAACGGAAAAAGTTTAGAAGAAGCGGCTAAAAGCATATCAGTACTTAATAATAATATCACGTGGGTCAACACAGTTCCCCAAGTTCTTTGAACGCTGGGGATAATTCATCAGTCTGCCGCTCGTCTAGACATTTAAACTTTAATTGCCGTTCAACCGATGCCCGTAATAACTGGTATTTCAAGTTTTTTAATTCCAAATGAAACTATTTTGAAGGTTCTTTATCCCGGAATGAAGTTAAAAGGTTTTTTCGAACTAGCTAACTAGAAGTGTATAGTTTGATTGCTGACTTTAATCTCTATACTATTAAGACTAAGCTTAATTATATTGTTAATTGACTAAACAAATATTAATTGTATAATTGTAAAGTCAACATCTCCTGAGGATGCTCCGGTGTCGGTGCGAAACGTGCGTAGAGAGTAGGTACATTGTCACCCTTCATGTGTTGAGGCCGGCAACCGAGGGGGTTTTAGTGGGTAGAAATCCCACATAACCCAATTATTTACAATTCGGGTATCTCGTAATCAGGAGATTTCCCCCCCGTCAACAAAAAAAAAAAAAAAAAAAGGTACATTGTCAAAGATCTGTTTGGTGTAGAGGATAGAAGAGATTGAAGAAATTATAAATACACCGTACAGATTCTCTTGCTTTTCGCGGAGTATAGCAAATTATGCTTTATCATCATAGTAGGTATATCATAGAATTCCGCAAAGTAATTCTGTGCCTATAGTGGGCACATGATGATGATGAAACAAAAATAAGCTGTCATAGCCATTATAGGGAACGAAAGAGATACATATTTATATATTCGATCGATTTCCCACAATTTAAATTGAAAAGCCATACCACACAAAGTCAGACCGATAAAAGTGCAATCTACGCCGCGTCCACAAGTACATGGAAATGTCAATTGCATACTCGTATTCTTTTGCACTCCCCGCTATAACAGCAATAACTGCGATGAAAATTAAGCGACCCCTTACGTTATCATGATTAGAACAACGGTACGTAAGTGCTTTCCAAACGCCCGCGGAAAGAACAATGCACACACTCAGCGCCCTTCCTTCTTAGGGCGCATGCATATTGGACGACATGGCAACAGGCTGCGGACACAAATTCACTAGAATCTGTGACAATCGGATAAATCTGTGTGGCGTAATCTATATTTTTTACAGCCTATGAACAGTTCACTGCTGGGCTGGGCTGGGCTAAAGGCCACTAACGGAAGGATTTGTCGCTAATCACCACGCTGGGCTGGTCGGTGGGTGATCGCAGTAGATAGTATTAGTCCCACAGTGGACGCTGCTACCCGTCTCCATTAGACACTTCGTTCGATACCCGCGTAAAGAGGAGGTATGGTGGTGAATTCTGATCTGCCGTCACTACAAGCCACATTTTATGCAATAATAATAAAAATATCTTTATTTTGAAAAAGGGGACAAATTTGTAAGTAAAAACAGCTTAAATGGCTTCATTGGAATACATTTATTAAATTTGGAATTAATTTATTACTCATAATTAAAGTTCGATACATAGTGTTTGGTTCCTACTTTATTATGAAGACAATAAAATTAACTTTATGGCATTACCTATTTATAAAGAGCGCTATAGGCAATATTCAATTCCGCTAGCGCTTAAGCTCTCAGCGTATAATTCTCTTGGTACTTGCAACTTAATGGTATCTGTAGATGTAGAACACATAGTGTGCACGTAACTTTAAACACAAATCTTCCCACTAGCGACTGTAGTTTGCTCATTTGGAAGAAAAGAAAGCGCACCCTCGTCACAGTCGAAGCCTCCACTCTTTTGTTAGAACCGCGTTTGTTCCCAGTGGCCATTTCACTAATTGCGACCACCTTTTGTCTGCGCACAAATTAGACGTAAACGTTCGGAATTTCAATAAATTTAGAATGAAGATTCATCACTACTCTTTTTTACGCCAATTACGTTTTCAGATTTAACGCTGATGGGTGCGATTATTTTTCTTCGAGTGGAGTATTTTATACCCTTTTTCGATTAGCGGAATACTTACAAGCATTAAAAAAATATTTTTAACAATAAAAAAAATAATTAATGAAGTTTTTGCATCTAGAAAATCACAGTTGCACAAGATTAGTATGTTCACAATCGTAGAGTTTTTACCGAGTTATGAAAAATGTTTATATCAGAGTAAAATATAATATATACGCTAGTGTTGTAAAGATTTTCAGCTAGCATGTACAAAAATGCTTTATAGGTGCCTGTGAATGGCATACATAAGAATTTGCAACCTATAAAACTGTGTTATGTCAAGTTAAGTCAAGGGAAAGGGGCGGTGAAGGAACGAAACTATTAAATAAACTTTACGCCGATTTCCAAAACCACGGAAATAAGTTTCTTAATAAATTCAATCGGGTCGACGAACTCATAGTTAAGCGATTTAATACACGTAACTTTTCCATACACAACATATTAAAATATGTATAGCAGTCTCGACTCAAATGTTTACTAACTTGCCGTCGCCGTCGTCTCCCCCTAGCCTCCGTAAGGCTACACCACGGGGCCACAGTCTACACACATACGGGTTTTATAGAATTCAATATAATTGCTAGATGCTGTTTATACTTCTGCTGTGGAAAAATTTAATTGGCTTTAGATTTTTTTTATATAATCATTGATTATAAATTGAGCGCTCACGGCACGGGTCTCCACTCAGAACAGGTTCGCCGTAGTTCAGCACGGTTGCCAAGTGCGGATTGGTGGACTTCACAGGCCTTTGAGAACATTATGGAGAACTCAAACACTTGTCGGGTTCTATTTTATCCTTCAACATATAGCAAATTATATTATAAATGGTTAAATAAATAACAAGGTGTAAATTTATGAACAAAAAAAAACCTTTATTATTACACAATTACACAACATAACATCACGCCTGTACAATGGTACAGGCGTGATGTTATGTTGTGTAATTGTGTAAACAATGCATATTCATGCAATAGCAGCAATCTCGGTTTTGCTGTAGTAATATTTTTAAGAGTTCCGTTATCGGTCTCCGTAACACTTCAGATCAGATCTATATGAAATTTAAACGAGACCATTTGGATTAAATAAATCCCTCTCGAACAAAATATATGATGGAACTACGAGTATGTCCGAAATGATAACCTCCTCCTTTTTGGAGTCGGTTATAAAACGCATATAACTTCGAAAAGTTAACGGTACTTATGATCGAACTCTGGGAATGGGAGGCTGAAGCTCTAACCTCTAGGCTATCTCCGCTAATACTAAGGAGTGTTTCTACCTAACTGGATACCTAAGCTTTGTGCCGTATTAAGGTATTTGTCACCACTAATTACCTGCAAAACTGAGGTAAAGTACGATCCACTTTGTCTGAATGAGCGCTTTGTTATCTGCCAATGGGCTATTATCAACTATCTACTGCTTTTATTATAGCTACACTACCTGTTGCCCGTGGCTTCGTCCGCATTTATCTTGGGTTTTTAAAAATCTTGCAGGAATCTTTTGTTTTGCCAAAATATCGGAGAGAGGAATCATTATTGCAAATGTCGAAAGGACTGCCTCGGTGGTCAAGTGATTATCATGAGGTCCTATTGAATTTCCCGGTTTAGATTTTTTATCAGATTTCGCAGTTCAAAATACTCAGTACTAGATGATTTAGAAAATATCTTTAACCCACCATCTCGCATTTGAGCAGCGTGCTGATTGAAAACTCCAAATTCCCCCATTTAATAAGTGTAAGGTAATGAAGGAATCCCAATCATTATCCTTTGCATTATACTAGTAAAGTACTCTTAAGTATTTCACATTTTTAAAGAGTAGATAAATATGCAAATGCAATTCTTGGAACGTTTATATGCATACCCGAATAATAAAAGTTTATCTGCCTAAATGTAAGTATATAGATTTGTTAAGAGTTTCCGAAGTACTTATTTAAAAAGTTATTGAAAGATATTTCAACAAATATTGGTGTGAAGGGAAGGCGGGTCGCGCCCCGGGGAGGCTGGAAAACTTCACATCCAATGCGTCTGTATTCACGGCTTGTAAAAATATTCCTTTTATCGTTTTTCTTCTCGAAAATAGTGTTTTTGTCGATATTTTGCGATCTTTCGCCGTGTATGAACGCTCGCCGTGAAATATATTTTAAAAAGATTTTAAAGTTTTAACGAGCTCCATTTAAAATTTAAAAATATTTAGTTTGAAGTTTTTAATCCGCTACTATAGGTATACCGTATATGCAACGCCTCGCGGTCTCAATTGAGGGAAATAAATATTTAAGAATAGCGGTTATAGCCCAGTGGGCTTCGGTTTCTCTTACAGAAGGATCGAGTTCGATCCCCGGCTCTACGTCTAACTTTTGGAGCTATGTGCGTTTTTAATTTAAGCAATTAAATATGACGACGAATTAACGGTGAAGGAAAACATCGTGAGAAAATCTGAATGCCTAAGAGTTCTCCATAATGTTATCAAAGGCATGTGAAGTCTATCAATCCGCAATTCACTAACATGGTAAACCCTTTTCTTCTAAGAGAAGACACGTGCCCTGTAGTGGGCCAGCGATGGGTTGACAATGATGATGCTACTGTACCTTTCAGATTAATAGAACTGTCTTATGAAGTTAGCCCGCTTCTGTCATAGACTGCATCATCAATTACCACCACGTGGGTTTACAGTCAAGAGATCTTGCAGTCAAAAAAATATATTATTACTGGCATCTCTAAATAAACAACAAAAGATACCGACGTGGAAAACACTCGTGTAATGTGACGGTTATTTAAACAAGATGCAATAGTATCCGATATAATAGATGGGCGTACTCGCTTATACACGGAATGTTACTAATGAAACGTCCGACTTAACAAAGCGTTAGAAAAATATCTGAATTTCAAAGTTCGATTACATAACGTCATTGATACACTGTAATAATCGTTCAATTATACACGTAATCATTTTGATACGTTCGTAAAAAGTATCAAAATGATTACGTGTATAATGAGTGTTTAATACAACAGATATATACTATTAGATCTTAAACTCTTCGGCTAAACATGCGTATGTGAAAAGTATCTGACGAATACAATTAATTACCTTTTATATCCCATCTTAGGGACAAAAAATCTTTTTGGAAATAAAAATCGTCTTTGGTAACCTGAATGATACATTAAAAAGTCACAATTAATTTACTTATTTACTTCGTAACTAACTCAAATGACGTTTTCCTTACATGATCGTTTTTTGAAGTCTGTAGATTGTGTATAATAAGAGTTACTGAAAAATAAAAATATTTAGGGTGTTTTGAAAAGATATGTAATTCGCCACTTTGCGACGGCTGCCCTATTGGACCGATTTCATAAATTTTTTCACATTTCAAACAAAAAGGAAACAAAATCAAAATCCGGTCCGGTTTAACCCGGGAAAGACGATGCCACAGACGGACACACACACACACACACATAGACACATCAATCTTATAACACCCCATCGTTTTTGCGTCGGGGGTTAAAAATACTACCGTTCCCTTATGGGCATGGTACCCTGGTGCTTTTACCCTTTTGAATTGCTAGGCTTAGTTTTTGGGCTAAATAAGCGCCAGGTCATTAGACGTGTGGACCAATTTTTGGACACGACGGTAATGTCTTGTTGTCTTAATCATTTAATTTATAGATATTGATACTGGTCCCAATCAAAGGGTAGCTACGTAATATAGCATCAGCTTACTACACGTGTGAATATTATATTATTGCTCGCGTAAAATCCGGTACCAGTTCTGTGAGTTAACTTAACGGCGATAAATGTTATGTTTAATGAAGTGGTTATTCGCCAGATTTTTAGTCGGGGACATTTTTTTCATACTTCTATTATGAAAGAAAAGCTTTTTAAAGATGGTAGGTTTTTGGGATGTTAATGGAATATTCCATAAGCTTTTTAGTAACATTATTTCTGATAATTTTAGATAAGCACAGCTTTTAGGGACCGAGCTCTTCCGGGGATGTACCGCCATGCATACTTTTGCCGCCAAGCAGCATTGTTGTCTTCCGGTCTGAAAGGCGTGGGTGCTTGTATAATTACAGGCAAATGAGGCTCAACCCTTCACACAGGGCAGCAAGGTGGGGGAAGTTTGTGTAATGGCCTTATTTATAGTCGATGGTATTTCAATTAGCAGTCAATTAATATATAAAAACATAAAATAAAACTTAGGGGAATGATTGGCTTTGCGGTTAAAAGGGGATGATTACAACCTTACACCAAGAAAAACAGCATTAGGTACGTTACAGGTGATAGTATGGACTAACTACGTTAGACTAGATAGTGTGAAAAGTGCCTAATTTTATTTTTCTAGATAGTTTATGGTGAAAAGTTTAAATACCTAAATTTGAATTGAAATCGTTTACTCCGCTGCAAGATTTGGTCGTTTATTCTTTTCTTCCTAGTACGTGTAATTTTGAGGACCTGCTGAGGTTCTCGTATGCTGGCTCAAATAACCAACACCAAGTTACCTTCAACTATTGGTCTAAGGGACCAAGGCCATCAATGCCAAGTACGGCTTTAACGACCAGTCCTGGCAAATACAAGAACAACTAGATCATACCTCATTTAGAAAATAATGTTCTGGAAATCAAAATTTACAATACACTATTCTTTAAATAGAAAATTCCTGCATCAAAGAGAAATGTAAAAAAAATTTGGGCGTCACGGGACTGTCTGCTAAAATAAATAGTATAATTTTAAATAAAATTTATTTTAATGAAATAACTAAATTTCCGTTATTAAAATGAGTAGCTATATATAGTCTTCTTATTACTTCCATAATTCATTTAAATATCAATTGCGAAGAACATAAATACAAAAGAAGTTAACATGCTTCTAGAGCGAAAATGAAGAAATTAGAGAGTCATGCCGGTTGCCGTGGTGGCGTAAGAGATTGTTTTACTTCTAATAGATATTTGCAGCAAAATATTTATTCGTTATTTCAATGAGCCTAGTTTAAAAGTAGGTAGATATTTACCACCTACTGTTATGTTATCGAAGTCAGGGGGCATCAACTACTTCTAACTAAAACTACGTGTACCAAGTTGAGCGGATTTGCCGGAAGCGGACGCATCGACAGCGGCGGTCGTTTCAGGATCGCATCACGGTTTCATTCATCCCACGGTTACACCGTTTTGTAACTAAAGCCTGTTTTACGCGAACTCTATACTAGAGAACAGTCCTCCTACCATTCCCGCTATCCCACTCGCACGTGCGTAGGTGAAACGGGATAGACAGGAACGTAGAAGCAAAATCAATAATGTCTGGAGCCCGCCCACCGGTTCAACTCGGCAACTGCGCTTCCTCACTGTAAATTCGATAAAATAAAACAGAGTAAAAATCATTAAAACTGCATATCGGTGTTAGAATACGCACCATGGATTAATGCTTTCAAGCTAAATTGTTCGACGAGAAAAGGCGATAACGCACGGAGAAAGCGACTGCTGCCACATGTTTAACACGTGGTCGGATCACGTTACAATGTTTACCTGCAATCGCCTAACGGTCAGGTGAGATCGACGCTACTCTTCTCGTTTACTACAGACTGGGTGATTGACCCCCTAAAACAGGCGGCTCCCATATTTTTTGTAGTAATTTTTCTTGCGTTTTGCGGCCCTTCGACCCTTCGTGCCTGATGCTAAATAGAGCCCCGCATATTTTTCTAACTCATTGAATGGGCTACTAGTTTTTAGGTCGATTATGACGGATTGCCACGGCCTGATTTACGCAAATCGTTAAGGATGAATGAGCTCAAAAGTGGGGCGGTACATACCTTATTTTTTGTCAGATATAATTTTTCTGACGGTGTTTTGAGGAACTGACGAAAACATATATAGCGATTTCCTGACTCCAGACCTAACAACCAGGTACCTAACAACCGTTTAGTTGAATACCTCTCTGGCGCGACGGTGAGTGCTGTGGTTTAGAGTGGGAGATTTCGGGTTGGTTCGGCAGTTCGTGAATTTATTATTTCTGAATTCTCTCTTGTCTGGTTACCATAACGCCAAAGACGTCCCGATCAGCGATAAAACGGTTCTCTACGATATCTTTAAATGTATGGAGGGTTTGAAATAACTATCATTTGTAAGCGTAATACAGCCACGTGTTGAGGAGAGTAGATACGTTAAGCTATTGCTATCCTTTATTACCACTAGCATCCATTCTCATGTATGAAAACGGTAGTCCTTGTGTTTTTTTTTGATAACCATCTATGTTCAGCTCAACTAATGTACCGACCTTGACGAAATATGACATAGGATACATTTTTAGCCCAGGCATATAAAACGGCATTTCTAAAAAAGAAACAATCGCGGACCAAATCATCCAAATTATTTTTTCCCATGAGAAATGATGAGAAAATACAAGGTTGTGGATGATAATGTTTCCTTCACCTAGCATTTGCACCGTTAAATTAATAATAGACAGTCCATGACTGCGTATAAAATATTACGCTTGCTCCATCCTAAAACGCATCGTCAGAAGCGGAATCTCCTTCCAGCATCCACGTTTCGCATCCATGAATCTTTTCAAATGGATAAAATCGAAACGTCTTTCTATAATTTCAAATTAAAATAATTCATTTATTCCGAATACAACTACTTTATAACCGCATTTTAAAGCCTTTGCGAATTATTGAATTAAATCGACCTCCTAAGCACTCGGTATTAATTTGTTTACTGTGTACCATTTGACATGCTCTGTGGTGATGGCAGATCAGAATACAGTTGTTATCACCCCTCCTCTTACCGACTGTGTAGGCGACTATGGGAATTTAACAGGAAGAAGCATGTTCTGTGCTACTATATACTGCTCATCACCCCACTGCCAACCGTGGCGAATGGTGATTGCGAGCAAACTTTCCCGTTGGAAGAGGACTTTAGTCCAGTTCTATAACAGATTATTAACTTGTACTTTTTTTTTTAACGCAATAGCATAATCCAAAGGTTAATATTTTCTAGCCCTTCTGTATCATAATATTTAAAATAATTAAGCCACATAATTGAAGCCACAAAAATAAGCGACGACTTCGCCCTCTTTATTCTCAATCATGGCACTAAAGAACTAAACGTTTTGTTCCTACAAAAATCCCCTAACTGCAATCTCATTCGGTGGTAAGGGTTGATGCAGTCTACGATAGTAGCGGGCTAAGCTTCATATATGGCATTATATTAATGTATAGTCGTACCTCTATAAATGTACGGCAGTTATATTGAAGTAAACCCGTACCTCTAATCAGTTACTACGCATCGTACCGGAACGCATAAACGCTTGGCACGACTTTATTCGTAGGGTGGTAAATAGCCACTCACACAGTAAATTTGACGGCCGATTTGCGCAGTGTGCAGCGATCCTGCTTTCTGAGTCCAACGCCGTGGGTTCGATTCCCACAACTGGGAAATGTTTATGTGATGAGCATGAATGTTTTTCAGTGTCTGAGTGTTTATCTGTATTATAAGTATTTATGTATTATATTCATAAAAATATTCAACAGCTATCCTAGTACCCATAACACAAGCTACGCTTACTTTGGGGCTAGATGGCGATGTGTGTATTGTCGTAGTATATTTATTTATTATTTATTTATATTCATCGGCCATCTTAGTACCCATAACTAAGACGAATGATGAAATTTTTTTATGAATAATACACACAAATACTTAAAATATATATATATATAAACACATAGACACCGAAAAACATTCATGTTCATCCCACAAACATTTTCTACTTGTGGGAATCGAACCCACAGCATTGGACTAAGAAAGCAGGGTCGCTGCCCAGTGAGCCAGTCGGCCGTCTATGCTTTATAGATTATAGTAAAGTTAAGCAAATTGGTTAATACACATAGTTGCTTGTATCTTGTATCCGATATCGTTCGCTGTATCCGAGAAGCCTGCAGCTACGGTTTGCATTTTTATTAAGATCGATGACAACCAGCGACATTTTATTTTGCGTGCCATAAATATGGAACTACACAAGACGAACATACGCTGGAATAAGGTACTACATTTTCATGCAAACTTATCTGAAACTATGCATAGAAAGTAGACAAACATCTCTAGCTCGTCACGGTAAAAATAAAACCTGATACACTTACGGAAGTTAGGGGAGCGTGTAGTAAAAATGTTTTATAGATTTTCAGCAGCAACTTCAACATGTTACCACAGCGAAGCTTCTACATATTTATTTCCTAGTTTGCTAATGAGTTGAACAATTCCAATCGTTGTCGACGTGTGTAAATACTATTATCTTTTATTAAACCTACCGTTTCTTAGGAAAGGAATAAGGAAGGAATAATTTCTATAGGAAATTCTTGACCTACCAATGCATACATTTAAAAAATGTGTAAACACGCATCTAGTACAGCGAGGTTACTATACATTTGATGAATTCCTCAATGACAAGGTAGAATGGAAGCAGCCAGCCTCGCTCTCATCTCCCGCAAGATAGCAAAATGATTGTAAATGTTGATGTTGGAAAAGAGCAACTACTGAGTTTCTTGCCGGCTCTTCTCGGTAGAATCTGCTTTCCGAACCGGTGGTAGAGTCACACAAACAAGCATACTTGACGTTTCAAAAGTGCTTATAAAGTAGGCCTACTTGAAATAAATGAATTTGAATTTGAATTTGAATTTGTTTTTTTTTTTCAAAACTTTTTATTCTTTATTAAAATAAACCAATGAAAAATATATTTTTCTTGATAAATAATAATTTGGTTAGGTTTGGTTAAACATTGTTCTAAATTAAGATAACTTAAAGATAATTATGGTTTCCAAAGGATACATCTTTCAAACCCTATAAAGATTGATCATCTTTATGTTGCGATTAGTTTGTTTTTAACCTGACGCAAGATTGTATAAATAGTTTTTTTTTAAGTTAGTACATAAATATAAATATATTAATTAACATATATAAATATATTTTTTTAAATCTAATGTCGGTTACCCCTAAATTCTGTCTAACCAGTTAGGAAATATGGCAGTTTTATTAAACCCAAACAACCCACAATTTAGTTGTAGTTCTAAAAAAAATTAAAGTATTCAGTATCGCTAAGCCTTAAATGAGGTTGAGGTTTGCTGCTGTCCGCCGAGGAGTTCTGTCCTCTATCTCCAACCGCATTCATCGGATCTACATAAAGTTTGGGCACAATTAAACACATATTAAAACCTCTATAGTACAAAAATAATAATTTTAATCGGTTATAATTTGCCGGAGTTATGATGTAAAATCGTCAAACACTTTCATCCCCTCTCCCAAAGGAACCGAGCTTAATGGCGGGATAAGAAGTATCCTATATTACTTCTAACACTTCCAAGAATATGTCTACATAGTTTCATGAGGATTGGTTGTGTAGTTTTTGCGTGAAAGCGTAAAAGCGTAACAAACAAACTTACATAATATTAGTACGGATACGGATAGGGTCCCAATCCATAGGGATCCCTATCCATATGGATTGGGATTTGTTATTGCAATTACAAAAGATTTTTTTAATTTAACTAATATTTTTTTGGTTCACAAGTAAAACCTTAATTCAGATTGCACTTAGCCCTATCTGTTTATGTCTTAAATTTTTAAAGCCTTACTGAACTAAGACTCCACGGTACCTAAGACTCCAAAACTTTCTAACTATTGAAATCTTTTAAACTATTCTAGATAAATTATTATGTATTCGACTCAAATATCGAAAGAAACGGATCCAACTAATCAAGATTTGTACAAAATTACTTCACCCCTTAATTTTAGAAGTTTTACTAGCGATCACGTAGCTATCTATCTCTTTGAATAAGTCGCCCCTTTAAAAACTAAGCTTATTAGCTGTCTTTTTACAATCCTCATCAATGTAAATCAATCCTTTTTATACTATTTTCTTTTTAATTTACTCCACAGATGGGTCAAACAAATAAATTGCCTTACTTGTTTCTTTGAAGATACGGTTCTTTCTCGAACTGAATGCTTTACTATGTCCTTCGATCAGGTTTTCCTATTTTACCATACGCTTTATCTGCAACAAAGAACTTAATGACAGGAATAGTTTAATTTACATAATCTAATTAACTGCCTTGTTGCTCAAGAAGTTAATATGTTCTATCATGATATTAAACCCATATTCGAATTCCGGGTCGGGTGACAAAACTGTATCTAGAAGACAATTTCCTCGATAAAATCTGAATACGCATAATTTCTTGGCGGGACTGGTATTTAAAGCTAGAACCATGTGATCGGTAGTCTCGATATTGGAAACCACTAGGCAGTTTAAATATTACTAAAGAATACAGATTTATCCACTTTAAGATTTTTTCGAGTATAAAATTTACGACAGTCCAAGAACCAGTCTTGGTTCGATACCTAATTGAGCCACTTCAAAATATTTAGCTCTCTGTAAAGTACATCTCTCCTATAACATTAGGTTACGTAGAATAGACTTAATGTATTGTTTGTATTTGCATAGCTATCTTCATCGGTATTATTTCAAGTGCGAAATTGTCTGATTGTCATATTAAAATTCCCAATGGATGTCGCTAGTATATTTATTTTCTTTCATACTATGCAACCGAGCGACGTCTCATTTTCGCGAATTGTGCCATATGCGTTCTGAATACGAAATTATACTTCCCCTTCTTTTAGATATGTAGCGCATGATAACTGTCGATTTATTACATGCCATTTAGGTTTTTCGACTTGAATTTAAATTTTCTTTCCCTGCGAATTGATCAACATGATCGCCATCATCTACAGCCTATTAAATTAAGAAAGATCTACCATACTATATTATGCATAATATTATGTTAGTGATATTAACCGATTTTCTAACTTTTAGCTGGTGCGAAGATTTCCTAACAGAAAAATCCCACACCTTACAATTTTCGCACTAGGAACGAGCCAGGAATCGAACTCTCACGAGGTCCTGGGATCAAATCCTCAATAACTTAAATATATACCTAAGTTGAATCACACATCAATTATAATCTAAGTAATAAATTGAATAAAATGTATATACTCACTCAATTTACATTTTAAACTTTTTTATTTAATATAGTAAAGTTTGGAAAAATAAAAGCAAGTTGAACAGACATGTAATTATGCATACCCACCCCCCATTAGCACTTTAAGCCGTTATCAGAGCCATTGCTTCGCAACAGGACATTAAAATGCTGTTACTATTCCTTTTATTGCTTTAAGTACAACTTACGACACTTTTTACTTCCTACAAAATTACGTTGTCGGGCAACGCGTTATGGAGAAGGGACGTGCTGATATTTGTTTTGATAGTTGTTTAGCAAAAAAACAATTCTTACTGATATTATAAATGCGAAAGTGTGTTTGTATTTTTGTTTGTTTGTCCTTCCTTCACGCCCTAACAAAGCAACCAATCAACAACGAAATAGATTGGCATGGAATTAGTTGAAAGTAACATTGTTCTGGTCCGAGGAAAACACAGAAAAGATCGCAAGCAACAGCTAGCAGTTATAAATAACTATAATAAAAAGAAGAAAACACTGGTAAGAAATAAATCTACATAAGATTTCGCAAATAATTTTCTAAAATAAATTTCTACAGCGTAATCGCTGTAGAAATTCAGTCAGTAAATAATCTTGCCGGTCTGTCTTTAGAGTATATAATGAGTAATCACATGTTTAGTAGATATTTATAGTTTTCTAATAATCATTATTTTCCATTGGAAGGTTTCCAGTTTTCCATTACTTATTTATTTTAATGCATAACACTACCAGCTAGAGAAATAAAAGAAAAATATTAAAACACAACAGTAGAAAAAAAAGGCGGTCTGATCAGTCAGTAGCGATCTCTGACAGGTAAACTGCCTACATGAATAGTTAGAATACCTACGTCCTACATGTTAAACACTTTGTCGTATACTATGAGCTTTGTAAGAAACTTAATGCTACTGTATATTATACTAGCTGTTGCCCGCGTCTGCGTTTGATTTTGTTTTTTGATGTGGCATTAAATTTAGTTGTGGTTCAAAAAAAAAATAAAGTATTCAGTATCGCAAAGCCTAAATGAGCCATAAATGAGGATGCTGTCCGCTGAGGAGTTCTGTCCTCTATCTCCAACCACAGTTTGGGCAAAATTAAACACATATTATAACCTCTATAGTACAAAAATAATTATTTAAATCGGTTATAATTTTTCGGAGTTATGGTGTAAAAACGTCAAAGACTTTCATCCCCTCTCTCAAAGGAACCGAGCTTAATGTAGGGATACAAAGTATCCTACATTACTTCTAACACTTCCAAGAGTGTGTGTACATAGATACATGAGGATCGGTTAAGTAGTTTTTTCGTGAAAGCTAACAAACAAACTTACATTGACATTAATAATATTAGTAGGATACAGCATATATGTTCAAGACCAAACCAGAGAGAACTAAAGTACCTAACTGGTACATGCGGCTTGTACACCTGAAGGCCGTTGGAATTAATAGTTGCTTAAATGGCATCCCATCATCAGAAAGCGTAGCATAAGTAGATCCGTCACTAAATAGGTACATTATATTAAATGGTTCGGTGGAAAGGGGGTTTCCTAGAAACAAGCTGCATTAAATTCATTTCTAACAGTAGAGCTTTTGTGGCAAAGCGCGTCTGGGGAAATATCTACCGCAAACCAGCATTGCTGTGTTCCGGTCTGATGCGTGATGTTGCCTGTGTATTGACAAGTACTTGAGACTTATCACCTACTTAGGCCATCTGAGCTTGGTACGTAAGTAATAACTATAGAAAAAAAACCGAGGGTGTGTAAGCATTCTTGCAAAAGTCTTGTGTCTACCGAGGCATCCACCAATGATGTCTCGGTAGACACAAGACATGATTGATTTTTTCATCAAGCCATGATTGATGAAAAAATCAATCATGGCTTATCAATCATAAGCCATGATTGATTTTTTTAATGTCTAATGCCGGATATATATACCTACTAAAAATTCTTCTTAGTAAAAGCATTTTATCTTAGACAATAGACAAGAATTCAAGCATTCCAAACAAAGCGAACATTTAAAAACAGATGAGTTTATTTAATATTTATCGCACCATACGCATTGCAGTGCATTTAAAATGATTTGTATGGCTTGCGTCACAACGTAATTGCCACATTTTCCAAGGAAAACTTTAATATTTTCCGAGACGCCGGTCGTCTATAGTCGTCTTCTTCAACTGAACAAATAATTACGTGCAAAGTAGCTCCAAATTAAGTATGCGTTTTCACAAGAGTTGTGCTAAGGTATCCACCAATAAGGATTTGATATCCACCAATAAGAATCTTTTATATATTTAGCGAAGACATGCTTTTGTGTAATAGAGATGCGTGCTGAGGATGCGAAAAAGTGCGTATGTGGGTTAGGGATGCGCTAGCAAACCCTTCATCACGTTACATTACTGGAAAACACAGTTTAGTAGCCTTACTCAATGCTTAGCTGTATTAGTCTCTGGTGGATAGGCACCCTAAGTTCAAAGAGAGGTTGTAGAGGCTTTAAAAATGTCGAATTGTAATCTAAACTTAGTCTTATTTCCAATTTCAACTAAGATTTGGGAAACGACACCCGTATGACTTCATACAGTAGATTTTTTTTTAAAAGCTCTGTGTGTGTAATTTTATGTTAGTTGACGGAGTAACAGAGAACTACCAACGTATATAGTTTTTGGAAAATTTATATTATCCTAAATGTAAGAGTAGTAGCTATAGATACTATGCGCTGGGTGAGAGGCTCTAAGGCCGTGGCTAGTCACCACTCTTCAGACAAAGACGTACCGCCCAGCAATTTAACATTTCGGTAAAATATCGCGCACAAACCGATAAGAGCTTATAACTATCATAACATTAACATTATATATATATATAGTTTTTGGCAAATTTATAATATCCTAAATGTAAGAGTATTAGCTATGGAAACCGTACTATGCGTTGGGTGAGAGGCTCTTAGGCCGTGGCTAGTCACCACTCTACAGACAAAGATGTACCGCCCAGCGATTTAACATTTCGGTGAAATATCGCGCACAAACCGATTAGGGCTATTATAGCCCTAAGGGGCGAGCCTGCTACCAACTTGGGCTGTTGAGTCATTTACCAACTAAGGATCAGGTGCAGAAAGAGATTGCAGTCAAGGGCTATCTTGTAGTCACAAAATTAAAAGCATATAGAAACCGTGTACGCGACTACAATTGAAGCATCAAAACAAACTCCATTTAGCTTACTTCGAATAAAAAGAAATATCCTTTTTATGAAATGACCATTGGTGGCTGGTTAGATACTACCTATCAGTTTTCGTTTTACCACCATTGCATTAGAACCCTTGTTAAAATTGTAGTAGCTTCATTAATTTCTTCTCCCTTTTGGCAAACCCTGTACCCAACTGTAATAATTGTTAACAACAAAAAGTCTGTCACGCGCCGCCGCTCGTAATGATAAAGATTCATTAACGGAAGATTAAATAGATTTACCGGACGTGCGTCCCAAAGTTTTCTTTACCTACTTATTTACCTGTTGGGCGAAGTTTGGGGGCGGGATCATGAGTTACGGAGTCCGGTATTAATTCTGAGAATATTACGCGGACTTTGGATCTGTTCTAATTAATTTCTGAACGTCGACGATGATATTTAAACTTTTTACGGAGGAAAAAGATGATAGCTAAAGACTGGAGGAATTTGTTAATAATCCTGGCAAGGGAATATTTTTCTCTTGTAAAGAGTGGAATAATCTTTCTTGTAGATACAATTGCTTCTACTTAAATACTGATTTACCTAAAAAAGGTTATGATTAACGTTCTCAGCCTACTGAGATTTCAGTGCTAGGTAAAGGCCTCCTCTCTCAAAGGAGAAAGGTTTTAGAGCACTGACCCACCACGCTCCGGCATTGCGAGTTGGCGGGCTTGTTATGACTATTATTACATACTTGTAGAAAAATTATTACATACTTGTTTGGCCGAAAAGAACACGTTTAGGTGTCACTTACTAGTGACACCTAAACGTGTTCTTTTCGGCCCAACATGGTAATCTAATCTAGAGGAAAACTCGCATGGGACTAGACCAGAAAAAAATTAGAAATTCTAAACTAGCCCCCGCGAACCTGGGATCTCCAATTATAAGCACACAGCGCTTATCACTGCGTCAACTCTGGAACGCATCTGTTCCAGAATTGACGCACAAAGTCACGGGTAACTGTTAGTTAATTATAAAGTTTGAGGGTTCCGAGCGCGGCGGCGACGTTCAATAAATGGGACGCAACGACTTATATTCCTTATATATTCACACTACAGAGTGGGCGCGTGATCAGGATGCCAACTGCGCTAAGCTAGGAATTCGACTATCTCCACTACATAATGATTTATTCACATATACTTATAGACATACAACTCCTAAACATCTAACACATACATTTTTACTATAATTAAAATGAGAGCCTCATTTGTCCATTATTGTCATCATTATTATCAGTCTATCATGCTGTCTTAGTGCGAAGTCTACGCCTTTGACAACATGATGGAGAGCTGTTAGGCATGCAGGTTTCCTCACGATGTATTCTTTCGCCAACGTCCAAGAAAGTGACATTTAATTGCTTGAAACACACCTAACTCTGAAGAGTTCGCGGTGAGTGCCGGGAAACTAGCTCAATCAATCCGCACGACTTGTAGTCGACTATGGCCTAAACCCTTCTCACTTTGCGCAGAGACCCAGTGACTGTAGTTGCCTGGTATTGGGTCAATAATCATTATGATGACTGCAAGCAACATGGATCACAGTAAACTGCATTAATTCCTGTCTTAATTAAACCCCAGCTCTATGAAAACATTAAATGCCATGCAATGGATATACATTTTTTCGATAAACTGTTTTGTTTTTATAAATTTAAACTTGATTTAGATTTGGCGTAGATATGATGTAGGTACAGAAGAGGCAGGTGATACTCTTATCTACGGGAAAAGGACAAAAAGTGTATCTTCTTCCGTTTTAGCCACTCTCTGAGGGGTGGAAATACTTCTCCTTTGCTCTAATAGTGTACTTTGGCAGGTAGACAAGTAAGTATTATCCCTTGTGTACTATGGTGATACGCTCGACCGTAACAATAGGAGGATCTTCCTTCGAGGGTGATCGTGTTCGGGGACCGAGGTCGAACCATTCGTCTTTGGAAGTTGTATATACGGTAAATTTTCAATGACCCGCTATCCGCAAGGAGACCGCTACACTTGTGAGGGAATATTATCAGGGCATAAGATTTCTGTCTCCTACCTATACTAGCTATACTGGAACGACATTGGCAAGAAAATAACATTGAATCGACAAGTTTGGTAGTGTTTTTATAATCAACCGTCGTTGATGCTAATTATAAATTCCGAGAGTTCTGTCCGCGCGACGCTTCGTTCAATAAATGGGCCGCAACGCCTTATATTCCTTATATTCAGAGGACAGAGTGAGCGCGTGATCAGAATACCAACTACGCTTACAACCTAGCTATCTCCTCCTAAGGATTTATTCCCATTTGTAACTGAGGAGACGACGAGACAGTTTTTCCAATTATGAGGTGTAAGCGCCTCATTTATTAACATCTCGTGATCTCATCAGAGGATACGCGATCGTTTAGTGTGTTTTGGAATGTTGATACAAGTATGAAGTAGTATCAGTCAGGTCTTGATAAGCCCAATAATTTAATTTTATCCCACGTAGAGACGACTTTAGTGCAAGGCATAGATGAAAGATGTAGGCCGTTGCTAGTTACCACCCTACCGACAAAAAAGTGCCGCTAAGCGAGTAAGTTAGTTTTAAGTTTACGAATATGGTTATCGCCATCAACCACTGCCATGTAATTCTCATGTAATGTACGCATCAAAAGTGCCACCTATGGGACTATTTGAATAAAAATATTTTGACTTTGATTTTCACTTTATGAAAGAATACCATTAATTGACTGAGGATGATGATAAGCTATTTAGCTCAGAAGGCAGATAGACGATGGACAACAGAAGGCAGATAGAGAAATATTCCAAGACGATAAAGTAGCATCGAATGATGCAGCTTTGGTAACCCGCTAGGTGGACATAATATTTTCTCTATAATTATTTTCTCTGTCAATTTAAGAACCGGTATAATTTGCATACAGTTGCGATTAAAATTTATAAGCGATGACGTTTACCATTCGAACGTCCTTACGTGCAACAAATGGTCTACACCACCTTATATTCCTAATATTCAAAGGACAGAGTGAGCACGTGACTTGAATACAAACACCGCCAGGACCCGGCTATCTCTTCTACATAAAGATTTATTCCCATCTGTAGCTGAGGAGGCGACAGTTTTTCCCAATTATAAGATGTAAGCACCTCATTTGTTAACATCAAGAAATCACGTCACCCTGTACCTCCTAGCCATCTCGCTGAAAGCAGTCTGAGCCAGTGGAAATTTAATAAACATGTTATCTCTCTTTGGCTAGGTTTGGCGTTAGATTGTATGTGAAAAGGTTTTTTTTTTATTTATTTTACTACAAGTTATATTAGCCCTTGACTGCAATCTCCCCTGTTGTTAAGTGATAATGCAGTCTAGGATGGTAGCGGGCTAACCTGTTAGGGTGCATTGCAGTTATATTTAAACAGTCTCAGTACGGACCATCTCTCTTACACAGTATGACTCCTCGTTTGAACATCAGTTTGGAGTAGGTTACTATATACACAGCCTTTGACCCGGTTATTATTTTAAGGAGTTTTGCACCATACCTATTACGAATGATGAAAATAAAAGAAGGATAGAAACACAAAGAAACACGCAGAATACTATAGACCAGGCAACCTTAGGATAAGGAAAACGTAAGCGGGAACAAATAAGTTGTTAAATCATTAATTAAAGATTATTAAAAAAAATATAACCGTAAATGTTTTACCAACAAAAAGATTTTTTTTTTTGTATAAATTAAGCTTGTATACTATGTACTAGCCTACAACTTGCGTCCAGTACCGGAAAAATATGCAACACCTACACTAACTTTGATAGAAAATATTGTATTATATATGGTTTATTAACTAAATAGTACAGTCTATTAGTACATCCGCGCTACCATCTAAATGTAAACAATGCATATTTGTGCGATAGCAATAATGGCGTTTGATTAGCTGTCATTTTAAGAAGAATAGCGTTGTCTGTCTCCGAAACTCTTCATCAGATCCGTATGAAATTTAAATGGGACAATTTCAGAATAAACACTTTCCGAACAAAAAAATAATTTTGCAAATAAAAAATGATTATACCCGTACATACATAAAAAAATATAACTGAATTTGTAGCCTCCTCATTTTTGAAGGAAGTCGGCTAATAATCGGTCGACAAATACATTTATTTGTCTCGTATATGTGACCGCCTTAACTTTATTTACTTGCATTTTTGTTTGTGCACGGTACAAAAGCTGAAACCTCGGCAAACTAAGGTACACTAAAACGTTTTTAAGTGCAGCATTAACGTGTAGTGAGCGGTGTAATTGCGCCCATCTGATGTTACTCCAAATATTGTTTCACTCGTACACCGGGTTTTTACAAATACAATTGCTGCTATAATTCTAGGAAGTAATGACTATAATTTGTTTCAAGAGTACTCAAGTACTCTTTCCATGAATAGGTAAGGTGCTTTTATGAATTATGTTTACTTTGAAAAAGATGTTTGTTATTTACGCTTAACTTGAAAGTTTATTTCTAACGCACACGAGAAAATATGTTCCCGTGATGAAATATAGGATATATGGCCGTCTCCAGAAAATATTCCTTTGCAAGATTTTACTAAGTAAATTTTCAATCCATCCATACATAGGTAACAAATGCATTTTTTTTTAATTCCGCGGTTAACTATTAACGGCAGCTTTTCTGGGATTAATATGTCCATCTTCAGGATGTATGCCAAATTTCATCAATATCGGTTCAATGTTTGAGCCAAACCAAACAAATAGACACACTTTCGAATTTCTTTGTTATTAATACCTATCGATAGTCATCGCGACAGCGGTTATCCGAAATTGTTAAAGTCTCAGTCAATGAATTCAATCGATTACAGGTGGGTTACATACATTTGAACTGCTTAACCAAGAGTGGAGTTAGCTTAAACCTCGAATTAATAAAGCCTAAATTTCATCCTAGAACATTTCATTATAACACTTTCATTAAATCAACCCGTAGGCACCATTTTATGCCCAAAAATCCAAATGCTATAGCCGGAATAACGTCCGTTTTGAGAGCATATTTTTTTAAAACTTCATACTGTTTATTTTCCTCTGGAGTCCACGCAGACTAAGTCGGAGGCAGACACTAGTAATTAAATGAATTAGCCATCAAACCGCATACCACGTGTATGCATAGCAGAAAGATGATGAGTATACGTGGTACGCAGGGCAATTTGGATATTATAGTTTCTACATTTTCTCTGATATAGTAAAGTTACGCTCTACCGGTTCGTAGCGTACCTACCGGTACGTTGTCGCATAGAAACAGATTAGAGTTATGGGTTTAATGCTACTGTGATACTCCATTCAATTACTACACTAAATGATATTGCAGGCTAACAGGCCCTATGACCTATGCCAGAAGTCCATCAATAGACACAACCAGAAACATCGTTATCATAAACCTATAAGCGAGCAACCAATGTTTGGCACTAGCCTCCTTTCCTCTAATACAGACTCAAATGCTGGTTGGTGGCCTTTGACGATTATGATCACATTAGTATTAATCAATAACCGGGACCGATGGCAGAACGTGCTCTTCCAGGCACCAGTAGGAATGGTAGGAAAATTGGTGGTGGTCACTAACACTACGAACCTAGGACTCGCAACCCGCATTAGAACACAACAACAACTAGAATAAAAAATAGTTTAAAAAAACTAAAAAACACGCTTTTTATAGAAAAACGATCTATAAAATAGAAAATAAATATTAGATAATAAATTTAAATTAAGAATAGTGTTAATAATTTCAATAATATTTATTGAAATTTTTATTTAATTAATAATAGTGTGAATAAAAAAAAATATATTATTTTAAAAAAAGCGTGGGGTGCATGGTGTCAACATTTATAAATATTTTTTTGAGTAGAGTGATTATCATTTTGATAATATCTTAAAAAGCACGCCACGCTTTTTTTAAAATAATATTATTTATTTTCTATTAAAAGCGTGTTTTTTATTTTTTTTTAACTATTATTAATTTTCTACTTTTTAGTTTGGTTTATTTATAATAGCTTGTTTTTTTCATTTTAAACTATTGTACGACTCATGATGCAAAGCATCAGAGAGTGCTTTACGATTTTTTGCGCCTCATTTTGGCAACTATTTTTATAGTATAATACTATGCCTTGTTAGTTAATTTTCTGTGGAATTAGTATTTTACGTTACGCTTTTTTTTAGTTAGGTACGCGAACACCATCAGTTGGTAATGCCATAGGTTTTTTACATTTGGGTCTAGATGGCGCTGTAGTAATTGTAATTAATCGTTTGAAAAAACTAAAAAATCTTATTTTTTATATTGAAAATTGGAATAATCTTCTCAGATTAGTGTATTGTCATCGGTCCTCGATATGTCTACAAAGTTTGAAAGAAATCTGACCGTTTAAAGTGGGTCAAAATCGAGCTCAAAGGGGTCGGTTACATACATACAGGTGAAGCTAATATAAAGCGTGTAAAAAAGAGGAAATTTAGTAAATGAAACTTATGAATAAATTGTCATGCTCGTAGAAGAACAGCGGATCTGAATGTAGTAAAACTGTACAGTACTCTACCTGTCTATGATTTAAAAAATATAAAATTTTGAAGGAAAAAAAAAAATATATATGTTATCTTTCTATACTTCAAACAATAGCCTGTAACAGTCCATTGCTGGTCTATAGGCCTCTCCCAACGGGAAGGTTTGCCCATAATCGCAACGCTGGGCAGACGGGTTGGCAGGATGGTAGTAGTAGCACAGAGGAAACCACTGCGTGTTATCCGTTATATTCCCTTAGTCACCTCGTACGACACCCGCGGGAAGAGGAGCAGTCACCACGCCGCATCTACTTAGAATGTTTAAAAAATTCAAAAACAAGACTTTTTAAATGATTTGAATTGACCACAAGAACTGTATAATTAAAATGCTATTAAAACAGCAAAACCGTCACTTTTCTACGATCATCACGAAATACTTCCCCAGTAGTTCCGCATAATATTTTCTCAGAAGTGTTCAGCGTCAAATATAAACCCGGTACCAGATGGCAGGCTGCAAACAGTTGTATGTGCAAGACATGGTCCCCAACTTGGAAACTTAGCCGTCAACAACTGCCAGGAACTTTGTGTACAGGCTCCTTGTTACACCAGAAACATTTTATTCTTTGAACTAGCAAATGCCGATATCTTCTCACGTTACCTACTTGTTTATTTATCTGTGTGTACCGAATAGGCTCTGGAACTATTAAACCCGTTTTAACAAATGTCTTTGCTACTAGAAAATTAAATTATCAGGAATTATAGGCTATAATTTGTTTTTAAAGAATTTAGAGATCCTTAAGTTAATTGCAATAATGTAACCCAAAATGTGTTTTTTGCTTAAAACATTTATTATTTGGCGTGCGCGAGAAAACTTATGATGATACATTAATAATTAAAATGATGTGCTACATGATTATTTTACTCAATATTAGCTACAAAATCCACAAGGAAACATATCTAACTATTATATTGAAGCTGCAGTAGCAGCTGTAAGAGGTGGCCAATATAACATTACGTTACGATGACGCGATCACGCGGGTGAAACTGCGAAGCTAGTATAAAATTTCAAAATAGAAATGCATCGATGGAATAACTATGTTGACAAAACATTTTTGACAACCGGACAAGTGCAAGTTGCACTCGCCCACCGAGGGCTCCGTACATACACACACACACACACACACATACACACACACTTCTAACTTATTTTACTAATATCATAAATGCGAGTGAGTGTGAGTGTGTTTGTTTGTTTGTTGGTCATTCCTTCAAGCCCTAACGAAGCACTCAAGTAGAAAGGACGGAGTTAAATACCTTGGTCAATTTTTATCCCAGGAAAACTAACGGTTCTCCGCGATTTGTAAAAAGCCCTAATAAACGCAACAGTGCTCATTTAAATTCTCAAAACTTGTAAATAAATATTAATAGAATAACTAGATATCTGCCTTGTTGAGAAATCATTTTTTGTCATTATAAATCCTATTCTATTCATATTCTGATAAGTTTCGCTATTCAGCGCTAAACCGCCTGTGCTATTCGATTTAGCTCGTTTCTCGTTTCTAAAAGGTTCCTTAAAAGTTGGGTTATGAAATGCAAAAATAATTATATATAAATAAACCATAAATGAATGCGTACAAATACACAAAAACCGGGACAAGCGCGAGTCAGACTCACCCACCTCCCTGCCAGTGTGTAGGTACATCATATTAAAAATAGTTCAGGAATCGATCACGCGCAGCTTTTCCGAGCTTTTCCTTCCTTTAAAGGGTCTTAACAGGCACACAATAAAGTGATTCTCGTAGGGCTCCGTTTAATTTGTAAATTTGCGTCATTTGCTATAGTCCGCGAAAAGCAGGAGAATCTGTATGGTGTAATTTAAAATTTCTTCAATCCTTATACTCCACACCAAACAGATCTTCGGCAATGTACCCTCTACGCACATTTCGCTCCGAAACCGGAGCATCCTTAGGAGATGTTGACTTTACAATGAATATTTGTTAAGACTTAAGAATAGAGTATCATGGATTTCCGCAAAGTAACATCTGCTTCTATCCAATAGGGTTCCGTTTTTTTTCCTTTTCAGGTTTGAGCAAGCCTAAAAAATTTTCAGCTTTACTATGACTACAATAGATAGATAGATGTTGCATAATCACTTCAATGTTTCCTAAAAATAAAAAAGTTCGTTTATCGTTAAAGTTTATGAATGTAATCATAGTCCTACATGAGTCCTACGGATTCCGTATCTTCTTCTTAAAGTGCCATCTTCTTTCGAAGGTCAGCAATCATTAAGGAAACTTGTATCTATGTTGCTGCGACTCTGAATAAGGATCGAGTCCTTTTTTAAAAACATTGGATTAAGTTTTTCATCCAACATCTTCCTCGCCACACGCTTCGGTTTCTTTCGAGCTGCAGTATCGCATTGACAAGTTTCATTTCAATGGATCTCTTTACCCATAACAACAAAACATCGTCCATTTGTGTCGGGTTTGCTAAAATACCACGAACTCTGAGATTTCCTATTAGTTAGACATGAGCGTGATAAGTAGATTCAGAGTAAACTGGCAACATAAGTACAGTTTTTAAAGTCTGCAGTTAATTGGTAAACGTACCTAGATGTTAAAGAATAATAATCCTAATAGCTTGTTAGATATTATACATAGACAGAATAATAATATTATTACCAAACAATCCCTTTCTTAACAATACTTTTGTGGAACATTGATATTTTTATTACTGCCATTAGGTATTACATTTTCTGCAGACGACTTCCAAATGTCTCCATACCGTTTAAGTGCAGTTTGGCAGCATTTCCCGCGTTCGTTAAAACTTACCACGTAAAAGCAATTTTTCTAAAATTAACTCCGCTATTGAATTGACTCGACTTTAGTTTGAAACGGGAAGGCTTTAATAAGTTAAAGATAGCTATTATATAGAATTGGAATTGCACTAAATTGTAACTACTTATGCACAAAACTCCAACCACAATTTTAATTTTACTACAAGTTAAAAAATCATTGAAACACAAAAACATAAGCAGTAAAAGGCGGCCTTATCGCTTCTACTAGCGATCTGCCAGGCCAGGATATTTCCTTTTAGGATAAGGAAAACACAGGTTAGTGTTTTTTGATAATCATCATCAACATTTTTTTTTCACTACATGTTACTGTGCCCTTGACTGCAATCTTATCTGGTGACCTGAGATGGTAGAAGGCTAACCTGTTAATTGTTTGGCAGTAATAACCATTAACCGTAAATCATTTCTGGCATCGTACCTTTCTTAGCGCTAAATACAGAAACAAAAGACTTGCATGAAACTAAGTATATTTAAAATCAGCTGAAAGATTATTTGTAAGAAAATATTTATGACTATGGATAACTATTGATTTATTTAAGTACATATACATTAGTTATACATTTAACCCACTTACAGCCAAGGTTATACAAATTAATTTATATACACTATATATAGAATTCCTAATTTCCACAATCTATATTTACCTGTATAACAATAGCGCAAGTTTGTTAGTTCGTTTGTATTTTACCTATCTTCGGCTCAACCACTGCACTATTTTTTAATAAATTTGGTGCAGTTATAGCTTGCAAGGTAGAAACTGGAATATCATACTTTTTATCCGGTTCCCGCAGGAAAAAAAACAAAAAAGGATAAAGTCGCGGGTAATAAATAGCTGATTTTCGATAAATTCTTTCGATCTTTATCACTATACCTAAGGCTTGTTTTTATATATAATAGTAGATTTTTAAACTTAAAATCTCTACGTCCTTTTTGACTTTAAATCCGATAGTCACAGCTGTGAAGACGACATTTCGATAAGTTATAGAAAGTTATTGAAAGAATCAGACCTAATGTGGCTTCTTTACGTGAGTTGAATTCCTTTTCTCCCAACTCTGACATAAAATCCCTTATTGAAAAATGGTGAAAGTGTTAGCACTTTGTATATCGTTACGTAAATACTTTTGTAGGAAGCTCCAAATTTCAGTCTACCTCGCTGTGGGTCGACCAACGTTGCGATTACCGATACGGGGTCGTTATTACAGCACCTTGTGACCCCAACGTCCATCGGTTCTTCGGCCTATGTTATGTTAATTCCCGAATCACCGGGAGTCGAACGCGGAAACTCCCATTTATAACCACAGCGCTCCCCACTGCACCAGGGAGGTCTTCAAAACATATATTTACAAATACTGTTCAAAGGTAACTATAACTGTATTGAACAGTGAGACGCCGCGCCGTAAGCGGTGACATCCTTGTGTACTTGAAATCAACACGCACGAATCGTTTTTTATGTACCTTTCTGATAGGAATAACTAACAACTGTGACAAGCCCTTCCGAAATGTTCCATTCCTGCAACCTATAACTCGAAAAACTTCAAGGCATGAGTAAATAGCCAAATCCCAACATTACAATCGCTTTTCATCCGGCATGTTAGGCTGACAATATTATGACATTTTGTACTTTATAATAATTTGACATGCACGGATATTAATTAACTGTGATAGTTATTTTATCTTTTCTTATTAGTTATTTGTTATTATTAATTGCATATTAATGTAAATCAATGCAGATCGCCCTAGTTTTGTATAATCATTTAAATTAATTAGAATTTTTGCGTACTATTAAATTAGTTGAGTGTTTAGGAGGCACCAATAATTTTTGTAACACCAAAATATGTTCCCCATTCTAGCAAATAAAGTAATTACATTCTATTCTATTATATCCTGCAAGTGCTGATGGTAAGAACAAAACCGGCCAAGTGCGATTCGGACTCGTGAACAATGGTTTCTATACCCTTATCTATAAAAACGGCAAAAATTTTAAATATTTATTTTTAAATATTTTTTAGTATTTGTAGTTATAGCGGCAACAGAAATACGACTAGTAGTAGTCTTACTATCGCGGTTCATGAGATAATTGACAGACAGGCATACAGACGGACGGATAGATAGGAAAGTTGGAGGTGCGTGCTGAGATTCGAACTCGGCCCTCCGAAAGTGAAGTCGAAATCCTACCCACTAGGCTATTACTGCTTTATATAAAATCAGAAATTATACCTACGCGGACGAAATCAAGGTTAATTAGTAGTAAAATAGTACCCGTAATACGTACCCTTGAAATTTTGGTTGATAAAAAAAAGCTCACAGATAAGCAACAAGTTGCATAAACAATTTTCCCTCCACCTACTACCTACGCTAGCCTTAGTTGATAATAACCGGAAGTCGGAACAGACGGTATAAGGGGACTCTACGAAGCACGGAAAACGTTATCGGCCTATTTTTCACACAAATTTCGGTCATCCGAATTTCGTCTCGGTAATCGTTTTGACTTTGGGACTAAAGTAAGAATTCATATGAGCGAAGCCTCGGAGGTTGTATCAAAGGCCTCGTTAGCGCAGTGGTAAGCACTGTAGATTTGAGTTGGAAGTTCCGAGTTCGATTCCCGGCAGGGGCTATTTGGGAATTTATAATTGCTGAATTTTCTCTAGCCTGGTCTGGTGGGAAACTCAGCCGTGGCTAGGTTACCACCTAACCGATTTAGCGTTCCGATACGAAATCGCGTAGAAACCGATTAGGGGTACGGTTTTAATATAACTGCCTATCCCTAACGGTTTTAATATAACTGCCTATCCCGCTACCATCGAAGAGTGCATCATTACCTACCTACGTAATACGTACCCTTGAAATTTTGGTTGATAAAAAAAAGCTCACAGATAAGCAACAAGTTGCATAAACAATTTTCCCTCCACCTACTACCTACGCTAGCCTTAGTTGATAATAACCGGAAGTCGGAACAGACGGTATAAGGGGACTCTACGAAGCACGGAAAACGTTATCGGCCTATTTTTCACACAAATTTCGGTCATCCGAATTTCGTCTCGGTAATCGTTTTGACTTTGGGACTAAAGTAAGAATTCATATGAGCGAAGCCTCGGAGGTTGTATCAAAGGCCTCGTTAGCGCAGTGGTAAGCACTGTAGATTTGAGTTGGAAGTTCCGAGTTCGATTCCCGGCAGGGGCTATTTGGGAATTTATAATTGCTGAATTTTCTCTAGCCTGGTCTGGTGGGAAACTCAGCCGTGGCTAGGTTACCACCTAACCGATTTAGCGTTCCGATACGAAATCGCGTAGAAACCGATTAGGGGTACGGTTTTAATATAACTGCCTATCCCTAACGGTTTTAATATAACTGCCTATCCCGCTACCATCGAAGAGTGCATCATTACCTACCTACGTAATACGTACCCTTGAAATTTTGGTTGATAAAAAAAAGCTCACAGATAAGCAACAAGTTGCATAAACAATTTTCCCTCCACCTACTACCTACGCTAGCCTTAGTTGATAATAACCGGAAGTCGGAACAGACGGTATAAGGGGACTCTACGAAGCACGGAAAACGTTATCGGCCTATTTTTCACACAAATTTCGGTCATCCGAATTTCGTCTCGGTAATCGTTTTGACTTTGGGACTAAAGTAAGAATTCATATGAGCGAAGCCTCGGAGGTTGTATCAAAGGCCTCGTTAGCGCAGTGGTAAGCACTGTAGATTTGAGGTGGAAGTTCCGAGTTCGATTCCCGGCAGGGGCTATTTGGGAATTTATAATTGCTGAATTTTCTCTAGTCTGGTCTGGTGGGAAACTCAGCCGTGGCTAGGTTACCACCTAACCGATTTAGCGTTCCGATACGAAATCGCGTAGAAACCGATTAGGGGTACGGTTTTAATATAACTGCCTATCCCTAACGGTTTTAATATAACTGCCTATCCCGCTACCATCGAAGAGTGCATCATTACCTACCACCAGGTTAGATTGCAGTCAGTAATGAAAAAAAATACATACATACAACCATTAACACTCGCTTGTTAATTGCGGCCGTCAATTGTGGCGCAGTGGGCAGCGACCCTGATTTCTGAGTCCAAGGCCGTGGGTTCGATTCCCACAACTGGAGAGTGTTTGTGTGATGAACATGAATGTTTTTCAGTGTATGGGTGTTCATCTGTATATTATAAGTATTTATGTGTATTATATTCATAAAAAAATATTCATCAGCTATCTCAGTACCCATAACACAAGCTACGCTTACTTTGGGGCTAGATGGCGATGTGTGTATTGTCGTAGTATATTTATTTATTTATTTATTTATTATTTAATGTTTTTCTGAGGAATATTATGGTTTGATTTGACTCAACATGAGTCATGTTGCGTGGGGCGGGGTGGATTGTTGCCAATTCCATGCATAATTTCCACCCTAAATCCGGTCACCCAATTTTTGTCTGGGTAATACTAATCGATTGCGTGTTTTTGTACTTTTGCGAATTGATGTATTTGACCGTTTTAAATAGACTTTCGAATACTAGAACGTAGGTATTAAAATATTTCGTACCTATGTTAATAAGAAGCGGTGCGGGAAGCTTTGCGCCCTAAATTAAATAAATACGTGGACTATAACCGTTAAGTGACAAAATATAATGGTCAACGAAAGAAAACGTGTCTCAAAAACGTTGCATTTGTCATGCAGCTAATAGGTCGTATTTTGCTACGAATGTTATATAGTTTTGTATAAATAGTCGACGGCCGATTGGCGCAGTAGGATTTGACCCTACTTTCTGAGTCCAAGGCCGAGGGTTAGAATCCCCCAACTGGAAAATGCTTTTGTGATAAACATGAATGTTTTTTCAGTTTGGGTGTTTATCTAAGTATCTTACTATATATAAATCTCCTGTCACGATGTTTGTCCGCGATGGACTCCTAAACTACTAAACCGATTTTAAATTAAATTGGCACACCGTGAGCAGTCTGGTCCAACTTAAGAGATAGGATAGCTTAGATCTTTAAGTAAAGTCACAATTTTATTTTATTGCAAATTATTTGTCTATAATTAATTGATAGTCACATGTTATATGTATATACAACTATATTCATTTAAGGCTTAGCGATACTGAATACTTTAAAAACAAAATCAAACGCAGACGAAGTCGCGGGCAACAGCTAGTATATTATAAGTATTTAAGTATATTACTCATAAAGAGTAAATATATTCGGCTGTCATCTTAGTGATGAGACGAGTGTATTGTCATAGTATATTTATTTATTTATTTATTATTTATTTATTATCATATCAACCCATTACGGCCGACTACAGGGCACGGTTATCCTCCCAAATGAGAAGGGGTTAGTCCACTATTCTGACCCAGTGCGGATTGGTGAACTCCACACCTCCATTATCTTCTCAACTCTCAGGAATACAGGTTCCCTCACGATGTTTTTCCTTCAACGTTGAAGCAAGTGATATTTTTAATTACTTAAAACTCACATAACTTAGAAAAGTAAGAGGTGAGTGCTAAGAATCGAAGTCGGTCCCCCGAAAGCGAAGTCGAACTCCTACCGACTGGACTATCAACGCTATATATATTTGTTTAATTAATATATAGTAGGATACTTCCATAAAATGACAGATTCGTAATAATTAGCATTGCATAACTCCACATCCGTTTTCCAACTATAACTCGAGCACAATGTAAAAACAGGACGGCATAGTCCCTGTAGCCTTAATATCCGCTGTTCAGACTCGTAACCGGCTAACAATATTGCATTGCGTACCACGCGCTAGTTCCGTACTTATCGCGAAAGTTTCAGCTGGCGGGTGGGAGTAGGAAGGCGGGAAGGCGGGTGGCGACGGGCCCCGTTGCAGTATCGATCGCGTCTGGTGCACGCTGCACCGCTGTCTTCCGCAGATCAGTCCTTATCGTCTGCCGGAACGAGCCTCAGCCTGGAGTACTAAAAAGGCTTTGCGAGACATTCCACATAGGAAATGCATACGCACGCCGAATGCAGACTTCAGTATCGGGGCGTGCGCTCACGCTTCACAGCGCTAAGCTTGTTTGTAGAAAATCATTCGCTATCTCGACTTCTACTTCGAAGTCCGTTAAAGCGACGCTATTGAGCTCGTATAGCGGAAGATTAAAAATCCAAGGAGAAATACGTTTAAAATGATTTTGTTTAAGGTATTTCTATTATCTATGTACCTGTTATTTTAGGTTCTATCTAATTCGATAAATATACTACATTATCATATGGAATTGTTTTATTTTTGCACTAGCTGTTGCCCGCGTTCTTTGTCTGCGTTTATTACAGTTTTTATTCAAATCCCGTCGCAACCGTTCGTTGACCTGGGAAAAAAGTAGCCTTTTTTACTCTCCGTCCTTTCAACTAACTCAAAGCCAAAAACTCAGTTGATTGGTTGCTTCGTTAGGGCGTAAAGGAAGGACAAACAAACAAATAACAATTACACGTTGGCATTTATAATTTTTGGCATGGCATTGCTTTTTTTTATTTGTATATGTTATTTATGGATGATGGACCGATGACAGATGATATTTTAGGTTCTAGTCAACGTAACAAATTAATATAAAAATATATTCCTGTATTTATTTTAATGGGAGGTATAAAAACGAGGGCATATGTATCGTAATGACTGAATATGGCTTACAAAAACTACTAAGTGAGCGAATGCATCGTGGCAACTGTAAATCTTGGCCACGATTAATTACTCAGTAAAACTTACGGCACATGAATATTTGGGTTCAAAACTTCCAACCTAACTTATGTTAATTCAGTTATTAGTAGTAGCACGGGGATAGCGAGTATGTTCTTTTTGGGGCATTTTATTTAGCGATCTCTTGGTACAAAAATCGCCAACTCAATATTTCTATTCGTACGTTTAGTTTTTTTTCACGAACATAATTGAATTCTGCTTCGAGTATCTCATTAGCGGTTGCCATATTTTTTTATTCGCTCGATTTATTATCCGATCCCGTATTTTAATAATCCTACTATCGATTCCTTACTTTAGTTTTGTATTGTGTCACATTATTGCAGTAGAGTTTTTTTTTATGTAGTGCCCGCTCCACATTACACTATATTCTTTTTTTTTTGAAAATTAGTAAGTTTTGGAATTTATATTAACAAAAGCTTTAATTTCTGCAATAATAATATATTTTTTCGATAAAATTTATATGTACTTTTCAAAATAAGTCATTATGCTTATTCTTATATTTCCCTAATGTCTTAGGGATCACAGTATATGATGGAATGCGATTAGATACAAGTTTGGCAATTTGATAAAGCTCTTTTACATTATGGACTTCTTTCTCTATGGCTAATTGCCATCTCTTCGGCATAGGCGGACCGCCAAGCGTTGCTGTAAAATGCCGCACAGAAACCGATTAGGGATATCCGTTTATTAAACTGATGTAGCCCTTCCATGGTTTACTTAATACTATCTTAAACTGCTTTATTATTTACCATTCAGCAATATTGTGGTCAAACTTACTTACTTACTTTTCATTGAAAGGATTACAATTAAAACCTTGCAGCACAACTCCTAATTATTTCAAAGGCGTAGGTCTTCTGTAATTTACAGAATCATTGCATGCGCAAAAATTCACTCTGAAAATTTCTAATAAATATGCCTTTAGTATCTTTATACTTCAAGCAAAACTACCAGTTTCTACAGTTCGTGTATGGCTCGTTCTCAAAGGAGGGTTCCGTAACGTATCTTAATTTGCTACTTTTTAGTTCACAGCTTAAGAATCTTATTTTAATTTAAGTGTGTTTTTGGAATGAATTATGCGTCAAAATTCTTCTCTTCGAACTAAATATCAAGATTATAGGTCAAGGTTACCGGGAGATACTCAAGAAGTTTTGATTTACTTGATATCAGTAAGTTAGTTAACTGACGAACCAACGTAAAAGGTTAAAAGGTTACAACCTAAAAGGTTTCAACTTGCACTCGCAAGTTTTCGTTGCCATAATTTTTTTTTTATGTTATCGCAAATTATGCAAAAAATACAAAGTCAAAGTCAAATATTTCTTTATCCAAATAGGCACATAGATGGCACTTTTGATGCGTACATTACATGAAAAATATGACATAGTTGATGGCGATAACTAAATTACCGATTACTAAAAAAAACTTCTTGTAAATATTTTGTAATTTTTTCTGCTCAATAAACGGTTGCTTTATCGTGTACAGTGGTCAACCATTTAAGTTAGAAATTTCTTCAGGTTGAATGTATATTTTTTCTAACTTATCTTATTATGTAAGCAATCTTTGTATTTTATGTACGTTTATTTTTAAATACCTTTGTATTACAAATCTTTATTTGTTTTTCTTTTATTTAAAAAATAAAAGAAAAACAAATGTGTTAAACAAAAATAAAGGTACATAAAATAAAAGAGATATTCTTCATGAATGTACGCTTTTCTTATTTTTTAATATTTCAAAACGATCTTTACACAAAAAATATTAAAAGATAAGACATGTAAGAAAAAATCTAGTAATTAATCTCGTTTTCGTGTACTCAGCATTAATATAAGGTAAACAGCATAGATGCTTTAACTTTATACATCATGCCTTTTTTAAGAAGAACAGACACGTTTTTTTCCGCTTTTAGGTACGGAACGCTATAAATTTTACTACAACTTAGGGCTCTTGAAACATTAATGATATTAAAAGCAGGGTGGTTTCGAGGTGGCTCAGGTAAGGCACTACACTTTGTAACTAACTATTAAATTTATAACCAAAGCTAGAGTCGAAAGTTGTGAACGTTGAAAATATTGTAAGCTGCACTCGTTTCGGGCAAATTAAATGAAAAGCGAAGTTTTACCGCTGGCCGACAAAGTTGGCCACTCAAGTTTTAGCCGGTGGATAGCCGTGCATACAGACTACGGTCGTCTTGTGTGCTTAGCCACATAATGTTTTATTACCAGTATTACCACGTACGAGGCGCGTAGGTACCTACTCTCTGTCGCTAATGTGCAATGCCCATAGAAGGTATTAAAATTTATTAAAAAGGAAGTTTCGAAGTTTCAAAGAGATTTAGAATTTTCATACTGCACGAAATAATGGACGGAATGTGAATTTTCCTACAAGGTAATAAAGGTAAAACTTAAAATGTTGCTTAGAAGCAATATTTGCTTAATTTGCAGCGTCTTTGTTTATTTGGGTGTTAGTTAAGACTGGCTCAAACTATGAATCGGTCCTGGTTTATGGCACAAAGATAGTTTGTATCGTAGGCACGGACACATTCATCATCATCATCAACCCATTCCCGGCCCACTACAGGGCACTGGGTACAGGGCACAGGGTATGGCTCAGAGTGACCAGAGTGACGAGACCAAACCAGACCAGACCAGTTTCGGCCGTAGTCCACCACGCTGGTCAAGTGCGCATTGGTAGACTTCACGAGCCTTTGAGAACATTATGGAGAACTCTTCAGCATGCAGGTTTTCCTATAACGATTTTTTCACCGTTACTAGCAAGTGATGTTGTTATTT
The DNA here is from genome assembly GCF_905163445.1 of Pararge aegeria. Taxonomy (NCBI): domain Eukaryota; kingdom Metazoa; phylum Arthropoda; class Insecta; order Lepidoptera; family Nymphalidae; genus Pararge; species Pararge aegeria. The sequence continues at coordinate 9,321,056 of NC_053192.1, read as the reverse complement.
TATTTAAATTAAAAACGCTCATAGCTCCGAAACGGGAATCTAAATCGGACTACCCGAAAGAGAGATCGAAACCCTAACCACTAGGCTATCACCACTTTTTACAAAATCGTGATATATACTATAATAACTTTTTTAAATGATTTTACTTCGTTACGTCTTCGGTTTGGTGGTTTGTTCAAAAAAATAACTTCTCCTTTGTGTGAGCAAAGTTTTAAAGAATGTTGTTGAATAAAAATCAACTTAAAATACTTTATAGTAGTAATTTTTTATATACAAACTTCACCACCCCATTGCACCTCTCTCCTTAGGGGTTCTCATAAGAAAATAAAACAAGTACATAATTAAAAAATTTAAAACACGACTGCGCGAATTTTCTCATTTAAGAAAAGCGCCACTCGGCCGCCATTTTGATTAGATTTTTTTATTTATTGTTTCGGAACGCGAAGTTTTTTGTACCAAGGTGCTATCGATACGGTGTGCGTGGATCATTATCCAAAGGTCCGAACACAATACCTATTTTTCGATCATTTTGCGAATAGTATCTCTTTTTTTTTAATTCTTTTAGAAAGTTATGATACAGGCTAAGATGGTAGCGACTAGTCGTACCGGAACTCTAAATTGCCAGTAGGGTGGTTGGTAACTAGCCACTGTTCAGACCTCCTACCATGCAGATAAATCACTGTAAGGTATTCGCTTGAATATCAATAAAAGTAACATATCAATGCAGCAGGAAATATTAAAGGAAAATCCGCACATCTTTGCTTAAAATTATATTTTTGTTTTACCGCACGTCTGCTTCGCTCTGAGATATATTCCTCCCACTACAGGTTGAGCTTCGGATTCTCACGTTCTGAAAAATTTATTTCGGTCCTCGCTTTTCTATTGTCTACGAAAAGAATCTTATTATGTACGAGTCAAGTATTGCTTGTCGGTTAGTGTTCGCGTTTATAAAATTTCTATCCTTTCCAAGCTTTATTCCTTAAGCATAATAACTTTTCTGTATTTGCGTTGAAGTGTTAAGAATAACAGAGGAAAATGTATTTCACTTTAGGGTTCTCTAGTCCAAGAAGGAAACGTTCTACTTATTCATAAATAAGGTTTTATAGCAGAAATTAAGCAGTTACTATTGTAGGTATGTACAATTTCTGGTTTTTCTGGCGACTCGGGTTTGCTTGCGCGCCGATACTTTCAATGAGTACATAAAGAAATAAATTATCACACCATCATAATAATAAACTTGCAGTGCCATATACTAGACTACATAAAATAAGTAATTCATTTAAAGGAAATTGTATACAATTTTACAATAAATTACCAGTTGATATCTTGCAGATGTCTCTGAAAAAGTTCAAAGTTTGTATTAAACGTAAGCTTATAGAAAAGTCCTATTATAGTATTAAGGACTACCTCAACGATAAAAATACTCGGGTGTAAATTATTTCTCTAACCAGGTTGCTTCTTTAATTAGTTTTTAAAGGACAATGTGAGATGGTGATAACAATAAAATAAATAACAACCGGCTAAGTTTGTTGTGGGCTTCTTCTTAGACCAGGGCGCGTTTGGAACCCTCGTAGCTTTAGTTTTAAGTTGACGAATTTATTTATCGCCATCAACTCACTCCTATTTCACATTTTCCATGTAATGTACGCATCAAAAGTGCCATCTATGTGCCTATTTGAATAAAGAAATATTTGACTTTGACTTATCGCACGTATCATATATGGATGTTTGTTACACTTTCATGCAAAAACTACTAAAAAAGCAATTACAAGTCAATTGTTTTTTTTAGCAAACTTATACCATATAAAGTATAGCAAAAAAAAGCCCTATTGCTTTTGCGAGGTAAAAGCACAAGTTTCCAAAATGCAATTTTTGCATTCTTGGCCCAACGCGGGAATCAAATACGTTAACTGTAAGACATAAGACCAACTAGATAGATAACGTTGCTTGAAGCTGTAACTATATTTCTAGCTTAATATTCGAATCCACTTTTCCCTCCATGTTAATTTTCCAACACTCCACAATCAATAATTCAGTATTCGTCGAGTGGTGATCCTTAATATTATTTACCATTTTTGTAACAAACTCAATAGTATTTTCGTCGAAATAAAGTTTTAAATCAGCTTTAAAACGGTCTTAAGAAAATTGCATGAGATGTCAGCGGCAGGAATGGAAACAAAAGTGACAAGCCCAACAGGTGAACCGCTGCAAGCTGGCTTGCATTGCATTTTGATTCTAATTTCCCTACATTTATAAGCTTCAACTGGAATATAGCCCAGTTGGTAGGAGCTCGACTTTACTTTCGGGGGGGCCGAGTTCGAATCCCAGCACGCACCTCTTACTTTTCTAAGTTTTAAGTAATTAAAATATAATTTGCTTCAACGGCGAAGAAATCATCTTGAGGAAACCTGCATGCCTGAAAGTTCTCGATAATGTTCTCAAAGGTGTGTGGAGTCTTCCCATCGTGGGAGGAGACTCGTGCCCTGTAGTGGGCCGGTAATAGGTTGATATGACGAAGTATTTTTCTTCCCCTTTAAAATAACTTATAATTATTTTCATTTACATTACCTAAAGTATAACTACTCTATAGTGATTCAAAATTCAAAATTCATTTATTTCAAGTAGGCCTAATACAAGCACTTTTGAAACGTCAAGTCTGTCTGTGTGTAGTGACTCTACCACCGGTTCGGAAGGCAGATTCTACCGAGAAGAAGCTGGCAAGAAACTCAGCAGTTGCTCTTTTCCAACATCCAAAATTTACATTTTACATTTTAACATTCGTTTTTCTATCTTGTGAGAGATGAAAGCGGAGCCGGATGTTTCCAAGCAACCATGTCATTAAGAAACTCATTAATTGTATAATAACCTCGCTGTAATAAATGTGTTTTAACACATTCTTTATGATGTTATATGATTAATTACAAGTAGATTTTAATAGCATTTACTTATTCTTTAAAATAAATGTTTTATAAATATAACCTTAAATAAACTATTTAAAACTAAATAAAATCTAAAACGTCCTCGAAACCACCGCAGCGAGGCACAGTTCCTAAGATGCTGGCAGCATTGCCCCTTTGGATGGCCAAACTAATTCGTTGGCCAAGGTAACTGCCCGATCTAGGATCACCGGTAGACTCGATATGATTATATTATTGTATAAGCTATTTATTATTGTATTATTATTGCTTATATATATTTGTTTTTGATAAAGCAACAAGCTTTTTTCCGACTGACGGACTTTATAATACTTACGACTTATTCCGGCTGCAATCTTAAATAAATTCTAGATAGGTAAAATATTTTTCTGATGTTAAAAGAATTAGTAAAAATTAAAATATAAAATCGCTAACTAAAACAGTACAGTTTAAACTACTACAGTTTAAGAATTACCGAGACCAAATGACTATTTTGAATTTATCGACATTGGCAAGAAGAAGGCGTTGCTTTGCGGAATTCCATGATATATTATGAAAATTAAGCTTAATTTGCTATACTCCGCGAAAAGCAGGAGAATCTGTATGGTGTAATTTATGATATCTTCAATCTTTATACTCCACACTAAACAGATCTTCGGCAATGTAACCTCTACTTACTATAAGTGACTGTAATGGTCAGCGGTAATATATAATGTTCTGGTTCATAATTTATCGACAGCAAATTGACAAACAACTAAACAAATTGTATCTCTTCATAGTAATCATATATATTAATCGTTTGTTTTATTAACCTAGCTTTCTATTTTTAAGCCAATAATTTAATAAAGACTTGTTCTTCTTCTTCTTAATATAAACTTAAACGTTAAGTAACTAAAGCGTTCTAATTCGCATACAATTTTAATAATTGTTTACTTCTGAGATCGATCGTCGGAGGTATTTTTACGTGACATGACCACCACTATTATATAATACTATATCTATTATTATTAGACAGGAGTTCATAAATTGGTGAAAATTCGATCCTTGGAGAGCAAATAGCTGTCGTGCCTGTTTAATGTCACTCATCATCATCATCTATCCATTAACAACCCAATAGGCAGTGGCGTGCATATAGCTTTAGACCAGGGTATGTATAAAGCAGGAAGACGACTTAAAATGGAAATATTCTAACCAATGGCGTGCATAGAGGATACGGACAGGGTATGCAGATGATATAAAATGAAGAAAATCTCTGCATTGTAAGAGTTATATAAAACTTATATGTATTTATAACTCCTACTGAAGATTTTCTTCATTTTATATCATCTGCATACCCTATGCGTACCCTCTATGCACGCCACTGATCATAACACTATCAGAGTAATATCACAAAATTAGGGTAGGCAATGCTTTTCTACATTCATGAAGTGCACACCACTGCCTATAGGGCACAGGTCTCTTCTCCGAATGAGAAGGGTTTAGGCTTGCCAAGTGCGGATTGGTAGACTTCACACGCCCTTAAGAACATTATGGAGAACTCTCAGTGTTCCTCCACCGACAAAACTGATATTTAATTGCCTATTTAAAAAAAAACAAATAACTCCGGCGCTGGGAAAGCTTTTTGAACTAGTATTTGATAATAATATTTAAATTCGTTTCGTATAATATTAAAGCTGACAGTACACGTGAAATGTTTGGTCACCTATAAGCTATAAGTCTGTAGGTCAAAGCCTAGCGCATAGCGAGTAAACCGCAGCGGTGAAGTGTACGAGCGCGCTGGGATTGAGTGCTTGGCGCGCATTCAAGTTACTCCGTCGCCTCTACGTTGCCGCTGTGCATCGATTTGACTCACTGAAACTATAATTTTTGGTAACAACATGTGGGAATGGCGCAAACAACGCGAACTGCAGTTCTGTTCTATAAACACACACCCGAATTCAACGATAGGTAATAAAATAACGGAAGCATCTATTGGTAGGAGTTGTTTGCTTCAATATAAATACATGCCCGAATGTATCGGTTAAATAAAGGGGATGCTTACGAGATGTTTGCATTTATATCACAGTTTTCTGATCATACTTCAACCCAACGACAAGAGAGGGAGGGATAAGAGCTTTGACGTTCTACATTGCTTTAAAGTCGGTAGGCGGGCTTTGTTGAATATTTACATGTTATTGATAGTTACCCAGATGGTCTGCCAATACTCTAAAGCTGGACTGATACAAAGACTTTTCTTGATAAAACAACCAATTTTCTTAACAATTTTTGGACCCCGCAATCCGAAGTTGAACAGTCGAACATTCTACCAACTGCAGGCAGGCATGTTGCAGTTTTTTGATCATACCTCAACCCAACGACAAGAGAGGGAGGGTGTCGATTATTTACATGTCCTTGTCCCGAGAACAACCAAGTTTCATAACAATTTTTGGCCCCGCAATCCGAAGTCGAACAGTCGAACATTCTACCAACTGCAGGCAGTCATTTATATCACAGTTTTCTGATCATACCTCAACCCAACGACAAGAGAGAGATTGATGAGAGCTTTGACCTTGACACTGCTACAATGTTGGTTAGCGGGCGTTGTCGATTATTAACATGTCAGTGATAGTTACCAAGATGGTCTGCCAATATTCTAACGCTGCGCGCTGGACTTTCCTTGATAGAACAAGAAAGTTTCATAACAATTCTTGGCCCTCGCAATCCGATGTCGAACAGTTGAACATTCTACCAACTGCAGGCAGTCACAAATACTTTAAATATTTGATATTGTAGCACCTTTAAGCTATAAGTCAAAGATTAGCGCAAAGCGATTAAACCGCAGCCGTGTACTGTAAGAGCAAGCTGGGACTTTGCCGCTGTGCATCTATTTGACCCACTGAAACTATAATTTTTGGTAACAGCATGTGGGAATGGCGCAAACGTCTCGAACTGCAATTCTGTTCTATACACGAATATAAAGCTATGTAATTAAAGAACGGGGGTTATGTGAAGGTAGGTAATTAACTAAACTTTATGGCACTAAAATTACATGACGACTATGAAATGATTACATGACAATGACAAAAACTGATGCTGCCGCCTAGATAATCTTTTGAATCATTTATTTTGTCATGATATATTTTAAATGCATAGGCTACAGCAGTTATAGTCGCAGGTTCCGTAAAACCTTTGTTAGTAGGTACTTTTTTTACCCAACGGGTACTTACTTACGTAGTTACTTTTTTAAACAACGGATAACGCTTCTAATCTTATTTCCCAATCTACTAGCCTATATGAAATGCGGATTGTCGATAGAGTATTGCAGTATTCGTACAAATAATTACGCAGTGACAACCATAACACCAGCTGTGTTTACATTAATTAAGGACTTAGAAACGCACGCACTCACACGTATAAACGTGATGTCAAGTGATTAAATTTTTAAGTAGTCAAGTTATTTTATATACTCCTTTATGAAGATTGAATTACATAATAAAAATTTGATGTTAATTATACGGACATGACTCTAAATCTCGGTATATGTGATAGGTACTTTAATAGTAGGACCGCCTTTCAAAACCAATCCGAGGTGAAACTATACTTTAACTCTCTACCCTTACAAGTATCTCCCAAAACGATTCTGAGTACCTCACACTAAAACTTACTTTCTGTTTCCTCACGTTGTTACCAAAATTATAGTTTTAGTGAGTCACATCGATACACAACAGCAATATAGAGGTGCAGACGGACCAGTTTGGATGTGCGCCAAGCACTCGATCTCTGCTCGCTCGTCCGCTTCGCCACTGTGGTACAATCTAAGGCTTTGCCGTATCCTTAAAGACCACGTATTGGGTGATATTGTCCGCTTGCCGCTCCTTGCTAATTGGCCTTAACAGTTTCTGCGATCCACTGGGAAAAACCGAAAGGCTATAACGATTCGAATGTAACCCAAAAAACTGTTTTCTAGCCATCGAGGCCAGAATGTATGAATGAATGAACGAATGAATGAATGATTGTAATATTTATTTTGTACCTGAAGCCATACTTATAAATAAAAGTATTATGCCTAGTGTTAAAAATGTTATTTAAGCTGTGTTTATTTAAGTTCTGACATGTAGAACGTGTTGCCAGTTGCTAATTCCTCTTAACAGGTCAGTGACTTAAATCCACCAGGCAAAATCCAAAAGGCTGTAACGAGTCGAGTGTAACCCAATAAACTGTTTACTAGCTCTCGGGGTCCAGAATGTCTATTAATTGTGTACCCGAAGCCATACTTACAAATGAACGTGTTACGCCTAGTGTTAAAAAAGTTATTTAAGCTGTGTTTATTTAAGTTCTGACATGTAGAACGTGTTGCCAGTTGCTAATTCCTCTTATCAGCTCAGTGACTTAAATCCACCAGGCAAAATCTAAAAGGCTGTAACGAGTCGAGTGTAACCCAACAAACTGTTTACTAGCTCTCGGGGTCCAGAATGTCTATTTATTGTGTACCTGTCTTACTTAAACAAAAACGCATCTCATGCATAACTATGCCGACGTTATGCCACGTTTTTCTTATTTTGTTATTATTTGTCGGGTATACCTGGGAATAATACTCAGAACAAGTAGGTCCTAAAAATTTACTGTAATGTTATAGAAACGAAAGGGGTCTATCGATGTGGTGGTTGATCTGATCTATTTGGCACAACAACTTTCATAACATTTATTTTTTAATATTAGTAGGGAAGTAGGTATATAGTTTTAGTAGGTACATTCATGCGCATGTAGAACTAGTTGAAGAATAAAAATAACTATTCCGGTATTTTATGCTAAACAATTAGGTTCAAGTGCTAAAATAATATAAAGAACCTAAATGTAAATAATAAAAAAAAATGTGTGAAGTTATTTGAATTGCAGGAAGTATCTGCAAAATAAAAAAGCACATAAGTGGAATATTGCGTACAATTGAGGCTCTGGCAGTATTTGCTACGAGCTACGCTGGATCTACGCCAAATTCAATAGCATGATTAGGCATATCCAAAATATTTATTAATATTTGGTATTTTGTGTTAATATAGTCGAACATGGTACAGACAACCGCTTTATATGGCGATAAATTTTATTGAAATTAAACTATAAAAGCCACAGTCAATGGCTGGTCTGGTGCATAATAAAGTATAGATATAAACAGTGTGATAGAAGTAGGTATCGTATGAAGAATTGATTTTGAACCGGACAATAATTCAATTTAAGTACCTACATATAACTTGGTAAGTTATAGATCGTTATTTTGGTAAAAACCCCGGCTTCCATCAATCAAATTAAAGCTGTCTGCGTGACCCCGTGGTGCAGATTTACATCGTCTAATCGCTTAATGGTTCTATAAAATATTTTACCTAACGTGAAGGTAAAATATGATAGTAACATAAATAACGCCAGTATTTCATAGCTAAAGCAACGTAATCAAAAGTGCAACACGAAGTGCCATAAAATATAAACAAAAGAACATAAAAAACAGTATTATATAATTTAATATAAGTAGTCAAATGAGGAACATGAGCCACCTCAAAATACCGTTCCACTTTTTAATTAAAGGTGCCTGCGTTACCGTATCCATAGCTAGAATACAGATAAACAAACCGCTGATTTTAAAAATCCATCTTCTTTCTTTAAAATCTGTTACCTAACCTGAAAAACACACAATTTTTTCCTTAAAAAATGGTAGTCACGAGAGCAAGATGTAATATCAAATCTATAGGTACGTATATGTACTTTAAAAACGTCTTAAAAAAGAAGTATACTTTTTTACAGGGAACATAGTAAAAGACGAGTTTACTTTAGAGTTTTAGTTTTATTAGAATTAGCACCAATTAGCTCTATAAAGTTTCTTACCTTCCCTTAAATGACATTACTCTGGTAACAAAAAATACACCAGCATTTTATCGTTAAAAATAGGTAGGCAGTCAAAAGTGCAACACGAAGTACCGTGAGAACACCGTCCCAATTTTACGAGTATATCTTTGGCGTGAAATAGTCATTGTAAAATCGGTGAACGAGTTTCGACGCTCTAAAGAGCGCCGCTGGAGCTCCGCCAGGTGGCGCTCATGAGGAGCACCCTCTGACGATAATTGCTACCAACTCTTGCTTCATTATCTTAATTATACAAATAACTTAGTACGCCTAATGAAACAATTGTTCCTGTGTGCCGTTTGTGCGGAATTAATGATAAATTATTGTGGTAATAAAGTTAAGTAGGTGGATATGTAGTCTTAATCTTTAAAGTTGTATAATGTCCCAAAAGCTACCTAAGTGAACTTTCTTCTGTAAATATAAACAATTCGGCGTAATTTTTTAATGTCATAAGTAACTCCATAGGTATTTTTCAAATGCGAACAGATTTTAATGATATCATTTTCTTTAATCTGCATTAACAAAGTTCTGATATAATATTCAGGGATCGAGGCCGATAGGGCTCAATGAGCAAAATCAAAACAACAATTTACTATAATTTAATACTAAAAGTATTATTATAAATATACTTTTAATTTATAAGCTTCCTTTTTTTCTAGTGGCAATATTTAACATGTGGCATCTGCGTTGCTTGCAGTTTCAGCGATTTTGCGGTTGTCTCGGGTTTTTCTGTAGTCTGAGATCGATTTGAATCTTAGATAAGTAATTACTAATTTCAATATCCAATAGGTACGCTTTTATTATTGTACCTGCTTGTTTATTATGGCCATTAAGATCCATCCGTTGGTGGAGGCCTATAGCCCATATAAATGCTATAGGCTATTGATGTATAGGTTTTGTTGTGGCTTAAATATCAAATTACAGCTATACAAAAATAATATGGGAAATCTTTTCATCAAATGATATGGCAATATTCGATGACTAGACACTGGCATTAAGGATCTGGCAGTCTTAACACAAACGAGTAACCCATGAAGTAATATTTGGGATATCATCTCGGACAATATTTCAAATATTCTGTATTAAGTTTCTGACACGGACGTAGCTAAAAGTAACTAGAAAGGACTTGGGCAAACCCAGCTTCTGTCTTAGGGGGGGCAAGTCAGTTTTTTTTAACATTTATACATACTACACAAGGGCATCTACATAATATATTAGTTAGGTATAATATGTAGTGTATTGTGTAGAGCAAACAGCCGCAAATGATACTGCTTTATAGGAAGTCTACACTTATAAAACTGTAACGAGTCAAATTATGTACTTACATTGTGAAGGGGCTATCAAAACGTTATCTAGTGCGGGGTTGCTTCTCCATCACCTAGTGATTCTAACATTCTTTGGTCCTCCGAGTTATGTGCCCCGCCCTTGTAGGTACTCCCTTGAGAAATTACCGACATGTGAAGCTTCAGATGTCGATAATTCTGGTTCTTATAATTCTGATGACGTAAACCATCTAGAACGTAGCTGAAGCTCGATCCTGCTTAAGATATAGTCAAATAGGCGGTCGGGGAGGAAAAATTAAAAGCTGTTAAGAAATAGCTAAGATCGCTACTAATTCATAAGGTCAGTCCATATTTTGTTTTTTACTTCTATTCTTTATTTATTTCCTTAACTAATAGAACGTAGTGGTGATCAAATATCGATATGAATATATCGTTGTGTACAAAAAAAGATTTTAAGAACATAAGCACAAACAAATTTATGACCCCGGAAACACAGTATTAAGAACATATAGAAACCTTATACCTACACTACAAATATTGTAGCATAAAAACCACTCCACTTTAGTAGTGTTTATCGAACAGGCCTAGGCAGTTAGTTTCTTCACTCCATTTAACAGTTAACATTAATAATTTTATCTCTAATGTTCTAAACGCTAACCATAAAATGTAGAAATCGGGAAAAGTTTGTCAGATAGCACCATACGCGGGTGTGAAGTGAGACGTGCGCGGAGAGTTTTCACTGTTTATGGACACAATGCACTGCATGCAATAATTGCTGAATGAGGGTTCTACATGTTTTTAAAACTGTGCTAAGAAAGATGTACTATTTTGTCTTTCTAGTTTCATTGATATCACGAATTTACCCAAAAATACAATAAATTTAAAATTTAAAAAACATTCAACTTTCAATAATGTTTACATTATTCTAAGCCCTTTTATTTGTAAAGCCATATTGTTTTAGTAATGAAAAAATATGTAATCCACCATATGGTGGCGGCCATCTTGAACCGACTTTCACCAAACCTAGCTTAATTCATTTTTCAAACATAGAAAATCAAAATTAAAATGGTTTTATCCGTTTGGAAAATGACACAGACATGACACACACACACACACACCCGCTCGCACACGCACACACGCGCACACATACACAGGGGTTAAAACCCGCACTTCTTGGCCCACCATAGAACACATTACTGGCTACGCCCGCGGTTTCGGCCCAATATGAAGCTGTATCGTGTAACTAAGCTGTAACTTTGGATCCAGGCCAAAACACCATGTCTGGACGCCATTAAATTTGCACAAGGGACGCACTAATCTTTGGAAATCAACTCGATGCTGTTTCTGAGCTTACAAACAACATTCAGAAACGTTTTAATGGGACGCGCAATAAATATTTTGGTATTAAATGGGAATTTAAAATATATGTTTAGCTGTACAACACTACAACAGTTTACATACGTTGAATTTTTACACAGTTACATGACATTCAAATTATCTTTTAGTGGAATAAAATATTTAAAAGAACTGTCGCACATAAGAAGCTTACACCGTAACATTTATTTCGGAAATCTACAGATTAACCTCTAATTATTCTGTATGTTCTGTAATATTACAATTTAGAGCTGTCGGTTACCAGTAAAAAGAGATGCTTATAGAAGTGAAACGGGAGTTGGAAGATTGTAATAAAGTCCTGTTTTTGAATATGTATTATTGAAATCTCATCATCATCATCATCCTTTTAATAATCCACTGCAGCACAGGCCTGCTCTCTTTCTAGGAGAGACTTAAAGCACTGGTCCATTTAAAGCAGAACCTTAGAGAAACACCTTTATTACTACTACCTCGATAAAGCTTTTTAAGCCGATTTACGTTATCGTACTCAGAGCAATAGAACTTATCTTCAGTATTTTTTTTACCTACGTATCAACAAAAAAAAATACTGAAGATAAGTAGACGTTAAGAAACGGTCATAAATTGGTGATATCTGCATATCGTCTGCGAAAGGTGCAGAACTCCTTTCTTGGGTTGAGTATACGCTTTTACAACATGATTCCTAAGGAAATTCTTGAGCTACCAATGCATACATTTAAAAAATGTGTAAAAACGCATCTAGTACAGCGAGGTTACTATACATTTGATGAATTCCTCAATGACAAGGTAGAATGGAAGCAGCCAGCCTCGCTCTCATCTCCCGCAAGATAGCAAAATGATTGTAAATGTTGATGTTGGAAAAGAGCAACTACTGAGTTTCTTGCCGGCTCTTCTCGGTAGAATCTGCTTTCCGAACCGGTGGTAGAGTCACACAAACATGCATACTTGACGTTTCAAAAGTGCTTATAAAGTAGGCCTACTTGAAATAAATGAATTTGAATTTGAATTTGAATTTTGAATTTGAAAAGTTACCTATAGGTATATTTTTTTTTAATGATAAAAGTTTTTGCTTCACTACCGCTATCTTTAAGTATTAAAGTAGGCATATTAAATAAACATTCCAAAAATAATACCCACCTACTTAATCATACCTGAAAATGTAATTTTTCGTTATTCAAAATCATCAGAACAAAGTATTTTCTGCAAAGAATATAAAATGCATCTGTTTCATTTTTAATTCGTTCTGACGAAGAACCGCAACCTTCATTTTATATTTTTTATAAAATAAATGTAAGAGCTAATTGCTTTTGAATCCTGCACAAGGCAAGAAGGCAAGAGCCAGGGGAATTTGAATAGACCCTTGCCATAATAATGGCTCTTTCACAAATAGGATATTAGTATTTTATAACCCTCTGCTGCGTGAAATTAAAATGTAAAATATAAAAATGGTGAACGAAGGAAAATTATATTTTGCTAAAGTGGTGGTTATAACTTACTTGTAAATTGGTAGATTATTATGTAATTACTTCACGAAATTCTAATTTTCATCAAATTTGAAATATTAAAAGTAAATAACATAAATTTATTATCTTTAAACTGGTAATAGGCTAGTATCTAAAACGCATAGGTACCTAGGTACAATAAAATATAAACCTATGGTTTTTAAAATATTCTTATGATAAAAAGATGACTGTATGTAGATATAAGTCTATTACTGCAAATAACTTATTTTAGGTACCTAAGTAAAACAAATATCTTTGCTGTATCGATCGTAAGGGTTTCACAGTCTTATACAATATATTATCCTTTCCACGTTATAAATGAAGGCTCTCACTCTTCCCTTGTAAATAAAAGAGGTATTTCATTGTCCTTTCGGCATAGCTGAATACAAACGAGATGAAAATGAGGACATATCTTCGCACGTTGATTGCTGAGCAACAGGACGTGAACGTTCCGTCAGTCGGCAGTGCACGGCATTTCCGAACGCAACGCCGCCGTTCAATATCCGCGAGGATTGTTTGTAGATCCACCCTACGCCACCCCCGCTCGCCGTCCTCTAATGGAGCTTAGCAGGGTGTCTAGTTTAGAAATGGCCTGCTTGTATTATATATATTAGTACTCCTGCTCTCATACTTTCAATACGCTTTTTATTTTTCTTCTTGTTGATATTGGCGGCGCAACGATGCGCTGATTTAGTTTATTTGATTCATTACAAGCCGAACCAAAAAGTCTTACGGTCTGGATTCCCGCTTACGTTAGTTTAGAAATTCCAATTAACGTGACAGTGTGTATTTCAGATTGGAATTAAAACAGAATAAATTATAATATAGGTACTAATATTCAAAAACTAAATTAAAAAAATTACATTAGATAATAATAACCATATCAACCAATTACCGGCCCACTACAGAGCACGGGTCTCCTCCCTCAATGAGAAGGGTTTAGGCCGTAATCGGATTGGTGGACACCTTTGAAAACATTATGGAGATCTCTCAGGCATACAGGATATAGTAGTTCTAGAATTCGAACTCGGTCCCCCGAAAGTGTAGCCGAAGCTACCACTAGGCTATCCCCGCGCAATAGATTTTAAATTAAATTAAAAAAGCAAAATCAATTTACAAATTGGAGTTTCTGATTTCATGCAACCTTACTTATCTTGTTATCTTAAAACAAAAATTAAAAGTTGTTTTAGATCTTTTATCTTTAAACGAGCAATTCTTGTATATACTTTATATAATTGGAATCTCGGAATCAGCTCCAACGATTTTCATGATATTTAGTATACAGGGGGTTTCGGGGGCGATAAATCGATCTAGGCTGTATTCATTATTAGAAAATGGCATTTTAACGAAGTTTCACGGGTCAGTAGTAGTAATGATTAATAGGCCTAAAATAATCTTTACAAAAAAGACAAATTTTAATATGAAGATTAAAGATAAGATTTAAGTGTAGATAAAATTTGTCTTTTTTAACATGTCATTTGGATTTTGGACGCACCATCTATATTATTAACATTAGGTTACGACCCTTAGTTAAACCGCGGGGATCACGGGGAGCGGTTACTAAGTAATAAATAGGTAAGTATATAAATTGACTCAGGTTTCAGCATATCGAATCTAATTCGATTTCGGACATGACTATTTACTTACTGTTATAGTAAAACCCAACAGCGAGGTGTTTATTCCGTTAAGTATATTAATACAACATAAAGATACAGGCCGGAAGTACCGGTCTATAAAATCCATTTTAACCTTTCCCAGTCTAGTGTATTTTAAAATTCCTTTAGATAGAAAGCGGTCACTGACAAAAATAAACTGAATTCCTATTTATTGTTCACAAGTCGGGCAGCTGGATCAGTATTTTATTTTACGTTTCAATCATGCTGTCGTTGCATTATTTAGGTAAGGATATAAAATTACCAGCACAGCTATTTCGTTTGCGGGAAGTCGGTAATGACCCGAAAAATCGTTTTTATGATGTTGGCTTTGATCAGAGAATGTCAGCATCAAACGTCGTTGATGGCGCAATAACATCGACGAATTAGAAACAGGATCTCAAATAATGTTTTCTGAAATTGATTGAATAATAATAATATAATAATAAAAAGTTTTTATTTGCTTAGAAGTACAATGTTTTTTCTAAAATTACCCTGGACCCCCAAACTAGGATATCCCGTGTCTTGGGGGTCAGTGTCTTCCCATATGTGCTGTGCCCGTATTTAATACGTACATAAGTGTGTGTGTTTATGTGTGTGTGCGAGCATGCGTGTGTGTGTGTGTGTGTGTGTAGTTTGTGTGTGTGTGCGTGCATGCGTGTGGGTGATTATTTATTATTTATTCAAATTAATATTCAATAAAATATTATACATATTTAGTTAATTTTCCTTAACGAACGAATTATATTTTCGGTATCTTGATAATTTAGATGACTCAGCATATTCTTCAGTTTATTTGTAACATTGTAATTATTTAAATGTGTTATTTTTAGTTTTTCATTAATGTTTTTATATAAAAATGGCCCTAAGTACAAAAACTGACGCTGTGCAAATGCACTGTTTGTTCGAGGAATATGTATTGTAGGTCGACGACGGGGAGAAATTTTAATAGATTGGATTCGATAGGTCCGGTGGTACCGTGTAATACTACGTAGGATATACAGTTGCCGTACTGTAAGAAGTTTGGAAATTGTATAAAGTTCAGTTGTAGGAAATCTGCGGGGCTTAGTAAGCATGACCTTTATAATAGCTCTTTGAGCTCTTTCCACCTCAGTCATATGCGTGGTAGCGGCTCCTCCCCAAGCTGATATGCAATAGATCAGAAGAGATTGGCACAGCGCTTTATAAACCAGTGTAATCAATTTATTATCGACAATATCACGGAGGTTTCTAAATACTGGAATAAGTCTTCTGACTCTATTAGAAAGGGCTGTAATGTGGGGGTGCCAGTTTAGATTTTCATCGATTATTACTCCTAGATACCTCATGGAAGACTCTTTATCGAGAATTGCACAGGAGCAGTCATTTGGTGGGAATTCCAATGTGGTACACTGAAGAGAGTGCAATTTGAGTGTGAAATTAGTAGGCGGTTGGGTAGCTGGCGTGATGCTAAAGCAAATGTATTTAGTTTTTTGGGCATTTATAGTAAGTAAATTGTTTTCCAGTGTTTTTCTAATCTTCGCTAGTCCTTTTTCAGCTGTCTTGCGGGTCTCTTCCCATGTTCTTCCATGAAATATTATGGCAGTGTCATCGGCAAATGCAATTATTTGGGCGTTATCCAATTCTAAATCACACATTTCATTGGCATATATTAAAAAAAGTGTAGGGCCTAGCGTGCTCCCTTGAGGTATACCGTGTGTTACTTTCTGGGTGTTGCTAGTGTAGTCCAAAACTTTGACTGTTTGGCTTCTTCCTTTAAGGTAGTCCTTAAACCATGCCAGTGGCGTTCCCCGTATGCCAAGGCACTCCATTTTCCGTAGAAGTAGAGGTATTGAAACAGTATCAAACGCTTTTTTGAGGTCTAGAAATACTGCTAGGCATTTGAGTCTCTGGTCCATGTGCTTGGTTGCAATATTTGATAAACATATTACAGCATCCTCGGTGGACTTTTTCGTCCGGAAACCGTATTGATTGTTTGATATCAGGTTATGGTTTTCCAGATAGCTCAACAGTCTGTTATTAACTACCTTTTCTAATACCTTACTTAGTACTTTTAAAAGCGAAATGGGCCTATAGTTGGATACAGTCATTTTATCACCACTCTTGTAAATTGGGATAATAATAGCTTGCTTGAATATTGATGGAAAGGTACCTGATGTTAAACTAAGATTACAAAGATGGTCAATAGGGAAGCATAAGATGTCATGAAACTTTCTCAAAAGTCCAGAGGATACACCATCATCACCAGGGGCACAGTGTATTTTTAGGTTGCCTAGAATACCTTTAATTTCTTTTGGATCTGTAGGGCTTAGCATCATTGAATTCCCTTTATGGGCACATGTT
The DNA here is from genome assembly GCF_905163445.1 of Pararge aegeria. Taxonomy (NCBI): domain Eukaryota; kingdom Metazoa; phylum Arthropoda; class Insecta; order Lepidoptera; family Nymphalidae; genus Pararge; species Pararge aegeria. The sequence continues at coordinate 9,304,119 of NC_053192.1, read as the reverse complement.
TTTTTGTAGAGAAACTATGTGTTCTTCAGATTTATTTATATTATTTAATATTTCATCGGCAAGTGAATAAAAGTTATCGTACCTATTTTTATTAGATAATTTCTTTTAAGACCGTTTTTGAAACATTATGTCGGTACGCTTTCCCTACGAATAATTATTAATAACCAGTTCCTGTTATTCGCTAAACCACTGGGAATATCATATAAGCAATCATTTGCCTGGAAAACCTCCTATTGTAAGCAAAAAATTATAGCTACTTCAAAAACGTAACGCCATCTGTCGACTCATGTTGAAAGTATTCACAAGGACAAACTTTCATAATATTATGTAAATAAACAGATATACGAGATATTTGTGAAGTTAACCTATTTTAGGTATCCTCATCGAAGTAAAGGTTTGTGATGCTTCAAGGTTTAAACTTTATTGAACCCCATACCTAAGTTTTTAAAGAAAAATTCAATTGTCACTTGTCAGTGTCACTATCTCTCAGCTGCCAGTTATCATTTTTCACTGTCAAATGTTGTCAAGTGCCAGTGAATAAGGTTAAATTGCAAAAGCCATAAACAAGAATTGAATTGAGGTTAAATTCGAGAGTTTATTTTTGTATGAAATAAATAAAATACTTCAAAATAGCTCACATTTCGATTAAATTATTTAATAATATTTAAATGGAAGGCACAGACAAAAGGCCACAATTTGGAAATAGATTATTGGAAAATGTGGACGAAGTCTTCAAACATAACGCTTGGTACTGTGTTCAACATTGTTACTCGATATTGTAAAACTGTAAAACGTAATGATAGAAATGTAAAAGTGGAATTGGAAGCTACGAGATATAGAAAGAAACCCCCTGGCGGGAACCGTTTTTTAACTGACAGGAAACTTCTATATCAATTTAATGCTTGGTTAGCTCACGAAAATTATTTATTTTGGTCCTTTCAGGTGACTTTTATATCGTGTAAATACAGTATAACTGATACATTACTAGGTTCCAGGTTCAATTCTCAGGTTGGGCAAAAATGTTTAGATATTTGTTTTTTTTAGAAATTCTCAGTACCAGCCCTGAGTTTGCATTGTTTACTCTCCATTTATTAATATATTGTTCCCGGTTATTTACACTAACATTAAATTGTGATGATAATACTTAAACATTTAAATTAAAATCCAAAAATGACTTATTCATGTACTACAGTCACTTATGAAGCGTTCATACATTAACCATGGTACACTAACGTTAGCGATGGTGATAACTGCATTTGTTAACTTAAAACTAAAGCTAGGCCACCAACCTGTAATTGATTAGTGTACTGCCACCTGAGGACTGTGGGAATTGACTGAGAATAATGAATAAAATAGTGCCATGAATTTTTTTTCTTTACAGGGATAATGTTGAATGGGATGCTGAACAAGAGAAGGTGGCAGCAGATAAAGTGCAACAGAATTCTGTAGTTACATTCTCAGAGGATTATTTAAAAGATTTAGGGGAAAATGCTGATAAACACTGGGATACATTTTACAATATTCATCAAAACAGGTACATACCTTATTTTAAACTAGTTTTTCCCCGAAATTGAATCTGCATACAACTTCTGATAAGTAAAATTGTCCAATACAAAGTTATTTGTGTTGAAGGCCGCCCAGTGGGTAGAGACCCTGCTTTCTGAGTTAAGGCTGTGGGTTTGATTCCTACGACTGGAAAATGTGGGTTATAAACATGAATGATTTTCAGCGTCTTTGTTTGTATAATCTAAGTATTTATTCATAAAAATATTCACCAGTCGTCTTAGGACCTATAAGCTACAACCCATACCTACTACACTTCCTTTGGGGCTAGGTGGTGATGTGTGTATTGTTGTAGTATCCCACAACCGGCTGCTTTGCATCTCCTGTAGCTTCTAAGGGCTGTAGCATGATCATTGATTGTTAATATGTTGAAATGCAAAGAAAGGTTTTGCTAATCTGATTTGTAGATTTAAATCTGACATACAAACAAACACCCTTCACCCTCAGTAAATAATTCAATTTCCGTCCTAAGTTTAGTAAAGAGATTTTAAGCATAATTTATAAAGATATGTATAATTATGGTCAAGGCAGATTTGGCTGACACCAGTCAAACTCTTTTATCTTACCCACCTTTCCGGCAAAAGTTTTCTGAAGACAAGAAATAAAGAAAGATAAAAACTAAAGTATTTTATTAGAAGTACTGTGATAAAATTTATTTTAATTCATTTAAATTTACAGATTTTTCAAAGATCGTCACTGGCTTTTTACCGAATTCCCTGAACTTGCCCCTGATAATAGCTCTGCACCAGTAAGAGTATTTCCAAAAAGTGAGCCTAGTAACCGACAATATAATGAAATTGATGAAGAAGGAATTGTAAGCACAGATAAAGGGAATAGTACAAGTAATATAAATACAAACTACAGTAGAACAAAACGTTCTATATTCGAAATTGGTTGTGGCGTAGGCAACACAATTTTTCCAATACTACAATACAGTCAAGATCCTGACTTATTTATATATGGCTGTGATTTTTCATCAAAAGCAATAGAGATTATGAAACAAAATGAGTTATATGACACCAAGAGATGTGAAGTATTTGTACTTGATGCAACATGTAATGAATGGGCGGTGCCATTTGAAGAAAATACTTTGGATATAATTGTGCTTATTTTTGTTTTGTCAGCTATAGACCCAGCAAAGTAAGTTTTAAAGAAATGATTTTTTTTCATATCCTTAGTGCATATTATTTTGTTATCAACAGATGCATATAACTTTGACCTCATCAGTATGTCATGTCTACCATTTTCTTGTTGTATTTCTGTGAGATAAGTTAATGGGTAGACATAGTTAAGCACAAAAATAATGAAGTTGCAAAATAAAAGTCTTAGCTACATGGACCATTTTAGTACCAATAACTCATAGTAAATTTATTTTCACCCAATCAATTGAAATTTACCTGTTTTACCAACTTTAATTTCGGTTCTTTTTGTGTTTTGCTGCGCGCACTGCTAAGAATATGAGTGATATGAAGCGGCAGGACGTTTATATTGGTTTTTTTTTTTTTTTAATTAGTGTTGTCATGTCATGGGCTAGGTTAGGTAAGTTATACCCATAATATGACGACACTACGGTCTACGAGTAATTTTTACTCCTAAAATCTTTGAAGCAAAGTAGGACTCGCACACGCTACGAACTAAGCTAGCAATTCGTCAAAGAGACTCGCATCTTGCATAAACCGGTTAATTTAGTGTCGGCGACTAGCTTTTACTTTAGTTTAGAATAATTAATATATGTAGTAAAAGTAGTTTAATAATTATTATAAGCAGTTAACATTTAAGATATTTAGGTAGAATAGATTTTATTTAGATGTTAACTAGACAATTATTTAGTAATAAGATTAGATTGTTTAGTAGTAAGAATTATTATTAAATAAAGAGACCCCGAAGGGTTTTATTGGCGGTTGGACACATTGACGCTCGATAACTCACGACGAGTTCTCGACCGGGATTCGGATATAAATAGGCCTCTCTGACCGACCGCCAATCAGTCGTCCCGAAGCATTGAATCAGGAAACATCTCGTCTTTTATTGCGAAAAAACCTCAAGAACGGTGTCGCTACCCCCACCACGGGCTACGACTACCTGAACACGGTGGAACTCACGACCGGAGTGCGCAGCAGACGGGCGCCGACCAGCGCACGAGACAGAGCTCCAACTCTGTCTCAGAACATAAGGCAGGGTTCTTATACCTGCCTTATTTCGCGCCTCGTCACCCAGTGGGACACGTTCCCTTGGCGTTGGTTCGGCATAAAACGCCGACGCGCCGCAACATTTAGGTTTAATAAACGTAATGAAATCGTTCGCTCAATTAGAACGGTTACCCATAGAATATCGGTTCGTTAAATCATTAAATCGTTAAAAAAAATGGTTATTACGCAACATTTTATATTTTTATGTCACAATTATAAATTTCTGTGGTGTAGGTAAATTGAAACCGGTTCCGAGCTCTGGATTAAAGTATACATTGTTAAACACCGAAATTAACGCGGACGAAGTCGCGGGCAACAGCTAGTATTATACATTTTATTAATTTAATTTTTGTTTTGATGCATCATAAATAGCATATAAAAATTAATTTCTAATCAATATTGCGTCTTTTCAGGATGCCGATCGTCATAAACCACATATATAAATATTTGAAACCAGGAGGTTTGGTGGTATTTAGAGACTATGGTAAATATGACTTAGCCCAATTAAGATTCAAGAAGGGTCGCTGCATATCGGATAGCTTTTACGCACGTGGAGATAACACGATGGTCTATTTTTTTACGCAAGATGAAATTCGTAAGCTATTCAAAAATGCTGGATTCATTGAAGAGCAAAACTTAATAGACAGACGACTTCAAGTGAATAGAGGCAGAATGCTGACAATGTATAGAGTATGGATACAAGCGAAATATCGTAAACCTTTATAACTTTAGGTATTTTCAATAAGCATAATGTCTTCATATATATATTTCTTGTGTGCGCGTGTATGTCACTGAACTCCTCCTAGACGGCTGGACCGATTTGAATGAATTTTTTGGTATACATTTGGGTGGCACCCTGGATGGTTTAGATTCCCAAATTAGCCCGACAGATGGCGCTGGGGTCCGCTAGTTATTTTATATTTTTTTAGCAGCAATATTGGGAAATTGAATTATCAACCAGAAATATTTGTAACAAATTTTATTATAACAAAGTAAATGTGTAATAAATAAAAACTAAAACTTATATAATACCTGAAAAAACAGTATCTTGCATCAGATTAGGATTTAAAGTTGTTAAATTATCAAATTTTAAATCCTCATCATAAACGCATGTACTTTACCCTTAACTGATTCCAATAAACAATCATTATTAATATTTATCAATTATTTATAGTTAGCAGTATATAGTATGATTGTTAATGCAATAACTATTTAACAATCTTCGTTTGGTAAATATTATTACGGATTTAACGGTTTGGTGTTAAAAGCAATTCTTTACATTAGAGTGCAGTTTCAAACTTAAAATAATAAGGTTTCTTAAAATTATTTATAACTTTTGAAGTGACTTGGATAGGAGGTCCCTCCCAAGTAACTTTAACATCACGTATGAATCTCTTCATAAAAACTTCAATCTCCAGCTCTGCAATTCTTCTTCCAATGCAGGACCTTACGCCGAACCCAAAAGGCAACGTGACCATGGGATGGCAGTTACCATAGTATAGAGGATCCGATTTTTCCACCACCCATCTCTCTGGAATAAACTCCGTCGCCCGAGGATAGTTTTTGTCCATTCTTGATAAAAACTCATGTGGTGCTACAACGTCAACCTGTAATAATAACAATAAAGAAAAATGGCAAAAAATAAATACCTTTCTGTAACGGAAGCTTCATCATCCGCAGCCTATTAACTTCCCACTGCCGAGAAAAGGCTTCTTCTCTCGTAGGTGAAACGGTTTTAGAGCATAGACCCACCTCGCTGCTCCAATGCCGGTTTAACGAATATTACCACAATTAAGTTATAATAACCGGTACCGACGGCTTTACGTGCTCTCCGAGGCACGGGGGCTTTCACCGTCAACTTCCTAACTCCGCGCTTGTGCCGGAGATTCTTTAATAGATAATACATAGCACCCAGTAGCGTGCATAGAGGGTATGCACATGGTATGCAGATGATATAAAATGAAAAAAATCACCAGAACTAGTTATAAATACTTAAGGGTTCGCTTTTTATAACTCTTACAATGCCTATCCTTAAGTTTTTTATAACTCTTACTGGAGAATTTCTTCATTTTATATCATCTGCATACCCTGTGCATACCCTCTATGCACGCCACTGACAGCACCTTATATAATTTGGCCCGACCCAGGATTCGAACACAGGACCTCGTGATCCGTAGTTGAACATACTAACCACTAGACCAACAGGAATGAATAGTCTTGATAAGAGATGTTGTAAATATAATTTACATATGAAAATATAGCTAAATAGCTTCAAGACAAAGATAAATACTAACCAAGATTTTTTTTTTGTGATAATGTGACTGAAATGTGACAAACAAAATTTTAAAATAGTTTTACCAGATTAATTGTGTATTAAATTATAAGTAGTTATACCGTGTATCATTGAATTAAGAAAATACAGAATCCTCATCCAGCCATTATTGTATGCAATGCATTGTGTCCAAAAACAGTAGAAACGACCCGCGCACGTCTCACTTTACACCCGCAAAATGTTGAAGCTCACAGACTTTTTCCCATTTTTAAATTTTATGGTGAACGCTTAGAATATTATAGTGAAAATAATTACTGTCATCTGCTAAATGGTGACTAACCGTTTATTTGAGAAACCATTCTAAAGTGGAGTGGTTTTAGATGCTTTAATATTAGTCGTGTACACAGTTTTTGTATGTTCTTAATACTGTGCCGTGTATATAATATTATTTATGGTACCACCTGCATCTAGAATTCGTTTAATACGCGATATCGGTCTCTTCGTGGCGACCATAAGGCCGCCAAATTGTAGCCCAAATTACTGCTACGTTAATAATTCTGTATTTGCGTAAATACTTACTCCTTTGGGTATATGATATCCAGCAACAAAATGATCCTTAGTAGTTCTCCGCAAATTCGCCGGTATTACCGGGAAAAGCCTCAGTGATTCTTTGAGACAGGCTTTTAGATATCGATTACTTTTGTCCGCTGAGCGTATATCTTCTCGTAATTTGTCTTGAATTTCGGGATGTATCGCCAAGTTGTATAAAAGGGCAATTGTTGTAAAAGCGACCTATAAACAAAAGTTTTTAGACTTAGACCTGTTAGTGGAAGTTATACCTTATCCGTTTTCTACGCGACTCACTTGGCGGTATTCGTCACAAATTCGTCGGTAGAATAGTTAACTACACACAGCCGAACCACCAGACCAAAAGTCATATATGTATTACATAAAGATGGCTACTAATTTTAAAGGTGTGTCTTAACTTGTTAGTTCTAAACCATATTTACTAATATATACTAAAGTACAAGTAGAACCTGCAGGCGTAGAAGACGTACCCATTAAAGAGGCGCCACCTGCCGGGTGCAATGTGTCCTCATATAATTCAGGAACCCATTGTATATTATAAGTATTTATATATATTATTCATAAAAATATTCATCACTCATCTTAGTACCCATAACACAAGCTACGCTTACTTTGGGGCTAGATGGCGATGTGTGCGTTGTCGAAGTATATTTATTTATTTAAATATAAACGTCTGATGACCCAAGAGCTGGCGCTTATTTAGCCCAACGGCTAAGTCTAGCTATTCAAAGGGTCAATAGCGCCAGCATTTAGAGTACCATGCCCATAAGTGAACATTTAGTTTGTAATTATTATTTCCGTACAAAAATAGTGTTTTCGTTGGTTTATTAATAAAGAACATAGTAATATAAACACAAAATTTTATCATATGGAGTGCATCGTATACATATAATATAATATGGGGTGACAAACACACGTACGGAAGAATTGTAACTAGCTGTTGCTACGTTTATTAACGGTTTTTGCAAAACGCGAGGGAACCTAAATCGGTGCCAACTCTAGTTGATTTGTAGCTTAGTTAGGGCGTAAAGAAAGAACAAACAAATAAACAAACACTTCCGCATTCATAATATTTATAAGGATATTATTTAGATTTTGCGTCGTATTTCTAATTTATTTTGATTGCGGAGTGCGTTTGCCGCGACGTACCCTGACCTGCTACCGTCGCACTCTATGTTAACCGGGGCCCGTTTTAGCGAAAGATCATCTTTGGTAACTTTGCAAATGTTATGTCCTAATTTTTCCTAAGTTAATGGAAACGAGCAAGGTATTGCTCGTTTCCATTAACGATGAACAAGGCAATGCCCAAATAAGAGTAACGCCTTATCTAAGGATATTCCTAGGCAAACATCTGTCCTTGACCAATAGCTATCACCTAAGAGTTGGTGAAACGTTTTTTTTCTATAGCCATTGGTTTAGTGATAAAGGAAATTGGTGTAAAAGATAACGTTTGTGTACTCAGAAGCGATAAAGGTATTTATGTTTGATAAGAATTGATTTAATACTATTACATGTGGATTGTAAATAGAGTACCTATCTAATTTTAATGTAGGTATTGAGTGCTCATATAGGCCAAAATGGCTTCCACATATAACCACATTTTAGGTGGTAGAGTCACTACAAACATACATACTTGACGTTTGAAAAGTGCTTATAAAGTAGGCCTACTTGAAATAAATGAATTTTTTTTTTATATATTTTATGTGGAAGCCATTTTGACGCTATCGCGGACTTTTTAACTGTTCAAGAGCAATAATCCCAGCATACCATTTTATTTCTACCGATTACCATCTACTTTTTCCTTAATTATATTTGTGATAAAGAGAGGACTGGCTTTTGTGGGACAAATAAAACGAAAGGTTGGGGTAGGCACTAATAAAGAGGTCGCCGTTCGAGTCCGAAAGCGTTCCCGGGGCCCTGCCACCAGGCGACTTGTTGTAACACCGTGGGGTTTTAGCCAATAAGAATTCGACAAAACCTCTGTGCCTCCCCGTGGTGCGGTGGTATTGGTAAGATTTTCTCACAAAAAAGAAATTTACTTATAAAGAGGTAAAAGAGAGGGCCATAGATAGAAAAGTTGGAAGAGGCTATACCGACGAGAGCTTTTCTCTTAAGCTTAAGAAGAAGACGCGAGCACGCCGCAAATTTTTTTTCGCCTTTAAATTTATTGCCAATTTAAAACAATTTTTGTATTTATATATATATTAAAGCCTATGTCCCTATGTGTTATTCTGACGCAGTAGTTTTTGCGTGGAAGAGTAACAAACGGTTATCCATCCATACAAATTTTCGCATATTTAACTTGAGCTGGATAGGATATTAAGTTGGATAAATAAAAAAGTTTAAACGGATGGTTGTTACTAAATCATACCAGAACGGCTAAACGGATCTGGATGAAACCATATAAAAAATCATGTTGTCAGCACAGTAGGCTCACGATAGACTTTATTTTGTTGTCTATGCCGTTGACGATGTTACATTACAGAGTAGTGACAAGTAGAGTATCTATGTAAAATATTGAATATTTCACAAACTATCGAGTTGAAAAAGGCAATGAACAGAAGTGTTAGTTTTAATGTAAACATTAACAGGCCCTTGTATTTTTATAAAACCCTGTAGGTATAAAGGAAAGATTTGGTTTTGATTTTCACAAAGCAAGATATCGAAGTGTTCTAACGTACGTAGTAGTATTACCCGTGCCCTGTAATGGGCCGGTAACGGGTTGATAACGATAATAATCATATCGACCTATTACCGGCCCACTTCATAAGTGGCACGAGGCACGAGTCTCGTCCTTCAATAAGAAGGGTTTTGGTCGTGGTCTACCACGCTGGCCGCGTGGTAGACTATCGCCACTTCTTCAATCGAAAATGTTATAGGAAACTTTTTATCCCGGAAAATCACAAGGCAACTGTTCCCGTGGGAATAAAAAACATAACTTCTACGATGCACGGGTTATCCATTAAAAGGATCTTGCTTAATATAGCACAAATTTTTCATCCCGCATCATAGCCAGATTTCTCTTGAACGTCCGAACGCTAAAGCGCACGCGACTTACGGCTAATAGTTAGACGCGTCCGTCAACATCTAATAAAATTTTATATATAGTTTACCGTATCAATTCCTGCAAAGAGCATCTCATTTGCCATTACTGTAGCAACTTTATCGTCAATAGCTATGAGTTTTTCAATAACACTTTTATCTTCTTCAGGAAGCTCATGAGCTCTATCCTTTATTATTCTTTTTGCATCTTCGATGAATTTAACACTCGTTCTGTAAGCAAATTATTATAACATATTTAAAATTTACCCAAAAAAATATATAAGTATGTATATACCTAGAAAATACTTACTCCCATTGTAAATCGAGAGTTTTCATCATTTTCTTAAAATTTGACGTAGCATAAAATTTCCATAAGCTCGGAAAGAACTCTAACTTCAAAGCAAGATCTGTTGTGTCTTTAGCACATTTTATTAGAACTCGCGCCGGATGGTCTTCTGTAAGGTTGTCTTCTAAGCAGCCAAGTCTGGTTCCTAAAGCTATGACAGCTATGGATTCTAATGACCACTTCGTAATTTCCAAATCCAAGTTACTCTGCAGGGCGACGTCATCTTTTAGCCTGAACAACCTGCAGTTCAAAATATAATAATATGGCATCAAAATGTTCAGAACTTCAGACCAACAACATTTTAATTTATTTAGGCAAATTTTAATATCACAAAATTAAGATCGTACAAAACCCTCACTCGGCCGTAATTCGTAATTGAAATGCATTGTGTCCAAAAACAGTGAAAACGCCCCGCGCACGTCTCATTTCAAACCCGCGAATGTTGCTAGTCATAAACTTTTTCTCTAATGAGGAAAGTTGATTCTCCCAATTGTGATTTATGTGGTGAGGTAGATGATGTTTTACACCTACTAATGGCGTGTGTTCGGAATCACAGCTTGAGAGAAACACTAACCTACGAACTGAATATTAATTTTATGAACATTGGCATTTTTAATTCTATTATTAGCGAACCGTTGAGCACTTCGGCAATGAAACTTTATAGATTCGTTGGTGATTCTCTCAAATTGTTGTAGTTTAAGATTTATGTTTATTTAGGATTCATATTGTGTGTAACGATGGGGCTGACATACAGGTAACCTATAAAAGTCCCTTAAAAAAATAGATTAAAAAAAAAACTTTTTCTCATTTTCCCATTTGGAAATAAATTTCCCAATTCAAAATTCATTTATTTTAATTAGGCCACTACTTGAAATAAATGAATAAGCACTTTTGAAACGTCAAGTCTGTCTGTGTGTAGTGACTCTACCACCGGTTCGGAAGGCAGATTCTACCGAGAGGAAGCCGGCAAGAAAATCAGCAGTTGCTCTTTTCCAACATAAAAAATTTACATTTTACATTTTAACATTCATTTTTCTATCTTGTGAGAGACGAAAGCGGAGCCGGATGCTTCCAAGCAACCTTGTCATCCCTTGCCAATGGGAAATAAACGATAAATGGTATGAATTGACATTAGTCAATCCCTTAGTACTGTTCCTAAACAGGCAGTTATGCCTGTTTAGGAACCGTACTAAAGTGGAGTGGTTTGTGATTTTTAAAGTATATATAAATACTCTACGACAATACACACATCGTTATCTAGGAAAGCAGGGTCACTGCCCACTGCGGCAACCGGCTGTCTGGCTTAAATATTAGTCGTGTACGCTGTTTCTGTATGTTCTTGATTATGTGCATAATATCTAAACTAAACCAAGCGGTTTAAATATTTTGTAGGTATTTAGCCGGGCTTACCTATTGTCACACATTTAAATTCAATATTCTTAAAAAACTAATTAATCGCATAATTTTAGCTATAAGTTTTAAATTCCAATCGATTGAAAGAAATCTGATAAGAACCGGTTAACGGGTTAGTTAAAACGAAACCGAAACCTTATCCAAAATTAATCCAATACCGGGGTTACCCGCAACCGGTTTCAACATTTTTCCGGTTTCCGAGCACTGTACCTTTAACATTGATAGCTTATATTTCGGTAACCTGGCACTATGACATTGCCTCTTAAACACTTCTTGTTTCTGTATTTTTTTCCAGCTATTCATTCATATTTGATTATAAAAACCAAAATAGTGGACGAATAGGTAAGCTAAAATATTCAAATCCCTTTACAGGTCTAAAAAAATGCTGTTCTTTTGCATTGTACCTATGCTCTGGAATTCATAGCACTGTTTTAAGACATGTCAATTTAGTTTAGAAGTGTATGTACCATTTAATCGGCGCCATGTGTTCATCTAATCTTGAGAGATAAAGCAACAATTTTCTAATAATCAATTAGAACGTTACACGTAATTAGTTATCATCAGTAACAATTAATGTTTTCCATTACCTTGCAACCATATCCTCAGCAATTTCCTCTAACGATGGTGTATAAAGTTTTATCAACTTTGGTTTCAAGAGCGCTGGATTGACTTTAGTCCGGAAATCACGCCATTGCATACCTTGCCTACAAGCACACCCAATTTAATTATTTAGCGATATATTTTTAAGTGCCTAGTTAAAAATATATAGCTATTTGATTAATTATTTTTTTAATTGAATGACTTACGCAGTAGTGAGTCCGTAAACACCGTCATATGTTGACTTTCTTAATTCGGTTCTGTAATAAACCAGAGTTTCAAAACCTGGCCGCGACGGTGCTTCTAAGTCTTCGGACCTATAAACCTTAGCATAAAATAAAATAAAAATTACGAATAGGAACTTATAAACTACTAGCTGTTGCCCGCGACTTCGTCTGCGTTTGATTTTGTTTTTAAAGTATTCAGTATCGCTAAGCCTTAAATGAGTATAGTTGTATATACATATAACATGTGACTGTCAATTAATTAAAGACAAATAATTTGCAAAAAAATAAAATTGTGACTTTACTTAAAGATCTAAGCTATCCTATCTCTTAAGTTGGACCAGACTGCTCACGGTGTGCCAATTTAATTTAAAATCGGTTCAGTAGTTTAGGAGTCCATCGCGGACAAACATCGTGACAGGAGATTTATATATATTAAGATATACCTACTTAAAAAAATCCCTTTTAATATTTAAATCATCATACCTGATCAAAGTGTTCTGGTTCATATAAAATAACCAGGCATGCTCTTGCAAAAATACCGTCCAGTTTAACTACCGATCCGTACTTCTCAAATAAAATTTTCGATAACTCGAAAAAATTCGCACTGGGTCCCACCGACCCTGGAATATTACTATTGATTAATTGAATGTGCTTCAGAAAAAGTAAGTAAGTTTAAGTAGAGTGACTGTACCAATCCCAGGTAGAAAATGATGAATGGGGCCTATGACTGGCAGAGACGACAGACCAGGAATTGATTCGAAAGGTTTGTTTGTTGTCGATGAGTATCTGGAAGAAAAATAAATCTATACAGTAGGTAGGTAATGTATGAATTGGATACTTTTATCGCACGCCGTTAACTAGCTCGAAGGACCAAAGTATTCTACTCATAACAAGAGTTAGGTATATTAACGTACTAGGTTGGTAGCTAAGCGATATATATACAGATGAGTCATAGATTATGGTATCATCAATAGTAATACATGTTTTAAAAGATAGGCTGATTAACTACTGTTTTGTCTTTCTTTTTGTAAATTTTTGCATATGCTTTTACTTCACAAGCAATAATTAGTTAAACTCTTTTGTAGAACAAGGTGATAGAGAATTAACGCAGTTCACTAAATAGAGCCGGTCATAAGCCTAACGCGTCAAATTGACTCGCTTGTACCCCTTCTACTACACCGAAAAACAGACCATATTCTACATACCGGCATATTTAACACAAAAAAAGGATTGATATTAGTACCATATAAGGTTGCTGGTTGGTTTATACTGAGGACTTGAGGACTGAATTATGCCTGACTAAGCCCCAACGGAGATTGCCAGGGCACTCGAAATGCGAAGAAATGGTCAAACCTACAGAGTGATATCCAGAGATCTTCGTCGACCAGTTTCAACGAGCCATCGCAGTATCCAACGGTTCAGGGAGATCGGTACTTATGTGAGAAGAACAGGACAAGGCAGAAAAAGACGCACTTCGAGTAGGGATGATCGTTACACTCGGCTTCGTGTACGTAGGTATGTAGGTATGTCTGGCTTGGACGGCCGTCAAAGGGGGTGTCCCCTTTGACGGCCGTCCAAGCCCGACATGAGTTAGAAGCAGTGCGGTGTGTAACCGTAAGTGAGCGTACGATACGAAGGTTCGAAGAAGCTGGTTTGGGTTCATTTGTGCCCGCCAAGGCTCCAAGGCTCGAGGTAAATCATTGTAAAAACAGGTTAACTTTTGCTCAGGAACATCGAACGCGGACTAATGAAATAAGGTATTGTTTAGTGATGACTGCATAATTCCCCTAAATCAAATTGACGGCAGGCAACGAATATACAGACGCAAAGGAGAACGATACATTCAGACAAATTTTGAAACTACAGTTGCATATGGTGGTTGATCAATAATGGTTAGGGCGGGCATTTGTTTGGGACCTTGGTAGTGATCAACGGAGGGACAGTACAGAGCGGTAGGGCGTACCGCTCGGGTAACTCAAGCTTATCTTAATGATATTAATATCACTGTTATGGAGTGGCTGGCGAGATCACCGGATATGAACCCAATAGAGCACGTTTTAGACTTGCTGAAAAGAAAAGTTAAGTCCAGAATTCCAGCTCCTGCCAACGTGGGTGAACTACGAATCACCGTAGTTGAGGAATGGCGGAGACTATCCCAGGAGACCATCGATAGCACCATTCTCAGTATGCCTAGATGGGTAGAAACTTTAATAAGAGCACGTAGAGGAAATACGCCATATTAATCACCATTTTTCTAATTAAATTAATTGTTAAGTATTTTAATATTAATTTTCACTATTCCCGGTTACATGAAAAGTTCCATAATGTACCAATTTCCACAAAAAGCCTTTACTCGCAAAATCTGTTCTTAATGTGATTTTATTTTAAGTAAAACAAATGTAACTTTAAATGACAAAAGAAGTTTAGTAAGTAAATTTTAAAATAAAACCATATTTTTTTAACTATGTACCTTTTTTTGTTCCGCTAAATATATTGATTATGATCGTGTGTATAATTCAGCTCTACAGCGAACTACTAAATATTAATTACTTGCGACTTAAAAAATATCGGAAAAAAGGGGAAAAAAATAATAATCCGGACTCGAACAAAATGTCTATTGAAAAGTAAGCTTCATTTTTAGAAAACGGCATCCTATCAGAATTTACGTCGTTTCTACGAAATCGTAAAATCTACGTAAATTAGTCGTCGTTTAAAGGTTAATAGACAGACAGGTGTAAATCGGGCATTAGAAGATAAAAGATGAATAAACCATACCGCATCCATCGGAAATAACTCGCTACTGCATAAGACCGACGTTTAAGAATAAAACCACTCATTTTTGTTTACAATCAAATCCAACACAACCTACAGTAGGTAACCAAAACTATAGAACTGAGGCCAGCCGCCGGATTACCAAAATACTCTCAATTCGTATATGAATATAACCTTGGCACTATAACAATACGGTTAAGTTATTTTGAATGGATCATAATCGTGATCACATTTATAATGTAATATTATTATCATTAAATTTGTTCTATGCTGCCTGATAAGATACCCAAGTAGGACTTGTTATTGAATTATGTCGTTTTTCAAAGCCAAGGTTTCAATACCCTAATAATTAATTAAAAATACTTTAAGCCTTAAGCTCGGCTTTAACCACATAAATTAAAGTATCTACTGTGTGACAAAATGAATTTAATTTTGAAGTTTTTCATTTAAAAATTGATTCCCAAAAACCATGTGTTGTCTGTATTTATCCTATTGACATTCACATATTTGACAGTTGACGTTTTGGAGGAGGGAGAGTAAATGGTTGACACAAAAATAGTTTTGATAAATATTTGGAAACAAAACCAATGCTAATGGTTCTAAAATTGTTTAAATGTAGTAGTCAACTCCTCATTTCTGCCCAGTGATACAAAGTAACCTTTTGAATTATGTTATACAGTACTAAAAAGCTTAAGTGAACTATCTTTCTTTGTCATGAAAATAGTTTTTCCATATTATCGATCGGTTACGAAAGACTATTCAACTATACGTATATTGTTCTGTACATTGTAAATTTTATTTTAACTAGATCCCATAATAAAGTCGCGTGAACACTGGTGATTCAGCAATCAGTATAGAAGACTGTATTGCTAACGTGGTTAAAAGAGTTATGTGTTTACAGCTCCGAGTGTGCGTAAACGTACCATATATTTTTTAAAAGATCGCGGTTTAAGGTGAGCTACGGACACTTAAATCATGAGATAAATTTACTGAAGTGTGCCTGGAATTTACGTCCATGTATTGTTGTTCTTTCCTGTAAGTATTTCTCTTTTATCTTATAATGTAGTCCATCATTCTTCATTCAATATATCGAAGCTTAATTCACTAAAAAATGTTTTTCAATGCTTTTATGTTCTTTCTCTTTCTATCACACAATTCTTTAAATATTTTGAACTTTCAAACTTTTTAAAAATATAATAAGTGCAATAAAGCTTTGCCTTCTACAAATAATAATATATTTTATGTAGAATGTTTGTGTAAAACTATAGTTTCTAGACAGTTTTATTTATTAACCTGCAACTGAGGATTTTTAAATTTATTTAAAAAAAAATCTCCAATAACTTAACTCAATCTTAAATAAACCATTTTATAAAATTACATAACTAATACTATTGAGTTGATAAAGTGCATCCAAAGTACATTATTTTAATTAAAAAGTGTAATTAACTACTACACTCAATATTATATTTGATTTCCATGAACTATAAACAACAACAAATACCTCTGATTATTATTACTACGGTTTTTCGCATCTTACACACAAAAAATAAGGAAAATCTTAACAATTGCTGTATCGCAATGTAGTTACATCCTTTTTGTTCTAATAATTTTAATTTACTTCAATTCAATAAACTATTTTGGTTGTGTATAAGATTACTATGAAGTCATGACTTCTTGACCAATATCCGAACTATTCAATTTGTAGAATAAATCTAAACCTAAACTCTATTGAAATATAATACACATCAAATTACAACAATAGGCCTTAGGCCTTATACTTACCTTATACTTTAAACTTGATCAAGCCTTTTCTGACAAAATAGATCTTGAATTAGGTCAGACAAATAGACAAGTGTGTGCACTTGTCTATTTGTCTGACCTAATTCAAGACCTAATTCAAGTGAGTTAACTAAAGAGATAAAAGAAGAATATTTTCCACTGGTTTATAATTGAATAATTCAATATTATTTTAATGGGAAAGAATTTTCCTCTGTTTTCATGTCTCACAAGATAGCAAATGTTTGTTATATTATATTGATGCTGGATAGGAAATTGGTACTACAATATTTTAAACATGCACAAAGAGTAGGCATACTAAAAAAAAAATTTGAATTCAAATTTATTCAGACAATTTGACAAATACACAAATCACTATATTTCTGACACACATCATTCAATTGAAGCCAATGAAATAAATCAAGAGCAATCTGCCATGATTGGTGAATCACATATTAGGTACAAGCTTGTGAATATTATCTCATGTGCACTGTAAGCAGGTTACGATAATTATAATGAAATATTCTCTGGTTTCGTTTGCATACCTACTAACGTTATTTACTAATTTTATCAATAACTAACTGTGGCCTGCAGTTTACCATCATTAACTTTGAATTGGTGGTGAATATCCTTTAATCTTCCTCAGTAAATGAAAAATTGCTTGTGTAAATTAGATTAGATTCCCTGAGATTCATAATTATCAACCCAATACTGGCCCCCTTGGAGCATTGTCTCCTCTCAGAATGAAGCCTATGTCCACCATACTGGCCCAGTGCAGATTGCTAGACTTCACACACCTTCAAGAACACTAGGAGTTTAACAATTAAATGATATTTTTTTAATTGCTTTAATTAAAAAAAAACATAATGCTGAAAAGTTATATGTGCATCTGATTGTTGCGGGTTGAACTTTGTCCTAAACAGGAGGTTGAAGCTTTAATCACTAGGCTTTTACCGCTTTGTTCCTCAGATTAGTGCATTTAAACATTTAATACATAAAATTGAGCTTTAAACTTTTGTGGTTTACGATTTTATAATGGTGTTGAATTTTTGAATTTATCTATAATAACCTCTTTATAATATACTAATATTATAAAAAGGATAAAGTTTATGAGGTTGTATAGGGTAATAATATCTGGATATACTAAACCAATTAAAAAAAAAAAAATTATCAATAGAAAGCGACATTATTTGTGAGTGCCATATAGGTACATGGTATTGGAATTCCAAGTAAGTCAGAGAAAAAACGGTTAACGATAAATTGTCTTACGAACGCTGCCTTAACATTGAGATTTACATGATTGAGTTCTAGTTACCTATATATTCCTAATTATTGTGTGGTAAAATAGTAAAATATAAATTGTAAATGTATTGTAGCTATGGTGATACGCTCGACCGTAACAATAGGAAGATATTCCATTGAGCAGGTGATTGTGCTTGGGGACCGAGGTCCAAACTTTCATCTTTGGAAGTTGTATATATAGTCAATTTTTGTGAACACTTCGCTAGCGCGATGCAGGATTTTTGTGGCTCCATCTAGTTCGGTAATGTGGAGTCCGCTACAGTAAACATTCTTACAGTGCAAGTTCTATCTGTATCAAGAATTGAGCTTTAATAACTGATTGGAATAAAATTATTACTATTAAGTCACACAGTCTATCCAAAATCAGAGTTCCACGAATCAGATTTGTAATTCAATCAATTTAATATGTACACTGTTTAAATAACTGGTTGGAACAAAAATTTTACATACTATTAAGTCCACCAAATGTGAGTGAGTGTCCACCCTTTGAGTGAAAGTCCAAGTCATACTTTTGAATTTAAGTACTGAAGTTTCTATTTTATTGTTATTGAATGAAGGTATTTAATGAAACCATCAACTAACAAAAATTTTAAAATGTCAGCAAGTTTTCATTATCTGCATATTATTTTGCAAGTCTAGCTTATTAAATTACGCATCACTCTACAGTTATGATGTTTGTTCCATATTTTACAAACAGATCATATTCAGCTTTAAACAGAATGTTTAGCAAATATAATGAGTATTTTCCTTTTATTATCATATTTCCGCCGAAGCTGAAATGTTGTATTTATAACTCACTCAAGTCAAAGGAGTTTGTGGGAACACTTTGTTGTTTTAAATCAATGTAAAAATTATACACCTCTTTAACGAAATAATAGTTCTATGGTAAAATAAAATGCTTGTAAAAGTTTTATATTTAACATTAATTTTACTGTGTTTACAATATGTATTTATGAATGTTAGGTCATTTGATCAGTCACAGCTACGTGTGATTTTCTACTTTGTGGAAATAGCTTTATATTGCCTTACGTTGTCATGGAACAGTTCACGGCTGGGAGTCGGGATGGCGAGCATGAGTTCCACGCTCGTCGAGACGGTCTCCATCAACTATGAGGACTTTAACGAAAGCTTCCTCACCTGCGGCACCTGTTTATGTTAGTACACCGTTTTCCTTACCTCATTCCACTGTTTGAATTGCTATTATTCACAGCACATTAATTACAATACCTTTACATTTTAATTTTTCAGTCAGCGTAACTTGATATTAAATTGCATTTAGTTTTGTACTTGTCATCGAAGTGTGTATTATGAACGAACGGTATATTATGATTTGTTTCGAAAGTTTACTGTACCGTATTTTTTTCCCTCCTACAGGCACTTACGACGGTGGTGAGCACACTCCGAAACTGTTGCCGTGTTCACATACAGTATGTCTTCACTGTCTGACTCGAATAGCTGCGTCGCAAACGAGAGATGCGGGCAGCTTTAGATGTCCTATATGCCGTGAGCTAATTACCATACCCCGTGGAGGAGTAGCAGCGTTACCGCCGTCTTTTCTCGTAAACCAGTTGTTAGATTTAATGGCCAGACAGAGGAGAGAGGTGATACCGCAGTGCAGTTCGCATCCCGGGAGGGAGTTGCTGTTTTGCGAGACTTGCGACTGCGTGTTCTGCAGACACTGTGCCGACGGGCCCCATAGTGATACGCCCTGTGATCATACCGTAGTGCCGTTTTCGATAGCTTTAAAGAGAATGTCTGAAATACTTTTGTATAGAGCCAATGAGTGCCTGAGTAAGCTGGGCTCGGCTAGGGAAGCCGTAGCGAGTGAGTTGAGGAGGCTGGAGGCGGCGGCATCGGCTGCCGACGAAGCGATAGATAGACACTTTACAGAATTAAAGGCTGCATTGGATAAGCGTCATAGTGAACTTAAATCGGCTGCGCAGGCAGCTGCCACTCATAAACGAAAGCTGCTGGAGGAACAGTTAAAATTGATTGATGCTGAGAAAGCAAAGGTAAATTATTGATCATCTTTAATTTCCAACTTGCATCCCTGTTATTATTGCCCTTAGAGTTTGATTCCCTTTTATCATAAAATGGTTTGGATTTTAGAAATCCTGTCAATAAATTCCCTATCGAGCTTCTGAAGTTTGCTTTGACCACCCCTGTGCTGAGGATAGCAGCTATACGAAGATGTCGTAAAATGGAAAAATCCTCATAAACGAGTTATATAAAAAAAAAGTAGGGTTAACAGTATTTGTCCACGCCACTACAGAGAGCAGCTTGAACGATCTAAGCTCTAAACTTTTCTTCTATGAAAAGGATAGGTCTCCTTTTGTCTCAGCAAAGAACCAGCTCGTAGAATAATGATGGTTCTTTTTTGATTCTACGGTATTTTAGTCAAAATACACTCGCGTTGTTTATTTCTTGTTGCATTTCAGGTAGAGGCTGAATGTTCGGGTCTTCAACAGCAAGTTGAGGTTAGAGAAGTCAGCAGTCGTGCAGCGGCGTTAGGGGCGAGACTCGGAGACGCGGCCGCTCTTGCAGAGCCCAGAGAGAATGCGTTCTTGGCGGTGGACTTCGCACACAACAACGCTCAACAGAGGTTTGCCGAAGCGCTCGCAGAGTTGGGTCGAGTGCGTACCAGTACTACCTTTCCCGGGCTATGTACTTTACAGTTAGGTAAGTAAGAGATATTCTTTGTCATTTTATATTTTCCTTGCATAGTTCCCTTGTTCAGCCGATGCATGTGTACTACAGTTATTTTTTTGGGAATGTAGAATTAGTAGGCGGAAGCCTACAATTTTCTCGCCACCTACGAGTACCTTAAAATCAAGAAAAAATATGCATCAAGACAACCTTTTTTTGTAGATACATTACGCTGCATCAATAATTACCTTGTATGAAAACATAAACTTTTCCAAACCCTTACTGTATTTAAATAAAATAAATATAAATATACTATCACACTACACACATCGCCATCTAGCCCCTAAGTAAGCGTAGCTTGTGCTATAGGTACTAAGATGAATTATGAATATTTTATTTTAATATACATAATTATGTGTATCCCACAAACATTTTCTAGCTGTGGAAGTCGAACCCACGGCCTTGGACTCAGAAAGCAGGGTCGCTGCCCACGGCGCCGATCGTACGTCTAATTTCAAAATAGGATTCAAAGAACATATTGACAGCCGATTGGAGCAGAACCTATAAATAAGAGTGCATATTTATGTAATTGCTTCAAGCTTTACAAAATACTATGCAAACGCACATGACTCGGAAAAGTTAGAGATGCAAACTCAGTCCCCCCGAAAAGAAAGCCGAAGTCCTAACCACCGTTAGCGCGATCTGAACTCGTTTTTTTTTGTTCACAGAATCAGCTTGTGTCTGCGGTCTGGAGATGGTGGTAGTTCTGCGGACGGTGGACTACCACGGAGAGGCGAGAAGTACCGGAGGAGATCCTGTAACGGCCGCCGCTACTTTAGACGATGCGCCGCTGCCGTGTACTGTCACTGATCTCGACTCCGGTCTCTATAGGTATGACGTTATTCACATTTAAAATGGGATTAATTTCGGGCTCTCGATCTCTCTTTATCTATAAGGTTGGTTTTCCTTTAAATTAAAATTCGAAATTCAAATTCAAAATGCATTCATGTAAAAGTAAAATATTTGATTAACCTAATGCGTAATATAAGATAGGTATATTTATAACCATTTGTTTTAATACTCAGGGGAAATCACCTAAAAGCAAAATACCAGACTTCTTAGCACCCCTCGACTTCCTACAAACTAAACACCCCTCTGTAGATGATGCTATGTAGCTCCCATCTCCCGCAAGATAGAAAAATGATTGTAAATGTTGATGTTGGAAAGGAGCAACTACCGAGTTTCTTGCCGGCTGTTCTTGGTAGAATCTGCTTTCTAAACCGGTGGTAGAGTCACTATAAACAGACATACTTGATTTCTCAAAAGTGCTTATAAAGTAGGCCTACTTGAAATAAATAAAAATCAAATAATTTATTTACTACGACAACGCACACATCGCCATCTAGCCCCATAGTAAGCGTAACTTGTTTTATGGGTAGATGACTGATTAATATTTTTATGACTAATATACATATAAACACCCAGACACTGAAAAACCTTCATGCTCATCACACAAACATTTTCCAGTTGTGGGAATCGAACCCACGGCAACACCAGAAAGCAGGGTCGCTGCAATCTGCGCCAATCGGCCGTCAACTCTTGAATGAATTTTGAATTGTGAACATGTGCCACAACGAGCCCGTGGACCGATGAGAATAAATGTTTGCGCACAGAATCTCAATGCGTCCGTGGAGCGGCGGCGCCGTTTGCGTGCGCGTCTTAGTTTTCTCCCGCGGCGTGCGCGACTCGCCTTTGCGTGCGCAAGTGTTGCCCGCTGCGGTACCACTGCGTGTATGGGGCACGAGGGGCTCCGGCAAGGAACAACTCAACCAGCCAGTCGCCGTGGCCAGGTACGAAGTCATCATCCTGCGCCTTGTTTATAAACGGGGCATAACGTCGGAATAGGTGGCCAGTGTCTCATGGTCTAGTATTCGAAATTCGCTGTCAGTTGAATTTGGTTAAAACGTTGCATGATTATTTCGACGTTATGCCACTACTATTAATATCAGAATTTTGTTTAGGAAGTGTTTTGCACTGCCCCGATGCGGAATTGGCGGAGCCCTTTTTTTTAGTTTTTTAATGAATCAACGCTTGATTGCAAACATATTTGGAGGTATAGGATGATGCAGTCTAAGGTAGCGAGCTAAACTTTTAGGGATATGGCACTTATATGAAATAATCGGTACGTGTCTTAGTAACATTGCACTAAATCGCTAGGGGCATGTCTTTGCCGGTAGGGATGCACTGGACACGACCGAAGCCGAACACCGGAACAACATTAAAAATTCATAAATTCCCAAATTGTCCATGCCTACATATGAAATGAAATGAAATATGAAATGAAATATTTATTTTGCTAAATATGGGTTAGATATTGGTGTTTAGGATATAAAGTTCCAACATATGCAAAATTTAAACATTAAGTTATATTAATTATAATCTTATTTGTTATCAATAATATAAAATAATGGTTTGAGATTTATAGTATTATATTAAATAATTGTTTTAGTTATTTAATCACAACTCTAAGTTTTAATGTCAAATAAATACAATAAAAATAAAAATTTAATTAACATGTCAGAAAATTGAGGTCACGCACGCATGCAAAATTAAGCAGGAACCACAGATATTTCGTGATACCCATAGCAGCTAAGGTATTCTGTGATGGTATAAAATGATCTGTCACACAACCATAGAAACCGTTTCCTTATAAAGGTTTTCATGGGTAGTTTTTTTACATTTTTTTCAATTTTATTATATATTTGGCAGCTCATTGCGTAAGGCGATTTTAAAGTCTGTGCAAGTCGGTATTTTGGTATTACTAATTTATTTGGATATTGCGTGATACTTTTTGGGTTTAAATCAGTCTTCTTTTCAATGAAAAGAAGTCTTCAAAATCAAAAATATGTTCACAGCATACATTTTTAAACACAATCTCTTTTTATATTATGTGTTTTTATTTGTTTTAACACTTTATTTCCTATTTTTAAATCCATCACACTTAAAAATAAGAAAAGATTGTTGACATAAAGGTGGTTGCGACTAAGACACCGGAAGGTATCTTTACATCGTTCAAGTCCATACATAGGACTGAAGTGTACCGGAAGGTCTTCCTCGGAGTCCCTGTAGTGGGGCTCAGGGCATAAAGCACATTTTTTTAAATGCTTATCAATTTAATAAAATGTCTGAGATATATCATGTTACAGTTATCAATTATGTACCCACTTTATATTATTACTGTAACATGATAAAACTTAGAAAAATAGACTGGCAAAAGAAGTCCTACGATCTGTTATTCACAGTTGATGCTAATTTTTGTTCCACATTGAATCTTCAGATGTCCGAAACGTCGGGAAATTTACGTACTCGACGCCGGTAATTCAAGAGTCAAAGTGTTGGACGACGAAACGTTTGCTTTCAAGACGCATATTGTAAATGACGGTAAGCATTTGAATCACAAAGTCGTTGGAAATCTTTTATGTATATAAAAATTTATTCCTATTTCCCTCGGTCACTTCATTACTTCAGCACGACTTTACCGATGTCATCCATCTTTGTTTAAGTTTTACAATACTGGAAGGTTCTTACAAAAAAGAATTAGGATATTTGCGCAGAAAATTAGAAAATAAAGAAAACAACGACTGTATACAGTGCACTTTTGTAATGTAACCTTTACCAGTCCGCGTGATTGACAAATCGTGCGCTGCAAATAAGGAAAAAAAGGTATGCGGGTTTCCTTTCGTTGTTTTCCTTCGCTGTTGAAGCAGTTATATTTTAGAGGCGCGTGCTGGGATTCGAACTCGGCCCCCCGGAACAAATTGTATATTGTTCACAAATTCCAAAGCGGATACCTTATTACAATTAGTCTGTAGCGTATAGGAACTTCTCCGAAAGGGTCAAAATTGACATCATACGGATGCCCAGGGAAAATAAATAAATATACTACAACGATACACATAACGCCATCTACCCCCAAAGTAAGCGTAGCTTGTATTATGGGCATTAAGTTGATTTATTAATACTTTTATAAATAAAATACATAAATATGCATAATAAAAATAGAAAGACCCAGACACAGTCAAACATCCATGTTCTTGACACAAACATTTTCCAGTTCTGGGAATCGAACCCACGGCCTTGGATTAAGAAAGCTGGGCTGCTGCCCACTGCGCCAATATAAACCACTCATCATCATATCAATCCATTACCGGCCCACTCCAGGGCACGGGTCTCCTCCCACAATGAGAAGGGGTTTGGCCGTAGTCCACCACGCTGGCCCAGTGCGGCTTGGTGGACTTCACACACCTTTGGGAACACTATGGAGAACGCTAAGGTATGCAGGTTTCCTCACGATGTTTTCCTTCACCGTTGAAGCAAGTGTCATTTTAATTCGTTAAAACGCACATAAATTAGAAAAGTTAGTGCGTGTTGGGATTCGAACTTGCCCCCGAGATTGAAGTCGAAGGTCTACCCACTGGGCTATAACCGCTACATAAACCACTAATAAAAACATTGCCAAGGAGGAATGGAATAAGACACGGGGTTGGTCGTAAAAAACGAATGTTGTGTTGATTGTGATGATTTTTTTTTTGTAGGTTTAGCGGGTAGAAGTTGCACAGGTATAGCGGTCACGGCGGAAGGCGTGGTTGTTGTCAACTGGCGGACGAAGACTATCACAGAGGTATTTATTTAGTATTAGACATAATACGGGTAACGTATTATTTTATGGCGATACAATACATGCAAACAAAACACACCCGTCACGATATTTCTGTCGTGCTCACAAAATTAACACTGTTACTAATAAAACAGCTCACAAGGGCATTATTCCCAAAGTAAAACGTAAAGAAAATAATTCAATTTACTCAGTTGGCAAACATTATTTTTAGCTTCATAGACAGCCGGTTTTATTTTTTTATTTATTTTATATTATAGACAGCCGGTTGGCGCAGTGGGCAGTACCCTGCTTTCCGCGTCCAAGGCCGTGGGTTCGATTCCCACAAATGGAAAAATGTTTGTGTGATGAACATTAATGCTTTTCAGTGTCTGGGTGTTTATCTATATCTTATAAATAAATAATAAATAAATAAATAAATATACTACGACAATACACACATCGCCATCTAGTCCCAAAGTAAGCGAAGCTTGTGTTATGGGTACTAAGAAAAGTAATGAATATTGTTTATGAGTATTATACATAAATACTTAAAATATATAGATAAACACCCAGACACTGAAAAACATTCATGTTTATCTCACAAACATTTTTTCAGTTGTGGGAATTGAACTATCCATATATTATAAGTATTTATGTGTATTATATTCATAAAAATATTCATCAGCTGTCTTAGTACCCATAACATAAGCTACGCTAACTTTGAGGCTAGATAACGATGTGTGTATTGTCGTAGTATATTTAATTTAAAAAAAATGATTTGAAAAATGTGAGCCTAATCATTATGAAGGAAGGTTTATAGGCTATTTAACATTGCGCCAGAAACATAAATTAAGCCTAGCAAAATTAAAAAAATAAAAGCCAGCGAGGCTTGCAAGGATGTCCGATACGATGCGGTGGTTGATTGGTTATAAGTGGGAGGTCACGGGTTTGATCCTCGGCAGAGACAATGTGAAAATAAATAATTTCTGAATTTTCTCTGGCGTGATGGCATCGGTCGTGGCTAGTAACAACCCTGCGATAAAGACGTGGCATATGAGTTTAAGCTAAGAAGTTTAAGACTACATCATCACTATCCAGGGAACTACTAACACCATGTTTATTTCTGCCGCTAAGAAGCATTATTGCACTGCTGCCTTCCGGTATAAAGGTTGCGGGTTCCGGTGTTACTACAGACACGTGAGGCTTAACACCTACGCCTCGGGTTCATGAACGCAGGGTGGCACGTTGCAGGATGTATTCCTTGCATGCCTTCTCTGTCTATTTATAGGCGATAGTTTTCCACTTACCATCAGCTGGACCATTTTATTGGTCCGTCAATTATTCGGCTTAAAGACATTTATTTCTCAAAAAAATTGGTTGTCTGTAAAGTCTGCTTACTGACGATAGTTGAACGTGACAACGTCGTAAAAAAATACTGATGGAATGGTTGCATTTTTCAAAAGAAAATTTTAATTTTATTTGATTGATAGATATTATCGTTGCTATAAACAATTGACACCACATTCACTTTTCACTGCACTGCTTGCACTTCAAGCCTTGAATGGAACGCCTCAGAGCGAGGTAACGCCGCATACGTCATGTTTTTTCGTGCGTGCAGCCGGCTCCATCGAATTATAAGACGTTGTCACGTCAAAAACACAATAGTTCACTTACTTATCTAGAATACAATAATATTTTAAAATTAGTAGAAACAAAATCTGAAAGTGCTTTACAAATGTACCATATTATTTAAAAGTAAAAATTGTTGCGGGTGGTTAAAGAAAAAGTTAGCGAGCGATAATACAAATCGTTTTATAAGAAAGAGGTTTTCACATTAACTTAACTGAACGGTATTTTGTACATGTTCAATAACAAGTTTTTTAAATATTGGTAAACTTTTAGTGTTAACGATTATCTCAGGTAAATAATTGCACAAAATATTTAATGAATGAATATACTTTTATTGCACACCACAAAAAGTACATTAAAAAAAAGAAAAGTAACAACGTACACGACAACGTATACAACGTACGAAACAGCGTATACAATTGCCTTATCGCTTCATAGCGATTTCTTCCAGGCGACCAATGGCGAAGAAAACAAATACAGAAAATAGTTGGTGGTGCACATATACATATACCTACCCATAAAATAAATATATCAATACTTCAAAAAATATATAATACTAGTTGTACCCTGCCACGCGTCGCTGTGGCACATTTTTATGGAATGGTTAAGAAATGAGAAACAAAAAAAAAATACATTACATATGTCAGCGAGTGTTTTTCTCGCTTTCGGCAGATGGCTCGGTCACTGGTAAATGATCGTTAAATAAACTGTAGTTTCGCGGTCGCGGATATGTGACTGACGCAAAAAAAAGATAAAACAATCCTTGATGCGGGTTATATATTATAAATATATATTCAATTATGGGTTGCTTTAGACTGGTTATTCGCCTCAGAAGGGTGATTGTATTTATGAATGGTTCTTTTAGACTGGTTATTTGTTATAGATAAACAGCGAAGGGGTTACGGTACGAACTATCCGTTCGGAGCGGCTTGTTGAACCGGTGTGTGTGGCAGCGCACGCGGCCTCAAGGCGTCTCGCCGTCGCGGACAACGGCGCACGCACTGTGTTCGTGTTCGACACGCACGGCAATATAGAGCGAGAGGTAAGCAAGAGTACCTCATAATATATTGAGAACATAATAATAGACCTTGATATACCTTGATAATACCTTGCTTTGTATAGTGAATCTTTATTAGATCAAAATGCATTATATCTACATATAATGCATTTTGATCTAATAAAGATTATTTTGATATGTAACTAAATTAGTTAAAGGTAAAAGTATTCTTTAAATTAAAAAATAACATAATGAGAAAAGAAAATTTTTATATTTCTATGTTATAGGTATTATAGTCAAAGTCAAACATTTCTTTATTGAAATAGGCACATAGATGGCACTTTTGATGCGTTGCTTTTTAGCAGTGAGTAGTGATGTCGATAACTACAATTGTAAACTTAAAACTAAAAAGAAGCCCTCAACAAACTTAGCCGGATGTTCTTTTTTCTGATCATTGTGGGCAATTAATTCAATTCGAAGGAAAATGTCTCCAAACATAAAAATTACATTTGTACCATGTACATCAAACAACATAGAGAAAATGAGAACTAAGTCAAAGCCTGGTCAAAGACCTCCCGTATGCATTCATATTTATATATTGCGCCGCTACCTGTTTCCACCTTAAATTACTTTTCCCAAGGGTTGTCCAAAATAAATGTGTTGTGTGTGTGTTTCTTACAAGGCTTCATAGCCTAACCAATCTTGACGATGTGCTCCTTAGCCGCAAGCTGCGGCCTGAAGACGGGACTTTTTATCCCAAGAAAAGTAAACGGTTCCTGCGGGACTTTTAAAAATCGAACAAAGTCCGGAAGAAGTTGCGGGCAACTGCTAATAATAAATATGTAACAAACAGGTAGGTAACGGTGACCTCGGACTGGTAGGCGGTTTGGCTCTTACGGAAGATATGCTGGTGGTAGCAGACGTGGCCGTAAGAGTGTACGACTCGGAGGGGAATCTGCAGACTACCCTCGCGCCGATACCTAAAGGTAAACATTACGCCGATACCTAAATCAATTAATCTTTAATGGTAGGCCTTAAAATAGTGCCATCCCTTTTATGTGCCCTTTTTGGAATAGGATAGCACTATTTTAAGGATTGTAAATTTAGTTTAGCGTAGATTTTTTATTTTATTTATTACTAGCTGAAAATATCACTCGTGTTGGTGTAAAATCCATAAATATTAGTAAAGTATACATTTTCTATATAACATAAAATAAAATATCTTACGGATAGGCACCTATCCGTTACTCTCTGTTTACAGTGTTATGTTGTCACAAGACTGAAACCAATGTGGTGTTGCGATAGTTCAAAACTCTTCTTCAAACATTTAAGAACATTCCTCATACATTCAAAAATAGTTTTTAAACGAACAACCCAAAATAAACTTTTAAAACTAGACAGATAATAAGCAAACATTGCAGAGTACTATTACTTTTTACACTATTATAGACCTGTGACGCCATTGCAGTCATGTGGCCCCAAAAGTTTGCTATATGTCAACTACTTCGTTGGTTGACGTACATGTACGTCAAGAATTGGAGAGATTGCAGTTAAGGACGACCTTACAGCGAAATAAAAAAAAGTTTATTTCGTACACGCAGTAGTTTAAGATAATTGTAACAGATGGCGCTGATTTATTTGTTGGTCGAATAAGGGAAAAATGTGTGCAGGACCAATGGATACCCGTGAGTGTTTCTATTTATTCAAAGATATTGTCTTCCTTTATTTAACCGATGGTTATTTCATTTTTATTTCTAGGCCGCGGGGGTTACGGCGGTATAGCGGTAGAGCACACGGAAGACGGTTGGCACATCGTGTGCGCACGTTCCATACGCGGTCGGCCCGCGCTGATCGTTCTAGAAGCGGACGGCGCGGGCAGACTACTTGCGGCGTGTGAGCTCGCCGACAAGAAGCCGCGACGAGTGGCCGGCATTGCACTACTGCCGAAGAAACGCGCGCTATTGGCTGATTTAGCGGGCGACTGTTTGAGACTGCACACCTATTGGTGAATGGAACGGTAAGCAACACAACTTGTTTCTTCCACAATTTTTAGGTTCTCTCAAATCGTTATAAGTCTCTTTGTAACGTACATCACTCCGCTGGTGAATAGACGCGCGCTATTGGCGGATTTAGAGTGCAACTGTATTAGACTGAACACCTATTAGTCCTAGAAAAGTCCTAGAAAGACCTAGAAAAGTCTTCTTGTAACATACATCGCACTGATGCTGAAGAATACGCTCTGTTGGCTGATTTAGTGGGTGTAAAGTATTCTATCAACGTTTACAATTTTCATCGTTTAACTTGTAGTTGAATAAAAAAAAACAAAATCATTGTTTTACAACAACTAGTAGTAGTAGAGATGCTTATTTCTGCCGCTAAGTGGCATTGTTGCAATGCTGTGTTCCGGTCTGAAGGGCTTGGTTGCCGGTGTAGTTAAAGGTCAAATTGATGGACACGGGGCGGCATGTGGGGGCACGGGGGGGGACTGTTTTCCACTTACCATTAGGTTGGCTATCTGCTTCGTACGTCAATTATTACTTAATAAAATAAATGTTGGTAGCTTAGCAAATCGTATGCGTAATTTAGAAGGAAAAAATTCGTTCGCAAACCTACAGCAGGATACAAGGTCTGAGTCCTAAATACCTCCCCTAATTTGAGAGAAAGAATTATTACTACGTAAAAAAATATTGGTAGCTTAGCAAATCGTATGCGTAATTTAGAAGGAAAAAATCGTTCGCCAACCTACAGCAGGATACAAGGTCTGAGTCCTAAATACGTCTCCTAATTTAAGAGAAAGATGGCCTATGCCAGAAATGTATGGCCAGAAAAAAAAATCCTATTATAATATTAAGGATTACTTAAACGATAAAAAAGCTTGGGTGTGAATTGTTCTAGCTTCATAGCTTAATATAAATTTACTGGAAGATGGTGATAACAAAAAAAAAATTTACCCGGCTAAGTTTGTTGTGGGCTCTTCTTAGAACAGGGCGCGTTTGTAACCCTCGTAGCTTTAGATTTAAGTTGGCGAACGAAGTTATCACCATCCCCTTACAATTATGTATACAAATATGTATGAACGCTTCATAAGTGCCTGTGATAGGCCTACATGAATAAAGAAAATTGTAATTTGAATTTATGCCTAACCGTGCGTCATCAAATGCTGATAGTGAATGTAAAACTAACAATTATTTACAATGCTTCCAGGTAGGCCTTACGCGGTGGTATATCGTGAGGAGCAAGGAGGGCGGGAGAAACGAATTTCATGCTAGTCCAATATTGTAACTGAGAATCGAACTGGGCCATAATCGAGGACTGCGAGAAAACTCGTACCAAAGTCATTGGCGTCGGCGACGCTGTATCATACGATATTCTTAGTACTTACAGTATTTATTTTGTTTAAGTTTTCTTAGTTATGTATGTGTTACGGGCAAATTGATAATTCCGGCATTTCGTATAAAAAATCGGTTATTTCAAGTGGTCTTTTACACACACTTTACGATGAACAATGAAGCTTAATGTTCTATAATCCATGACAACTGGAAAATCTGTAATGTCGTAGTCAAGCCTTTTTTTCCCTTATGACTTTTTTTTGTATAGCTCGCCACGTTCTTTTCAAATGCTAAGTTTTTGGTGACTACCACCGGTTCGAATCACCATTTTTATAGCCAAGTTTATTTTGCTATATTTTTTTGTGTTTATGGCGAAATATAACTTCAGTTTGGAGGTGTTTTGGATACGTAACTACGTACTAAAACGTACAGTGGCTTAAATTTGCATTAACTATACAAATATATAAACACTTAATACCCCGAAGTTTTTAGAATCGTTAAATTATTGAGTGGTCTTATAGTTTTACTGAGTTAACAAGACTGCTTTAAATTATTGCTATTACGGTTCCGGACACTGCATAAACCCAAATCGCCATCTGATTTTTTTACATTGCCCGATCATTAAAAGCAACACCCGAATAATCACTGCCCGCAACATATATTATTATTAATTTTTTTTTAGGTACTTCGCTGTCGGATTTTTCTACATTACTTTTATGTGACTGATTTTCTTTTATTGTCGCTTGCGACGCGACTTTTTAATCGTTTAGTCATTGATTTGTCGTCGTGACTCCTATCATATATCTTTTTTGTCGTAGTTATAGGTCGGGTCACGTAAAAAGGATGTTCTAGATGCGTATTAGATAATATATACAATTTTATGCCAAGCAGTCGCCTTTTGTATATTGTAAATTAAAGGGTAAGGACCATTTTTTTTACAAATACATAAATACGTGTGTTAAGTCAACATTAATGATACAAATTATTAGTGAACGGATTTGAAAAAAAAATGCGAGGAGGTACTTTGAATCCAAAGGAAAGATATAGAAAGCTATTAAGTTTGGGAAAATTGACAGTTTTTGTAAGGTTTGAAGAAACGGGGACGAAGTAATGAAAACATCGAGTTATTGAAAAATAAACAAATCTTAACTTATTTTGGCTTACAACACAATATAAGAAATAAAGTTACCACACTATATTTTTTTAACTAGTTGCGTACTTCTATGCACTATATTCATTTTCAAGTTGAATACATTCTGTTGTTATTTATAATTTGCAACCGTAAAATAGCTGGTCCTGAAGCATAAAATATGATAATTTCCTAAATTACACAAAAATTATATTCACTATCAAATACAACCGCGAGTACTTGTATGGAATATGAGTTATATCAGCGCCCTTTTTACTTGGCGCGCCGTAAATTTATTATATTGATTACAGGATGTTATGATTTATAAAAAAAAATGGCTCATGTGTTCATAGAGCGTTAAAACTATTATTCAGAAAGTGTTTTAAAATTGTTTTAATTATTTCATATCCTAAAAAAAATCTAAAACCCTAAATTTCAATTGATAGGAGGAACGATGACACTACATTTTTTGTTTTTTTTTTTTTTGACAGAATGATATTTCGATTTAAGTTACTCTTAAATCTCATGGTATCAACACGTTGTTGACTTAATATAAGCTTTATCGCTATAAAATATAAGAATCAAATTTAGTCACGTTAAAACGATATTTTTAATAAAAAAAAGAGTAGTAACACAGACAATAGCACGTCGATTTTGAATATACATAATGTTTGAATACTAGCTTTAGCCCGCGGTTTCATCTACACTATAAGAAGATCGTAAAACACATTTGCGACTCGTAGTTTTAACCTTTCCGCAGTCAACCCATAAAATCAGCCTATAGTTAGGTTAGGACTCGCGTTAAATCAATTTATGGTAGAGTACAGGCGTATACAGATTTTTTATAAACTACCATTAATCCGCGTCTTTACTCATATCTATTGAAATATTTACATGCTCCCTTGATTCTTTACAGTGGATAACTGTACGCTTATCAAAAGATTTGCTCATCGAGTATGTAAATACATTAAGTATTTCAGAGTAAAATGGATCTTATTTCTTTCTCATTGAAGTTTAACTTGCCTTACAATTCTCCAGCTAGAGCAGAATTTTGTAATATTAAAATCGGACGTTCAGGATTTGCGAGTCCAAAACGAGTACCATAAGTGCCATTTTGATTTGACGGTATATAGTTAAATATGCGAAAACGATTCCTCAATAATTGCAAGCGATCAAATCTTGTACTAAGGCTCTACGGAACACAAAAGTAGTCTATTATGAAGTGGCAATAGTTTTTTTTAATATTTTTGTTAAGTGATAGTGAACGAATGGTCGTTAAATTCTTCATATGATCTTAGATACAAAAAACTTAGTCGTGGATAAATACTAAAAGAGCCTATTTAAAACAATTGATTCACATACTTTTTTTTATTGTTTACGAATATTTTAATAGATTTTCTCACATAAGAACTTAAACTTTTGACAGATATACGTACGTCGCTTCAATATGTTTGAGTATTTTTTTTACATGTTATGTCATATGCTTAATAACTATCGGCTGATCATAAAATGAATATTTACAAGGCCTATAAAATTTAAACAAAAAACATCCCTCTGAATTCGAGATTTTATGAATAATGTTGGATAGCGTCAACTGCCATAAAAGTGAGGAGTCGTGCCTATAACGTAATTTGTCTGATTAATTAATGTATTCTTAGTTTCTGAAATCGTTTTTATTTCGATAAATGATTGGTATTGGGACGGGTGTAAAATTCACACCGTTGACGAGTATCTAAATATTTACTCAAGTAGTCTGAACTTTAGATAAGATGATAAAAAGGGTAAAAAAATGACGGTATTCTGTTATCAAAAATGGAGCAGTTTTTGAAATAAGTGATCTTTAATTTAGATCTGATTGTATGCAATGTGTACGTGTTTTGTTTTTT
Source organism: Pararge aegeria (assembly GCF_905163445.1). Classification (NCBI taxonomy): domain Eukaryota; kingdom Metazoa; phylum Arthropoda; class Insecta; order Lepidoptera; family Nymphalidae; genus Pararge; species Pararge aegeria. Next base: position 9,269,759 of record NC_053192.1, on the reverse strand, counting down.
TAAACAGCGTTATAAATGTATTTAAGTTAATACTTAAAGATAAACTAAAAAAAAAAATTATACCTGTACTTAAGTTCTGGTTTATACTAATTTGCCAAAATGTTCCTAAAACCAGACGACAAATATTACTATGTGATTCTAATTTAGTTTATGTGTTTCGATCCTCATATAAACCTTATCCAAACCGAACTTTTTTATTGAGTAACAAATTCAATACCTAATGTTTGAATTGGTAATTTAATTTTTTTTTGACAGTTCTTTTATATATCTGCCAAATTAATATACCAGCAAGGCTAGCACGGGGAGGGGACAAAAATTATGTCCCCCGATTAAACCCGCTAACAAGGGATATAATTTACGTGTCCACATGCTAAAGTACGGGAATATGGAATAGGAGAAGTTTACCCCCGTTTATAATTACACATATATTATTTGGATATTATTTCCACTCGGGTGCCAATGCTCTGAGAGTTGATAAAGCTGTGGGAGAAGATACATTTATATCCATTCCCCGGGGTTATAATTTTCTCTTGCCCATGCTGCCGTGCAGGCAGGTTTATTAACGATTGAAAAACGAGCCCTTAAAACTAGTTTTTTTTTTCTGAGTTTACAACGCAAATGTTCGTCATGCAATATCTATTTTATAATATTATGTAATAAATGCGAAAACTGATTGAAAAATTCCGAATATATATTGTCGAATAGTAATTTACGTAATTTAATCTCTACGAATGAAATCCCAGAGTTCTAACTAGAAATGTTTCCCACTTTTAAAATGTCCACAAACCACCAATCATAATTTGATTATTAGCCCCTTAATAATAAATAATATCGTTAAGTATGTAATGTTATTCACAATAAAAAATATTCACCGCATACACTGTCACTAACTAGACTTGTTATGTTGCTAAAATTTTCAATACATGTATAACACGTTGAAATAATTGTGCTCAATTTTAAACGTAAAATCCATATCACATGAGAAATGCTTCCATTTTGCTAGACTTTTAGATATTAAAACGAATTGTTCGGCATTTAAAAATAATGAATACTTAGGCATGGGAAAAGTTTACTTAAGAATTCTTTAGCTCTTAAAATGTTTAATGTTAAAGTTGTGCTTGTTGGAAGATGTTTGATCGCGTATTAATAAATAATTTTAGCAACCATTGTTCAATTAGGGCCCTGATTCACGATGGCATGTAAAGCTTTCCTCAAACAGACGCCGGTAGCGGTGGCGGTACGTTGTAATGGCGAGACCAAGTTACCAAGTTGTGAAACTTTGAGCTGGCAAAATGATAGACTTACGTTAACGTGAATGTGACGTTAGATTACATGAAAACAGTCTTAGGCTAATGGTATAGAGTCTTGCTGCCATCCCACGTTACTGCCTGTGTTTGGTGAACGCACGTTGGTTTTGTGTCTAGCCTTTAACTACATACATAATTTATTTTTAAATACTTTTGTCATCAGATTGCATGAATTATTTCTATTCAGTAACTGCCTATATTAAATATTTGTAATTATGGTTACAGTAATTGAATCTTGTAAGTGGATACTGGCCTTTATCAATGTTACGTGATAGGATTTTGGGATTGGAATTGCAGCACGGTTGCTTGAATTTGGCGCCATTAATAATCACACGTACATTTGAGTTTCAAAAGCTAACACCTCAAAGTGCCGTATATATTTGACATAACGACGGAATAGTTACGTAATGTCTCACTTCTACTTACGCTGTGAAAAACCACTGCGCAACTATTCCGACGTTATGCCACTTTACTGGTAAGGTCATAAGCATACAGAATTTACTATGATGACGCTTAGTCGCTTTCATAATTACTAGACGGTCTGTCAAAAAAAGTGACGCCAGTTCGCTCAGAATCATATTAGACAGAACTGGCGACCAGTGTAAATTATATTACGAAAACGTACGCAGGAGAAAAGTTTTATAAATTATAAGACGGACAAGAAAAGTTGCCTCATCGTGACAGTTTCAAGCGTCTTGTTCTTTCTATTTTTTTTATAATTACATTGTACGCAATGAGGGAAAAAAATTGTGAAGAAACATGCATATCTTAGGAGAAATTCTGTGATATATGTAACTCGCCAACGCAATGAGAGAAACATGGTGGCATTAACCTTGATCCCTATTTGCAATAAGAAGCGTTTGCCCAGCTGTGGGGCAATAATAGGCTGTTACATTTATAGTTCATCAATAACATATCGTTAAATTTTTGCCAAACACTTTTGCATCCATTGAGTAATAATGTAATATTAGAGACACGAATCATGTGCGCAACTCTGTGGTGACACACAACACAACATTTAAAGTTTAAGTGCTACTATCCACGATAGCGACAGTTAAGTTTAATGTATTAATATTGATTTTTCCTCTTCAAAATTGTCAGACACGGGGCGCCTGCCAGATGTAAAACATTAAAGTTAAGACTAAAATTTACAGTAAACTAGCGAACCGTCCCAGCTTCCCACGGGTGCAATGTAGATAGATACTATTGTGGTTCAGTTTGGAGTGATTAAAAATACAATACCGTAGTACATTAATATTATTAATTTAACCTATCTCGTAAGGTTTAATCGGTAACGTAAGCTACGTTTGCGATGTAAGCGCATAAAAATAGGTAGGTTATGGCATCTCATTACAAATCTTCGAACTTCTTAGCTTTTCTCTACATGCGCGACTCTCTCTCGTACTATGCATGTTGACTACATATAAACCTTCCTTTTGAATCACTCTATCTATTTATGAAAACTGCATTAAAATCCGTAATTTAGAAGACAGCAGGAGCGACTTTGTTTATACTATGTAAAGATAAAAATAAAAAAGTAGTAAAATAATAAAAAAGAGTTGCGTTACTAAAATGTTATACATTCACACACCCAAACACACACACACACACACACACACACACACACACACACCAAAGCGTGGCATAACATCATAAGAGAGCGTTGTGCCATATGCCGGCAGCATACGATTCGATTTACTGCTAACCATAAAATAAATAAAAAATAAATACCGTCACACCAATTCGTCCGGTTGTCTCGAATTTTAGCTAAATGAGCTTAAATGCTGATTATATATCATGGACTTGCGCAAAGTACCGACTGCTTGTATCCAATATCATAGATCAAGGCTGCCCGTCCACCGGAGCGGAGCGAGGCAGCGGAGCCGAGAAACGGAGAAATATTAATCAATAGAATTGCACAAAATCTCCGCTGCTCTTAAGTGAACCAGACACAGTACGCAACTGCGCTCCGCATTAGTCCGTTTCTCGACTCCGCTGCCGCGCTCCGCTCCGGTGGACGGGCAGCCTAATGCCCAGTGCACAAGAGGGGCGGCAGGGAGGACTATTTTATTCTATAGTCGTTGTAAATCATAATATGTATCCATCGGTAACGAGACTGTTTCCAGTGCTTAGAGATTGACCCGGGAAATCCCGTTTGATACCCCTGACAATTCATGATCTCCAAGGTATAGTGCATTATTACTCAAAGGTTACATTCATATTAAATTAAAAGAGTGCAAAATCCAGCAAACCCGACTGTTGATGTGGTTACCAGCTTGATATCTTTTAAGCAAATGATTGTTATCTTATCTTTAAGCAAACGTTTTCTGTTCTGTTGTGAGTTTGTTCCTTGTGATTGTGAAGTTTGTTAACGTTTTCTTCTATTCTATTAATTTTTATTTAAACTATAATGAAGTTTTTTTATTGGTCGATAGGTACACATGAAATACAACTGAGTGTGAGATTTTCTACCTTCGTCTATCTATTCGATCGCATTTAAGTTTACTGCGATTTGTATGGAATCGACAGAGCGCCATCTATTGCCAATATGGCGAAACTGTATTATCACCAGATGGCGCACTCTCGATTCCTTACTAAGGCTTCCAGGTACTTGTCAAATCCCTATTGAAATCACGACTGAATAACATAAACTCGAATAAAACTTCTGAAAAAATAAAACTTCTGAAAAAATCTAGAGAAATGACGAAAAACGTAAAGACCACGCGGCACATTGAAATAATAAATTCGAAACATTGAAATTATTTTTTTTTGATGGGTAATAAAATAAAAGAATCTCTTCGCTCTCATTTGCTTTCGCCTTTAACACTTTAACAATTTTCATGTTGTGTTTGAAGCAATCAATATTATTTTGACATTCCACTCGCTTCTGTTTAGTGAAATGAGTTCAATGCAAATAAAGTAGATATTAGTTTGAAGTATCACAAAATTTTCAGGGCATTATTAGGGATTTGACCAATTCCCTGATTTCATCCTTATTTATAATAACAGGCTGTACTGATTAGGCTGTAGGTACTCTGATGCGTTATTGCATACTTTTTAGAACCTATGGTATCCGGAATCCATTTCCTATCGACCAATTAAAATGCGAACTCGGGTAGAAACATCAGTTAACACCCTACTGACGTGACGAAACTTTGTAGCAGGTTCAATCTCCATATGCCCATTAAAAGCAGCACCTAGCGTCATGGTTAAGATGCAAGCGAATAAGTAACTAGATCGGTGTGTCTGGTTTACACGCAACACATGTCTTTCCCAGGGCAGTTTGGGCAACATCCGATGATCTTCAGTGTAAAAGCAGGTGTTTGGTGTGGCTACGTTGCATTGTGGGATGTTAGCATGTTTTTACTATAATAAATATGCTCTTATTATAAAAAAGTTGACAAGATGTAAACAAATATACCTAGACCATATTTCATTGCAGAAGATCCCAACCTGAATTTGATGAAATGTTTGTTTACATCTCACGATTTCTAAAAACGGAGTATACTCTTTTTACTTGTCACAAACTGTTCACAAATCACTGCCTTTAGAATTACGCGCATTTAAATATCAGATAGAATGTTCTTTAAATCTTTAAATACGATTACTTGAAAATCAGAGATTGGTACAAACGTTATTTGTGATCAAAGAAATATAGGTAAATGATTATTTCGTGCGAAATAGAAATATTAAAGTGACACTATTTCTTTCGAAACTCGAAAATGTTCTATTTTGACATCATAAAAATACTATTTTTTGTAAAGACAAATCGATGGAATTGACGCCTTAAAATTAATGAGTATTGGTTACATAATAAGTATATACTTGAGGCGAAATTATATTTATTAAAAAGCTGTGAAACTGTACTTAAATTATAATCACAGAGTATCTCAGTGTAATGTCGATGATGTCACTTTATGCAAAATAAAAATAATATTTAAATCTTGTACAAGTTTTTCACTTCTTTCCCCCTACAAATATTATTAGTGCGAAATTGAATTTGTTAGTTTCTCCTTCGTTTATTCGGCGGAGCAACGAATTTTACATTTATTTTTTTTACGTTTTTCCCAGTAAAATGCACAGTTCCTATGGCATAGATCTTAAAACCTACCTCCGTTTGCTAAAATATTCAATCATTCATCACCTACTAGATAGAGCAGTTTCATACAAACTGGCCCGCCAAAGGCCCGAAAAGTTTTGCATCACGAAACAGTGTGTTAAGATTTCAATGTCATTTAACTGCATAGTGCACCTATCTGCACTGAGCCAGCGTCTTGAAGAACGGACTAAGCCCTTCTCAGTGTGGAAGGAGACCCGTACCCTGTAGTGGGCCGATTAAATTATAGGTTGATATCATGAAACTGCATAATCGGGGGTCTGTAGAAAGTGTACAGGAGTAGTGTTTTAGAAAGAATATATAAAAAGAAAAGCCATTCATTAAAAATAAATGCATGTTTATTTCAGTTAGGACAACAGTTAGTTTTTGTATGTTTTTCATTAGGTATTTTGGTTTATTGATCTTAGAATACAACAAATAGTATTTATTACTTATTAAAAAAAAGATGCACACAAAGCAACGACATATTTTTAATAATAATCAATACACATGTTTCTGGACTGTTAGGCAGAGGTAACAATAAAAATACAGGAACTTATTATATTATCATGCTTAAATTATAGATTTTTTAAATGTAAAATAAAACTGACCTGTTAGGTAAGTATATAAATAATCAGTTCCAAATAAAATATTACATAATTTTCTTTATTCATTATTTTTAATATATTAGTCACAAAATTATATTAACTCATTATATTAAGTAATGATCATTAAACGATTTTTTTTAATTTATCCAGTCTTTAGTTAATATTTCTAATTATAAACAAAGAAGCTCCACAGAACTCCAAATGAAAATGTAAATTAATTAATCGAAAGGAATTAGTAACATGGGTCAGAGTTTTTAAAGGCAATGCACACAGCCCTTTAACCAAAATTCATAAACGGGGTATGTTATCAATACAAAAGATGTTTCTACATAACCAATTTGAATTATTATATCCGATCTTAGGTCCGATTGAAGTATGCGTTTCCAAGATGCTGAAATAGCGAAATCACCAATAGCAAACATAACTATGACCTTATATATAAACACGAGTGATAGCATGGTTGGCATCGCATATATTCTTATAAAAAATTTGTATAGTTATTTCATAGAAATAAAACTAATGTTTTTCATTATCATGAACACTATAAAATCGGTACATATAGGGATACCTTCGGAGACGAAATGTAACACAGAACATGACTCGGCAGAAGTGCGTTAATAAGGGAAATTTTCAAGCATTATTTAATGTGTTCTGTATAAAGCTTATTATTATAGACCATATTACATATTATTAATATAACATATTAAAAAAGGGTACAAGAGGAATGTCATATAAAGTTTATACAATATTTAACAATGTTAAATGGTTTGTAAAAACCAGTAGGTACGTATAAAAAACCAGAAAGGTTCCTTGGTGCATTAAACTAAAATTAAGATCTTGTATTCATAAAATCATCAACTACAAAACATGGTGACATTCCATATTTTGCTTTATATTGTGTACCATTCATATGTAACTACAAATACAGTTACAGGAATAGATAATAATTCAAAAATACTCATACATAGGTTATACTCCTATATCCAATGAGGAATCTTTATTAAAATATCGATCACGCAACATAGAGATCCGGCTTATGTAGAATTTCGATTTCAAGATATTGTAAGGAGTAAGGAAATAAACGCTTAATAATAATTAACTTACGTTTTAATTGCCTTGAACACTGTCATAATACATAATTTATTGATTAGTTTTCTTAAAAAACTCAATTGACAGTGTCAGTTCTCATCGCAATTCTTGTAAAGAGATGACAGGTTAGCAGCTGTCAGTAAACTTACAAAATAGGTGCCGTGTGGTACTTGTCACAACACCTCCCTCCCTTCTCGCCTTAGGTGTCGTGCGAGACAATTAAGGGAATTTAACGGAGAACGGGTAGCAGCGTCATCAGTAGTACTACTACCGTCTACTGCAATCAGCAACCTGTCTACCCGGCGGGGGTTTTACGGGCAAGCCCTCTTACTGGGAGAGCCCTTTAGTCCAGCAATGGACTGTTTTTATAGTCTGTTATTGACTGTGATGACAAAATTGCATTGCAGCTATTCATATCACTTAGAATTTAAAATTAAAAAATAAATGCATTTGACAATACTGCTTGAACAGTATCAACATATTCCAACACAACACCATAGATCAAATAGGTATTCGAATTTTGAAATTGGTCTATGAAGTATTAACACGTAGGTACTCAACACTTAGTTAGCTTCAGAGGATTTTCCTTCATTAAGACAGTTTATACAAAATATTCTGATTTATCTATTGAAATATTATTAACATACCTACATACAAAAAATATAGTGTTTATCTCAATATAACTGGGAACAGACAGCTCATCTGTCTGATGATATAACTTGACGCCAACATCGAATTTTTTGAATACAAACAGAGAACCTTAATAATATACATATATATTTTATGGAATCAGTACAAAACATCGATAATAGGTTATTTGTCTCATTAAGGGATGAATAAAAACTTAGCCTATTTTTAAAATCTAACAGCATGTTGTCTTTCTCGAGAATAATTGTAAAATCATGTTACTACCACATTGTTTTTAGTTCTATGGTTACTAAAATAAATAATATTATAAATTACTTTTTATAATATTTAGTACCAATTTTTTTTTTGCATATTGTATAATTTAACATACAAGGAATAACTAAGGACAGTTTATACTGTTTAAAATTTAAAAGACCGACAAAAAAAGTCAAACGTTTCGAGGCAGGTTAATCATGTACTGAATCACCAAGGTTTCAGCTTTTGTTAGTATTTCGCGTATCCTCTTTACAGTGCGCGTATCCTCAAACCCTTTGTTCAACCTTAATGAGACAATTATGTTTACAATACGTACCTAGGTACGTATTGTGAACCGTACCTACTTATTTTTACTTGCCAAACTTAGCTAGTGTCGCCTTACAGTCTTTGATGGTATTCTTGAGGCGTTCAACCGTGGCGGAGGTTTGCTTGGAAGCTAACAGCCGGGTGCAGCTGTTTATGGTTGTGAAGTACCCGCATACGTTGTGCAGAACTCGCACGACACGCTCTCCGCAGACGAACAAATACTTCCCAGCTGGGTCGAAGGTCATCTGATTTATTCCTTCTGGAAAGGGTTTAATTCATATTAATTGACAGGGGACTTGATGAGAAAAAAATAAAATTATAATTAATAAAATATGTACTACGACAATACACACTTCGCCATCTAACCCCAGAGTAAGCGTAGCTGGTGTTATGAGTACTAAGATGACCGATGAATATTTTTACGAATAATCGTTAACTGTTAACGGAAATTAATTGTTAACGGAAAACGGTCCTTAATTACTATTTTCTCGGCGGTCCTTATTGGCTTTCGGTGACATGACCTATGGAATGAAGATGCAAACACGCCGTTATTAAGTCACTAGCATGAAAAATTGACGGCCGATTAGCGCAGTGGGCAGCGACCATACTTTCTGAGTCAAGGCTGTGGGTTCGATTCCCACAACTGGAAAATGTTTGTGTGATGTTTTTAAGTGTCTGGGTGTTTATTTGTATATTATAAGTGTTTATGTATATTTTTCATAAAAATATTCATCAGTCGTCTTAGTACTCATTACACAAGCTACGCTTTCTTTGAGGCTAGATGGAGATGTGTGTATTGTCGTAATATTTATAGTATATGTATAGGTATATACATATATTCTTTACAGTGGATAACTGTAAGCTTATCAAAAGATTTGCCCACTCGCAGTCGTGGAGTGGTTTTCGAGTATGTAAATACGTTAAGTATATTTATTTATTTAATAAGCTAGACTACTCGTAAATAGGATTGAAAGTTCATAAAACTTAAACCCGACTTCGAGCAGACAGTTAATCGGATTACACTTTACTTTAAATCGATTACAGGGCAGTGCATTACTTAAGCACTTGACTGAGGATGTGAAATAGGTTTTATTATTATAATGATAAACGTAACGTAGTGGAGTCTGTTTGGTTGGACGAACTAATCTCCGGAACTACTGGTTCGAATTGTTAAACTTTTTATATTATAACATCAAGCTACGACCAATAGAAGGGGATCATCAATGAAAATTTTGACAAAACGGAGAAAAATATTCCTTTTATGAGCTCCCGAAGCGTAATTAAAGTTACGCCAAAATGATGTATAACAAAATTATTTCCGTTTAAAACTATAAAAAAAAGTCTAACATTCATGTAATTTCGGCATCGGCAGGAGAGCCGTAGTTCAGTGGTCGACGCGCTCAGGCCGCGATTGCTAGAGAGTCGCAGGTTCAATTCCTGTCGGTTCTGAATTATTTTTTATGCATTTTAAATGTATACTAAGTCTATCAATCTATTAATGTTGATTCATACACCGACAAAATGGCATAGGACAGCTATTAAAATAATATAAACAATAATCAATATAAATAATAATAGGTTTTTATACACCACAGGTAAAAATGAGCAAGATTAGTGTATACAATTTAAACCAACGTGACATTACAATAGTTATTTGCGACGCAAGAATTTAATTTCAAAATACGAGATGGAACATTTTTTCAGCCAGAAGCATATTATTATATTATAACAAGGTTTATCCTACCATCGCTTGAAAGCAGCATTATTTTAAAATGATAGTTTTATACATCTTAACATAAAAAATCATAGTTTGGAAACATGGGCGTCAACAATACAAAAATATAACCTACTGTTTTAAGCGATGGTAGGTACTAAGCAACCAGATACGAGTAAGTTTTCAGCTTTTATCTTGAATATTCACATTTTATATTGATGGCATACAACTTGGGAGGGGAAGCCCATAGCAGTGGCTTGCATAAAGGATAAAAATCTTCAGTACGAGTTATAAAAATCTTAAGGATAGGTATTGTAAGAGTTATAAAAAAACCTAAGTATTTAAATCTCGTACTGGAGATTTTCTTCATTTTATGTCATCTACATACCCTGTGCATATGCACGCCACTGGCCCAAAGTAGGTATATAAACCTACCAATCAAACGACGGTTGCAAACGACCTAACCAATCAGCTGAGACCATGATTCAAGCAATGTCGTTGATGACCCCACTGTCGTCACTGTATTCTTGTTATTTGAGTTCGCCATACTAAAGTTTTAGGGGATTTTCCTTTTAGCTTCTGATTCAACATGTCTGTTACACTTATCATGATGACGCATGTAAAATTTGAAAGGATATCATCAACTTTAGCTTCAGCCTGTTATGTTGTCCTACTGCTTAGCAAGAAGTCCACGAATCCGCACTGGTTATGATGAAGATGATGAATCAGCAGTGGCGTGCATAGAGAGTATGCACAGGGTATGCAGATGATATAAAATGAAAGAAATCTCCAGTACGAGTTATAAATACTTATGGGTAAGCTTTTTATAACTCTTACAATGCCTATCCTTAGGTTTTTTATAACTTGTACTGGAGATTTTCTTCGTTTTATATCATCTGCATACCCTGTGCATACCCTCTATGCACGCCACTGCTCCCATATATGGCTAGGTTACCCCAGCTTAGCTCGTTGGTGTTTTGGGAACATCAATACCAAAGTTGGGTTGTAATTGTGATTGGCATTTAAACCTCAGAGATTATGTTAGTTTAGGCAAAGTCATTGGAAAGATGAAATAACCTTTAGTGCTTCTACAATAAGGATTGCATCTAATAATTGAGATTCCAGATGTGCAATTCTTGATGATGATAATCTGATGACTGTCTTAATATTTATCGCATTGCATCGCCAGTATTGACGGATTTGTAATGACTTAAGACACCGGGAGGTAATTTTGTGACGTCCGAGTCTCTAATAAGAAGTGCAATATGCACCACATGTATGCACTTGTGCTGTGAATCAAATACAATTTCATTTATTTCTTGAAAACTATTCAAAAATTATATAAGAAATAACAGCACTTTGGTTTAAATGCTTATCAATTTAAATATAACAATTTTTCAAGAGATATCTGGCACATATGAATTTCAACATAGCGTGGCAATTATCAAGTTCACCCTCTTTATTTACCAGATATTTTAATGAAAGAAACACTATTCTCAGCGTTGGCACGAGAATCACGCAAGATATCCAAAATATCCAATGATTTTATGTTATTTTCAAATTACGTTTTGACTGTAAATTTTTCATAACAAGTTAAACAAAGTACAAGGGTAGTAAGGGTAGTAAAGTCAAAGTCAAATATTTCTTTATTCAAATAGGCATTTTTGATGCATACTAGCCCAGTACATTACATGTAAAATATGACATAGAAGTGAGTTGATGGCGATAACTAAATTCGTTAACTTAAAACTAAAGCTACGAGGGTTCCAAACGCGCCTGGTCTAAGAAGAAGCCCACAACAAACTTAGCCGGTTGTTTTTTTTGTTATTACCATCTCACATCGTTATTTAAAACTATTAAAGAAGCAACCTGGTTAGAGCAATAATTTACACCCAAGTATTTTTATCGTTGACACTTAATACTATACTAGGACTTTTCTATAAGCTTACGTTTAATGCAAACTTTGAACTTTTTCAGAGACATCTCCAAGATATCAAGAGTAGGTGCCTAACAGTAGGACCATTTCACTTGAACTGGTCCTACTTTTAGGCACCTACTCTTAGTTGCTACAGAATAATAAAGTAATTGTTCTGTAGCAACTGAAAATTACTGGCATATTAAAATATTCATCATACGGGCCTCCAATACAGCGTAGCCTAGTACCTAGGCGATCAATATGGTATAAATCATGTATTCCTTCAAGTTGTTACGGTAACCACGAAGTAGAAACCTAAACACGACGTCCCTTCGAAGTGTAGTTGAAGGTTATTTTATTAATAAGTAAACCATCAAACGACTGGTGAGCTACCAGTCTTTTGATGGTTTACTTTTGGAATATGCTCTTTCATATAACAACCCCCTAACCCCTAACTACTAAGTATTAAAGCTGACATGGGTATTATACAACGTGTAACGGAATTACGAAATACTGTTGAAGGGTGCATATGTATATTTCATAAGGAATCACCCTGTAAAAATACCTATTAAATCAAAAGTAGCATATTTATTTTTCCATACAAACTAATTCGCAACATTTTAAATGTTACTTATGACAACCCTATTGAAGATAAAAGACCGAGACGTGCTTAGTACCTACGCTTCGCGACGCGTATTTAATAAAGTGACAGGAATTACTTCATTTTACTTTTGCATTTGATGCTGTATTTGATTTCTTTTAGTAAAAACGATGGAAACGGTTTACTCGAAAACTAATAAGCGTTTCGTTTTTCTCTGCGTCTTAGAGGCAGTAAATAGTCTACCTCTAAGTCTAAAGCATCTGAAGTATTATTTCGGTTTTCATTAACTCGTTGTATATTGGGTAACCTTATTTAAAAAAAAAAAAAGCTCGCCGTCTTTAGCAATTAATCTAAATTAGAAAACAAATAAAATTCTTGATTCTCGGTTTTTTCTTCATTTGTACCAAAATACCTACCGTGGTTTCACACTTTGAAATTTGAAATTGTAGGCAATGGCAAGAACCTACCCGATAGATGGGTTAGTAACATTAATTTCATACATTATTCAGAATGTAGAATTTTCAAGAATAATATTACTCGCATTGAATTTTCTTCTTCAATCGAAGGTACATGTAGACGATGGTGATTAGTTAACTACTATACCTGTTCTAGCAATGTTTTATGTCGGTTATTATTGACACAAAGACGGAGTAAATAACTTCGCTATGAGGTTTATTCCTTTATAATAAAATCGGATACGTTTTATGTCAACTTTGACTTATTGAGAGACGTCTAGAAGAAGTCATCCAGTGGTTTATTGTAAAATAGTATACAGTTTTCACATAAAATATTTATATATTTATTTATTTCTAAATATATATAAAATGAGTTCATAATATACTACTACTACTAACTATAGAGTTCATAAAAAACTTTTTATTTTTCTCTCTTACAGTTCAGTAGCAGTAGATAAACGACAGTTGCATTATTTATATGTTATGCGGGCTCGGAAGCCCAAAGTCTTCTATAGCCGTGAACTATATCCATTTTTTATTGGCAAATACTCACTTATACTTGCGTTGTACGTCATGTCTGTGAATATAAATCGCTAAGAAGAACAATCGAGGCTAATATTTTTTGTTTTCAGCGACATTTTTTTATACCTATGCATCAAATGTATTCCGCAGTGTTTATGGAATATTTTCAGTCTATCCAGATGAAATAAAATGCAATATGAAAGAGGCACTGTTGTATTGGTATGTTTGCCTCAACTTATCTAGCCTCTTCATTTTTACCTTACAAAGAGACGGCATAAACAAAGATTAGTAGTATATGGTAATAAAGAACATACCAACACAGATCATAGATGCAAATTTCCCGGACGTAGTTAGGCTAGTGTTCTCAAGTTTTCTTTGTTACTTACGATCCACCAGTGAGCGTCGTTATAGTTTTTCGTGATTACCATAGAGCGAAGGTTAGCCGTTAGGCGACAAGTATGGTTTGCGCGGACGCAGGTCACGAGTCACGACATGATCCAGGATCCGTCTCGTTCCGTGATTCCGTGTTTGGTTTCTTTTTATTAATTATTTGTTAGGCTGAGACTACAATAGACACCTTTTGACGCGACGGCGAGAAATGTACCTAAATAATAACTCTTCATTAAATATATCGAAACCAAAACAATCCTATCTTCAAGTTTCAAGAAGAAATAATTTGCCAACCCCATATAACATTGCACTATTCAACATTATAAGGGGTCGGCACAATATGACTGCAAGAATAACGAGTATTCAACAAATCAGATTATTCAATGACGTGATATCCAACCCATCAATCGAACCTAGGACCTCGTGATCCGTACTCAAACATTATAACCACTAGGCAGTGGCGTGCACTTCATACATGCAGAAAAGCACTGCTTACCCTACAATTTAAATTTAGCTCGCCTAGGAGGAGTATTTTTGCCTTTTTATGCAATTTTGCTGCCGTATGCATACCCTGGTAAGAAACACAGTGCACGCCACTGCCACTAGGCCAACGAGGCACCAGTAAACCAAAACCAAAACCAAAACCAAAATTATAATAACACTGGACAGGACACTGTCAAAAGAAAAATAAGCAGAAAACACCAATATTAAAAAGCAACTAACCCTTGAAGACATTTTCAACTGTGTCATACAGTATCCCGGTGTACGTGTCGTAGAATTCCACGTTCGAGTTGCACGAGACGGCCAGCACCTCTGCGTTGGGCGACAACGCGATCCGCGGCGGTATTGCCGTCTGTGTGTACTTGCCCGATTCTAAGATGTGCGGGGACTCACCTCGGGCGTATTCGACTGGAAAACGAAAATACATTGAATTTAGTAAAAAATAACCAAGTCCGCGAACAAACTTTCTTCCTTTATCCTACAAATATATATCCTAGAATTGAGCTTTCGAATGAAAAAGGTTGTTATTACCTCTTGTTGGTTAAGACATTGACAAGTAATTTTTTTTTCCCTATTTCATTATTGCGTGTAGAGTTTTTGTAAATCCTTACACATGTCATTTACTATTTTATTTTTCAACCTTAATACCAGTTATTATCAATAATTACATTATTTATTTATTTAGCAACGCACCCCGTGAAGACATTACAGTTGCCCAATTCGTATTCCCGGGGCTATTAAAAAAAATTAACAACAAGTAATAATTACAAAAAGTTAAATTAAATTGTAACATAAAAAAAAAAAGCTATGTAAAATTAAGAATGAAAAAAAAAACAATAACAATAACCAAAAATTAAAAAAATAATCTTAGATTACCTACTCTCTAACAACATTTTAATTTGCTTTTGGAGCTGAAGCGGCGGGGTGTGAAATATGTCCAGTTCCGAATTACTATGAGTTAGGTCATTGAGCAAGCGCAGCGCACGAGTCAGTGGGCCTAAATAACCGGCTATGATACGAACTTTCATCCCCTATTTAATTTATATGATATTTCAGTCTCATTCCACTTTACACAAGTGAGATTGTTTGAAAATGATTAATTATATTATCCTAAATAAAAGTTTTCTACATAAAGACAGATTGTTTGTTTTGACGATCTAGATATCTCTGGTTGGTTCGGAAGTAAAACTACCATGTGAGATGCAGTACGAATAGTAAGTGGATAACTAACCTTGTCCCATATAGGCTTCAAGAGCGGGAGCCGGGACGGAAATTGCCAAATCCGGCAAGAGCGGCGGCCGCAAATAGGTTTGCATTTACAGATAAGTACCTTTATGCTGTTTGCAGCTAAGACAACCATCGTTGGTTAGAATTTGGTCTGCTGGGAGACTTCGGACGTCCTACCTAACGTCCCTACATATTAGACCGGTACCATCTTACCATGCATGATTAAAGTAACGGCAAAATTAAGTACGACGGAATCATTAGCTCCTCTTTAGTTCTAAAACAGAAGTCCACGACAGCATATAACTACTCGAATCTTTAAAACTGACTCAGACGCGGGGACCTCTAGTTACTAATAAAGTGAGATCTTACTTTATTTAACAAAAACTTTGAAGCTCAGACGAGAAAATGATATGACGATGAAGAACTATCCGACCTATATCAACAGCTCTACAACAATTACGTAAAACGGATGCTGAGAATTCCCATTCGCTCAGTTTTAATAAAATCCATCTCATTTGCGTAACATATTTTATAGTAAACAAGGATATATTTCTTAGTAGGTATATGGTATATCGGAAAATTTAGACGCTACATCAACGAGCATGGCCATGATGCGTCACTATTAAATGCTTATCTCGCCCCTAATGGCGTATTTATTTTAATCTGGATTATTATAGTAGTAATAAGGGGATAAATTTGGTTCAGAATCACTTGAGCAATAGCAAATTTTGCACGAATACTTTTCAAATATGTGTGCAAGAAGATTTAAAACATTCAGCAAGGACTATCAAAATAGCCAGGAATCGTAGTTTTTATATTACTTATTAGGAAAACTTATTTTTCACGGATACTTATTGATGATTGGAAGCACAATTAAATTGAACTAATTCCTCCATACTAAAATAGTAACAGCTGCATTTTAAATTTTCGAAGCAGCGCTTTTTTTAATATGCATAATATATGATTCCGTATATTGTTATAGTTAAGCGTCATTCTTGGGGCAGGCCCGAAGGCGTCGCCCGTAACGTGTGACGTCAGGATAGCATAATTATCTCTTTATCCGTGACGCGCGATTTATAGAAGCTATTTATGATACTTTGAATAACATCATTTTCAAGAATATGAATTAAATAACATATTGTTGAATGCACACATATTTAACAATATTTTATTAAAGTTAGTAAAAGGATATTTTAATGACAATTGAAATCATTTTTGTTGACGTCAAAATCTTTATATTTATCAACACAAATTCAATGAGCACAATCAGGGTTATCTTGTTTAAGCTTCTTTCTGATTCTTATCATTAGACTCTGGACACCGCATTGACCAGGCAATTCCCATAACACTAAAAATATTGCAGTTATGTTGTGTAGTTGAGGTGTTCCTATGGTAACTCTCTTGATCAACCGAAGACCAACTCTTTAGTTTATATTGTTTTGCGACTGAAGTTAGATAGGTATGCCAAGTTTTAGTTAAATCGGATTAAGTGCCGTACTTGCTTGAGAAGTAGTTTTTTTTTTTTGAAAATACATACCTGCTGATTCCCAAGGCCTATATCGACAGCGTCTCGGAAAGTTGGGGTTCATGAGGTGTAAATGGGGGTGAGATGCACCCCCATTCAAGCAAGTCACGAACTTAATATTGGCTTTCCATGAATGAGTGGTATCTAGTTATACCAGCTGTCAAAAACACTTTTGAACGTAATGAGTATGGAAAATAACATCATTATATACTTAAAGCAACTATGTATATATTTAGTATATATTTTACAGACCAAAAGTTTAGGGAGCGGTGAAATAGACAAAACAAGATAAATGAAAAAAAAGCTTGCTGAATTGTAATAAGACCCAAATACCTGTTTTTCCAATAGATAAAGAAGACTTAACGCACCGTTAAGGAAAAGCAAAGTTAAAAGATAATTTAGATTCCGATGAGTATAAAAGAGCTAAAGTAACACGTACTTAGTACGGAAATTGTAGACGAAAATAAGGAAATGAAATTTTGTTATCTAGAAATTACCCTAAATTACATTATCATACTCGGTACAAAGAATTTTAATGGAATATAAGGATGTGAGTGATAACAAATCAAGACCGCAAGTGCATGTTAGAACACGCCTAACGACCCCTTCGTTAGGCGTGTTAAATATAAGAATGAAAAAACTTCATATCGTAAATTAAAATTAGAGGTTGTATACACGTCCTACGGTAATTGTAGACGAAAATAACGAAATTAATTTTATTTTCTAGAAATTAACCTTAATTACGTTATCATACTTGTTACATAGAATATTAACGGACTATAAGGATGTGTTAACAAATAAAGTGATCAAGTGCGTGTGAGAACATCCATAA
Source organism: Pararge aegeria (assembly GCF_905163445.1). NCBI lineage: Eukaryota > Metazoa > Arthropoda > Insecta > Lepidoptera > Nymphalidae > Pararge > Pararge aegeria. The sequence goes on along the minus strand of NC_053192.1, from coordinate 9,251,768 downwards.
CGTACGGGCTCTGTATAAGAATAAACAGCTACATATCGTGAATTGAAAATATTAGAGATTGTGTGAAAAATTACGTACGTACTCGTACCAAGTATGCAGCTAGTTTAGCGTTCCAAGAAAAGGTAACGAGGTGATACTGAAGCATCAAGTAGTCTGTTGGACACGAAACGTGGATTTAGCGTGCTTGAGCGTTTTGCCCTTAATGATAAGATAAAGATAGGTGGTGTTCCAGACTTTATAGAGAGATTCTGTAGAGGAGAAATGAAAAGAGTGAATTTATAAAGCTCCTTCTTTTTCTATCTCACGTCGTTGGATGTTTAAATCTTCGATATAATTTTATCTTTTTTTTCATCATTGATAAAAGAGAAAAAAATGATCGGTCTTCGCACCATTATACGCGGGCATGGCTTGTATATTAAGTAATTAGTTTAGTTATAACAAATCAATTCAAGGGCAATTGTATATTATTTTATAACAATTATAATAATTTACTATATAATAACGTTAAGGATTACTTAATGAATTGAATTTTGAATTTATAAGTTATTGTAACATTATAAATATCATTGTTAAAATAGGAAATCCGAAATATTGAATGCCAATGAAAATTATCTGTATTAAACTTAATAACCAAACGCTTTATATACTAACTAATCTAGTTAACGATTCAAGTCGTAAACCATCTAAGAACCTCAAGCACAATTTAATTTAGCTATTTGACAAATTAAACCGTACAGAATCTGAACCTGAAAAAATTAAACCCTTAGATTAAACCATTCAGTAAGCAAGCAAAGCTTTAATTCCCATTGGTTTCGATTGCAATCATAGATATACGGTTATCGAGATATACGGGTTCGATTCCCGGGGCGCGGCGAGCCAATAAATAGTATTGGGTTTTTCAATCAAGATATTCTTAGTACCAGCCAAGAGTTTGGAAATTAGCGGGGATTAACCACCTTGCCTCGGAGAGCACGTTAAGCTGTCAGTCTGCGCTTGATCTCTATCACACAATATTTCGAACACCCTGTAGACAACTGGTATACCAACTTTAATGTTTTTTTTAAGTAGTACACCAGCAGCGAATTCGCATGACGCAACAGTGTATGGTTATTGGGAACACAATAAATTGCAATATAAGTGAATTTTATGGCGTATAAAGGGTCTAACACACTTGACGACTGAGACACAAGTCTATCACAAGGCTGAAAATGCATTCGTATTTACATCAAATTACCCACACACAGTGTCATGAAATTGACTGTGAATTGTATTTTAATAAAAGTTTAATTATTTACCCACCTTACATAATTACTGTAAAACACTATTGTTTTGTTTATATTAAACGATATGAAAATTAATACAAATAGGTGCAAGTGCCGGTAGAACTTGCGCGGGGATTAAGTTAAGTACGTAATATATTTCTTGTGTCCCGTGGGAAATATAGGATGAAGGACTCTTGTTTAATTTTTCAGTTAACCATGAAGCATTATATATTTTCAAAAATTCTAAGCTCATTTATGCAACATGCCGGAAAAATAAGGCGTAACTTCCAAGACCGGGGATTGGCTCTTGATAGCAGATAGTACGAGTATGTTTAGGAATTCGTAAGTTTTTATTATTACTTAAATGACCGGTAATCTTTTTATTATTGTTATAATTAAAGCAGTATTTTTATTATCTACTGCTCGATTGTATTACAGGTATTTTCTTTATTATCATTTAAAATTAACATAAATAAATATCTGTATTTCTCGGGGCTTACTTTCGTTGCTTAGCGCAGTAACACTTTATAATAAGGGTTTATACCTTGACGTCCAAATATAAGGATTATAATTCTCAAACCAAAACACCAGGATATAAAAATAAGTTATGGAAGTAAGTAGAGTGCTTGGAAACTTAAATGTAGATCCCTTCGTAAAATAATTTTTTTTAGAAATGATCAAAAAATCGGTTCTAAAACCGATTTAACAGAAGATTTCGGTTTTATAACCGAAATACCTACACCTTCTGTTAACGCCTTTATGGAAGCTATAGGCATTTAAGGCATTTAAGAACAAGGATTGTAACCAGTTCACGTTGGCGCAGTTTTTTTGCTGGCAAGGGTTAACGTACTTTATGTACCTCGGTTACGGGCAGCTGTAATTTCAAGATCAATATAAATCTGATTTTATACCAAATTATTATTATTTACTTTACTAGCGGATACCGACAGACGTCATCCTGCTGGGAAAAGCAGCGCAATAATATTTGGTAACATACCGACAGTAGCGCCACCTACTGGTTCCAATGGAAGAATATTTTTCAAAAAAAATACCAAAGAAATATTAAATAAAAAAAAAAGACTCGGTAGAGGCTTCTAATCACCTAAAACTGTGCGAAATACGCTTTACGATCTATTTTCATGTAAATCTAAACTAATAAACTATAGTATATATAAATGTGCATAAAGAGACCAGTCGTGTCCACAAACAGCGTGTCACGAGAAATTTTTTTTTTAATCAAAAATTTTAAGGTCAGTTTCTTAGTTCCGTTCTAAAGTCTACTGTCGAAGTTCACGATTTTCTTCATTGAAACTTTTTATTATCCCCGAGGATAGTTACCAAGGTGCTGTATTGACCAACCCGTACTATAAAACGAAATGGTACACCGCCCACTAGTCGTTGTCAAGTCGTAAGGATTTCCTAACGTTGGCGTTAGGAAATCCTTACAAAGACTTGTCCGGCCTGAGGTTTGTGCGTTGATGCGATGTGGATTTTTTTTGAAAGTCCTGTCCACCCACCATTTTCCATGATTATAAAAAAGACTAAGATAAAATTATTTTTTGAATCATAGTGGATAATTCGTAGCAGAGCAGTATTGATGAGTAGGAGAATAGCAAACTATAGATGAGACCAGAGACCAGAGATGATAAAGAAAACAGACTTTAAAAACCACAACATGGTAAAAACACTCTTAAGTATTATCGATTCTTGTTTACGTTCGACTTCAAAATATACTCTCGTATTTGTAAATAAGAATCGACGAAACGGAAGACTTTAATTACAGAAGAGAAAAAAATTGGACACCCTACTATAACAATGCTATGCAAATAAATCGGTTCTATACTCGCTTGTTAAACATATTTTTATTCACGTTTTACGTTAATTAAACGAGGTATTTGCGTTGCGCATTACTACAAATGTGTTTACAAACTAATAGTTAAAATACATAACATTGTAAACAATAAAACGTGTGCATTACAAAGTTTAACTTTTATACAATTGAGTGCAGTAACGTAATTGAACAAGAGTTCTAAACGCATTCTGGTTAATTAAGGCGCAGTATTTAAAAGTGATAAAATATAAATTAATTATATAGGCCAAGAGACCATCGTCATATTGCGTCCCTCATCATCACAACTTCTCCCCTACAAGGCAAGGGTCTACTTTGATTAATCTTGAGAAGGGTTTAGGCCTTAGGGTAACTACCTACCTACATTGCATATATTGGTAAACTTACCACGCCGCTCGCCCCAACATTGTGGAGAACCCTTAGCCATACAGGTTTCCTCACGAGATTTCGCTTCACCGTGCAAGTGATATTTAATTGCTTAAAATGCCCTATTTAGTAATATTTTAGATCTAAGTTTGTGACATTGTCCTTCTTTCACGCATCAACGGATTTACATGATACTACTATGCATAGTTTACGGGCATGATTTATGATAGTGATACGGGTTACTTTTTGACCACTTTGGGTTACCACGTGGATATATTTGTTAAAATGCTAGAGTATCAAATGTCCTGTCGGGTTAAATTATTAATAGAAATGGGATTTTTTTGTCTAAGAACTTAATTGGAGTAGTCTGAAAATGTTGTTAAATTTACCATTTAAAACATTTCTGAATCAGCGGTATTTCAATCTGTATTTCCCCAGCAGTCGGGTTCTGAGTGCTTTACCGATTAAGCTATGGTCCTCGAACCATCGATGCTGAAATGATTATATACCTTTTAGCAGTACTCCCTCGCAGAGCACATTAAGCTTTCCAACCCGGTTATTATCATTAACGTGTGATATTGATCGTCAAAGTTCTCCAACCAAAGTTGGAGCACCTTCATAAATCTTAACTTTAAATTCCTATTTCTTATGAGACAGGAGTACTTAGTAATGGCACCCTAATTATGTGATGATTAATACTTACTTCTCGTATGATATAGCTTCCACGTGCCGTCCTTAGATATCGTGGCGATATGCGAGGTGTCAACGGCGAAAGCAACGTCGTAAACACCAGACGTATGGCCCGTAAGTTCGTAAGCTTTGGAAACCTGTTTATATTCTCCTGTTTTCGTGAAGCACACTTCCATCACTTTGACGTCTGGGGCGAAACCAGTGGCAACAACGAATCGGCCACACGGTGATATCTTAGCTGTGTATGTGCTCATGAGGTAAGTGTCGAAACTTTCCAGCTGTTGGCCTTTCAGGTCCCAAATTATCATTTCGCTGTTACTTGAACAAGACATCATGAACTTTCCGTTGCTAGAGATACCGAATCCGACAACATCTTCTTTATGAACCTGCAAGAAAACAAAAGAAACTGTAAGTCATGTAAGATCTAATCACCTGTATACTTAGTAAAATAAAAAGGTCATCGCCATCGTTTGTCTAATATTGACCCACTGATTCGAGGATGCGACTACCTTACGGCTATTTTCATGCTCAAATACCGTACAATAGGTGTCTACATGAACAAAAGGGATACATATAATATTAATAGTTAATCGCCGATTGTTCACACTGCCGGTTTTCACACTGCGAACTTTCTCTCCACTAGTTTGTCGCAGCAAGATCTATCAAAGATAAAGCACACCGACAAAACTATTGGAACCACTAGGGGTTCGGTGTTCGCTAACTCGTTTCTAATTTCGAGTCCCTACTCGCATCTCGTTCATCAATATGTTCCCAATTCTCATAGGATGGAGATATATAGAGCCTAATATTTCAATCTTTATGAATATTTTCACTTTTATTACAACTAACCAAAATGGATATTGAACAGAAATGTAGTCTTGCCTTTAACTAGAAATTTATTTCGAAACTTTAATATTATTTCATAATTAAGCACTACGCAGTGACTTAAAAAACAGTTGAGGAAAAAACATGCGTATGATTATAGATATATAATAATATAAAAACATTACGCAATTTCTAAATGAACTAAGTAAAACGCGAGTCATCTCAAAACATATCTAAGTAAACAAACTATCGGTGACGTGAACGACCGGCACGAGATTAGGCGAGATCTCGGGCTATTGCACTTGAGGAAAACAAAATACTTGGGGCAGATAAACTGCCAAATAAATTATTTTTAGTCTCGGGGACGGCCGTTTAAATGGCAATGGATCGACATCGTACGAACATTTTTACTTAATTCAAGTCTTATTTCAAAGAAAACAGTTGGTAGGTAGTGCCATAGCTAAATATAGTATAAGAAGACTACTAACGTCACGCGTTTGTCCAAAGCTGCATGCATTGTTAACAACACCACTAAACGATACCCCCCCCCCCCCCCCCCCACGAGTGTGGTTTACAAAAGGATTTGTTAACCACACCACAGATTAATAGTGTCGTTGTTCATACTATCGGAGTTTAATTTACCTGCAGCAGTTAGTTTAATAAATATAATGATATTATATATATATTATATCATTATATTTATTTTAACAAACACAATAGTACACAGTCTATCTTCTGTTTAACATCGGCGAATAAGCGAATTTCGTGTCTTTGGGCGAAAACAATACGGTTTTGTCGTTCACAAATTATTGTTTGAAAAAAGTTATACTTTTTGAAAATAAATAGGTACGAATTTTTTTTAGTTGTTAGGTGTTTTTTATTTAATTTTTAGTAAGCGAATGATTATGAACGAAATACAGAAGTTTTTATGTTTACAAAGCGAACAGGTCGTAATCGTATAACGAGAGCTCCTGCAGATACCGCCGTTCACATTTCTTGAGATGAGATCAGGTTATCAGGTTATCATCATGCTCACATACTACAAACCAAAATGGATGATGGAGAACATAATGCTCGGAATATAACACGTGTAAACAAAAAATAAATAAGTAACTTCACAATGGAACTAAAAGTAATATTCTAAGATTAATATGTCGCGAGAGGCAAGACGATATGAATTATTTATGTTGACATTTTGTATGTATGAGTACGTACGGGAACGTTAAAGTCGTCTCTTATACTAAGTGTCCCATTGCAAGGACAATAGGTAAATGAGCCCTAAAAATTCAAATCAGACATAGAGGGCTAAACATGGTAATTAATTTTGAACATTGCTTTTAATTAAAAAAAATAAGGATGTTAATCATTTCTCGACGATAGTAAATATTTTTGTTTTAAGTGTAACTCAAAGCAGCTGTTTTCATTGATGAAATTTCACTTCCATAACCACAGCTGAAGACTGGGAGTCTTCGGCCGTGGTTATGGAGTGAAATTTAAGTATTCCCAAATTATATAAACCACATCGCTCACCCGGGCGGACAAAAAAAAAGAAGATAAAATTAAAGATTATGGATTATCATCTCTACAGTACACTGCTGGACTAAAGGCAGTAGATGTTAGTAGTGGCACAGAGGACGCTAGCTGTCAGTTCTCTGTTATTCCTTAGTCGCCTCGTACGACACCCGTGGGAAGAAGTGGGGTGGTGACAACTGTATTTTAATCTGCCGTCAACACACGGCACAGGTACACGACACGGCATATATATCGATATTTAGAAAAAATCTTTTAATCGTATGACGTATCTAAACTCGCTCAGTAAAGACGACTATTATTATTTATTTATCTACTCAAACTCATATTTAAGTATTTATGGTATGTTAAAATATGTATTAGTATATTTATTTTTTATATTTATCAATAGTATTTTTGTATTTCTGTAGTCTGGTTTACGTATTAGTATGTAGATATTTGTATGTATGTACTAAATAGTGTACCCCACCTATTCTTTTTCTTTTTAGTTTTCCTAATCCTAAGGTTGCCTGGCAGAGATCACTACTTAGCGATAAGGCCGCCTTTTGTATCCTGCTTCATTCTTCATGTGTTTGTCTCGTTTTTCTGAGTGGTGTACAAAAGGGTAATAATAAATAAATAAATAAAATAAACATATCTAGTGTTCACTCAATTATACACAGTTGTCCTAATAAGAACGCAACGTTTTGTATAGTACGTTTTGACCGAACGTTAGTAAAACAAAGATCAGAAGCACGGGATTTGCTACTCGAAACTGCGTGACATTGGGTCCATTTTACTTTGACGAGCGAGCAAATCTTGTACTAAAGCTACAGAAGTCCTAGTTTCGCTCGGGCACCGGGATGATACAATGTCGCTTTTAGATAAGCGATTTGCGTGTCACATTATGAATCCCTCGTCGAGATATGATGTGACAAAGACGTAAGCAAATTGCTAGATACAGTAATAACTTGATAAAACATAATTTATAATTACACACTATCAACTTATTTTGTGGTTCTCCCTGGCTCAGTCGTGAGCGCTACTTATAGGTGGGAGGTTTCGGGTTCGATTCTCGGCAGGGCCAATTTGGGAATTTATGATTTATGTTTCCTCTGGTCTGGCTACTAAATACAGTCGTGCCGCAAAGTTAAGCAAAAAAAAAACTTAAAATATATAATTTGCGCAACTTAAAATAGCACTAGCGTCAATGGTGAAGGAAAACAATCGTGAGGAAACAACCATGCCAACCATAGAGTTCTAAGTAAGGTTCTCAATGGTGTGCGAAGTCTACCTATATGTACTTGGCCAGCGTATTAGACCCTTAGGCTGCCTGTCCACCGGAGCGGAGCGAGGCAGCGGAGCCGAGAAACGGACTAATGCGGAGCGCAGTTGCGTACTGTGTCTGGTTCACTTAAGAGCAGCGGAGATTTTGTGCAATCCTATTGGTTAATATTTCTCCGTTTCTCGGCTCCGCTGCCTCGCTCCGCTCCGGTGGACTGGCAGCCTAACACCCTTCTCAGTCTGAGAAGAGACCTGTACACTGTAACGACATACCTGTGTTTTATCTTTATTTCTGTTATAATTTATTCATAACATGAAGTAAATGAAGTAACGCCAAATTCTTTATTATGTTTCTCGCATTAAATGTTAAGAACATGCGACATCATGTTTTATGTAGGCACGCTCTCGAGGAAACATGACCGTCGAACCTTCCTGTAGCTAAAAATATATGCTCGAGGCTGCGCGTGCGACGATCCGAGTATATATCCACACAATACAAGGTACGGTAGGCACAACCGCCATTGTTCCCGAGGAAGGTCGTGTCGCTGATAACGAGTATAATGGCTGCCTGACGGCTTGACGACTCTCTTCACTCCAAAAACGGGCCACGGGCACAATATGGCTAAATCCCGCTGTGCAGACACGCAATTTTGAATCCTAGTTCTACCTGTACAAGTCTAAGAATTGAATGAAAACGAATCATTTGAATTTTGTACAATATTTTGAAACGCAATATGAAATAGCATAGAAACCTTTCAGTGGAAACGACATTATTAGACATCAGCACAGGCAGGAATATTTTATGAATTTGTTCATGATTATTTATTTAGTTACCTGAATGTCCCGCAACGAGAATATTACGCTATTTTATTAAATTTCATTCCTCATGCTGCTTACATTAAAAAATTGTATTAATAAAATAATTCTATTTTAACTTTCGGGCAAAACAATATTTCAATACATGCTTATCCTATAAAGCATGTATTGAAATATGAAATGAATGAATGAAATAATTATCCTGTGAACGCACACATAATTAATCACCTATGTTTATATATACGAGCGAAAGTGGAAGAACACTTAACGGTATATAAGTACCTATATATTTATAATCGCAGGAAGGAACTCCTTTGTGGTTTAAGTGTTTGCAAATCTTCAAAAAGTTTTCGTAACCTTGCAAATGTTTTTTTGCCTCGTAGGGTTCCGTAACGATATAGTAGTAGAGTAGAGTAAAACCTCCTCTCACATAGGAGAGAGCTGAGAAAACACCACGTCAAATTGGTGCGCTTGTATTTTATGGGCAAATACTTCGCACGAGACACCTAGTATATAAATAATATACTTATATTAGTTTATTAAATTCCCCACAAGTTGAAAATAATAATAAACAATAAAAGCCTTTATTAACAATCTTATAAATTACATTTCACCTTATTCTACTTAGTACTACCAAATTATTTATTTTATTTATTTATCATAGGTAGGTACATGTACAAGTAAAGTTAAGTGATTATTATAATTATATAACCAAATGCGTACCTTACATCTGATATTGGTGAGTATGTGATAATGTATGTAATGGTGCAATTTAATATAATTAAAAAAAGCATTACATGTTGCTAAGATGTATAGAGTATTAATGTAAGCTATTACTAAATGTATCAGATAATAATTTGACCCAGGTCAGTCGCATAGTGTAAAAAAATACATTGCATTGTAGGTCGCAAAACAAAAGCCACAATTATCACATTATCATTATTAATTATGGCTAAGCATTTAAGGGCGTTTGTTAGGTTAGGTTAGGTTATAAATGTTTATAAAAAAAAAAAAACGTGTTGCTTAGATTTATAGACCATTAATGTAAGTACAAAATGTATCAGATAATAATATGACCCAGGTCGGTCGCATAGTGTAAAAAAATACAATGCATTGTAGGTCGCGAAACAAAAGCCACAATTATAACATCACATTATCAATTATGGCTAAGCAATTAAGGGCGTTTTTTAGACTATGTAAACCGATGTATCCATTTATATTTATAGATATGTATATTTAGGTTACATATTGCTTTGCTTTGTTTAAATCCAGTGTGTTTATCGCGGCACTAATCTACGAGTCGTGACCTGGATGTAACAAATAGACGCCAGTCCATTAACTTTACATACGTTAGTAATTAAGAGTATGTTTGTTTGTATGTGATTATATCAGCAACTTATTCGAAAAATCACTTCTATCACTCGAATTTGCAGCACAACTTTTTAGATCAATTTTTAAGAACATGAGCATAGTAGATAATCTTTCACTTGTTATGTTTATTTATATGTCATGGTAACAAAATTGAGAACAGACAGAATCCTTATTCCAAATACAAACAGAGAAGACGCCCCGAGCACATCTTCAAACACGCGGAATATGGCTACCTTACAAACTTTTCCCATTTTCCTCATTTTATTGTAAACATTTAGAACATTAGAGGTAAAATAATTACCGTCAACTGCAGCTGCTAAATGAATTAAGTGGCTAGCCGCCTGTTATAGAAACAGTACTAAAGTGGAGTGGTTTTTGATGCTTCAATATTAGTCGTGTATACGGATTCTGTATGCTCTTAATTCTGTGGTCATAATAATGATGATCGAATCTCAACATAAGATTTCTTTTTTTCTGATATTAATTCGTCATCATTTGGGATCATAGAGTTACTTCATGCAACTATAATGGCTGATGAATGAAAAAAAAAGGATCGCCAGCCCGAATATAAAACAAATTAAGTAAAAAAAACAGTATGAGTGCATTCATTTTATCGTCTACCGGAATGTAGAACAAACTAAGTAACAAAAAGAGTATGAGTGCATCCATTTTATCGTCTGCCCGAATGTAGAACAAACTAAGTAAAAAAAAGCAGTATGAGTGCATCCATTTTCACACACAAGATATCCATAATATATTTGGAGTTTGGCGGAGACAAGCCTATGAGAGCAATTATTTTAGGGTTATTAAATTGGGGTTTATAATCGCGAAGTTCTGCATCGATCGATAAATGTTGTACACTAAGTTTTAGCCTCTCTGGGAGATTAGCAAAAACGGTTTTTATCAAGATCATGCCGGATGACGCATAGCAACCATTCTAAATAAACCAATCGATCTAAAAAAATCCCGCAAAAACTAAAGAACAATGGTTCAACCGCTGTTGCTAAGTTAAATAAATTTAATAGATGCAGACTTATGGACTAAATGCTGTAATATCACTTCCTTCAGCAGGGAGAGGCAGGCAGGAGACAATTATCTTCCCGAGGAAAGGATAAAAGTGTATCTTCTCCAATGTATGTAATAATAAACGGGGGTTTCCGATCGTCGTTTCAGTCAATAGTCTTCTCGCGAAAAGCTTCGACTAACATCTTAAGAAGCTTTCGCTTGGTTGTTGCATCAAGGGTCGGATACAGAAGGCAGTAGTCCTTGAAACGGCGCGTATTGTGAGGTGGTTCCTCAATCTGGAGCCCTGACCGCCGGTTGCTTGGGCATTCAAAAGCCCCGCAAGCGGAGGGTGGATGTTTCTTTTTATAAATTTTTAATAGAGTTTTTTATTTTATTTTTAAGCATTGTTAAGAATTAAAAAAAAAAAAATTAGAGAGATTAAAACGGAGGTATACTGGTTCTATTTCCTGTTCGTGATTAAGCAGGTGGACACCTTAATCCCTTGCCGGGGGATATATTTTTTGTCTCCTGACTGTGCTAGCCCTACTGGCAGCGGATCTAAGTTACGTGTCCACCTGCTAAAGCACGGGAATATGGAATAGAAGTTTACTACCGTTTATTATTACGCATATATTATTTGGATATTATTTCCACTTGTGCACCAATGCTCTGAGAGTTGATAAAACTCTGGGAGAAGATAGATTTTTATCATTACCCCGTGGAGATAATTGTCTTCAACCCATGCTAGCCGTGCAGGAGGAAGCATTATATAAACTGACTTCCAATGGAATTACGCAAAATCGTTCACGGTTGGCTTTGCAGTGTTGCAGATTGGAATACAGTTGTCACCACCTCTCCTATTCCCGCGGGTGCCGTAGGATGGGCAGCGTCTTCTGTGCTGCTACTAGTACCATCTACTGCGATGGCCCATCCCAAGGCCCAGCGTGGCTATTATGGGCCAACCCTTCCGTTGAGACAGGCCTTTTGTCCGGTGGATTTTGTCGCCCGTCTGAGTTAAGTCCTCGAGTTGAAAGGCATATCCCGTGTTCCTGGTGTGCCTTCGATGGCGTTACAGTGGAGTGCCTGCCTCGGTAGGCACCGCTGGCTGGGTTGCGGTTGTGTGCGACACCGTGGGGTTTTAGTCGGTAAGAGTCCGGCATAACCACTGCACCTCCCCGTAGTGTAGTGGTATTCGTGAGGATTTTCCCACGAGAAAAAAAAAGGCCTTTTGTCCGGCAATGGACTTTTGATGAACTGTCAGTTTAAGAGTGACAAAATACTGCATAACAATTCCGACTTTATGCCCTATAACACTGATAAGGGGGTAAAAGTTTAACAAAGTTAGAAGTTAGTAAAATGGTATCACCGAAGATATAAAACGTGAGTGGTGACACAAAAAGCAATTTGCGACTATCTTCTACACATACAATAACGTTTCATATGCAGTTCAATTTGACATGAAATACATCAATATCGAGTTTAATCTACTGTTATTTCTTATTTACCATTGTGTTCGCATAGATAGAAAAAAGAAGTAACGCGGTTTTGCTCAAACAATCATGGGAATTATTGCGTCGAGACAATCTCGAAAGTAGCGTATCTACTGCTTAGCGAAATCACGAAACAATCATTTTTATATATTTTCACACATCAAATCGTTGAACGTTTTATTATATAGCCTTTTTTTGCCAGCCAGTCACGCGTGACCGCGAAACAGAAAAGAAAATCTACTCAAGTATACTCGCAAACTGTATAAAATATAGATAAAAATATATAAAGAGTGATTTTCATAATATATTGTAAAAAAATACATCTGTGAAGCGAAGTCTTCCCTTTCGAGGGAACCGAGTTCGATCCCTGACACGTTCTTTTAACTTTTCGGAGTTATGTGCGTTTTTAATTTAAGCATTTTGTTGCCTTGAAGATATTGTGACGCAGCAATTTGGCCACCAAAATTGTCTTCCTGTCTTTTTTTTTATAAATAATTCAGTTTTTTTTATTACACTACGAGTTAGCTTTTGACTGCAATCTCACCAGTGATGATGCAGCCTAAGGTAGGAGCGGGCTAACCTGTTGGGGTATAACATTAATATTTAACCCAAACCCCTAATCGGTTCCTACGCGGCATCATACTGGAACACCTTATCGCTCCGCGGTACGTCTTTACTATGGTGGTGACCAGCCATAGCCGAAGCCTCCCACCAGACACAAAGGAAAAATTCTAAAGCTATTAATTTACTAGTTTTCCCTTGCCTTGGATTGGACCCCGGAATTGTTCTCATGAGATCACAGTGCTCACCCGCTGGTGAGGGTCGCCAGGGAAGTCGTCAACCAACGTATTACTTACAGGATCATACTAAGAATTTATTGACAGGGGAAAACAAATATTTTTTTTTTATCCAGACCTAGGATTCGAACCCAGGGTCTCGTGATCCGTCGCCAGACACGCTACAAGACCAACGAAGCAGTTAAATATAAATACTTAATTGTTTGATTGCACCAATATTTCTACTACACTGTGTCTACGTTTATTGCCACTAATTGTGTTGTTCCGTTCTTATAAATGACTCCACACACGCGTGGTCACGCGCCAACAGAGTCATTGTAGTGAGTGCAACCCGCAATTACTAATAATATAATCATAAGTAAGTAAACTCCAGCAGTGATAGCCTAGTGGTTAGGGCTTCGGCTCGTTTCCAGCACGGCTAACGTGGGCAGGAGATATAATCCTCCGACTTTATCCCCTGACAGGGGAGATTAGTGTGGGACAGGGAATAACAGGAAGCATGATGAAAGTAAGAAATAATCGCTTAAGTGTTGTATTTATATAATGATATAAAATTCATGTATAAAGAAAAAGTATTAAAAATTAAAAATTATGCAACACGTATCACAATCAATAATCCTTAACTATGGTACAAGAACTTAATAGATCTCTGTCTATGACGTTACGAGTACGGCCATGAGATCCAGCGAGCGTTTTCAACTGTAATATTTTTTTAAAATATAATTTGCAATTTATATCAACAAAACCTTTAATATCTAAAATAAAAAAAAAAAATCTAGTAGAAACGTCCGAACATCATTGGGCTGTTTTCCAAAATAAGTCATCATGCCTATTAGAAAAATTCTACCCTCGTTTATAATTTAGCGTATCTATATTATTTGCGCGCCGATGTACGGAGAGTTGATAAAACTGCGATAGAAGATACAATTTTGGTCTCTTCTTATATGAACTTCGTTACCTATGCACGGCTTTATAGTTAGCCGAACCGATTTTGCAAGGAAGCGTGCGTCCGACGACGGACACAGTTTGTTTTTTTATCTTGCGGCGTAAAGACCGGCGTATACTTCCGGCCAAATAGCAGTTAACTATAAATAGTTATAAAAGAAGTTAAATTTTTAAATTATTATTTAGACCAAATAATTTGGTTTTCATCAAGATATATTTACTACTCGTACTTGGTAGATGTTACCCATGTAAGAGCTATAAATCTTGCGTAATTTTTGATTACATTCACCTAATGTGATTTTAAACGTTTATTTGTTATCTACTCCGAATTTCAGCGCAGGTAACGTATAGCAAAAACTAATAAGATAATAACATAGTGAAATTCGAAATGGTTTTTCTTATATAACCAAATTGATACAATCTCTTTACAATACCCATTGCAATTAATTTGTATTAGTTTATTATGTGAGTATATCTAGGGTTGCTACATCCATATTAATATTATAAATGCAAAAGTGAGTTTGTTCGTCTGTTTTTACTCTACGACCAACTACGTAACTAACCAACTTGATTATTGGCATAGAGTTAGTTGTAAGAAGAAAGAGTGGCATAGTCTACTTAAGACGGCCGAATGTCGCAGTGGGCAGCGACCCGGCTTTTTGAGTCTAAGGCCGTGGGTTCGATTCACACAACTGGAAAATGTTGTGTGATGAACATGAATGTTTTTCTGTTTCTGGGTGTTTTATAAGTATTTATATATACTTCATAAAAATATTCATCAGTTATCTTAGTACCCATAAAACAAGCTACGCTTACTTTGGGGCTAGATGGCTGTGAAAATTGTCGTAGTATGTGTCTTTATTTATTTTCTTTTTACCCCAGGAAAACCATCAATTCCCTCGGGTTTTGTAAAAAAAACCGTAATAAACGCGGCCTAAAAACGCGGGCAACAGCTAGTATTGAATATTTTTGATTGGTCACCGTATTTTTTGTACAGTTTACCGTTTACAGTTGAGATCAGAGTACTCTCTGATATCACTCTTGCTATTAACGAGATTTAAAAGCCTTTAACTGATCTGAGTAATATCTATTCACTAAAGAAAGAAGTTAGAAATGCTGCGAGTCGCCATTTTGTGCATCGTATGTAGGTACTAAATAATCCAGTATTGGTTACCGGATGTTATGGCAACCCTAAATATAGTTTACTACTGATATTATAAATGCGAGTGTCAATTTGTGTTTCTTACACGCAACAACGCCGAGCCTCTCAGTGAGTTTTTTTTTTCAAATTACTAACAAAAGTGAGGAGAGTGACATAGGTTATTTCTTATCTCGGTAATAATCACAAATAGATAATGGTTAGCGTAAATATACAACTAGCAGAAGAGTGAAAATTATTACAAATAATATTGGAACAGTGAACAAATAACATACGTTACCTCCAACGAGAGGTAACGTCGTTGGAGGTTACGTATGTTATACGTATGTTTTTTTTAATTACTAACTTCATTACCATGTATAATTATACTCTTCAAGATTAGGTACTTAATACATTTAATACATTTAATAAATAATTGAGAAGCAATAAGAAGAAGAAATTAATAGAAGTGGTGACAGCCCAATGGTAAGGACTTCGGCTACACTTTCGGCGAGTTCGAACTCCGGCCCCAACCTTTAACTTTTCTATGTCTTCTAAAAATCTTATCTAAAGGCGTGTGAAGTGGAGACCCGTGTCCTGTAGTGAGCCGCTACATTAAAACATTGATGATAAGGTAGATGAAATTTATAAATACC
This sequence comes from Pararge aegeria, assembly GCF_905163445.1. Classification (NCBI taxonomy): domain Eukaryota; kingdom Metazoa; phylum Arthropoda; class Insecta; order Lepidoptera; family Nymphalidae; genus Pararge; species Pararge aegeria. The sequence continues at coordinate 9,235,765 of NC_053192.1, read as the reverse complement.
TTTTAATAAAGGTCAAAAGGCAAGTAACAAAATGAATTCAGACTAGACGACCGAGAGTTTAATTCGGTAGAGCTTTCTTTATTTAACCTTAACAGTTTCCCCGAGTGTTCCCACCCACAGGCAGGAGCCAAAAGAGTTTTCTTTCGTGGGCGTCATATTAACAATACACTTTTATTGGAAAAAGAAAGACAGAAAATACATTTATACAGCAGTTACTAAAGACTAAGGGCCTTATAAAAAAAACGTATAATAACATTTGAATAGTTTCTCAGTGTTTTGTCACGCTCTGACATTCGAAAGTGTGACGAAACACTGAATTTGTTCGTAATTTGTTGGTAAGTATTCAGTGACACTCATCATTCACAACCCGTTACAGGCACTCGCCTTCTCCTATAATGAGAAGTGTTCCCCACGCAAGCCTATGGCAGATTTTTAGACTTCATACAACTATTGAGAACGATGTCGGAAACTGTTTTGTTCTGACGATATTTCAAGGTAAGACCCTAACGGTAGGTTCAAGTTTAGGCGAATAGCTTAGCATTTCAAACGGACTTGGCTTTACGCGTGCTATTCTTATATATCTTAGTAGAAGGCCTATCTCATCAGTGATCATCAGAGCATACCAAACTATGCTCTATACTAACCGGTTTAAACCTCTATTATTTAAGTAGATGTCTAAATAAGGTTATTTGTCATAACGTATACCGTATCCTTCAATTTATTACGTAGGTTTGGATATAAGTTAATGATCAGTACGATCTTTGGAGGAAATATTAGTAGGTACTTAGTGTTGTTTATTCCTCACTTTTTAACATCCTTATTGGCCTCTATATTATTATTTTTTGTATTTATACGACAAATATACGACATTATTAATAATCTAATAAATATTTCAAGAATATTTTTATTCCAATTTTATTTTTAAATGTCAAATAAGAACGCGAGCCTCGAGGTACGGACCTACCCTAAACGCAATTAAGCCTTCCTGCTCTCATCATCATATCAACCCGTTATCGGCCCACTACAGGGCTCGGGACTCCTCCGGATCCTCTTTGGATTGATGGACTCCACACACGTTTACGAACATTATGGAGAACTCTCAGGCAGATTTTCTCATGATGTTTTCATTCACCGTTGAGCAAGTGATATTTAATTGCTTTAATTATTTCTGCTCTTACCTTAACGAAAAATTGTTAAACAGAAGGTAATATAATATAAATCTATACTTACTCATATTACAATTGTACCTACCTCACTGGCGCAGCGGTGAGCGCTGTGAATTTAAGTAGGAGGACTGTGGCTAGTACCACCCTACCGACAAAGACGTGATGTCGCGTAGAAAATTCTAAGAGGTATGACTAGGTACTCACTAAAAGGTTAGGCTGCTACCATCTTAGACTGCATGCATCATCACTTACCAACAGGTGAGATTGAAGTCAAGGGCTAACTTGTAGTGGAATAAAAAAATTAAAAAAAACTGGACTATAATCTGTACCTACCAACCATCCAATGTTACCTTCCCTATTGGTGCTGCTACTAGGCCACAGATCTTTCTTCCAGTCAGTGGTTGGATAGAGAATGATAAATATAAGGTAGGAAAAACTGTAGTTGCAGACCCCCGGGACGACCCCCGGGACGACCCCCGTTTATGTGATTATAGGTTTTAAATGATGCGTAAGCTCCCATAGTTAAACTTCCGCACACCTTAAATGATTATGAAATTGCATCGCTATGTTTTCTATAGTATTTAATAATATATATTTAATAATAATAATAATAGTATTTAATAATATAGAAAAAATTTGAGTCTGGAACTAACAGTAAAATTGAAAAAATATTTCCGTTAGCCCTATATTGTTTGACGTGTAGGCTCAACTAATTGCTGCTTAACTTGGCGCGTGTGAAACCAAGAGGCACAACGAATTATCAATATAATTCATATTTAATACTAAATAGGTATGTTTAAGCTTAAACTAAATATCCTAAAAATGTATGAACACTGAAATTATCTTACTGAGAATGAGATTAATAGCTAACTATTACGTCACGTTAAAATCAGGCAATATACTAATTCGTTTAAGTAGCTACATATGACCGCCAAAGCCTGTGAAAAATAACCGAATAAATTTGCAAACTTCATTGTTACCAAATATAAAAAAAAATACACAATGGCAAGAAAACGATTGCGAAATGCTAAAAAGCCAATGTTATGAATGCTGAAAATACTAGTGATTATGCATGAGCAGAGTACGAATACAATGCTTTCTTATCTTTCGTCTCAACTCCATACACTAACATACGGATAAAGGATCACGTTGATCTTATAGGTTGCGTCACTTAAAAAGAGCAAAGACGATCGACTTCGTCCAGGGCAACCTACAAAATTAAATTGCAATTAATTAAATTATATCAATAGCTGAGTTATATTTAATTATTACGACTTATTATGTAGACGCTTGCTTCAAACTCAAAATAAGACCTATTTTTAAACATTATTTTTCAATAGAAGGTTGAGTTAATTCTAATTTTGTACGGGACTTCTTTTAACATTAAAAATCTTGCGATGTGCAAAAATTTACAACATACAAGCAATTAATCATACAAAAATTGCAGCATTACTACAGATAAAGCATTTATTGAAATAAACAAGAACAGTTAAAATTATGGACCGCGCTTAGCTTTGATTATGAACCAATGTCTTCTAAAAATCTTAGGTATAACATTTAAAAATAGGCAATATGTAAATGTATTTGTAATGCACTCTTTTTATGTGACGTAAGTTATACAAATGTAGATTTATGCGTGGAAAATCTTCCACTTAGAGTGTTCCAGGTATTCTGAGCCCACGTCAGAATACCGGGTCTACTTATTATTCGGCCCATATTTGACTGACGTGTTTACGCAGCGCGGGCACGGTGGGAAAGCATATAATATCTTGAATGTAAAACAATCACCAATATCCAACGTCTGTACCTACAAATACAAGTCGTAGTAAGTCGGCTGATTATAACGTCGATAGTTAGCTGCTCGGGTTTTGGTGAGTGCGTATGTAGCTATGTACAGACTCAGGGTTTGAATAAACGGGAGCAGCAAAGCGGCATAAACGGGGTTGGCTACTTACATTTTTACACAACAGAATTTTCAAAAACCAAGGTTTCTTTTACATGAAATCTATACTTATAATAAAACTGTAACTGGAAGATTTCTGTACATTTAATATATTTTAAAACTTTTTGACGGTATACGGTACACAGATGACGGTAGACGGATTTATAATCTTCCCTCCGGACCTCTGTGGAGTATAGACGTGTTGATATTTATTTTAGTAACTTGCAAGAATCTAAATTATTTTACTTAATCAAAACATGAACCAAAAATAGGAGTGCATAAATCTACAAGAGCCACTATTAGGAACTGACCAACACAAAAAGCAGAGTGAGTGATCCAATACACACATACGTACACAACGATCGCGTCGAGACAGACTGTTGCCCGTTTAAAAATTGCGACGCGACAGTAAAACAGTACTCGGCCGCTTGACTTGACAGAAAAGGACGACACTATTTTGCAGTACTTCGCATAATACCTCGCCTGTGCGACTGTCGAGCGTGACCATTCGAACACTTATACTGTCCTGGTACTTTTATTGTTAAATCATGCCGCTTAATCGTACTCCACCACCGACGGGTGATGTACCTACTTTCTCAAGAGGCTTGTCAGAGCAAAACTTACCTAAAGACATGGAATTTGAGTATGAAAATACACCAAACATACCCTTCCATATAAGGCGCAAACGCTCGGGAGACACAATAAGTGTTGAAATTAAAAGCTTTATGTCGGAAATGAGAAATCTATTTACAGAATTTAAAACAGAACAAGATGTAAAATTTAATAAAATGTATAATAAGATGGAAGAGGTTTTAAAACAAAACTCGGAAATGAGAACTTCAATTGACTTTTTGTCAAATACCTGCGACAGTCTTAATACACGTATAGATGACCTCCAATCGGAACGAAAAAACTACCTACATCAGCTACAGTTAATGGAAGAAAAATTAGAAACTCTTGAGCGAAAGTCGAAATCTACATGTATAGAAATCAGAAATATACCACAAAGTAACACAGAAACCAAAGATAGTTTGATTAACACCGCAATTAACATTAGCAAGAAAATTAACGTCTCTTTGCAACCTCATGACATAAATGACATTTTTCGCATAAACTCCCGAGAGCAAACCCGTAAGACTATAATTGTTGATTTGGCAAGCGTTATTCTAAAAGAAAAAATTGTTAAAATGTATAGAATATACAATAAAAAACAACGCCTGGACACAGAGTTCTTAAAAATAGAAAATACCCCAACGCCAATATTCATATCGGAGAACTTAACATTTAAAGTTAAGAAAGTTTTCTTTTTAGCCCGCGAATTTGCTAAAACTAAAGATTATCGGTATTGTTGGGTATCAAACGGTAAGGTGTTTCTACGTAGGAGAGAAGGAGAGAAGTATTTGCGTATACGTGATGAAACTGAACTTTTGAAACTAAAAGAAATGCCGGCATGACTAACTTACAAAGCCTGTAACTATATTAACGTTTGGTTCATTCAAATGCAAATTTTCATTTCTGTTATCTTAGCTATATTTTTTGTTGCTTTAATTCATAAATGTCTATCAACTAAACGAAAAAACACTCTGGAAAATATCTTTAGTCATTTTAAAACTATTTTTACCCTTACAAAACACACTCATATTACATTTCAATTCACAAAAATTACACTTAAACAAATATATTATTATTCTTTTTACGCAAGCGAGCAACTGCCTTTGACGATATTCTACTCAATATATATTTTTGTACCATGTATAAGCAAATCACTTTCCCACAGTTTAAATCGAAACTTTTTTGTTAATATTTCAGTAGAGTTATATAAATTTTACCAACATAAAAGCTCCTATAAAAATGCTCCAATGTCTAATTTCCAGTTTAAAAATGGATGATCGAATACAGATAGGTAACGATATAAATCTATTATCAATTTTAAACTCTTATCGTTGTAGCGCAGAACAATGTACCTATTATATGAGTAAGTATAACAAAGCAATAATGCTGTTGCATGTGAATATACGAAGTATCAGCTGTAACTTCGACAGCTTAACTATTCTTCTAAAACGCATCGGCTCACCAGTTGATGTTCTTGTATTGACTGAATGTTGGCTGAGTAAATCTCCTCTGCTACCATCGTTGCCGGGATTCGTAACTTACAAGACTAGTTTTAAGAACCAAAACGACGGTGTAGTGGTTTATGTTAGGGATGGCCTCGATATAACTGTGGAAGAACCTCTTTTTAGTGATGCAAACTGTCTAGTTTTAAAATATCGTAACGAGTTAGTTATAATTGCCATCTATCGATCCCCTTCATACAAAAACATATTCAATTTTTTATCCAGCCTAGACAATGTCTTAACGAATCTGAAACGCTTTAGTACTATTGCACTTGTTGGTGATTTAAATATTAACATTTCATCCAACAGTAAAGATCCAAACTCTGACGTATATTTAAATGTTACAGCATCTCACGCCATGTTACCGGCATATGATTACCCCACGCGTGATATGAGCTGTTTGGATCATGTTATATTAAAAACAAACAAAAAGACTGTTACTCTTGTGCTCGACTCCTTAATAACTGACCATTCGCCGGTGATATTGTGTTGTGATCTAGATATCAGTATCACTAACGGTATCAGCTCTGTAAAACGATTTGACATGGAAGCAGTGGTAACAACGCTAGAGAAAACTGATTTCTCTATGCTACTAAATATTGAAGAACCAGAAGAACATGCACACACTCTAGTTAACATGCTGACTACTATAGTTGCAAGCCACTCGCGCACAGTAATAATTCCCAAGAAAAAGCAAATTCTTAAACCTTGGATCACGCAAGGCCTTTTACGTTGCATGCGCCACAGAGACAAATTATTTCGAAAAACAAAGAAATATCCAAATGATGAAACAGAAAAAAATATATACATACGCTACAGAAATTTTTGCAACAACCTTATTAAAAAAGTTAAGCGGGAATACGACCGTAATGAATTTACACGTAATAAATCTAAGCCTAAAGCCACATGGAACCTAATTAAACGAGTAGCTAACCTGGATTTGACCAAGACTAGCCATACAGAACTACTAGGTATATCTAGTGATGACAACACTGCTGTCAATACTGTCAATAAATTTTTTGCAAGTATTGGTGAAAGTCTAGCTGTAAATGTAGCTGCCTCGAATGACTGCTCAAGAGTATATGATCCTTGTTTTCAGTTTGTAGTACAAGCTAACTCCATGGTTCTATATAGTTGTAATAAAGAAGAAATTGAAAGTGTCATTCTTGGACTACGTGGAGATTGTGCTACGGGTTGGGATAACATCCCTTGTTCTGTGTTAAAACAAGCCAGACACATTTTAGCACCTGTCCTTTCACATCTTTTTAACAGTTGCTTCTCTAGGGGAATTTTTCCTTCTGTCTTTAAAAGAGCGGTTATACACCCTATCTTCAAGACCGGGGACAGAGGCAACATTAATAATTACCGTCCAATTGCTATTCTTTCTGCTATATCGAAAGTTCTTGAGAAAATTATTAATAATCGCCTTATCCAATACCTAAATAAATTCAATTTGCTGTCTAAGCATCAATTTGGCTTTAGAAGTGGGAGATCCACAGAAGATGCTATTTTAGAGCTCACTGGTGAAATAACTAAAAGCCTTGACGGGAAGGAGAAAGTGATAGGCTTGTTTCTTGATATTTCGAAAGCTTTTGACACTGTTTCTGTGCCAATTTTAGTTCAAAAATTGGAGGAAATCGGGATAAGAGGAATGGTACTAAGCATACTAAAAGATTATTTAACAAATCGTACTCAATGCGTCAAAATTGGAAACTGCATAAGCAAAGATGAGATCCTGACGTACGGGGTTCCCCAAGGAAGTGTTCTAGGTCCAACGCTCTTCCTTATTTACATCAACCAACTATGCAATATATCCCTGCAAAATGTTAAAATAGTAGCATATGCAGATGACATGGCTTTAATTGTCCGGGGTATAAGTTGGATCGACACACAGAAAACTTCTGAAAAGGCATTGGAAATAATAATGGCATGGCTCTCATCTAATAGGCTGTCACTAAATTTAGACAAGAGTAAATATATAACTTTCTCTTTGAAAAGAAATACACAACCTAATGTATCGTTCTTTATAAAAGCCCATACATGTGCTTTTAAAATTGCTAACTGTGGTTGTAATGTTTTGGAACGTGTTAGTTCAATAAAGTATTTGGGAGTAATTATTGATGACACACTGTCATGGGATCCCCATGTTAATAAACTAATTGGACAAAGTAGGAAAATGATATACATAGTTAAAAACTTAAAACCTATACTCGACATGAACACCTTAAAAACTGTGTACTTTGCTATTGTACAGTCGATATTAACTTATTGCATCACTATTTGGGGAAGCTGCGGAAAAACACTACTTTTACGGCTAGAACGAGCTCAAAGAGCGATCCTAAAAGTAATGCTTGGGAAGCCAACCCTTTTTCCATCGCGTGAGTTATATGAAAAATGTGATGTCTTAGCGGTCAGACAAATGTACATTCTCCAAGTTATCATACGAAAGCATAAACTATTACATTTTGTTCCTGACACACTTCTAAATAAAAGAAGGTCGGACAAAGTTTGCCAGATCAAACCCTGTAGAACCAAACTTGCGAGAAGGCATTTCTAATCTGCTAGTCCAATATTGTACAACAAAATAAATCACTTCTTAAAAATATACCCGATGAATCACAGAAATTGTAAATACTATACTACCAAGTGGCTTAAGACGCTGTCCTATACTGATACGGAAACTATCGTCACTTCAAATTAAAGGCACTAACTTTGCAGATCTTGCTTGTAAAACATACTCAAAACCACGGAACCCTCACACGTACATACACGCACGAACACTCATACACACACACACACACACACACACGCACGCATACACACACACACTAACACACGCACGCATACACACACAAACACATACACAAACGCACTGTCGCACACATACGCATACACGAACACGTACATTATAAAATTGTAAATTGTATTGTTTTAGTTGTAATATTTTAATTTTTCTTTGTTTTAGTCTTTTTGTTTTTAAGCAAACCCGGAGGTGGGCGTTAATAGCTGTAACACAGTTTCTAACTAACACAGTTGTTACCGTTCCTTAGATTATAAGAATCCATTGTAAATGAGACACAATAAAGACAATTATTATTATTATTATTATAATCGATACTGAGTCCAAAACAGATTTTTATTTAATTTTTGTCTGTCTGTCTGTCTGTCCGGGCATCACATGAAAACTACTTAACGGATTTAAATAAAATTTGGTATAGTGGTAGCTGACATTCCGGGTCAACATATAGGATACCTTTTATCTCGATAAACAATAAGTTTTCTCCGGGAAACGAGATAATTTTTTTAATCAATTTTACTTAATAGCTCCGTTAAATTTGAACCGATTTCAATAATTCTTTTTTATTTGAAAGTGTATACTATGAAGCATTTGTCTATGATGTTAGCATCAGATCTGTTCTAAATTTTCGATTGACTCATATGCGGACGAAGTCGCGAGGGTCCGCTAGTTTGAAATAATATTATAGTAGTATATTTCATATTCTACTCAGATATCAGACTTTAATATTTGTGTCATGCGTTGGTCCGGGTTACCTAATTTTCCGAACCGCAGAATACTTTCAGATGGACGCAAGTAGTGGGCATTAATATAAGTTTTCAGTAATCTAAGATACCTTTTTTGTGCTTTCCATCGTGGCTATGAGTCTCATAAGAAGACTCAGAGTCACACAGCGAGCGATGGAGAGGGCTCTTAATAAGACATGAGGAGATCCCAAGAAGAACCACCGATACCGAATAGATCAACGAGTCGCGAAGTTGAAGTGGCAATGGGCGGGGCACATAGCTCGGAGACCTCGCATCGGTAAAGGCAGTATTCGTAGCCCCCGACGAGGGGGATAGATGTCATCAAACGAGTCGCCGGGAGCCAGACCTCCCTACAAAATATACGAACGACCAGCAGTGGAAATTCGTTGAGGTGATGAAAGAAAACTAATTTAATTGTTTTCCAGTCAGGTTTAGACTATTTTGCAAGCAGAGGTCTAAACTTGAGATACCTGGTTCGTCTAGTCGCGAGCGCGTTCACTACAGATTAGGTCTTGATCCAAGGGTAGGACCATTAATTGCTCGGCGTTGCGTGTTTCTGCCCAGAAAATTTACCATACCGGTACTTAGTTACGCGAAAGCCAAACCGCCGCGGCCAACCCACACCCTTAGAAGCGTTCATGCGTCCTGCGTGCGACCAATCACAAGGCAGTTCCTCGATCCTCGAACGCGCGCTTATTTTGATTGGTCTAACGATAGACGCAAAGTTAAACGCAACGGTTTGACCTTGGAAACGAAATTGAAGTTGTCTTCCTACCCATTAGAGTAACGTAGAGCTCAGTGCTCTTTTATTTGAGAGAGAAGGCTTATGTTGAGAACTATATACTACATTAAGAGGCTGAAAATGATGGCTACTTTATACCACGAAGAACAGGTAAATATAAAGTATGAGTGAAGTTCGCTAGTGACAGCAATTTTTTAATCTAAATCAGGTAGCAACCGTACTGGTAATGGCACTTGGATTATATTAAGAGGTGTTTATTTAATTTATGTGCAGGGGTCATCAAATAAATTGCATCGTTGTCGTGATTGCAGATTATGCGGATGCTCTTGTTAGGGTGATGCGACGTACGAGTAGATGTATCTATTTACGTGTTGTTGTCTATTCCAGTGTTACAAACATCATCATCATCAACCATTACCGGTCCACTACAGGACACGGGTCTCCTCTCAGAAAGAGAAAAGTTTAGGTCGTGATCCACTACGCTAAAGTAGTGCGGATTGGTAGACTTCACAAGCACTTGAGAACATTATAAAGAACTCTCATGTATACAGGTGTTCTTTACCGTTGAAACAATTGATATTTAAACGCTTAAAACGCGCTTAGCTCCTAAAATTGAGGTGCGTGCCGAGGATCGAACTCGGTCCTTCCAAAAGGGAAGCAAACATCATAAAAGGCAAATTACGATACAGGTTTGTTAAATGTGAAATTAACTAGATAAGTAAAATCAGTAGGCCCGGTCGCACAGCTCTTGGGCAGTCGACACTGGTCTTTATTATGAACAATATGTACAGTTTACTTTTGATGTTAAATATATAATGCGGCGAGTCTTGCTTGGCGATGCCAACTGATGGCGTAAAATAGAGCTATTTAATAAAGAAGATTTTTTTGTAGCATATATAGTTATGTATCTAATCTGATTATTTCGTTTTGTGTATGCCATATTTTTTTGCTGTACTATATACGTAGATACATATATAAGATAATATGGTCTGTAAAAGAACTATGCGTCAAGTTCAATCATAAATGCTTACATATGACGTGGTTACGTAGGGCACTTTATTGTTATTGGCAACAGCATAATATTAATGTATTTGTACGAAAATATAAATATCTAAATACTGGGTTTTGACTTTGACTTTGACTTTATGCTATGTCTAAATACTCGAGTACCTATCATTATTGTAATTCGTATACGAAATATAAACACGAATTTTATTTGGCCATAATCACAACCCTTTCTCAGTGGATTAAACTGTCAGAGGAGATATATCTTCAAAATCTCTGATGCCATACCAGCCGTGCAAGTTATTTTGCAAATATGTTCAATTTTTATATAAAAAAATATATATAACGTGTTACTGAATTACGAAATACTATTAAAAGGTTACATAATTACATTTCTTAAGGAATCAGCCTGTAATAATATTAAATCAAAAGAATATTATATTAATTTTTCCATACAAACGAATTCAAAACATTATATAAGAGTTAACTTATGACAACCCTATTGAAGATAAAAGACCGACACGCCCATAGTACATACGCCACGCAACGCGTACCTGATAAAGTGACAGGAGTCACATGTCTTTAATTTTGCAGGTGATGTTACGGCTGTATCTGATTTCTTTCAGTAAAAACTGTGGCAGTGGTTTACTCAAAAACTATTAGGTTTTCGGTTTCACAGAAAAATCTCCGAGACACTACATAATGTGCTTCTAAATCCTGTGAATTATTATTTCGGTTTTCATTTATACGTTGTATAACCAACGAATTCTAATCCTAGTTCACGGGTAGACCAACGAGGTAGATTTCAGGAAATATATCGTTTTGTATGTCCGTTGATACACTTATATTCATGTATTCAGATCACGAATACAGCGGCTGCAGAGGTATCGAAAGGCAACAATGCATTGTATTTAATGTAGGTATTTTATAGAACATTGACTTCACCATTGGTTTTTGCACATGTTTTCTGTCTTTCTGTAAGCTGTTTGTCTACGAGGTTAACGTAATATGTTTACTTTTTCATTGAATGCCTATTATATTAACTATTTGTTAAAGCCACTTTATTGTTTGCCATTTATTCAATAAGTTACAAAAACATTTTATTCAATAAATTATATTAATGGGATAATTAATAATTAATTGGACACGTACATATGGTAGGTTACTACCATGGTTTACAGCAGTATTATTTTATAGTTTGTTGTTTGGTTATTTATAATCCGTATTTTTAGAACTTTAAAGTTTTTAATAAAAAACTGTCATTTTGAAAGCATATGGATTTAAACAATGGTAGTAGAGAAATAATCAATTACTGAGACTTTTAAGTGTCTTCCCTTTTTTACTCTGAGTTTATTTTATTTACTATATAGGAGAGAGAGATGAAGTGCTTAGACCCACCATGCCACTTTAATGCATTTAGGGACTTCAAAGATTATTATCACACGCTAATAATAACCTAGGAACGCCAATTTCCTAGCTGCCTGGATACCCAGAATTTTCTGCCCAGGAGTCGAACTAAGGACTTCGTATACTGTAATCGTAAATTCTATACATTTATATATTCTGTAAGGCAACGAGTCTCATATACAACCTGTTTCCCGTGACAAAATATATTCTTTGTCTCCAGTATGCAAGCTATTTCCATACAATTTTGTGTAGATCAATTTACTTACTTGCCTGCTAAGCCGTGAATAGGTACTCGTATCTTTCTAAAGCCAAAGGTTAATTTTTCGGTAGCACGTCTAACTCAACACCCGAATGTTGCTAGCTCACAATCTTTTCCCATTTTCCCCATTTTATGGTACACGTGCAGAACATTAGAGGTAAAATAATTACTATCAACTGCTAAATGGCATGAAATGACTAACTGCCTGTTCGAGAAACACTACTAAAGTGGAGTGGTTATTCATGCTTCAATATAAGTAGCGTACACGGTTCCGGTATGTTCTTAATACTAGTAATATAGTACTTTCTTTTTTTTAGTCCGCTATAAGTTAACCCTTGACTGCAATCTCACCTGCTAGTTAGTGGTGATGCATTCTCAGATGGTAGCGGGCCAACCTGTTAGGGAGTTTGGTAGTCATAACTCATACCCCTAATCGGTTTGTTCGCGACATCGCACCGGAACACTAAATCACTTAGCGGCACGTCTTTGTAGGTAGGAAAGTAACTAGCCATGACTGAAGCCAGACCAGACCAGACCAGAGAAAATTCAGAAATTATAAATTCCAAATAGTCCCTGCCGGGAATCAAACCCGGGTCCGCGTCCTCCGGCTAGTAAGGATTATTCTGTACTAAATAAATAAATATGAATATACTACGACAATACACACATCGCCACCTAGCCCCAAAGTAAGCGTAGCTTGTGTTATGGGTACTAAGATGACTGATGAATATTTTTATGAATTATATATACATAAATACTTAGAAAATACATATAAACACCCAGACACTGAAAAACACTTAATGCTCATCACACAAACATTTTCCAGTTGTGGGAATCGAACCCACGGCCTTGGACTCAGAAAGCAGGGTCGCTGCCCACTGCGCCAGTCGGCCGTCTAACTGATTGAATAGGTAGAAGGAAAAGTGTAAATTACTTGAAATGAAGCGTGAACATTACTAATGAGATATTGGCAGGTTCATCACCCGCTGCAAGTTCAAGCGCCGACCTCTCGAGGACGATACCGCTTCAATTCCACGAATCGAACTTTATCGTATAGGTGGACCCAGTTTCAACTAGGTGGAGATAAAATTCATAGTATTAATAATGCAAGTAAATCTGACTTCAATAAAATGTTAATCGGTGTAAGCCCCATCGTTTAAAGTAGCATTATTTTAATATTATTAAAATAATGCTACTTTAACTCATGTTTTAGAGTAATAATTCTTATTTTATAGACACACTACTTCGTCTGCACCAAATCGGTTATTACCGAAAACACGAAAAAAATGACATTTTCTAAAAATGAATCCCAGCTAGATCGATTTATCGCCCCCGAAATCCCCTGTATACTAAATTTCATGATATAAGATTTCGTTTAAAGATATAAGATTTCATTCATTCATTCTTTCATTCCATATAAACCCGTTACAGGGTACGGGTCCCATCCCACAATGAGAAGGGATTGGCCTTAGTCCGCCACGCTGGCGCAGTGCGGATTGATGAACTTAACACGCCTTTGAAAACATTATGGAGAACTCTCGGGCATGCAGGTTTCCTCACGATTATTTTCCTTTACCGTTGAAGCAAGTGATATTTGAATAACTTAAAACGCACATAACATAGACAAGTTAAAGGTGCATGCTGGGATCCGAAAAGTGAAGCCGAAGTCCTAACGACCGCTATCATCGCTTCCTTAGGTATGATATATAAAATTGTAATTATAAAGTAATTTGTAGAAAACATTTCGTTTTAGACTTCGTTGTAAATCTTTTAATTCAATTGACAGATACACAATTCTTATTAAGAACCAACTTCCAAAGTTTTGAAGTCGGGCGGGCATATAATATGACGAACGACTTCAAAATACGCGTAAAAATAAAATTATGTATAAAGTGGCTTTAGAAGTCGGTATTTGAAATCATTATATTTAATTCTCATTACATACTTTGTAACTGTTATTTTACGCCTATATTGTCACAATAAGAACAAAATAATACAAAATTATATTATTAAAATGTCTCCTACAAACTACTACTATGCTATGCTTAGCAAAATTAATGAAATTTATAAGATACTAGCGGACCCGCGCGACTTTGTCCGCGAATGAGTTGACTTCAAAAAAATAGTCGTATATGTTGTCGCGGACTGTTTTATAGAACTTTAAAGAAACAACAATTCCGACATACTTCCGTCGTTCAGCGTAACGTTTACCATCACGATCGCACACATCAGAATCTCTCAAAAAGGATATTTTTTGCAACTTGTCTCAATAATGATAGTAGCCATCGGTCGAAGCGTGATGTTATATACTATATAATAGCCATACTTATTAATTGTTACTACCAAACAAAAAAAAAATCGAAACAGCATTTTCTGAGATTAGCGCGTTCTTTCGTTACAGTCTTAAATCTTCCAGTTACAGTTTTATTATAATTAGTATAGATCCTACGAATAAAAAAAAAAATCTTTGTAAAGTTTTTTATTCCTGATCTGATGCTATAACTGTCCTGGTGGTGTTACTTATGAATCCTTAGTTCAATTTGGTAAGGTTTGACCTTGAACTTTAATTTGACCTTAGAAATCCGACCTTAGGCCGATGTTAGTCACCGCTATCATGCCAACAAGCGATTCATCGTTCCGGTACGATACCGCGTAGAACCCAATTAGGAACTAAGGTTCAATAAACTGCCACACCCTTTCTAGGTTACCGCGCCACCATCTCAGACTGCATCGTCACTTTTAGTGCAATAACCTGTCTACTAATAAAAAAGTAAATAAGCGAGTATCTGATGTTAAAATAGATTAAAGACGAAACCGATTTAATTAAATGGCCAAATAATTAAATAGCTTCGAGGGCAAACAAAAATAACGATTTCATGAACTTTAAACATTTAACATACCTTATTATTACTAACTCAATTAGGTACGTATCTACTTTGTCAACTAACAAAAAAGTGACATAGGTTGAAAACTAAACCGATCTTTAATTCAATGTCGAATAAATAATTATTATAAGCATCGATGTCAAATAAAAAATAATGATGTCATGAACTACGTTAAGATACATCTACATATTATAACAAATTCATACAAAGTAAATAATTACCTGCTCAATTCGCTACGTATTTTTTGTGTCTTCAGCAGACCTCAATCATAGTTTCCGCATACGTGTCCACTTCAGGTAGCCACGGGGCACGAAAAAAATATAAAGGAATCACGAATGATTTTAGCAAGAGGCGATCCATTGTTGATTTACTGCAGACGTGCTCACACGCCATTCTCGGTTCACGTATTATCTTTTAGAATCCTTTGGTGCGAGTCCTTTAATTCCAAATGGCTGTCAGCAAGGCACAGAGTTTATTTTAAATCGATACTAGAAGTGGGAGGCAGGGCTTCGCCCCCGATTATTTCGGATTTTTAAAATTCCGGAGTGAAAAGGGTCCTATGTCCATCTTCATGCGATGCGAGCTTTATTAAATAACTTCAAGATAGGTTTATCCGCTTATGTCCATTTTCTATATTCAATCTATCCTTAATCTGTAGATTGATTGCTTAGAACAATGTTATTGTCAAAAAATATTTATAAATTTTTGAACCAATAACAATTTTGGTAAGACAATTACTCGTATCAACATAATACAGATTTTATTTTTTTTTATAATTATTTTTGCGCGTGATCTATTATTTTTATTATTTATAATAGATCACGCGTTAATATATTCTTAGTGCTTCTTAAAGATGCAAAGAAGAAGCCAGTTCACACAAGACTTACGAACTCTCCCAGGTAAGGAGGAAAGGTTGGACTTGCTTAACAAGCGAAACGAACGATTTGCACTATCACTACGCGACCAGCAACATAAAAATATGGGCATAAAAAATTACATTCGTTAGTATCACTTAACGATAAATAAGAAAAAAAAAATTAAAAGAACATCACTATTGCATCAAGATTGTACAGAAATGATAGTGTTAAACCACCTTCCGGATTCTTATCATACGACTGATTTCACTTTATCAGTTGGCAGAACGTGCGATAACAACACCTGAGAATTGCACTAACAATTGTGAATCTTTCGTAATTCTTCGAAGAGAAGCGATTAGGCTTACGACAGACTTCAAGTCCACTTTATACATGTAACGAGAAAAAATCAACAAAGAGTTAAAAATAAATTATAATAAAATTGTTTTCTTTTATGAAAAGTTTTTTTATTGGTAAAGAGTTATACGTGAATGATGCGTCATAATTTTATGACCGACCAACGCCTAAGCCTTTACGGTAAAACGCAGTTTAAAAGTAGCGTAGAAAACGCTTCTTAACAATTGTGCATCTATCGTCATCCTTGGAATTTAATCGATCATTTACGACAGACGTCAAGGCGACTTCGGACTTCACAGTCGCCTTGATTTAGTTTGAACATGTAACAAAACAAATACAACAAAAGTAGACATTTAAATAATTGTACCTAATTGGCTACCTCGTTGGTCTAGTGGTTTGCAATTTGCATGTTCATCACAATCACAAGGTTCTGGGTTCGATTTTCTGGTTTGTAAGGTATTTAAATTTTCTGTTAAAAATTCTGATTGGAGAAGCGTGGTGTGTCTATTCCAAGCAGTGGGACGTTAAAATAACTACTGATCTACTTAGTGCCTTCACTTGTTAAGTTTCCGTGTTGGATAGTTATGAAGCTCCGATCACAAGTCGACTAAAACGCAGAGAAGTTCTTTTGTCCTAGCCTGAATAACATCCAACCCGACAAAAGGTGGTAGTTTTTCTAACCTTTCTTAATATTAGTCTTATTTTATAGTAAAAAATTTAGTTTTAAAAATACAAAAAAAGAATAACAAACAAAACTTATAAAACTTTTATTTTTCTTTCATTGATACAATGGTTAATTGAAATTGTTAGCGAAATTGTTTTATTTTCCTATTTTAAAACCTACTGAAAGAAGGTTTACAATAAAAGACAGGTAAGCAGAAATGATCTATACCTCTGCATTATCTGTAAGTATTGCCATCAAACAAGAGCAGATACCTACATGACGTGTCCGTGCATTTGACTCTTTTACCACTGGCGTAGTTAATACCCTCAACATAACAAAATACAATCAGATGTTGCAATAGGAAGTTATGCTAGTTAAAAATGACGGCAATCAATATATTTTGATGGCTTTTAATAGGTCGATACTTAACTTTTAAACGTAAGCAAACGTACTACGTAAGAACCCGTATTCTAATAATCCAGAACGTTAAAAAGGTATTTTGAAACAAGAAATCTAAACTATGCCTTGGATATATCAGTAAGAGAAGTAAACCGTGCTAACTCATGCTTATCATCTATCTGGTCAATACCTATTTTAAGTCAACAATTTAAGCTTCTACATCGACGTATGTTTTAATGACAGTTTAATTTGAACGATTATCATGAAACTGATTCTAGATACAAAATCTATAATGCAGGTAATTTATGACTTCATAAATTATAACAAATTAGGTAGCGTTAACGTGCTGAAAGTATCTAATCCCAAACAATTTAATACACAACTTCGTTTGAATAATAATATAATTTATAAAGATTCCAATGTATCTTTAATTGGATACAATATCTTGTAATCACGTCTCTATGAAAAATGAGTTATTAGTCTAGTACGCAAAGAAATCTTTAAGGTTATATCTGTAGTAGGGTTACAATAATCACGGTATAAAAAGTAGGACTCATAGTTTTTTTTACATTTCATGAAGTTCATTGAACAACATAGGCTATAGCGCAAATAAATTAATTTTCGAAATCCTGGTGTTGAAGTGCGACGTGTCAGCTGACAAATGTATCAGTTGAAGTTTGATGAGCGATTGCGAAACAGGCACATAGCCAGTAAAATATCAAATCTATGCAAATTTTTACATTTATGATGAAATAACATAAAGGTATGGCTTATTAAGCAATAAGGCTAATTAAGCAAGAAGTCATAGAACAGGTAATAAAAATGTAAATAGAACTTAAATATTGATCGATACTGTAAAATATATATATGTATTACAATATCGATGTGCGTATTTTTACTCTAACAAATTGAAAATCATGAAGTAATTATTAACACTTCTTTTTTTAAATTGGTCAGTCTTACGTCACAAATTTGGATAAGATTAAATGTAATGACTAAAATAGAAACCAGATCCAGCACATTGTGACAATCAGGACAAATCTTGAGAAAGCTGCATAGTTGGTGATCCTACAAACAATCATTTTTATTGAACAATATAACAAATCTTTTTTGCAATTGGACATCAATCACTATAAATATGATCTTGACACTATTCCGATTAATAATTACCTGCTTTTACTTAATACACTCTTTAAATATACCTTCACCGAAGAACGGCTCATGATTTTCTATAAAAAATATACATGTTTGTATTCACAATATACAAGCTCTTTATTTGATACCGAACTCAATAAGTTAAATTCTGGGCACTATAACATTTTCATTGGAATCGAAATTTAATATATGCACTCCTTCACCATCATCAGCACCATACCAATGCATTACCGGCCCACTACAGAGCACGGTTCTCCTCCCAAAATGAGAAGGGGTTAAGGCCGTAGTCCACCACGCTGGTCCAGTGCGGAATGGCGGACTCCACACGCCTTTGAGAACATTATGTAGAACTCTCAGGCATGCAGGTTTATATACTTATAATAGTAACATATTATCATCTAACCTAGCGTTTTAGTGTCCCTAGCTAGTTAGCTAGCCTAGCCTAGTTAGGTAGGCTACCATACCGACGCACTTCGACATAGCTGCGGGGAGGCGATGGATACAAAACCGACATTATGCGCAGCACCGTATACGTAAGTACATCGCGCGCTTCAGACGACAATATATTATCTAAATCATCATAAATATTAATTTATACAAATTTAAATTGTTTATCAACGGTTTAAAAGCGAGTTGCAGTAAATATTGCTAAGACCATCTAATCATATTGATCTAAGTTTATTGAATACTATCAGTTAAACGCGACTTAGTCCGCGATTACTAAATATATTTTATTCAACATTATCAACCCATTTCCAGTCCACTTCAGGACGCGGATTTTCCCCCTCAGAACTAGTGATATCAGCATATCGTCTGAGAAAAGTACGGAAATCCTTTTTGGGGATGGGTATATGATATGCTTTTATAACATAATGCCGAAGGTAATATTAGATCTACCTATACCTAAGATTAAACAATATATTAAAACACATGTAACCAGTCGTAATTACTACACGATTTATGAATTCTCTAGCGACAAGGCTGCTTGGAAGCAGGCCACTCCGTCTCATCACTCAGAAAACAGAAAAATTCTGAAGATTGTTAAACTATAAAATGATGTTGGAAAAGAGCAATCTGCTGAGTTTCTTGCCGGCTCTTCTCAGTGCAATCTGCCTTCCGAACCGGTGGTAGAGTTACTACAAACAGACTGACTTGACGTTTCAGAAGGGCTTATAAACTAGGCCTAGTTTATAAGCATTTGATATAAATGAATTTTGAATTTGAATGAGAAGGATTGAGAACATAGTCTGGCTAGGTACGAATTGCGTGAATTCTCAGGCCTGTAGCAAGTTTCATCACGATGTTTTTCTTTACCGTTGAAGCCAGAGATATTTCATTGCTTAAAACGCAGAAACTCCGAAAAGTTAGTGGTACGTGCCGAAAACGATCTCGGACCTCCCGAAGGGGAGGGCGATTCACCGCAATGAAATATATTTTACACGATTTCGCTATCGCACATATAATTATCAGTAGTCATATTTATTTCGATAACATAGACAGACACTCCGATCTATTTCATTTGTATGGACTTAAATTGTTATTTTTTACTAATACCTCTTCCCGCCAATATCTGATGAATCGCTATTAATAAACGTTTACATGATTAATTTGCAATTCTAATCAGACAGCTGTGTTATTCTTAGACAATTTTTCATAATCTAATTGAGCTAACTATCGAGTCTATCTATTATGTATATTTGAAAGAATATCTATTAGAGCCTGTAACTATTAAAGCAATGTTTAATAACTGTTGTTATTGTAAAACAATACTTTTGTGACTAAAGACAAAATTTTAATTCCATAGACTATTCAGTATGTTAATTAAAAATATTGTAATACTCGACTTTTAAAAACACAACTTGTTTGTTTAGTACTCGTATGTAGTCGTATCTCGTATTCAGTCATGTATAAAAAATTACCATTTAATCGACCAGAGGTTTTTCGAAGTTAGTTTTTTTTTTTTTTTTTTATATATTAATTTATACCTATTCGTTTTTCTTTTTAGTTTTCCTAAAAATCCTAAGGTTGCCTGGCAGAGATCGCTACTTAGCGACAAGGCCGCCTTTTGTATCCTACTTCATTCTTCATGTGTTTGTTCTTTCTTCTTTGTCTCGTTTTTCTGAGTGGTGTACAAGTAAAGAGTATAAATTAAAAAAATATATAAATAAATAAATAATTTAATGCATTTTTGTAATTAAAAATTGCGAAATAGAAAAGTCAATCGCATCCCGGCTAGTTAAAAAGGAATTCGCCTAAAAAAACTGCGTAAATCGCGCATTTGTTTCGCTTAGAGAACGGAACCCTAATAAAACAAAACATTATTTACTAGTTATTACATAATTTTTCTATTTGCCAAAATGGCAATATGCTTGATAACTATTTGAAAAACTGCCCTTTGATGTCCGGAAGTAGGTACTCTCTATCTACAATTTATATTTTTTTTAAATATTTTTCTTGATATAAATTGGAATTTTTTTTTTCACAAATCAGTGCTATCTGGTTTAGTAAGTCTTTATTCCATAGCAAAACATTATTGATTTTGGTGGTGGTAACATGAAATACAGCAACTTTTTTCTGTTTTCTGTCTCCACAGTAATTCGAAACCACAAAACATTTTATATAGGCAAATTACAAGAGATTTTCGATGTTCAATCGGTACAAAATTATATTTATAAAGACGTGACGTTAATCGCGTTTCACATGTCATGGCGGATCGCTAGGTTTTCGTAGTTTTATGTATTGAAAATAATTACCAATCTCACTAAGAATATAAATAAAAATACATTTTTCATAATACATGAAACATATATCATTAGATAAATACAATATTTTAGCGATTCTTTGCTACTGTTATCATGCTTTTGATATGCGGTTAAAAAAATCTCAAAGCTATTTATAAACTTTACGGGAACAGGGTAAACACGTTGCCGAATCACTTTGAAGTTTAATATTTCGCAAACCGAGCCTAATGACGCGTTCAAACGAAACCTTGTAAGTAACAATTTCAAAACACCTTTTCAATCTACAAATAAATATGAATCTAGGTATGATTCATATTTATTAGGGTGAAAAAATAGGAATGAAAAATATCGTATTTTGTTAGTTCGGGACCATTTTTTTTATTCCACAACAAGCCTGCCTGCAATCTCACCAGGTGGTAAGTATTAGGGCCTGATGATTATGAGATGTAACCCAAACCGCTATTGCATTTCTACGCAGCATCGTACAGGAACGCTAAAGCGCTTGGCGGCAGGTTTTTTTCGGTAGGTTGGTAACTGGCCACGGCTAAAGCCTCCCACCAGACAGTCAGATGTCTAAAATTGACAGATATACAAGACAAGTTGCAAAGGGGGTAGGTACTAACCCGATGGGTATAACAGAACACATCATAATAAAAAAGGTTTTTCCCACATCTTTGTCCTCAAATAAATAAATAAATATACTACGACAATACACACACCGCCATCTAGTCCCAAAGTAAGCGCAGCTTGTGTTATGGGTAGGTACTAAGATAATTAATGATTTTTTTTTTTTTTTATGAATAATATAAATAAATACTTATAATGAATACACTTTCAGTGTACACCAAAGAAAAAAAGAGTAGTTACAAAGATATAAATACATATCAAGAGGGTAAAATTTGGTACAATACAATAATATACATATAAACACCCAGACACTGAAAAACATTCATGTTCATCACATAAACATTTTCCAGTTGTGGGCCCACCCACGGCCTTGGACTCAGTAAGCAGGGTCGCTGCCCACTGCGCCAGTCGGCCGTCAATACTCTTATAGAAAATAAATAAATACTCTTAAAGAAAAAACTATACACATTTTCATTCATATTGACATTAAAAGACCATTTCAGTTTACAATTAGGATTACATGGGGTCACGAATTACTGTGGGGACAGAAAACAGAAAAAAGTTTATGGTCCTAGAAAATATTAAAACAATAATTCATACATGATTAAACGCACACATAGATGCGTGTGTAACTGTGACTTCAAGTCATGATTCGGATACATAGGTATTTCATGCGAAATTACCAGGATAATTTAGATATCACGATAACAGATACCACCGGAATAATGGCGCTTTATTAATAGCGTTTTAATTAGATACATTAGAAAACGATCTCTAATGAGTATCGGTTTTCCAGGTTAACGGTCAAATGTCCGAGTCGGCATCAATTGATCGTACTGAATGCGTTTCAAAAATAGCATCGCCGAAAATAGTGGGCGTCATAACATACACCTACGCTAGAGCATTCACCTCTAATGAAAACTTTTTAATACACAAGTCTCATTCATTGCGTACGAAGTTTTCCGAATGGATGGCTTGATTTTAGTCGAATTCCCGCAACCAATGCTGTCTTGAAATGTTATATATAGGCAAAAAAGCTGCCATAACCCTAACACGTTAGCTTGCTATTAATACTGCATCAATAGTCTATAGCAGTCGCCTGCTGGACCAAACTTCTGGACTAAAAGCCTTTCCTAATAGGGGGATGTGCCCATAATTACCATGTTTGGCAGACGGGTAGGTGATAGTGATAGATGGAGATAGTAGTACAGAGGACGTTGCTGCCCGACCTCCGTTATAATCTAGTTTGACATGAAGAGGAGGTTGTGACAACTGTATTCTATTCTACCACGCGGCAGAACATTACTCTCTGGCTAGTGAAATTGAAGTCAAGTGTTAAACCTTTTAGTGGATGAAAATAGTTACCAAAATTCTGTTATCCTGTAGTTCGGTAACAAAAAAGGAACACAATAGATAATTTAAAAAAAAATATTTTAGGTGTGCAAAGGCGGTCTTAACGCTTTAGCGATCTCTCCCAGACAACCTTTGGCGAAAGTAGTTGTAATAAGTAACGGGTTGGTGCGGCAATAGAAATGTATACCTAAATATTGGAAACTAAACTACATGTTAAAAACTCTAATACTACACATGTATTTATAATATATAATACATATAATAATAATTAACTACATACTATAACGCTACATACTTTCCCCCAGGCAAATAGCCGAATCAATTTTATTTTAAAAATTCTGTTTACGATTCGAATCTTGTAACTCTCAAATGTAATGCAACCAGTGGCGTGCACTTCATACATGCATAAAAGCACTGCATATCCAAATTATTTTATATAACTCGTATTAGAGGGGAATTTTCACATTTTATGACATTTACCTGCTTTATGCATACCCTGGTCAAAAACCCTGTGCACGCCACTGAATGCAACATAGAATACCGATGAACCACACGTGTCATAAAACAGCTGGACCTAATAAACCAGCGTAATAACCCTATTTCAAAACTAACGTTTGACATACGAGTATCAAACAAAGCCCATTGTTATTTTTAATTACAACTGATGTAACCTACTGCGTCAAAAAGATACTCTATATTTAAACCACGATACGTAGACACAATGTCGTATGCGTTTTTATTACTATAATAATTTTTAACTTACGTAATAAAGCAGGTACACCAACAACATGAGTCAAAGATTATCTAATAAAGCATAACATGCACCGGAGTAGAATAAACGTGAACGCTACGAAAATTGATACGAATTTGTAGTTTAAAACACGTGCACGGTTGTTATCTAAACAAAAGCCTACTAAAAGTACGTCACACTCGATCATACTTTATTAATAGCAATTACTACTATAAATCTAGCTGACTCACACGGCTTTGGGTTGCCCTAAATAAAATCCTAACGCACCTCTATGTTTAAAAACTGTACTTATGAACTACACATGCCAATCCGGATTGGAGCAACTTGGCAAGTCGATGCTCTTTATCCCTCGGTCTCATGAGATAGAGTGAGAACTAAGATTATAACAATGATGACCATGAAGTCCTAAACTATACGATATGATAAAAAAAAAAAATCCGAAAGCGCATTTATTTCCATGTAGGTACTACAAAATTGGGTCTCTGAGGACAGTATTTCTATTGATGTGAATAGCATAGAATCATAGCAGTTAAATTAAAATTAAGTGCTAAATCCGCAGGGACATTCTGTTCAAAAGTACGTACTTGTAGATTGATTGTCTTGTAACACTTCATATATTAAAATGTAAGTTCTTGTTTAGGATAATACGCATTAGGCGTAAATAATATAGGTACATTCATCCCAATATCTTAGGTGCTTCGAAGATTAGCATTTCAAGAGGCAGGCTCACTTTACATTATTCTATGTATAAGGGATACCACATTTCGTGTATCCGTAATATGAAAGTAGAATAGTATAGATAAGAATATTTGTTTTGTCTGTATTGACAGTATCGTATGACTTCGTCGGTGCAGCTGCATTCCGATAATGGTTTGTTATGATTTGAATATGTACCTATTTCCCTACAACCAAGTACAATTCAATATATCACACCGATAGTATAGATATAGTATAGATATATAGATAGTATAATATGTCGATAGTTAATACCGATGGACTCAAATCCATAGAACTAGATATCATGTTGGCCCTTGTATTTGGTTGCGCAGGAACCGTTCTATGTAGGTACTGTAAAATAGGCATATAGTATTGGTTTAAATACTTGAAATTTATATAATAATGGTAATTGGATACCTATCCCCCAAAAAGTTCACAAACACACACACAATTGCATACACATAAACTCACCCACACACACACACACACACACCCACACACACACACACACACACACACACACACACACAAACATACACACATACAGCCACGCAAACACGCGCACACTCACACACCAACGACTCACTACTTAAGCCTCAAAAATTTATAGTAATCATTCTTTTTTTTTTAAATTTATTTATTAATTTATTTATTTGAGAAACTTATAGAGATAAGCTTTCCTTTGCACACTTCATGGACTAGCTGTCCCAACGAACTTCGTTCGTTCGTTCGACTTATTCTATTCCGGTCTTAGAGGAATTCACAAAAAATTAGATATCATAAAAATTGGTCCAGCCGTTCTTGAGTTATAAATGGTGTAACTAACACAACTTTATTTTATATATATATATATGTTTGCCTATTAATATGTCAAACTTTAGTTATGAGGACCATAGATATAAGAAAGGCACACACAGGGCTTCACACGATGGAATGTATACGTTTTTTGATTAAATAAAGATATTTTATTATATTATATTACCTGCATCAACTATTACATCGCAGGGCATGTAGAAACCTGTTCTAAAAAGTGTCATGCTGTTTTCATCAACCTGAGGCGTAGGTGAGCCTCATGAGCCTTCAAACCACGCCCTTCCGACCGGAAAGCAGTAATGCTGCTTGACGGCAGTAATTGACATAGCTGTAGTACTTAACTTACTTATAGTGTTACAACAATAATCTATTATGCACTGAGAGTTATACTTCTTTGGCGTTAATCACAAAATATTAAGATTAAAAAAGGTTCTGCGGATACCTACGAGCAGGAAAAAAAACCTAAAATAAAATATCCGTATTAATATATCCGTATTTTTAGTTTTAAAATTTCCTACCTCTAGGAAATTTTATAAACTGAGCGTGGGGGAGCCCCTGCACTCATTTTTATATTTCAAAAAAGCTAGCAGGTAATTAAAAGCTTTACGTGACGTCTGCGCTATAAAATATTATCAAAATTAAGCTTAATTTGCTATACTCCGCGAAAAGCAGGAGAATCTGTGTGGTGTAATTTATAATTTCTTCAATCCTTATACCCCACACCAAACAGATCTTCGGCAATATACCCTCTACGCACGTTTCGCTCCGAAACCGGAGCATCATCAGGAGATGTTGACTTTACAATGAATAATTATTAACAATTATTCATTGTAAAGTCAACATCTCCTGATGGTTAAACAAAAAAAAAATAACACTGCTATTTTTGAAGAAATATATACATAAGCCAAAATTCTACATCACCGTAACGAAATTTTCAAACTTTTGAGAGCCACGTCTTGCCTCGTTCAAACGTTAGAAGCTTGGATCGGCATGTATTATGTAATTTTGATGCAATATCCTGTACTACATTCGGAATTAACTCTCATCTCATCAGAAGTATTACCTACTTCACGACACATACATGCCACTGCTATTTTGAGCCAAATATACTTAAGCCTCATATATACATACATATATATCTACACATTCGCTATATTCTTTGTTTCTTTAATAATGTTTTAATATAGACACTTTGCTCTTGTGTTTCACAAATCATGATGTTATTAATAAAAGCATAAGAAAAACTATCGCAAACAGATATTTTAATAACAAGTTAAACTACTTCCGTGTGTACAGCTATTAAAATCCATTTGTAATAAAATTTAACACAGGTATTAAGTTTTTGAACATCCAAAACGGTATAGCTATGGAAATTTTATCAAATATAACAATAAGGAAGTGTTTTGTGCATCACATTTATTAAACTAAACCTATTTTGCTAGGTAACAGATGAAACCAGTTTCGTATAATATAATGATAGCCGTTATACATATGTAGTAAAATAAAAATATGTATAATTGTAGTAAGAAAACACGCAAGTAAATTACACGAACTGACAAACCAAATAAAAATCCTTAGGGGGGTTCGCCAAGTAAATTTAATTATGACCTAGCTAGAAACAAATTCAAGTTTTTGAAGCGAAGCAATAACGCACATTCGGGATCTTATTAAGTACTCAGTGAAATATTCAAGATAAAGCAACCATTTTGTAATATAAGCTTTCTCTTTCTTCAGAATAGGTTTTCGATAATCTTTTCTTAATGCTGCATAAGGCATTTCGTTGTTTTAGACACATTGGTTTCAGATGTGCGCTATCGGTCAGGCATATAATAAGTTAAAAATATTCAAGATTTTAAAATAAACTTTTAAGCCTCCTATCGTATAGGTTAGTTTTTGCAACATTTGATCACAGTTTTATAAATTTAAAATGCATATAAATATATAATTCTACTAAGTGTAGGGAAAAACACTAATAAAAATTATAAAAATTTGATTACTGATTCGCATTTGAACACACTTGAAAAAGGAGGAAGTTCTCAATTCGACTGTAGTTGGTTTTTATTGTATATATGTTCCGAAATTACTTGGTCAATTATAAACCGATTTTGATGATCCTTTTTTTGTTTTGCATATTCAGAGGTGGTACCATTCCAGAAGATCTTTGTTGGAAAACGTAGCAAATCTTTAAATATTATAGGCACACCTATTGGAGTATTTGTAAAGTAATTTGTGCATTTTTTACAATCAAAAACCGACTTTGTTACGCAACTGAGAATCAACAAATACAATTTTTTTTATTATGCAACATATTTAAGTCGGTATTATGTAAAATGACTAAGTATAATTATACTTTGTACCTATACGGTTTCTTTTTATATAGTTAAGAAGGGAAGTAGTACCTAATATTTTCTACATTTTACTTTGCACCGACATAAAAATGTTGTATAAAATATTTTGTTTCTTTTTTTTTAGCTGTTCCTTTTATCAAAAGGTTTTTCGTCTTCATTCTTACTCATAAAATTATCGATCGAATATGGTCTGATAATATCTCGATGCAATTTGCGTGTCTCCGCGGCATTCGGCCAAACTATACGCAGTTGCGTACGCACAGTGAAACTGAAAGTATGTCAAGAAAATGCAATTGCATATAATAAATATTAAATGTGCAGTTTCATACGTTCGGTGACCGTAAAATTCCAGTGATGGGCGGAAAAACATTTAACGCACAATTAACGAAGCCATCCGATCGTTTTTCCGTAGAAACCACGATGGAGTGTGCGTTTTACTACACGATTATTATCTCCGTTTTCACAGGAAATATATCAGAAATAAACATTAGTTAAAGGTCCGTGTTATTTCTCAAAGGCACCACAACTTCCTGGTAATGTTTAAGGTGCTAGTAATTATTGACAATATAACTTACAATACTTTGAAAGAAAGATGACATTTCCGTTTTCCCATACAAGGCGAACGTCACTATGGTACTACAAATGTGTGGGTTCTTTAAAAATGTGCAATAAATAAAAGAAACTGCGCTATATTCGTGGTATCATTTGGTAGTATTTCGTAATTATATAATTAGTGCCGTGCAGTGGCGTGAATACAGGGTATACACATTGTATGCACTAAGCGGGCAGATGATATAAAGTTAAAAAAAATCTCCTGTACGAGTTAAAAAAAACTAAAGGAAAGGCATTGTAAGAGTTAAAAAAAGCCTACCCCTTAGATTTTATAACTCTTACGGGAGATTTTCTTCACTTTATATCATCTGCATACCAGTGGCGTTCATAGAGGGTAGGAACGCACAGGGTATGCAGATGATATAAAATGAAGAAAATCTCAGGGATAGGCATTGTAAGAGTTATAAAAAGCCTACCCTTAACTATTTATAACCCGTACTGGGGTTTTCTTCATTTTATATCATCTGCATAACCTGTGCATACCCTCTATGCAAGCCACTGGTGCCGTGTAGAGACGGCAAATCAAATTACCCCTTCTATTCACGCGGGTGTCGTACGAGGTGACTAAGGAAATATAGCAGTTCACTAGCAGCAGCGTCGTCTATGCTACTACTACCAAATACTGCGATCACCAACCCGTCTGGCCAGCGTGGTGATTATGGGTGTGATTATATATGTGTGTGATTATATATACACCCTTCCGTTGGGAGAGGCCTAATGCAAAATAGATAGTAAAAGTTCCGGAACTAGTTTTAATCCCAGAAGAACCATTTAACCCCACACGAAAGCTATTTAGCAGTGTGATACTTTTTATGGAATTAAATAATATCTCGACCCGATAAAATCAAATAAATAATTTCTTGCTAACGTTGAAACATATACTTACATACCACATTGTCAAGTTTTTTATCTGCTTTTAGAAAATACATTGTCAACCTATTCATCTGTCTGAGCGGCTGTAAATTGAGAACCATTAAACCGATTCGATGCGGTTTCCACAAGTTTATTGAACAATTTTCTAGAAAGTCCCTTACCGGTGCTTTTACTTTAATAAAAGTAGGAACGTAGTCCGAAACATAAACTAACCTTGGTAATAAATTCGATTAAAGGAAGAAATATGTATCTATATTCATATTCTCTTTTTCTTTTGAAATTAAAATACACCGCCGGTTGTGGTTGTCACCGCGTATTTTTATAAGATAACTTATATAGAGCGTGAACAAAACAAAATGTAAAACATGATAAATAAAAAATAGTATGTTACATAAAAATTATTTAAAATATTCTTTTTTTATACACTACATCATCAACAGAGAATGTGGTACAGCGGAAAGTTGTTTAAAATTTTAGAGCATTATCATCATAATTAAAGTTACACTCGCGAGGGCTGCTCAAAAATCGGTTTGTGGGGTCAGGAAATGAACTCCGACTCTATGTACAACGATAATTATCAGGTGTAATTACCGGCATTCGGACCTCCAAACTCGGTCAAGTACAGGTACGGTTTCCTAATTCAAGTGACAATACGCCTTTTCAGAGAACCACAGTTAGCGACCACGTTCCGGAGTCATAATTCATCATTGGCAACACGCACTTTGATGACTTTGGTATTCAGGCACTGAGATATTTTTAACGACAAGATGTCACGAAGTTTCTTGAACGCTGCCTATCCAAGTTTGGTTCGGCGGATCACCTCTTCACCTCACCATCACCATGACATAAAACGTCAAAATATGTACCCATCATAAAATATTAAAATTCTAGCAGTTGGATTCCTAATTAATTATTCAGTTAACTATACCTTCTCAAACGTTGTAACAGGATGAGCAGCTCCTATGGTCCCGTCCTTCTTCTTCTCAATCTTGAACACAACGATATGGTTCTCCATCACGGTGTGCACACAGAAGGCCTTGGAGTCTGGACTCCATGCGATGTGTGAAGCATGATCGTATTGGATGTTCACCCGTAGGGTCTTGTGCTCCTTGACACTCAGGTCCCGTATGTCCCACAGTATGACTGATCCATCTGTTAAAAAAAATCATTGCTTGGTTTAGAATTTCGATATTTTCATCACGAAACGACTATTTTGAATCGCCTATTACTGAAGCTCAAATACAAGGTTTCTTAGTTTAGCTTCAGAACCTTGTAGTAAAATAATTATTTAAGATGTCATGGATGCCATTGCCATGTCCATTGTTTATACTTAAGATTTTTTGAAATAATCATACTATTTTTATTTAAAACTTCCTCGTTGCTTAAGGTGCTGAGTGTTTCTAAAGGAGATGAAACTTTAACTATACGTAATATTTCTGTACAGCGCAAAAAAATCTTGATAGAAAAAAAAACTTCTCTTCTCTTCTATTAACACTCTTGGCACTATCCCGTTCTCTTGCTGTAAGTCCTATCTACAAAGGTGGGCAGTTAGAGATTGCTTGCTGCAATAGGGCCGCCCTTGCATATCTACATTGTGAACTGTATACTCCTTACTGTTTCTTTTCCTGTATGTTATATGTGCAATAAAGTGTTTCTTCTTCTTTTCATGGGTTTCGAACGCGAAATTGTTAGTATCAGTCCTAGATTTGATAGTTGAAGTTTTTTACTTCCGTGCCTCGTAAGCCAAGTTGGTCCCGGGTCCCGACTTTAATGTACATATAAAGGGGTTCGAACCTTTTTGTATGGAAGCTGGCATAGCGACGCACCGCCATAGTGATTATTTTTCGAAATCGCGGCACACGATAAAGTATGTATGGGTAGAGCGCACATAAGCGGCCAAAACATGTTAAGTAACAGTACCCCGAAGTGTCAAGTTACCGAGATATTTTGAGGTAAGGATCAAAATATGAGGATAGCGAAAATCAATAAAAATCAATTTATTACCTGTCTACAGGCGTCAGGTTGTATCTAAATATTTTCTCAGGTTTTTTATATTTATTCCTACCGTTTATTAGAAGAGACTGTAGGTAAATAACGTACTATTTATTAGAAGCACGAGATTACTACTAATATAATTAATTACAACTACTATAGCGCATCGACAATTATCAACTTTGAATATTATTATGGAAAAGGTAGCTTTCATCTTGTTCTTTGTTCTTGGACAGTTTATTTTAAAGCAAGCAAATAACTAGATACAGTATAAAATTATGTGTTCATATTGATCACTAAGATAATTATTATCATTGAACATATACATCTTTGATTTATACAAACTTTTGTTTGTTACTTCTAACGTTGAATTCGATTATAGATTTTAGCGGATACTTTAGAACTTACTGGGATACAAATTTAGCCTATGGTTATACAAAATCAATCACCATCATCCAGGTACGTTTCGGTCAAATAGTTACAATTAATTGTGACGTAAGGGAGAAACAAATATCAATCCATACAAACTTTCATATTTATAATGTTAATAAGAAATAAAATTAGTATGGGTCGGTTACTCGTACCCATAAGGCGGCCAGCTCATGAGAGTATTATGTAATTCGCAGACTCATTTATAAACACGGTTCCCTCAACTTAGTCATTTACTGTTACGAAACGTAAGTGGACCAATTTAAACAACAAGGATGTGGGCAACCTTTTTAATTTTTATTTCAACGCACTTATAAAAACAAATATGTGTATAAACCGTATACCTCGTCTGACCCTAATATAGAAGGCTATATGTGCAATTTTAATATTTAATATTTAAAGTGAATCGTTATTTCTTAATCGAGAATTACTTACTTATCCATGCCATTGTATTCAATGAGAAAGTGTGGTCTGTTTGTTTGTTTGCCTATGTTCCTCTCAATCACTGTTTCTCCATCTTCATTCAATTTTGCAATCCTGGAGGAGGGACATACTTTTTATCCCAAAAAAAATGCCAGAGTAACGTTCCTGGAGGATTCAAATAATTGCCAACCTATGCAAGACTTCAATCGATTTTGGCGAAATTATGACGACTTAGTGGAAGCTTCTATCCTGGAGACATCCATAGGATAGTTATCGCAGGAAAGTAAAAGATTGCCGCAGAATTCAAAAAGGAATATACGCCGAGGAATTCGCGGGCTATGTATTGAAGCCTTAATATAGCTGAATGGGACTTAAATCCTAGATATCGTAAGTTCATCTGTTAACATCGTACGCCTGACGCCCATGAGTAGCTAAACAAAGTTTCCGCTTAGTGGATACTATTTTAAAGAAACCCACTTCCAATGAAGCATAGTAAAAACATTTTTGTTTCTAGTATTTTGAAGTCCGGTAAGCATGTACTTTATAAATAACGTAAGACCACCATTCCTAACAATATTCTTCAGTTTTTTAGTGTTTTACACAAAGCATACCAATATAATATAAACAAATAATTGTTGTTGCCGATTTGTTATATGTTAAGTAAGTTTTTTAATGTCTAGAATTTATAAATTGCCTTGAATAGCTAATTATCAACATAAAATAATCACACTCATCTCTGGAAGAGGTGGCTCGTTATCGATAAGAACGCCCTTTGTACTTACGCCCATTTATTTTTAGCTTTTTATTTTTTGTTGTGAGTAAAAACATTATATAAAAATATATTCATACAAAAGATATGTTTGAAGATATTTATCTCCGAGAGAACCCCAACATTTTCAATAGGTACAAAACCTGAGTACTCTTTTTTAAATGAGCGCTTTTAACAGACAGGTAGTAGTGGGCCGATGAAAGGACTACGTGACAATAATAATAATTTATTGTCATTTCAAGTTTATGTCAAAAGTCATTCAAGACGTGGATCTTAGATAAAAGAACGCATTGAATTAAGAATCTCTTGCCTTTTTTGGAAGTCGTAACAAATGCAGTATCATTTTTAGTACCCGAATAAAAATTAATAAGTACTAACAAAAAAAAGAAAAGTGTTACATAAGAGTCAGTAATTACCAGTAGTAGAATTCATTAAAGAAAAACTGGCACCTATAACAGTCCATAGAAATATAAAAACCAGAATGTTCTCTCAACTATATTTCTTAGGTCCGTAGAGACTAACTTACCTCAACCAACCCAGTATTTGGTCTAAGAAGACGTTCTTTGTGCTCCAGCAAATAGAGCTTTGAACCGGTTTCCTTTTTTGAATTTTTGAAATTGTTAAAATATATTTTTATAACGGTTGCAGATTATTGATTGAACGATTTCTAGGGAACTGAAATTATTCGTAACATCTAATTAACGTATGTTAATCGTTTTATGCCGCTATTTTTAACTAACGTGATATTCAATTTTCGTAAACTGGTCTGGCGGTATCTCTGTTTAACCGGTTAAATAAACTTATTGATACCATGTTAAATTTCAAAAATGAATATCCTACAAACTATCTAATTCATGAGTTCTTAAGAAATTCAAATCAAATTTCAAAAGGATAGTACTGTTTTGAAATAGTCAGTTAAGGATTCATTTATAACCAAAGTAATTTTATAATGATTCTGAGATTAATCTCAATTGAATACTAATAATTATTAGGAAATTGTTTAGAATCATTGCTTCAACAAGCTACCGTAACGTGGGTAAAAAGTCACCGAAAAAGGCGTTTCAGTAGGTTCTTTCGAATTAAGTTACGAAATGTTTTTTTGTTGAAATGTTACGCATAATTTTGCTACTTGTCCAACAATTTTAGTAATGCTTTTTGATTGTCATAAAAGAGATTGCCAAATTTTCCGTATACCTACTCGTATATTTTAGTACCTAAGAATGTATGCAGTTTTATCTCAGAGTTAATCATTTTACTTTTTGAATACTTCATGTGTAAAGTCCTTTTAACAGATCCGAACAGTAGGCAATGATCCCTTGAACCTTGCATTTGTAGAGAGTAGAGTTGTTGCAGACTACCGCGACGCCCTCAACATATAAAATAAGAACTGATGGATGCATCATATATTATGTGCAATATATATATATATAATATGTAGATAAACCTGAACGTAAGATGTTACTGTAAGGTTATTAAAATATAATACATAGCAGCAAACTAAACTTATGAATATGATTTTGGGTTGTCAGCAAGAGGTTTAAGTAAAGTTTATATACATAACATTTAACTCTTCGGCGTATGTAGATATTTTGAGCAGTCCGAAATCAACTTCGTAGATTTAGTTTGCTTCCACGTATTTTAAATATGGTTAAAATGTCCTCCGTACAGAAAATAATATTTCAATTTACAAGCGATGCTTCTGACAATATATCCGAAGGCCAGATACTAGTAGGAAAATATTATAAGGTAATAATTTCACATATAAATTGTATGCCGGTAGCTCAATGCCGGGCCATCTTTGCGGCCGTGACTACAAGTGGTTTCATTGCCATCTTCATTTTGAGTCACGTAGGAAGATTTTCACCCACTCATAACAATGAGAAGTCAAAAGGGCAAAAACTATTACTTAAGGCGCGAAATATTTCACATGCGCATGTTTTGAGGGCCAAATCATAGTTTCTATAAACCTGATAAGACATTTCAAGTGCTGGCCAGGACATCCTCATCATCATGACAACCAAACACAACTCGGTGTTCCAAATACCACGGATTTAGCCTTCAACCTTGTCGGGCGTCTACCAACGCGTTTACCGTTACGAGGTCGCAATTCCAGCGCATTGGAACCCCAATGTTCATATGTTCTCCAAACTATAATTGGGTCCCGCCTATTACAACTGGATTTGAGACTCGTTAAGTTAAAGCACAGGTAAGCGGAGTGTGGGACGACCTCCAGTCCGCTGGACAGATGACCTTAAAAAGATGGCTGGAAGCGGAAGCTGGATGAGAAAGGCGGAGGGCGGTGTGTGATGGCGCGCTCTTGGAAAGGCCTATGTTCAGCAGTGGACGCTTGTGGGCTGTTGGTGAAGTTATGGCACAGAAGGGACATTTTCAACACGCGGTAATTCGCGTGGTACGAATTGCAAAGCGACTTATAGCAACTAAAGCAAATGTACGAAAAGCTTGTCCGGGGAAAAACAACCATGCTTATTTCTGCCGCTAAGCAGCATTACTGCGTTAAGGTCTGAAGGGTGTGGTTGTTACACGCATAAGAGGTTTAACGCCTACAATGTACATATGGAGTACCTAGTCTAAGTGTTTTTATAACTCATATTGGAGAATATTACTAACCATTGTAGTTTTGTTGCATACATACATACATGTCCTGGTAAAATTCCTTTGCACGCCAAGGGTATTTTCGGCTTCTAAAGCTGGAATAGTGACACGGCTCTATAAATTTTAATGTTGGTTTAGTCCATTTTAGTTTTCCCTTGACTGCAATCGCACCTGCTGGTAATTTACGATGCATACGTCTAAGATTTTAACTGGCTGGTAACATAAAACGAATCTGTTTTTACGCGACATCGTACCGGAACGCTAAATCGCTAAGCGGCAATCGCTAATAAAAATATCATTCATAAAGTAAATCTCTTTTCAATTATTTAACCTGTTTTTTTTAAACGTATTTTACACTAAATAAGTAGTAATGAAAAGATTACTTGCACAATAAGTCAGGTTATAAAAATAGATAATCGGAAAGTCAATTATAATAAATTGTACTTATATATAGCTTCGACCTTAAGTTATTTTGTACTCACCCTTTCAGCCTCTCCGTAAATAACTTGGAATACCGTTAAAATGTACTATAAATATATCCAAGTTCTAAGAGCTTCACTACTTTTAGATTAAAGGTAGCCCTCAAAACTAGAGTGACATGCGTTATAATCGAGGTGAAGCTGGATAAAATGCCCATGTCTAGTATATCCATCTAGTCATAGCGCGTGTTTATTTACAACATATCTATTCGATTACAAACGCTATTGGATAGCCTTTCGACGATTCTAACCTATAAATTCTCACCACATGTTCTGCTCTACGGAAGCAAATATTATCACATACACATGGATGGACCTTGTAGAGATTATCAAACTATATTAAGCTTTAGAAAGCCTCAGCAGCACTGGCGAATCCACTTTGTAAAGTATTGCCTTACAGAAATACATACTTTATTCGGTTGCTAAGTAAATTAAGTAATCTAGGTAAGCGTGCAGTAATGCGGGAACCGGTAAAAGGTCATGAGAGCACTAAGATATCGAAACTGAGTCACTGTACCAAGGCCTTTGGATTTCAGCCGGTTACGACCATCGAACCAAACGTACGCGGCGACGGTAAGCGACTTAACCGTTTAACATTCTAATGGGAATCACAACTTTGTGCTTCGATCAACTAGATCGTTGACAAGAGAGAAGCAGACTGGAAAGAATTACTTCGATTTGTCCCCCTGCTCCTGACGAGGGAACAAATCAAACTTCTTATTCCTATCTGTCCCCCTAAGAAAACAGCGGGGGACAGACCGCACTTTTTATTCCTTATTGTCCCCCTGAGGGGACAGGGCAGGGGGACAGATAGGAATAATCCGTAATGAAGACGTAGCGATAGTATTATCATATGACCAAGTATATGTCAAGGATATGATGTTTTGATTAATCTCAATGTTTATTTTGATATCTCGGACGTAAGAACAATTGCGTATTTTGAGCATTTGTAAACTGCAGTTAGGTATAATTTATTTGATTATTCTGGTTAAAGTTATCACCTCTATTTACTTCATACGTCTGCAACAAGAATTAGGTGATAACAAAGACAATCTAGAATTACAGAAATTGTATCGATTCTCGCATTTAATTTAAGCCATTATGAGTGCCATAGTGCAAGTTTCTGCTGTAGCTGTATTTATGATGGGATCACAGAATTCAGAACAAATATGGGACGATTTAGACTATAGCTGGGGTACCATAATGGAACCTTTAAGTTATCATCTTCTCTCTATTATAGGAATTATCTTTTATAATATTTCTGTTATTATTTTATTCCAAAAAAGGCAGAAGTTCTTAACCCAGTACCTTGCCACCTGACTCCAAGCGCGACCAGAAGAGTCTAATCAAATTTAATAGTATTTTATATGCCTCGCGCACGAAGCTATTCGTGTAGTAGTGTTGGTTCAACACGCGTGCTGCAGCGTGTTGCTGGTGCAGACGACCCATAACAGCGCAAAACAGTATTGTACGTACAGCAATATGTATATATAAAAATGTTTTATTTAAATCTACGAATTAGTAACATGCGAATATGGATGGAACAACCTTGAAATGAATCCAAACAATAGTATGAGGCAGTGAGAAACGAGAAAAATAGTAAAAAACCTGTCTTGTAGGAACAACAAAAACACTTGATAAATTAAACGAAAGATGACGAATGGAAGGCCGGATATGTCGAAAGGCTTCTGCTGCCCACGACAGCCATATACGTGAACATAAAATACATATACGGCATGCTTTAACTAAGGAAAATGGTCACGTCCCATAAAAAACCCATATCCAAACTAAAAGATATTTGACTAGGTTTTTGACTTAAGTCAGGAGTTGTCATAAGTAAACATTTAGAATGTCTTGGTTATTGATATTGTATGCTTCTTTTGTTTAATATTTTTACAGCGTGATTCCTTATGTAATATACATCCTTCACACTATTAAATTCTATCTGCCATTTGAAGATTCTAAATTGGGTTTATTATTAACTTTTTGTGTAAGAAAATATGAAAATAGGTCAAAGGGCTTAAATCTAGCCCATTTTAGTATGAATCAATGTACCGTCTTCAACATTTTTGCAATAAAAAAGCAGCTGCAACACTACCTAATAAAATTAGGTATAAAGTGCCAGGCTAAAATGTCACTTAATACCGCCAAAGATCACATGAAGGAGTAATAATGACATTTCCTTATGGATGATGCCATGGCATCATTAGAAAAAAATAGACATTTCCCTTTTCAGTAGCGTCCTAAGTAGCTTCACACGTGACAATGGCAATATTTTAAATGGAGAATTTATCAGCCGGAATTTCAAAAGTACTCATGAAATCATTTTAGTTTTTATTTTACCTATAATATATGAATATTTTTTTAAGACCATCTTACTATTAAGTGTACTAGGAATGATCAATCTGTTTTCGAATTAAGAAGTCCCTGCCTTTCTAAATGACGATCAAAAAAAAAACATGATCATGACATTAATTAGAAATTACTATAGTATACGCGCCACTACCTACAATAAAGAAAACCACGCAGAGCTATTATTCCTACCAACGTAAAAGTTAGTGCAGTTCATAACAAGACCTTTTAGCAATTGTAATCAGGTCACAAAATCAGGACAACCTGGAGTGGCATTTAAGTAGCATGGCACCCTTTGAACGATGTGAAACATTGTATGCCTATGGAACACTAAGAGACCTTAAAGGGCATCATAGAGAAGCGAGGCGCAATCTTTCATTACATAATCGGAATGTTTTAACTTTTATGTGGTATTTTATTTTATAGTTTTCTGAGAGATATTTCTTTTAAATGCAAATGCTTTTAGCTAATGGCAACACAAAAGGTATTATTTATTTACATACCGTAAGCGGGCAGATGGATAAAATATATACTCCGCAGGGTTGTACACTGTTACTTTTTGTTATTTTTCGGTCTCGGTTTAAACACAATTCGCAAGATAACCCACTAGCTCACAAACGCAGGGTTTATAATTGTATTTACATCACATACGGCCTTTTAAACAATGCATTCCTTAAATCACGGCTACCAGGCAGAAGACAATTTTAATTAAATATTTAAATTATAAAACTTCATGATTTAACCATACTTATCAGCTTTTGCAATATTAAAGAATATTATTGATTTGCTCAATTACGTGGTACCTCACCTGTTCATATCACGACTTCGTTAAAATGTAAAACTTTCTTTCCCCCGTCTGCGTTATATCTTTCTTCTCTCTCGTGTAACGAACTGTGCCCTTAATGTACATTTAATTAATTTTTTCTCGACTACAGCAGGTTTGCCCATGCCCGTTCTTGCATCCAGCACTCAGCCAGAGTTTAAATATAATCGCAATTTTTTTAAAACAATAATTAATGAGTATAATTGCTGGAATATTCCAATCGTTAAACAACCAGATTAATTAAATATGCGATAATTTTTTGCGCTAAGATGATAATATAAATTGTAAAAATAAGTTAAATAATTGTGTCTTTTAAATGTAATAATGTGAATAAAAACAAATCTGTTTTTATTCACATTATTTATCTATCTTCATTACACTATATGTAATTTATATTAAATGCTGTTCGTTAGTCTCACTAAAACTCGAGAACGGCTGGACAGTTTTGGGAAAAAAAGGTCTAGAAATATTGGCGGAAGGTTTAAACGGTGAGCAAAACACTAAAAATGACGGCAATATACATAATTCTTCTGTAGGTGTGTGTTACCCAATTCCTCGTACAGCTGGACCGATTTTGCTGAAATTTATTGTGTGTATTTCAATGGGTTCCTTGATGGTAATAAAAAGTGGGTCCGCAAATGATAAGAAATTAATGTGTAGTGATTTTGTAGTGTTGTGTAACAAAATGCTGAGTAACGCTCCACTAGGAGCTCTCGCTGTACATAACTTTTAAATCGAGGTATCGAGATTAACTATTTGAAGACTATAGTATTTTTATATTATCAAGGGAACGTCATGTTTGAAACCCAAGTTTTTATTTGGCATCTGTATTGGAGTTAGTACATTTTTGAAGAGATACCAGATAACACAACCTCATGTTGTCACCCCGTTGGTGAACATAGATCTATTTTACGGTCATACAATACACCGATTTGGCTACCTGTGTCCAGCGAGTACCATTCATTTGTTTAATGTCATCCGTAACAGTACGAAATTTGTTCGCTCCTAATCATACATAGATCGGTTCCAACTAGCGATTTCTCTAACACCAGAGAGTAATGGCTCAATTTCGTCCAAACTCCTACAGCAAAATAAAAAACAGGGTTATAAAATTTATGAATCTTAGCAGGAGTGATTTTAAGTCCATTTTGCTTTAACGTTAGTCTTTCGATACTACAATAGGACTTTAAGATTGCTAGCATGCAAAACTTATACGAAGTGTACTGGTGGAGTGTAACAAATACTGTTCTTTCTAGAGCGCGGTTGTTATGCCAGCTCCTTGGAATCGCAACCTCCATCGGCTCTCCGAGTAAAGTGCCCCACCTACTGCCACTTCAGACGTATGCCTCCGAGTATAAAGGATTACATAACTGATAAAAAGCTTAGCTGTGAATTATTGCTCTAACCAGACTTGCTCTTCGTACGGGAGCTATGGTCATGTGCTCGACCGTAACAATATGAAGTTGTTCTTCCGAGCGGGTGATTGTGCTCGGAGACTGAGTTCTAACTATTCATCTTTGGAAGTTGTATATAAGGTCAATTTTTGTGAACACTTCGTTAGCGGG
The DNA here is from genome assembly GCF_905163445.1 of Pararge aegeria. Taxonomy (NCBI): domain Eukaryota; kingdom Metazoa; phylum Arthropoda; class Insecta; order Lepidoptera; family Nymphalidae; genus Pararge; species Pararge aegeria. The sequence goes on along the minus strand of NC_053192.1, from coordinate 9,194,993 downwards.
ATGCAGGATCTTTGAGGCGCCAGCTAATTTGGTAATATGGAGACCGAGAAGAGTGCAGACTCTTCTAATTATCTTAAGTGATAATGTGAGATGGTGACAAGAAAAAAATTACTAACAAAAAGTTTGTGGGCTTCGTGTTAGACCAGGGTGCGTTTGGAACCCTTTAGTTTTAATTTTACCAATATTGTTATCGCCATTATCTCACTACAATATAGGTACACATTTTTCATGTAATGTACTCAGCAAAAGTGCCACCTAGTGGCCAACTTGAATAAAGTTATTTTTGACTTAAGACTTTATATACGTAACCGTATAGTATCTATTTGTTGAAGTTAGGTATATCATTAGTTGTTAACAAAAACTTTCATGGCCAATGGTTCAAACGTGATATGATATTATGGAATTATACTGAACAGTTATTATACTTATGCCGATTAGCGTCCCAGATGTTTGCAAAAACCAAATTAATCTCAAATCAATTAACATTGATTGATAGAGTACGTCGCACATCCATTCGTCCGTGTCGTAGATTATATTTTATTGGCCGATTTGAATAACGTATGCTCGTTTTTATAGGTCAGTGTGGAGATACGCATTTATATCGTCTTTTTGATATTCAAGCGACATTATTGGAGAGCGTGACCCAGTGACGGCGGGCATACGAACTTCTAATCGGAATAACAAAGATACGAGTATATTGTACAGTTACTTTTATACGCAGCGAGTTTCTTTTTAAGAGCAACGTTCTTATTTCGGTGTCCGATACATGTTTAATCAAGTGCAAGATGTTATACGGTTCCGTGTTAGTCATTACCAACAAATTATTTTTATTTTATAATATTGTGTGTACACTACAATGTATTCTGATGATAACTTGTCTATTATTATAGTATGAAAATTATTAAAAGAATAAAACTCTCTTCAATTATTTGGGTCTTTAGTCCTACACTGACCACGCCTTTTTTTAGTCCTACACTGCCCACGCCTTTTTTTAGCGATAGGTTTCCCTACTGCCGTAACTGTAGAGTTATTTAAAATTATTGATATGTACGTCCAAACGAGCATTCATAAAATACAAGAACCCGTGTATAATTTAAATACTAATCTGTATAATGTTTGTGTATATTTCCTAATATAGACCAGTATTATAAAGATTAAATTTTTTATTTAAATAGTAAATCTTTTAGACCAGGAACGCAAAATACAGCTGGTTGGAAAAATCTAGGGTAGACAGTGCTTTAATGCTTGTATGAAGTGCACGTTACTGACTTGACACTGCATTCGAAATTTAAATGCAATACTTCATAGTTATGTTTGTGAATTAACCTAGAGACTACACTCCCGATTACGGGAAGTTCGATGGACGCGGCGAGAACGACGTAATTATTTAAAAGACGTCTGTAATAAGCAAAGTCACCGACAATAATTATGAGTAATAAGACATAAAAACAAAATCCAGCTAGTACAAGAATATATCTCAATGTGAATTATTTTGAGTCGTAAGAGGTCGTATTGAAGAATTATTGATTTTGAAGCCTGTAAATAAACAACGAAACATATTTTTTTTATGTGCGCGTTTAATTCTTTTAGTTCGTTGGCCTTTTCAAGGGAACTAGGAAGTGATGTCGTATCACCACATACTTTAATGTAGCCATGATGGCCGCTCGTTTAGTATGCTCGTACCTGAGATGTATGATATGAATGATTCATTAACCCCTGAAGCAAAAGAGGTATGATTTAAGTTTGTGTGTTTGTACCATCGTAGCAGTTTAACGAATGGAACTATTTGAATGCGGTTGTTTTTTATAAGGGTAGTTTAACCTTAGTTAGTAGTACTAGAGCCTTTAGTAACAGAGCTCGTCCGGGGAAGTACTACCTCCATGCCAGTGGCGTGCATAGAGGGTATGCACAGGGTATTGCAGATGATATTAAAAAAAAGTCTCCAGTACAAGTTATTAAAAACTTAAGGATAGGCAATATTAGGATTATAAAAAGACTACCCATAAGTTTTTATAACTCGAAGATGGAGTTTTTGAACATTTTATATCATCTGCATACCCTGTGTATACCCTCTATGCACGCCACTGCTCTATGCTTATTTCTGCCGCTAAGCAGCAGCTGTCTGAGGCGCGTGGTTGCGGGAGAAATTACAGGCAAATAAGTCTTAACACCTACGCATTAGATTGTTGGCCTCAGGGCGGGTCAATCAAGCTAGACTATCAACGTCAATTTGTATGTCATGAAAATGTTCTGTTTATAGACGCTGGTTTTGCACTTTCCATTAGGTGGGCCATCCATTAATTAAAAAAAACCTGGAGTAGTTTTAATGTATTTATAGGAAAAACAGAAGTTAGCCGTACGAGTGTTGTACGACCTAACCTAATAAATCAATACATTCTTACAGCAGTATCAGGGGCATAACTTAATCTGAACCCCTCCAGCTATCCTCTGAACTGTATTACATTAAAATATATTTCGTATAAGTTGTATATTTAATCCTTATCATCATCATCATATCAACCGATAGACGTCCACTGCTGGACATAGGTAGGGTAGGTTTGTAGGGAGTTCCAAATTCCACGATTCTGTGACGCTTGGATCCAGCGGCTACCTGCGACGCGCTTATGTCGTCTGTTCACCTCGTTGGGGGTCAACCAACGCTGCGCTTACCAGTCCGTATCTGCCATTCCAGCACCTTGGGACCCCAACGTCCATCCTATTAAATATGTATATTTAAAAGATTAGCAATATTGAATAGTTCTCATACTTTTTAGAGCGTGATTTTTAGTAGTAAGCTTTTAGTTCAGGAAATAACTTTTTACTTTACGTCTTCAAGTCTTATTTTATAGTTTTCGTACAGAAGTTATCGAGTGAGTTGAACTATTTTATACCATTTGTTCAACTTCCTTACCGAAAGAAAGCATTATGCGGTTTAACTACTAGCCTACTTACCCTTAAATTATTAAAAAAAAAAAAAAAAACAACACTATGTAAAAGTGATTATTTAAGTTTATCTAAAATATGAACAGGAATATGGCTTCGGGGGCTTTTTTAAAGATCTATAAAAGCATCAATACTTTTGTACCACATTAAATTTACGTGTCACAAACCATTTTGTCAGCATGTTTTCTTCGCTCGGCTTGTCTTACTTTACACAGAAAATTTCTTCAGACAGACATTTCATCGTTATTGAAACTCAATATATTAATAACTTCTTTTGGTTAAAATTGCTATTTATGATTAAAGAATTATATAAATCGGTTAAATAGTTTCAAGAGTTTATCGACAAGAAATAAACAAATCTTTCCTCTTTAAAATATGAGTAAAGATATAAATATATGTATATATATATAATATATATATATATATATAAATAAAAAATGTATACATATTTAATATTGCCGATCCTAAAAACGTGGTCTTAGCACAAAAACTTGTCCGTCGCAATAATACTTGTACCAAATTCAAGGTCCCACAGCATTGTAGACGATTCTCAACTATATTGAGCTATTTTGAGTTGATGTATTCCAATGTAATGTGTATGTAATATGCAACAAGCGCCGAAAAGTCGCATCTCCCAGCGGAATGGTATGCCCATAATCACCGCTGCGCTCTTGGCTGACAGTTTGATGATCACACTAGATGGTAGTAGTCAGTGGCGTGCACTTCATATACGCACAAAAGCACTGCATACCCTACAATTTATATATAACTCGTATAGGAGGAGGATTTTTGCCGTTTTATGCAATTTCCCCGCTTTATGCATACCCTGGTAAGAAACCTAGTGCACGCCCCTGGTAGTAGTAGCATAGAGGACGCTACTGCCCGTTCTCTGCTATATTCCCTTTCGCCTCGTACGACCCCCGCAAGAAAAGGAAGGATGGTGACAATTATATATATGTATTTATTTATATATATAGTTGTCACAATTAAATACGTATATATATAAACATATACATAGTATATATTAAACAAAAAAAATATGATTGCTGCGTTTAAAGATGTAAGGCAGTGTAAAAATACGAACGTGCGGTGTGCACCGGCACGGCACACCTTGGATTAAATTTTTGCTACTCATTATATACTTTATTTAATATGTTTATAACGTTGATAAATAAAAATTATTTAATTTTTTTCTAGTGATTGTAATAAAATACCCTACCCTAATATATTAAAGATCTACTTATATGCCGGGGCCGTAAGTAGTTTTATAATACAGGAAAGCATATAAATTCGTATCGTTGGTTTTTAAAATAGTTGCTGTAGTACCCAAATAAATAATAAAAAATGCTGAGAGTTGTAGGTAGATTCGTACAGAACAATTGGTTAATTCATAGAAAGATCATTCTAAATATTAGGGCATTGACCCCCAACGAGGTGAACAGACGTACTTACATATCATCAACAGTATGTATTAAATTCCCTCAAATTTTTTTTTATTAACCTTCTGTATTTAAATCATTATGAGAGATTAAACCCATGTGTCCACATATCCAAGACATAATATGAACTCAATAATATGCTGGAATGGCGATCCCGTAACTATGTCGAAATGGCGAACCCGAACATAAATTGTCAGTTTACTTATTCAAGTACACTTATTTTACTCCTACACAATTTTTTCTTTTAAGACAGTTTTCCAACTGTTCAAAGTGTGTTATGTCTGCATCAGTAAATGTGTGACACCGTGTCACAGTATTTAAGGAGGGATCGTAGGCGTGTCGAATGATGACGAAACGGTTAACTTTGTGCAACTTATTGTGAAAGAGTATTGACGCGGAGGCGGGCTTCGCGGCTCCATGGTCAAATTACCTTGCATTGTTACCCATTTCGCACCAAGTAATGATACTTGTGTATGAATATAAATACAGTACAACACTAATTTAAAAAAAAAAAAAAAAAAAGTCGCCGTTAAATAAATCAAGTTTGAATTCTATGTGCAACAAATCGCTTTCAGTCGCAAAAAAATCTCCGTGTCCGAAACTATTCGCCAGATCTATATTATGTAATTAAAATGGTACCATTTCAGAATAAAACCTCTTTCGAAATAAGTTAAAAATCCTTCTATAAATGTCGGAGTTATGGCAGACTGACTCCTTCGTTATTTTTGATACATATAAAAAATAACGAAGGGAGTCAGTTAAAAAACATATTGTTTCTTATAAAAATTGTAACCTCAAGTGGCAGCTGTGTTTTATCTGCTAAAAGTATATACACGTCCTTTGTAGAGTTCATATGCTTTTATAATATTTGCCGGCGACTTATTCGCCTACGAAATAAGTATTTTTTTTCCACAAAACCTTTTAGCCGCTAGTCTACCCACGTATGTAACTCAGTATACCCACCGTGACACTTCGCCTGCCCACTCACTACTTTGTTTTCGTTTAGGATTATTTCTGGCTTTTCTTCTTGTTCGGTTACTAAGGGTTGTAGCGTACCTAATGTAAAATTGCAATCGATAATTTTTAATAACATAGTTGCTTGGAAGTAATTGTCTCCGCTTTCAATACACACGCGAAGGAATATCGATTGTTGTGTGCTTACATATTGAAAAAGCGTCGACCGTTGCTCTTTTTCCATATCTAAGCACACAGTTGGCTTATTTTCAGTGGTAGGTATAATCAACATCACCCACCCCATTTTTCAGGCTTCCTGTCATAGGAAAGCTAGGCTAGAGCTTAGAATAATTACAGGCTTGGGCTAAGTTAACCTGCGTTACAGCTTATATACAATGAGTTAATACTGAGTAAACTTCTTTGTATACTCATTGAGAGTGCGGGCGCGCAAGCAAAGCCGCGCCGGTCTACTGCAGGCATCACGAGCTGATCGGCGACTCCGCACTCACACCGCAATCATTCATTCGCCTGCAAGTTATCTTTAAAGAGCCTTTGAATAATACTTAAAATAAATTATATATTTATATTTGTAGAACATTAAAACAAAAGATTTAAGTACACCCGATAGGTCCTTATTAAGATTTCATGCTACCTGTTGTATCGACATTTAATATTAGAATTCCAGATCGATGAGTTTAAGTGAGTACATATCCTTTTCCCACGTAACACCCACGCAAAACGCTTCAACCACGTTCCGAAGTCAATCTGGGGCAATATGAAAATATAGGTATATTATTTATGTTCATCTATCGTACAATATCGTAATTATTATTCTAACAATAAAAGTTTATAAAAAATAAAGCATCGATTCTCCGTAGTCCTTACTAATTAATACTCCATACTAATATAATATTTTTTTTAAACAAATATGCATAAAATTTTATTTGGATTTCTTTATAATAAATAATTAAATAATAATTCAAAACCGCATGCAGACGAAGACGCGTACACACAAGTATTATTGCTAGGGTTGCAGTAGACGTTCTCCCAGGCGTGAGCGCTGTGGTTTCCAGTTTCCCACGTTCGATTCATGGCAGAGGCAATTTGGGAATTAATAATTTCTAAATTTTCTGGTCTGGTCTGGTCTGGTGGGAAGTTTCGGACGTGGCTCCTGACCGACAAAGACGTGCCGCTAAATGATTTAGCGTTCCGGTACGATGTCGCGTAGAAACCGATTAGGGTTTTGGGTTTCATACTATACCTACCTGCTGTTACAGGTGTACAGGTTAGCCTTCTACCGTTTTAGACTGCATCATTACTCACCACCAGGTGGGATTGCAGTCGAAGGATAACTTGTAGTGAAAGAAAAAAAGGATCGATATATTGATATTGTAGGAGTCAATATCGAGACCTAGACTTACATTGAGCTAAAACTTATAATAGATCATTCAGAATATACGATATTCGAACCGCTAGCTCAGCCGGTTCGGAAAGCAGATTCTACAGCGAAAGGAGCCGACCAAAAATCAACTCCACACTTAACTGAACTAAACCGAAGTAGCGCCACATTTCTCGCAACATTTCATTTTCAGGTAAAAGGGATTTTAGTTTAGTTACAGATTTTGATAAGTACCTATAGCTACAACAAAATTAGCACCATAATGTACAAATCTATGTCTAACAATCTACACCATTTAATTGTTTATTTGTACATGACAATAGCGTTAGTAAAATGTAGGTCATTTTATATTGATAGCACTGTATCTAATACAACATTTATAGTGCCTATGTGAAATAAATTCCACTTCCAAAGATAAGTTGCGAGTTATCTTGGTACTGATAAATCACAATGATACATTTCCTTAGCCGCGGTTTCATTAGTAATTATCATATAGCATTGCAATTCGATAGATGGATAATAAAAATTAATTGAAATACCAACTATGTTTTATCATCTTCGCAATGGTTATGACTATTGGGCATAGATTTCTTGGAGGAATTGCTAAACCCTACGGTCTGATATCGCTTGTGTCAGCGGCTTGATTTGCTTCGTGTCGTCATTCAGTCTACCAACACTGCCATTCCATGATGCTTTCAATGCTGGGCCATATCAGCACCTCGGGACCTTGACCCAAGATGCTCCGAACTATGTAACCACTTGTTGGAACTTCAACTTAGCTTACTCGTCGAGTTGTCTGTTACCCTATTATATATAGTAGTGTATACCTGTATTAAATATGTATATACCCACCAGGGTATATACATATTTAATACAGGTATACAATGCTAGTTAAAAAAGAGGTACCCTCGAGTACTCTCAAGTCGATACAAAGCATACACCTGCATTAATCAGATATTTTACGTAAAGTCTATTCAGTCATTTTTCCAAACCTAAAATTGATTCATTTTGGAGAAAAAAATGATTATACAAATCATTTAAAAAAGAAGGACGATAAGGAAGGACTGGAATGGAGGACCTTCTGCCTCTTTCTTCTCCTCATCCTTCCGAAAGGATTGTTATAAAACTTTCTATAAGGGCATTGTGTTTTTTACTTGTGAAATATGAACAAGTGTTACAGAAATCAATATTATAGCTTGACCTTTAACAAATAATCGATATCAATTCGTCAAAGCTAGAACCATTGTAGTCAATTATGTAGTGCAGCCTTCATACGTATGGAGGTACCTACTACGTATATAACGGTATCGTAACATCCGATGGGATGAGAACTAAACATGCCTAGCATAGAGTAAACCGTCCGGCCGAGAAAATTCCCGTTACATTTTCTACGCGTGTTACGACCTTATATCAGGGAGCGAAATTACGTAACATATGATTGATGAAACTAAAATAGCTCGGCCACTATAACCATTTGCAACCAACATAAGTTACGTAACATACATCGGCGCAAATTCCCTGATCTATATCGGAGAAATTCGCCAACTTTTAGCCCGTTAGTCGCGCAAAGCTAACGTATCTATTTTTAAGAGATGACCGAACATTGGTTAACATACTAATCGGTTGCTGAAGCGACCATATATTGTATGTATACATTTTGATTGATTTTTAAGTAAACAACTTAGTACCCCCGAAACTTCTTAGTCTAAATAATTCACAACTGCACGGCTAGCTTTAGGAGGTAGATTATATCAAGGGATAAAACTAACGTATCCACCTCAACCAAAGCACGGCGAAAGGGAATAGGGGAAGATAAACACAATATTATTTCCACATCTGCGCCAGTGCTCGGAGAATTAATAAAGCTGTAGTAGAAGATAATCCTGTATGTTGTCCTTTCCCCCTTGAGAAAAATATTTCTCCTTTTCCCCCTTGAGAAAAATATTTCTCCTACTCGTGCTAGCTATGCTGAACATCTAAGAGCGTGTTTTATGTTTGTGCGGAAACAATAATAAGAAGCGAGTGAAGCAACGTATTTCTCAATCGAAAATAACGCACCTAAACATATCCATATTTAAAATACTATAATATAATAATCTAGTCTAGATATTTGCCGATCCAGACACGGTCGAAATTAAGGCGGGTTTGCACTGTTACACTTAGAAACTCAGGTGGCCTTATCCCCGCACGTTTCTACTTACAATGTTGTGTATGAATTAATTTATGCTCAACAGTCACTTCGTATCCCGATAATACGAAATACTCGTGAGCAAGGCGTAACGTCAATCCCCCTTTAAATCCACCTCTTCCATTTCAGTGCGTTCTAAGACCGCGTCATCACATTCCATAAAGTGAAAACGTAGTCAAGCATTAAATTAAGCCATTAATTAAGAAAATGAATCTGTTGTTGATAAATTAGTTTTTTTGATCTGTAGTATTTTTTAAAGCCGTGATAGCGCATTGGGTAGGAGCTCGGCTTCACTTTCGGGGGGCCGAGTTCGAATCCACTTACCTCTAACTTTTATAAGTTATGTATGTTCAAGTAATTAAAATATCACTTGCTTCAACGGTGAAGGAAAACATCGTGAGGAAACCTGTATGCCTAAGCTCTACATAATGTTCTCAAAGGTGTGTGTCCACCAATCCGCACTGGGCCAGCGTGGTGGACTACGGCCTTAACCACTTCGCACTGTGGGCGCTAGTGTGTAGAACTACTACAAGTTAGCCCTTGACTGCAATCTCACCTGGTTATTATTAATTATTAATGTTCATTCAAATAACACATTTCCAGTATTTAAAGTTTGTACACCATTATTATCAGATTGAATACGACTTTTATGGCTTTTATCTAACTTTTTATATTTAACGTAAATTTGAATTAAGTAATTTTCAACATGATGTCAGATATCAGTGTTTCCCGATATAAATATCAAATTCAAATTCAAATTCAAATTCATTTATTTCAAGTAGGCCTACTTTATAAGCACTTTTGAAACGTCAAGTATGCATGTTTGTGTGACTCTACCACCGGTTCGGAAAGCAGATTCTACCGAGAAGAGCCGGCAAGAAACTCAGTAGTTGCTCTTTTCCAACATCAACATTTACAATCATTTTGCTATCTTGCGGGAGATGAGAGCGAGGCTGGCTGCTTCCATTCTACCTTGTCATTGAGGAATTCATCAAATGTATAGTAACCTCGCTGTACTAGATGCGTTTTTACACATTTTTTAAATGTATGCATTGGTAGGTCAAGAATTTCCTTAGGAATCATGTTGTAAAAGCGTATACTCAACCCCACAAAGGAGTTCTGCACCTTTCGCAGACGATATGCAGATATCACTAATTTATGACCGTTTCTGGTAAGTCGATTGTTAATTTCAGCTTTTGATTTATAAAGATTAATATTTTGCCTCACAAAGACTATATTACTATAAATGTATTGCGAAGCTACTGTAAGAATACCTATTTGTTTAAATTTTTCACGAAGCGATTCGCGTGATCCAAGTTTATATATTGATCGTACGGCTCTTTTCTGTAGTATAAATATACTTTCAATATCTGCAGCTTTTCCCCACAGCAAGATCCCATAGGACATAATACTGTGAAAGTATGCGAAATAAACAAGCCTAGCTGTTTCAACATCGGTAAGCTGTCTAATTTTCCTGATTGCATATGCAGCTGAGCTGAGTTTACTCGCTAGGCTTTCTATATGGGTACCCCACTGTAGCTTACAATCTAGGGTCACTCCTAGAAAAACAGTGGAGTTTTCTATTTCAAGTGTTTCTCCATTTATTATGATGTTTTTATCAATTTTTTTTACGTTAGGCAAAACAAATTTCAAACACTTAGTTTTTTTTGCATTTAAAAGTAAGTTATTAACAGTAAACCAGTCTGACACATGTGACAAAGCACGGTTTACGTCGTCAAAATTATCTTTGTTTCTATCAGTCTTAAAAATGAGAGATGTATCATCTGCGAACAGTACAATCTCACAAGTGCCCCTGACATGGTGTGGCAGATCATTTATATACACCAGAAACAATAAGGGACCCAAAATTGAGCCTTGTGGGACACCCATTAAGGCAGATGATCCCTTAGACTTTATGTCTTTTACGCATACCCTTTGAACTCTATCACTTAGATAAGAGGCAATTAAATTGAGTGCAACGTTTTTGATGCCATAGTGGCTTAGTTTTAATAACAACGTTTTGTGTTCAACGCAATCGAATGCTTTGGACAGATCACAGAAAACACCAATGGCATTCTGCGAACGTTCCCAGGCATCGTAAATATGCTTTATGAGTCTTGCGCCTGCATCCGTTGTACTACGACCTTTAGTGAAGCCGTACTGCTCCGGATGAAGTAAGTTATTTACATTAAAATGATTTAAAAGTTGATAAAGTATAATTTTTTCAAAGACCTTACTAAGAGTTGGCAAGATTGAAATAGGCCTGTAATTGTTAAGGTCATTTTTATGACCGGATTTAAAAAGGGGCATTAATTTACTACATTTCATTAGGTTCGGAAAAATACCCATATCAACACATTCATTAAAAATTACAGCTAGATAAGGGGCAATAACGTCAATAATGTTAGAAATGACCATCACCGACATACCCCACAGATCACCGGTTTTTTTCAACTTTAATAACCTGAAATTCTTTACAATATCTATTGCAGATATATGTTTAAAATTAAATAAAACATTGCACTCTTTAACATTATCTCTCAATATACGCTGAGCTGCTATTGGTGAAGAGCTTAGAGAATCTGTTAACAAAATGGGAACATTCTGAAAGAAGTTTTCGAAAGTATTAGCAACCTCCCTGTCAGACGTCACTTTATTGTTATCAACAATAAGTTCAAAATCCACATCACGAGATTTAGTTTTTCCTGACTCGTAATTAACTATTTTCCAGGTTGTTTGTATTTTGTTATCAGATTTCATTATACTATATTTAATGTGTAGCGATTTCGCATTAGTGCAAACATTCTTAAATATTTTAGAGTATTTTTTTACGTGTTCTACGAAAGTTGGAGTATGATTAAATTGTTTTTCATCATACAGCTCATACAACTTCTCCCTACTTTTATATATACCTACAGTAGCCCAGTCACTAAATTTTAATTTATTACTGACATTGATGTGCTTAAAGTTGAATACTCTATTAAATTCGTTGTTTATAGTATTAAATAGTGCACTATAAAGACTGTCCGGATGAAAATGTTCGCACGCAATACCAGGGATTTTCGCAGTAATTTCACGTTTGAATCGCATTAATTTAGTCTTAGTTATTGGCCTACACTTTATAATCTGTCTGCTTTTATTGATAGTATTTAAAACAGTAATAAGTTGACCACAATGATCTGACCTTAAATTATTAATTATTCTTTTATCTAAAATGTCACAATTGAAAAAAATATTATCTAAGCAGGATGCTGAAGTTGCAGTTACTCTAGTAGGTTCACTAAAAGTGTGACACAAATTAAAACATTTAAATAAGTTAAGCAATCTAGCAGTTGTTGCATTTTCTAGTAAAATGTCGACATTGAAATCGCCACATACAATTACTTTTTTAGTAGAAAGACACAAACGCTTTAGTACATCCTCCATGACATTCTCGAAATCGCTAAAATCACCTGAAGGGGGTCGGTATACACTCACTATTATAAATCGCTCCAGCTCCACACAAGACAGTTCTGCAATGCGTTCAACAGAAAGACCAACTATGTCTTTTCGTTCTTTACAAATTATATTATTACGTACAAAAATTAAAGATCCACCGTGAATTGCAGTCCTTCTGAAGAACGCACTTGACAATATAAAGTTATCGATGTTTACTGCTACTTGTGTACCAGTGAGCCAGTGCTCAGTTATACACAAAATATGTACATTGAGTTTCTCCACAAACAGCTCTATTTCTAATTCTTTGCCGGTGAAGCTCTGTATATTTTGGTGTACAATGTTCATATGGCAGAGCTCCTCCGTTGTCTTATTAACTAGTTTAAATCATTATTAAATTTCTTAATAGTACTAGCGCAAGTACTAGGGTCAGTAATAGAAATAGAAGTACTTGAAGTACAATTTGTAAAAGTGTCAATAGACTTTGTTACAACAGTTGTAACAGTATCATTTAAATTATAAGCTAGTAAAAACGCTATCTGCTGCTTACACTTTTTAGGCAGATACAATTTATCTCTTGTCATTACAAATGATGACGTGAATTTATTAATGTCAAAATAAAAAATTGCGTCGCTATGACGGTATGTCAAATTATAGATTAATAAGTTTAATTTATAAATATGTTCATTTTGTTTTGAGTTTAGAGTGCCACAATAAGGAAAGGCACACATTACAAACTTACATTTAGTTTTGTTATTTAAAAGCAGTAATTTTTCAATGCATCTTATAATCTGATGCTTTTTGACATTGAAACTGTCCCCTAACAATAAGACAACATTTGTATGCCTATCTAGATTTTTTTCATTTAGGCTATTAATGACACAATCAAAACTAGCCCCCGGTGAACATATATTTGTCACTGAGTGGTTTAGGTAACAATTCATAATAGGACCTAAACCTCTACCTATTTTGTCAGATATTACTATACTTTGTTTTTTAGGTTTAGCGGATAAAGTAGAATTTAAGGATACAGGAACATGTGTTGCATTTCCAGACCTCTCTGGGCAAATATCCAAATTGTCAGTGAATATATTACTACAGTCTTGACTAGGTATAGGTATGTCATGAGTACATTGACATTTATTTGTTAAAGACTCAAAACGAGCCATATTATACGTTCCTAGGGCTAACAACTCATCAGCTGCCTGGATTTGCTCATGGATCTGCTTTTGTGACAGCTCATATTTGGAAGTGACAGTTGTCAAGGAATCTTCCAACTGTTTAATTTGATCATTCAAGTTTTGGACATCTGTATCATATTTTGCTGTTGTTTTTTGAAGTGAGAAACAATAGCTTTTTAACTTATTCAATAATAATACCCTTTCTTTCCTTAATGCCAGGTTTTTGGTACTTGCTTGCTGGTTTTTAATTAAATTTTGAGTTTTTTTGATAATTTTACCAATTTTTATATATTTTTTTAATTTATTGTGACTATTTAGATATGGATGAATATGTTGTGGCTTCATTTTTTGGACATAAGGGCTGTCACAAGTCAGATCGATGCACATTGGTTCAGTAGAGGATGAAGCAAGCAGCTCATCATATAAATTATTTGTGGATACCATTTCAGCACTACTTAATTGAGCCTGAAGGTCATTAATAGTTTTATGTGCAATCGTAGGTTCGTCTTGGTCTTCGATATCTTATAGATACTTACTTGATACTTACCGTAACTGTTTGGGTAATGCCAGCTGGTTAGTTCGAGTTTCGACCGGTGACGTGGCGTTGGTATAGTGGCATTCTCTTTCTCAGTAACATGAATGACTAACCATTTCGTGTTTGATATTGAATGCTTGACTATTTATTTGTTTACATACATGAATGACATAGTGTTAAATAATTTATGCGAGTATCAATTTCATAGAGTAATTTCTTGGGAACGTAAGATATTATGATCTGGTTGCCTTATTATTTCGATGTTTTACTCGTATCGTAACTAAAATTAAAGTTTGGACAGTTTTCGAAGCACTATGTAATTCATCTATGTGATTACTAATTTTAAAACGTCATGTCTTCAGTGAACCAGCGGCGGTTCGGAAGGCAGATTCTACCATTAAGAAGCCGGTAAGAAACACAACGGTTGCTCTTTTACGACATCAACATCCTAGAATATATCTTGTAACCGATAAAAGCGGAGCAAATTAATAAAAAAAAGATTTATAAATCGGACTAGTAATTCATAAAATTAGTAAAAAAATAACCCCTTATTAACCCCTCGTAGGTATGGAATTTTTATGAACCCAGTAATATGTATTTTTCCTTTTTTAACTATATTAAACGGAAATAATATTACGGACTTTCATACAAACACTCATCCCATACTTGCACCAAAATTTAAAGAAGTTAAAAATAGCGCTATTTTTTGGGAATTCGATTGGAATTCTTACGAGAGACATTATACGCTTTACGCAAATATTAATAGGACTATTAAATGCAATAAGCAAGCATAATAAATCAAACCCGACGGGTAGTTTCAGACACTTATTCGCATAAATATTACAGAGCTCTAATTATTATAGTTCAGCACAAAGTCACAGAAAAACAATTAAACACACTAAATTATATGCAAGTTCGATTTAGTCTTACAAATACTAAATTCAATATTTTTACGCAAAGGGAATCACATAATTGTATTAGTCAAACATTTAAAATAGGAATTAGCTAGAACGAGTACTCACGAATATACAGTACGCAATTAAGCGTGTGTTGTAACACCAGATAAGATAATGAAGAGCAGAAATCTGAGGCATTAACTGATTACACATTATCATTTCCATATCAAACAAGGAAATGTAGAACTATTACAGTCCCAATGATACACATGAAACTATACCTCTGATATCACTTAACTGTGCACTGGATCTAATTTTATCACAACACATACCAAAATCGGTACAATGTAGATAAAACACGTAAATATTTTAGCAACACGAGGCGTAAACAAAATACGTCTGCGTCCGGTCGCAAGGGCATTACTCTCAAGACATTCGATTCAGTCTCAAAATGCCAAAAGCCAATAACTTGTTCCACAATGGGTAGGTTAAATTTGTCTCATTTATGATGAAATTCGCTCTCGAAAACACCAGCTTTTTAGGATTCCGTTGCAGAAGGGTGGCAACAGAATTCAAATTACTGAGCCATTTCTGCCCGTCCGTCCTTCCATCCCGTCGCCTGTCCGTCTATATCGGTCCGTCCCTGAGTTGTTGTAATTTTAACAGAATTTAAATCAAATCCATCAGAATGTACGGCTAAAACATGTAATAAAAATAGGACTCTGAAATCAAATAAACCCTTTGTACAGTGTTTATTTGTTGTTATTTTTGTTTCATCTTAATAATGTTGTTTATTACATAGATCGATCAAACGTTACTTTGCGTATGTTCTTGATATGAAATGAACAGTTCATTAATTTTTTATTCATCAGAGATTTGTGAGGTGTAATATCGATAAATTATAAATTCACTTACTTTTTAAATAATACAATTGACTTGAATGACTAAAAGATTCAAACACGTGAATCATTAATAGATTTATCCTAATTTGATAGACATTTCATACACACAAACACACACTCTAGTCTCTGTCTATATAAAAAAGGTTTCACTCAAATCCTTAGGTAAACAATATATACGCAACGCCACATAGCCACACATTGCCACATTTTCCAAAGTCAAATTAATCGAATGATATCGAGGCACGTTGCAAAATGACTTTAAAACGCACAATTGCACTTTGCTTTTAGATAGGCGTTGAGAAATCAACTTCCACGAAGAAGCTTCCGTATCGGAGCAATTGTATTTTTACTAAGGAGATTATATAATTGGTATTTAAAAAAAAAATTAAGGTATTAATTTTACGGACCAAACAGATGCCCCACTTGAGCTAAATGGGAAACCATGCCTTTGAATAGACCAACACTTTTCAGGGCATGCTAGGAACATGTCCTGCAACTTGCCACCCCGTGTCCATCAAACTGAAGTGTAGGTGTTAAGCCCTGTTATTGCCTGGTGACATCGGCTGGTGGTCCCGAAATATACAAATATATTTTATATTTGAAAAAAATATGTTTGAATGAAAAAGTTTTCACACTAAGTCCAAGGTGGAAGTCATTGAGTTCATCTACATCTACATGATTCGTTACGTCATTACTTTATGTAAGCGGATTATATAAGCTTGGAATACACGGTCGTTCGTTAAGGCTTTATAATTGCACAACAGTTGCCTTAAAACTCCACATTATACGTTATGAGTACGGCTGTTCAAAGTGTAACTGACTAACGTGTGATGAAACTTTCTTGTAATATTATATGAGGATGGACGCGTGGTAAAGACGTGCTACTTAGAAACGGCGAAGCTGTCGCTGACTCAGTTAAGAGAAAAAACAATAATTCCAACGACCGGTGCTTAGTCATTTGGCAAGGTAAAGAACGGAACATGATTAATAACAGAATTCTGTGTTACATATAGATAACACTGTTTATATGTTAGTTAATCGGCGTGTGCCTTAAATCTTGTTACGTGATGTCATTTTCCTCCACACTGAGTTTTGACCCAGACATTCATGATTCATTCTCAATAACATGAATAAAATCACTAGTTACTCGGAAATACCACGTAGCCGTAAGTATTAAAAACTTAAATGACTTCATATATTTTAATAATGTATAATTATTTCTTTTTATCTAACTTTTAATTTAATTCTTCAAAAAATTAAAGCAATTTAAAAAAATTGTAAATAGTATGTCAACCACTTACCCAATGCGCTGTTAACAATCGCTAGTTATGTACGAGTGAAATCCAGCGCAGTGAAAGTGTTCTATCATATGACGGAGACATAAAATCGTATGAGGTTTGCATTAATTGTGACATACTTTCTTCATAATTTTACCGTTGTGCCTCTAAGCTTATGTATCTTTTATATTTGGCATTTTTCTGGGACCAAATTCTTCAGTAGCTTTGTTAAATGATATATTACTTATAATTGAAAACCTTACTTACTCGAAAAGGGATAAAGAAAACCACAGAGTTTAGAAAAAAAATATTACGTTTATTGCTATCCCGCAATTCGAAGGCACATACACAGTACGCGCACTCCGTCAACGTAATAAAATAGAATCTTGAGAATCGTCCACAAAACATGTCAACAGTATTTTTATAATACAAGTCGTATAGGATTTTTATCACTCGAAATTTAGGCGGAACTAATTAAGGGATCGTATGGTTGCAAAATGGGCAGCTGATTCGTAGTACGGGTTCTTTGTGCACGCTCTGAATTTACTTTCAATAAAACGAGATCCATGGCAGCACGAGCGTCTTCAAGCGGTGAGTGTCCAGAGCTACTTCGTTGTACGCTTCGCCCTAGCAGTTCTTCGGAAAGAGCGCGTAAGGACCGTCTCAGTGGGAATCCTCGTGAATGGGGATACAGCGCGCACGTATCCACCACTGCACTATGTAATAACTTCAAAGATCGTAAATCGTTTTCCAATGCATGCCCGACCAGAATCGTATCGCTCCCAACAAATCCTAATATATCATTCTGAACATCTCTTAGCGTCTTAGTCGCGCGCGCCAAGTCGCGCGGCCTGATGCCTGAGAAGCGGGTGTTGTGGTCGAGTACTTGCGAACTAGGTTTAACTAGCGATCTGTAAACGAGTCGGCCGTCGGCCGCTATGACCGCTATACTAGCCAATTCTAGTCCTCCGGTGGTATAGCACATCTCCGTGTCGATAGCGTACACGCCTCCTCGAGGCGACCGTGCACGCACATATCCTTCGAGAGGCCCGTTCATTCCAGGTTTCGTGCCACTCCACACGTGAAATCGAGCCGTGCTGCAACCTTTAGAACCCAGCGACGTGTTACAGCAAGTGTGACGGGAGTCGCCGCTGATGCGACCCCAATGATATACACAAGATTGTTCAAGCACATATTCACCTTCTTTCGTCATTCGAAACATTTTATCACAACGCACACACAAATGTTCCACTGCATCCGCTTCTTCGTCACTTTCGGAACGAGGCGTAGAGCCCCAGGATCCTCGCCCACTGTCATTTTGGGAGCAGCCGGGCACAAACTCCGGCGCGTTTACATCGAAAGAGGTAAACTGTAGCTTAGGCCGAGGCGGCGGATTGATATACACCACGGCCTTCGACGAGTTGGGCTCTATCTCCAGGGGGTAGCCTAGCGCCCACATCCGCTTGGGCGAGAGCAGATGTGGGCGGAGGGCTTCCACTAGTTCTTCGGTGGAGATCCTCTGCGGCGTCGACGGCGTCGGCGGCGCGGCCGGGGGGCGGCGTCGATCGCGGGGTCGGCGCCGACGTGCTGCTGCGCTGGCAGGATCCACCGCCGCGTTGGTCTCTTGATAAAACCAATCGTGCCAATGAGTACAAAATTGCATGTTTCTTGATGGGCTTGTATACACATAGAGTCGAGAAAGCGAGCGCGGAGCCGGAATCGGTAAATACGTGCAATCGCGCGCGCGGGCGCTGTACTAATGGCGCGCTGGTGGGGCAACCCACGCTTTATACGTCACGTAGGTAGCGCGCGTTCGTTAACGGGACATGCCAATCGACCGGCCTATTCTCATTTTTCTAAACAATAAAAATACTACTTTCTGTGAAAGATAAGTTAAAACAATTAGTCCTATTATGACAACCTAGAATCGAACAATTCGACACGCTTACGGCTTCGCCTACTGCTTTTAAAACACGCATGGTTCTTTGTTTACTCACATCAGCTGATTCGTTCGGAGCTTATCATTATGTTTTGTTTGGCGGAGCATTTTTTTGCCTACATTTTTATTTACAGAGACTTACGTTTCTATGCTTCTTCCTACTGCAATATAATAATAATTGTATGTTGTTAGACTTTACCTTGGCCTAGAGCCTTGAATATGATGTTGTAAACTGAGATGTATAAGTGTATCGACAATGGTCTTATTATCGTCTGGAGAAGGAAAATTATTTTTATATTATTGAAAATACTCACTTTTCAGTCAAAAGTTATTTAATTTTAATAGAATAAAATTAGTTATCAGCGGGACTTCTTTTAAGATAGATAAATGTATCTAATGAAATATCATTAGCAAAATAGGTCTTTATCTAACGATAATACGAAAATAAACTAAACTATTTTTTTAGAAAACATTTCGTAACTTAGTAATACAAATTTGTTATCAATTTTAATTGGGTACATAGGTAGGTACCATTGATGTGCAAAGATTTTTTTTTAGCTTTTCCCCTATACGCAGCACTTCCGTTGTTTTTATGACATTTGAAATGGTGTAAATAAAGAGAATCGATAAATATCTGACAGTTTACCTCAACGAACCGAGGAAATATCATTTAAGGAAGTGCTGTGTACATCCTCTACATATGGACGATAACAAAGATGAGTTTCCATGACTCTACATTAGCAAATTAAAACCTTACATTTATTTATAGCGGTTCTACACGTATGCATACGAATAAACATTATTAATGTATAATTAAAATAAAAAAGCGTTTCCAGATAAATATCCAAATTTTATAAGTTTTTACGTATATCTCCGTAAATTTTAATCGAATTGTGATTATTTATTTTAATATAAGTTTTAAAAAAGCATTCTATCAATATTCCATCCATCCCAGATTAATTTTCTTATGAAGCATTGACTTGTTGGAGCTGTACTCTTTACGCGTTTTCAGAGAACCTATTGTTAGATTTTGTACATACATACGTTTACCGATCTTATATTTATAAATTCTCACACAAGGCATCCAGTATATTGGTCGAGAATTTTTAAACTCGCCGATGAGAGAATATCTGTGCCTGATACTGCTAGTATGGCTAGAAGACATTTTGTCCACGACCAGGGCAGGAACAAAAAGGTATATCCCCTCTAGTTTTATTTACTCTCCAAGCATGGGTGCACGTATAATGTCAAACGGAGGTTAATTCTCCTTTACCCTGTCCGGCTTTGGCAGGTGGACAGGTAAATCTTATCCCTTGTCTGTGTATATAATCGGGGAATAAAATTTATGTCTCCTACTTATGTTAGCCGTGCAGTGGGACATAAGTCATCTAAGAACGATATTATATAATTTATAAAACCATTCCTTGAAACAGAATTCCTTATAAGAAAACCCACGTATAATTTTGTTAAGTTCTAAACAAACATCGTAGGTTGAACAGACAAAGTTCTGGGTAGAGACGGCTAGTGTTTACAGTACGTAGGTGTATAAACCTTAATATAGCACGCGCTAAAAGTGGACGGAAGGGCGGATATTGCCCTGCGGCATAATGAAACTTTATTGCACGTTGTGCCATTGATTTTACATGATTTAATGCATCCGAGAAAGTAATAAGGCCAGAGGCACATATACTGCGCAGTTTATTACATCAACAAAGAAGGATTTATCGAAGCCCAGGACGCAGTTTGGGTCACGTACGCTAAAGAAGACACGTTTCGTTTTAAACACCAACGTCATCGAAAATCGCGCGTCTTAACATAACATACTTCTATGAAATATATTGAAACCGGAGCTACGGTAACATAGTGCGTACGTACATTTAACCTAATTTGAGCATATCGTACTCGCATGGGTTGACCTACTTCGACATATTGAACATGTTCTATTTTTAAAATGGTAGGTACAGAATTATGAGTGATGTCTCAATAACTCCTCGACGGTAAAATGATGAGCCGAAATTGGGCAATAGTTATATGTAGATAAGATTCACGGTTACGTTCGGCAATGTAAGGTAAGCCCAATTCTACGAGTCCCTCGAAGGGCACGTATTCGTCAATACAAGTTTTATCACCAGCAAGTAATGGTAATGGTTAAAGCCCGGCAACCCGTAATAGAGCTGGTTGGTGGGTGAAATCTAATCACTAAATTCCTTTCTAAAAATTCTACAGACTAAAATGAACGATTAAACCAACCAACTGCAACTCAGTCAATTAATGAAATATTAGGTTGTCGGTTTTTCTTTTCCACTCTCTGTTTTAAACAACTTCCTCTTTTATGTTCTTTTAAATTTATTAAATAACTCACCGTCGATAAACTCTAATGTTGTGTAAATACTTATGAAAGCAGGTTTCTTTTTAATAATTAATTGAAATAAATACAATAACTAAACAATATCTAATACCTACCTACCTTGCTTCATATAACGATAATCAGAATAAGAGAAATTTCCGCAACAACGGACCAACAATCGGTTATATATTTAATTATCAAGTGTACATCCGTTTCCATACAGGCAGCGATCAAGGCGTTCGATCTCACGTACCCCTTTCACAGTTCATTGGACGCCCGCCAAGGATTTTACTCGATTATGTGTAAGTCAAGTGTTCAATGAACTGTATTTTGTTGCGAAGTTACGCGCTAGCCGTAGTTGCTTTACTAGTTTATTCAAGATACCAGTCAATGAGAGCTGACCCGTTTACGTAGAGTCCAATTCACTACATTAGGGCTGCCAATGATTCCAAAAAAAAAAAAAATTGACAGACTTTTAAAAAGAGCAACTGTTTTGCCTGTAATCCCACCGCAGCAATCCTACTTGGCACAGAATTTCACAAAAAGCTCTAATATGACTATTTTTTTCAATGTTATAGGTACTTTGTTGATTTATTGGATTTTTCAACTATTAACTCTTATTTAATAGCTCTTCTTTGTTACGAAGAGTAGGTAAGTGTCACGTATTACGGGCACATTGGACGCTCACAAATTTTTTCCAAGAAAGCAGACATGGTGTCACGTTTATATGTTTTATTTATATTTTAATCCTCCATCTTTTATATACTGCAGTATTATAAACGTGTTGCGTAATTTTCTGGTAATATGAAAGTCTGCATAGATTTAAAATTTAAAACAGTTTAGCACCATTCATCACTGTTGCTACATAGTATAAAAAGACTGTTTGTCTATGAGTCTTAATGTGTATGTTTTAATATAGTACTAAGCGGTTCTTGCTATTAATTCGTTTTTAAAAATAGCCAAATCCACATTAATTGTATTTATTAAGGAAGTTATGAACCCAAAGGTCAATAATACAACACGTCATTTAAAACAATTGGTACGGATTTTAAAAAGCGAGACGCAAAGCCTGGTCGTATCATTTTGTATACAAGCAGTGGTTTTGAAACTTATAATCTAAGTATATTAAAAGACGCAATATGAAAGGGAAAATCAGAAAAGTAAGCCAGTTTAATTGATTTGTGGTAATACGTGTTTACTAAACAAAATAAATTAAACTCGCTTATAATATAAAAAATATTAAAAAAAGAGAGATCTCTCGACTTCGAAATACGTGTACAACATTTTTCTTTCTCTATAGAGCTTTTGATAACATATATAATAGATTTATTTAATCAGCCTATATTTCATGGCCTATAAAACGGTATATATACAATAAAAAGAGCGTACTGAATTATAAACGCCTTTTGCTTTGGAGACGCTTAATACCTTATCACAAGTGAATGTTCCAAGTGTAACACTTTTTTAGTCTTGGCCCTAAGATTCATCAACACACGCGCATGTGTGAGGCGATTGTTTGTATACAGAAGCGCGTGTAGGCGCGGCTGGTCGCTGACTCCGGCGATAACCTTCGAATCGATGTCAGAGCGCGTACCAGAGTCGCCGAACGGTATCCTATTCGCCAATGTACGTAGTTAATTGCCTACCTAGACTTCATTCAATTATATTAAGAATGTGTTTCTACGGTCTCCCTGGCGCCACTGTCTGGTTTTTTCCACAATTTTGGCATATAATCCTACGAGCGTTATTGCAAAAAAAATTATATGGACCTCGGCGGTAAAATCCACCCGTACCTATGCCGTCATAGAAAACGGCATGACGCTCTCTAATGCTGTCATGTGGCTCTAAGCCACCGTTTATTTACTCATTTTGTAATTATAATTGAAAAAATAAAAAAATATATATTACTTTTACTATCATAACTCTAATTTATGTTTCTTAATTTCTACTTCTGACATCTATGCGAATAAGCCTTTTAAGGCAGGTTTTGATGAACTACGATGCTCTGGTAACTTTTTTAAAATTCAATATACATTTCGGAGTCTACTTTCGCTATGTCTAAATATGCGATTTTAATGACAGAACAGCTCACCAACTGTGAGAAAACATATTGAATACGGGGGCTGGTCTATTGCGGGAGGCCTACCGGAAAAGACATACAGTTATACTGCTAAACGACATAGCATTCCAGTATAATGCAGCAGATAAACTATTTGTGTTTAAAGAATTTACACACCCGATCGCGCGCCCGGCCCCATACTGTTTAAATGACACCATCAAAATGATCTATTCGCAGATAAGTGTTACTTAATACGATGAAACAAAAAAAATTAAATTGACCATAGGAAATCAAGATTTCAGCGTGAGAAAATTCCAAGTCCGCATGACGGCAGATAAATTACTCAATTTTATAAACAAACTTCCCGGCAACGGTACCTAAACGTAAACAAAAATTGCAATTTCGCATTGTTTATTTTGTGTTGTTGCTAAGTATTAATTATTGACCATGCAGAAACTTTATTATAAGAAGTGTTGTATAATAAATAACTGGTTAAGCGGGTATAAGAACATGCATAAGGTGGGTCCCGTAGTCATGAGAAATTCTACCCATAAACCAAATTCAAATACAACCTTACACGCATATGATGATAACTACACTCGGAAAATCGATCATTTTCACCACAATCGAGTTAATCCTTAGAAAATTAAACCGAAGTAACAGATATTTCATTGATTATGCGACATTCAAGATAATGCTGCTGATGATCATATTGTGCTAAGTTATAACCGTTTCCCTGAACATCTGCAGCTACAATATTTTGTTGGATTTTGTGGAATTTGTTTATCCGCATCTTGAACAATCCCAAATCGTAGTTTTGAGGGAACAACCATTTGCAAAATAGCTATGAAGCGATAAGGCCACCAAACTGTATACATGGCTCTGTTATACTTTTCTTTTTTTATGTACTTTTGTAGTGTGCAATTAAAGAATATTCATTCATTCATTCAAGTGCGTGGAAGAAAAAAATCAGTTTGAGGGGTCTAATTTTGAATAGGGAATTCTTAAAACGAAAATACTCCCCACGTGATTATTTCAACATTACCAGTACAATGTATAATTCTTACAGTGAACTTCGTTAGTGTAAGAACCTCTCACGCGATTTCTACTATGAGTAATGACTACATAATATTGTAAATACCTGCATAACGTTATGAGTAATTACCGACGCTCACATCAACAATTTTGCTTAATTCATCTGAATTTTGTGACATTAATGAGTAATTTATTAGTCTTCAGTTATAATCAAAGTACGTAATATTTGCTGAGATTTCAATAATGCTTTAACATGAATCAACTCAATAATAGTTCTTGTCCAATAACAAATCCTGACATTCGTCAATTGTTTATACTATTTATATTACATGCGATTATATGAAATAAAAAGTGGTAATAGCCTAGCGGTGAGCACTTCCGGAGTCGAGTTCGAAACCCGGTGCACGAACCTCAAACTGTTGTATGTGCTTTTGAAGCAATCAAATATCGTTTGCTTTTACGGTGAAGGAAAACATCGTAAAGAAACTTTTATGCCTGAGAGTTCTCTATAATGTTCTCAAAGGCGTTTACCAATTCGCACTTGGCCATCATGATTGACTACAGCCTAAACCCTTCTGATTGCTGAAGGAGACTCATGCCCTGTAGTGGGCCGGTATTGCGTTTTTATGATGATGATGATGATGATGATAGCTGAGGCCTGCGGTTGTAAAAAAAAAACTGCACTGCACAAAGTCAGGATAAGCTTTGATAAAGACATCTATGAATCACTGTATACTAGTTATGGAAAAATTACTAAGCAAAAATTCAAGCAGTTCTCTTTGGGGAAAATCAATGTAGGTAATTTACTACGGGCTATGCCCGACTTGCTTATGTCTTTACAGTAAATTCATGACTCACACGTCTTTAGACATTCGGACAGGTGTCTCAGGAGTATTTTTTTGATTGAAGTCGTTTCTTAATTCGAGCTTCATATGCCTACTAGTTAACGTTTACATTTGGTCGATGTTTATACCTATGAAACTTTTGAAGAGCCATAAGCAATATAAGAAACTCAGAAGTTTGAAAGCATGTCAAAGTCGGTAACAGGATGGATAGATCTTTGCAACGTCGTCTTTAG
Organism: Pararge aegeria; assembly: GCF_905163445.1. NCBI lineage: Eukaryota > Metazoa > Arthropoda > Insecta > Lepidoptera > Nymphalidae > Pararge > Pararge aegeria. The sequence goes on along the minus strand of NC_053192.1, from coordinate 9,169,386 downwards.
CCTTCTTTCTTTCATGCTTCGGAGTGTTGGGTCATTAACATAAACTTGATAATAATCGTAAAGGCAAAGTTTATATACATTAATATAAATAAGCTCACCATACCGCGAGCGCTTATATCATTCGTTGGATTAAGTATTTCTTTGATACGAATCTTTAATTTAGTTTTATTTTCGATTTGACATTAACATTTATCATAACATATTAATAATTTAAATAAGTATTCATCAATAGTCTTTAACAGTCCAAACCTGGTCTAACAGCCTAGTATTACACGTATATTATTTGGATATTATTTCGCCAATGCTCAGATAGTTGATAAAGCTGTAGAAGATATTTTTTTGTGCTTTCCTCAAGGATGGTAATAATTACATTGTAGGAAGCTTCTATCGAGAACTATTTAGTATACTACAAATAAGCAAGGGTGATAAAAGTTACATAGCGGCACAAATAGTTTAAGGCTTCTGCAATTGTATAACTTTGAGAATGACATTCTTTGTCTATGCATACAATAACAGCAGAGTAAAAAATAAAAGGTTTTCTTATAGAAATAACAAGCTAGATGTTCAACAGATCGCGGTCAGTAGGCCACGGCTAGCTTACGACTAATACCGGAACATTTGAAACCAACTATATTTAAAACAAAGCGGAAATACAATATGCATATTGCATGTTCCTTTACCATATTACGTTTTAATATAATTGAAAACCGCTTATAGATGGCCGATACTATTTTTATAAAGTCATACAGCAACACAATAATTTCTTTTTTATTTATTAGTTTAGACCCTTACACATCTTCTATGTTCTGTACAATAAACGTGTATTCATTCATTCATTCATTCATCTAAGAAGAAGCCCAGAACAAACTTGCGACAAAATAAAGTACAAATAAGCAACTAAAGTATGCTGGAACATTTTGGTTTTAAAATTAATTGTGGTTCATAAACACTTACCTACTTAACTACTTTATAAAAATAATAGTATACAAAATTCGACTTGAACTAAAAATTAATACAAAAAAAAATGAGCAATCCGCAATTGGACAATGAATTAATGAATATACTTTTATTGTACACCACATAAATAAAGAAATGTTTTTATACAAAGTATACAATTTGGACAATTATATACTTTTTGGTTTTGTTTTGCTAACATTCATTTAATATTCAGCTAATAGTTGGAGAAATATAATCATACTTTATCATAGTTCATAGTTATAATAGTATTCCAAACCGAATATTATGTATGCATATACTTTACCGATATTTTTGTCCCTAATGATAAACAAGTGTTAACTTACAAAACAAATTGAAAGTATGGTTAAGTAAAGTAGGTTGTATGCCTATTTCGTGAGGCGAAACTTTTACACTATTAATGTTTGTAACATGATATTGTAATGTTTCTACACAATGTTCTGGCGCATAAAGATCGAGACCAGAATATATACTTAGTTACTTAAAAGCTAAATAAAATAAAAATCGTTTTTTATACTTTACGGAATATTATTTTGTACCTTTAACATATTCTGCAATCTAAATCAAATATAACTGCAATCCAGAGAAATAAATGGTAAATGCTTTTCTTGTATTTTTAAAATTATGAGTTCGCCTTATGGAATTTTTGATGACGTAACTAAAAATGCACTGTCATCTAAACTAACCGTTTATTTAGAAGTTTTAGCTCCATTGGAAAATTTGAACTTAAAAAAAAACAACAAGCTTTGCAAGTTTTTTTTTTTTTTTACGTCAATATTATAGATGCACCAAGCAGATGCAACATCTAATGGTAAGTAGAAAATCATCACCTTTGTGAGCAAACCTTCCTGCCTGCGAGGTGTTTCCGCCTGAAGATGCATGAAAACCGTTCTGCAAACTGTCGCTCTGTGTCCATTAACCTGAGGCGAAGGTGTCATGTGCCTGTGATTGCACCGGTACCCATGCCCTTCAGACCGGAACAAAGCAATTCCACTTGGCAGCATAAATAAGTGTATCTGTTCTACCCTGGGCGATCTCTGTCGCAAAATGCTCGTCTACAACTAAAAAGCTTTATAAAGTATTGGTAAATCGAATACAAAGGTTGAACCTATACAGTTTCTATAAATAAAAGAAACGTGAATCCAAGAAAGATCGATAGAGAACTCGTACCTTGTATAAAAGTTAAAACAATTTAGCAATGGGTCACGTTTAACGCCACAACGCTACAAACTTATTAATCAAGTATGGTTTCACATAATTTCAACACAACTGAAGTTACATGAAAAAGAAATAAGTAACACAGGGATGAAAACGTGTTTAAAAACAAAGCCTAATAAATGTTTGCATAAGGATAAAAATAATTATAGCTCTGCACAGTATTCAGGTCTAACAGAGAATAACCTTTTTAATAGGTAAACTAATGAAAATATATGAAAAGTGATTTAGTTCTCTAGAAAAAAGCTCAAAATCGAACACATAATGACAAGCCACAAGAGGTGTTATTAAAATTAAGTTCCCTGAAATAAAACTATTCATAATTTATTTATTTGTATAAAAAAAAGAAATTTTTGTGAAAGAAAATAAAGTTATTTAACGGTAACAAGTCTTGCAACGAAGAACATTAAATCAAGTACAAATAGTATCCCTACTAATATTATAAATGTCAATGTAAGTTTGTTTGTTACGCTTTCACGCAAAAACTACTTAACCGATCCTGATGTATTTTTGTACACATATTCTTGGAAGTGTTAGAAGTAATATAGGATACTTTTATCCCTACTTTAAGCTCAGTTCCTTTGGGAGAGAGAATTCGTGTTTGACAATTTAACACCATAACTCCGACAAATTATAACCGATTTAAATAATTATTTTTGTACTATAAAGGTAATTGTATATGTGTTTAATTCTGCCCAGACTGTGGTTGGAGATAGAGGACTGAACTCCTCAGCGGACAGCAGCAAACCCCTCATTTAAGGCTTAGCGATACTAAATACTTTAATTTTTTTTAGATCTACAACTAAAATGAATTCCACATCAAAAAACAAAATCAAAAGCAGACGAAGTCTCGGGCAACAGCTATTAATGTATATAACAATAGTAGAAAGTGATTTGGGATAAAGGTCGTAAAAAAATTTAAGCTCAAAGTAAATAACTAAATCCTAAACTTAATACAGTGGATGATCTTATTCAACCTTCTCAAAAGATCTTTTTCGAAAGAGCATTAATGTTTGATATTATTCGTATACGAGCGAGGTTAAAAAGTCAAATTGGCATACTAAAAAACCTAAAGTAAAATCTTGTCTTAAAAATATATAATAATATAAAGAATGTAGAAACAGAGAGTGAAACCCCAAACAATCGGGCGACATTGGTGAAAGTTACCATCATTGGCAAAGCCACAGCTGACCACCACGATGTTTCGCGACACTATCTAGGTCAAGGGGGCTGCCGTTACGGTGCTCAGGCCTCCCACGTAACTCTGAACTCGTCTGATCGACGGCCGATATTTGCTAACCTTTTTATGGTTTCACGAAATATAATGGACCGTTTAAAAACGTTGTTCCATTAATACATATAAGAAAACTTATATCATTATTAACTGCCCGCTACAGGGCACGGGTCTCCTCTCAGATTGAGAAGGGTTTAGATGGGAATTCAAAACGCTGGTCCAGTTCGAACTGCTAGACTTTACAAGCCTTCGAAACTCTGAGGCACATTATGGAGAACTCTCACCCACGCAGGTTTCCTCACGAGTTAATATTTGAGAATAAAACTTAGATTAATGAAACATTATCACAACATCACTATTCGTAATGTTTCTTGGTATCTCTTCATATGTGTTGGACACCTGTCTAAAGTAATCTGACCTGATAGACAGAGCGATGTGACCGGATATAATGGAGCAGGCAAACCTGGAAGAAGCGATCGCCTATAACTCTTAAACTTCTCAGGTGGAATCTTCAACAAGGCAGCTATGCTAAATCCATAAACCCCACATAAACACACTCCGACCTGATAGTAAGCGGGGAGCAGTACATGTTAACCAGGAAGAACCATTCTGCATATATACCTCTCAAACGTCTTCTTCATGGCAGCATATTTGAAAGCTAAATTCCGCTTTAATTCTATCTGACCCGAACGGGATGATATGAAAAAAGATAACATAAGAACAGGAAGAAGTATGAAAATCGTCTGCACCCATAGGTACTCAACGCTCAGTAACAAAAGTAAAACACATTTCGCCTGCAAAATGATGTCACAGTAAAAGAGTTATGGCTTCACCAGAACCTAGTTGTTTCTTACGAATTGTTTCGATTGAAATTAACTGAAATTAAATTAACAAACGGAAAAGCATCTATTTCAGCACAGGACGGCCACACCCTGCTTTGTTATTGATGCATTGTTGTTAAGTATTGCGCGAGGAAATCGATCAAATATAAAAAATTATAATCAATATTGAAATAATTTTATATGATATCTTGATTCGTTCGTTACTCTACTCATTTATATTTAGTACTGTTCGACGGGGAGTTTCACACTCCAGTGTCCTATTTACTTCATATGACTCGTTTGAGGTCGTCAGTCCATAGTGGGGTCTACTAACAATGCTATTTCCGGGTCGTTATTTCAGGACCTTCGGACTCCCGCTCTCAATCAGTACTGCGATCTACGAGTATAAGCTACATCCATTGCCACTTAAATTCACAACTCGTTCTGATATGTCCATACTCCGGTTTTTCTACAAATTCTTCATTACAGGATGGTTCCTTGTTATTGCGTCATTTGAGTGTAGTACGAATTATTTGCGCGTAAATATGAAATGGTTACGCAAGCAAAAGTACCATAATGTTATCGTAATGACCAACTCAATTGATTAGACCCGGACGGTAATTGACTGGATGGTCAGATTTCGGTAGGTCTTAAATTAGGTCATCTACTGAGAGTTCCTCGCTGGAAATCATGTTAGTTCAATTATCATAGTCCCGGTTATTATCATCATTAGGAACAACTAATAATAAATCGTTAAAAGGCGGAAATAATTCTATTATCACTAAAATCTACTATATGATAAACATTAAGAAAACTTGTAAGTTACGTAGGTCACATAGCAACCATACTGAAATTGAGAGGCTTTCAAATCAGGGTTCGTGAACATGACTTAGACAAGCGAACACAAAACCGCGATAAAACATCACTGCCCAAGATCTTTTTGTAACGCGAAATTGGGGTCCAATCAAGAACGATGGACAACTATTTTAATTGTCGATGTTAATGTTGGGGCGCGTTTGGAAGTTGATTATTTTGGCTCGTATTAATAAGCCGGCATCGAGAGCCAGATTTTATTAGGAACACTGAAAATGACAATGAATTTAACAAAATAATAAAAAAATACCTTATAGAGCTTATTTTGAGCATCCCCAATAAAATAGGTTTCCCTACTATACGGTATCTTACTTATGTTTCTAAAATTCATAAAATTATTTAATTAAAAAAAAATGGCTGTACATACGTTACATTAAATTATTAGATTTATTTTAAATATTGTGTTATAAATATAACATTATGTATTGTGCTGAATAAATTAAATTGAAATTGAGCTAAGAACAGGGTCGAAGTTGAAGTTGAAGATCGAACTACCCCATGATTGTATTATTACGTTGTGTATTCAAAGTTGTTACAGTCCAAGCTCAAATACTTGTTCATATTTATAAAATTGCTTCGTTGGACGCTTTTCAACCAGTGCTTAGACAATGGTGGATAAATCTATCATTTAGCACATATTTGTTGCAAAATGGCTTCGTCCAGTTTTCAAGTTGCCACAAGTCGTATAGTGACGATATTTTTTATCTATTCTATCTATTTTGATAATAAGCTGATCAGATCGAGTTCCGTCTAGGTGGTTTCCTCTATAATATTCTATAGTCGTCAAAAAATATGGCATAATTTTTGCTATTTTTATGAATGTAATTTACTAAAAAGCAACAAATATTACTCCGAGACACTCTCTCGGAGATATAAAAGAAGAATCTGTTGATGCGTTGATGAAAAGCTTCAATAAAAAGATCGGTAAACACTTTTTAAGGTGAGCAATAGAGACGTTACAATGGAAGCGATTACGCAGTTTCGTTGAAAATTATATTTCAACAAAAACCTATTTTTAGAAATTACGTCGAATGTCGATCGAACTAAACCTAGTTGATACGCTGGCAAACCTCCCAAAGTGGAACAGCCAATTTGGTAGCATAACCTAGCACCAATGACCAAGCATAATATTATTGTTATTAATAATTGTATTACGCGATATAAAATGAAAATGGAAGCAAATATAGTGACAATTTATACCATGCATAATAAATAAGCAAAAAAATTTTTATTCTTACGGGGAAAGATTTTATTGGTTCCTAATAGCAATAAATGAAACATGGTCGGAGTTAAGAGGAAGGACATAACTATTATAAGCTCAAATCAGATCTGAGATCAGTTAGTACCACTGCTAGTCCAAAGGTGACATGTGAGGTCTGAACTTATTGAATCACCAGGTAAGGTCCATCATACGCTATCTGCTTGAACTTTGGCAAAGTATTGAAGCTCGCTTAGCCAAAACTTCAAACATATCCTTAAATATTATAAAACAAAGCTCCCCGCCGCGTCTGTCTATCAGTCTGTCTAGGTGCGAAAAAATGAAAACTACCTAACGGATTTTCAAACGGTTTTCAATAATGACAAGAGTATCTAATTTTTTTCTGTTCATTGGCTCAAATATAAAGATTGTTAAAGATGTCATACCGACTTGGAGCTTTACTGAAGCACGCCAAAAAAAGATTGATAATACATTAGAATCATGTAGTCAATGTTTAAAGTAATAATTATCTACAAAAAAACGTCCCCGAGGCTATATGTGTAACTGTTATGGTTAAGTCACAATAACCGCTTTTTATTTTTCAATCAAAACACGCGTACAATCGAAAAGTTACATTCTTATCATGATATTAATCGTAATCTAAATAAATAGTTTTAGAATTAAGATTGATTATATATCTGCAAATTCCTCTTTAAATTATTCAAATTACACCTGCCGTTTAGAAGTTAAGACGGGTATAAAAATGTTTAAAGCAAGAAAAAGGCCGCCTGGACGTGTACCTATAATATAATTTGGAAATAAAACAGGGCCCGGTAGGTGGCGCTGTAAGAAGTTCTAGGTTTTTTTAAGATATTTAAACCAGTAATAACCAATTTGGAGCAGATGCAGTTCCGCGGGTCAGCTTGTTGAAAATATTTTTATAAATATCTAAAATAGATAGATTTAGATAGATTTGGATTATTTGACCATCCTATCTAGGTTTCTTTGAAATTAATTCGAACCCGGTGGAAGCGTGCATTGTGATTACATCAATAGTCCCGTGCTTTTGAAGGAAGAGTAAGTAGGTACCTACCAGAAACCCTAGACACCTTAATAATACGGAAAGGATAATAATTCCTTGCAATCTGAGGAAGCTTAGTGCCTTTTACTTTCAATGCTGTAGGTATATCTATTCCACTAGCTGCTTATCCCTGATATGGGGAAGTAACGTAATATTACAATATTACGGCGGAAAGCGGACCCTCGCGACTTCGCCCGCGCTAAGTCAATCGAGAAGCTCGAATAGATCTGATGCTAACATTATAATCATCGAAGCTAGCTATGTTCCTACTATTCCTACTATACTGACCGAGTTAGTGAGTTGTCATTATTTTAGTTGATACATACAAACATCCATCCATACATCCATCCTTACAAACTTTCGCATTTATAATATTTGTGAAGAGTTATGTACTTTATCTCCGACAATATTAATCAGATGTTCATTAAAATTAGACCATACATGTTTGATACTAAGAACTTTCTAATAAAAAAAAGAATTAGTAAAATCAGTTCAAATTTATCGGAGCTATTAAGTAATATTGATAAGAAAACAGTATCCTATATTTTGACCCGAAATATCAGCTACCAATATACCAAATTTTATTTAAATCCGTTCAGTAGTTTCCACGTGATGTGCGAACAGACAGACAGACGAATAAAAATTATATAATAATCTGTTTTGGACTCAGCATCGATTATAAAGCATGTCCCGGTCAAAATTTATGAAATGATCAGAAATCTTCCAGTTTCAGTTTTATTACAAGTATGGATTATAGTTTAGAACCACGTACTTAAATACGTCATGGACCTACTTATGTAGGTACATAATTAAAGCCAGGCACCGATGCAGGAACCAGAATTCATGAAAAACCGGATAAACAATGTTTTCGTCGCACGAGTACCTACGACCCCACGAGACCTGAATAACACGGTAATTCTTTGTCTATTGGAGGAAGCTTTGCGCTGTTTATTTAGCATGTCTTATATTTATGTAACATACATTATGTATTTGCATTGTTCAGACTTCAGATAAGGAAACAGAACGGCGCGGGTTGAATACGATATATTGTGTTGTGGCGTCCACGTCAGATCGATTTCCTTATCAAATCAAAAACGGACAATGAGTCTCAATAGTTATGTGATAAGCGCATTTATGTCTCTCGGGTATGTCAAGACCAGTGGCGTGCACTTCATACATGCACAAAAGCACTGCATACCCTAAAAATTTTGTATTACTCATAAAGGGGAAGGATTTTTCCATTTTATGCCATTTTCCTCCTTTATGCATACCCTGGTCAAAAACCATGTGCACGGCACTGGTCAAGACAATATAATATGAGGTTATGACACATTCCATTCCCAGTCTTAAGAGCGCGACATGACATGACGCCATTTCAGAACGTTGCAAACTAAAACGGGCTAAAATGCATGTCCGTTTCGTGTACTTTTCCATTTTCACTTCTTTGCCTTACCTAAAACTTTCTGCGAATGTGCTTTAACATTTTCATCCGTCAATATGGTCAAGAAAAACTAATTATTTATTGAAAAACTGCCCAGGTTTACATTCGTATGTTGGTTGAACAGGTTGAACTTACTTTCGTATACTCAGCTTCTTATGATAACCAGGTTTCCTGACCTTTGATTAAGGTATCTTCGACGAGATAAAGAGTTCTTGGGTTCGATTCCCTAGTTGAAATCATAAAGGAGCCGAAATCGTTTTGTACGGGGAATAGGCCAACCAAAAATGGTGATGTATAATATCAATGGATCGTATGTTGGTTTGTTACATAGGATCTCTATATTATAATGGCATTATTACCCTTTCTCGTCTAACAGAGATACTCGACACTTAAAATGTGGACCTAACATCTCGCTAGCGATTGTCTAGTAGACCTACTTGCAAGTAGGTAGATCCCATAGTAGTTTTAAGTTTACAAATTTAGTTATCGCCATCACTACACACTGCTATGTTCACATTTTGTATATAATCAACGCATCAAAAGTGCCATCTATTAGCCTATTTGAAGAAAGAAATATTTGACTTTGACTTTGACCATAGAACCTTAAAATAGTGCACTGTACGGCTACCGCTTTGTATAACACTTGAAGAATTAATTTTTATAAGATGTTTCAAACAATACCTATACACAATTACCTTTATTAATTACGATAATATACTAATTAATTATTAATTATAATTGTATTATACATTATTATTCTGAGCAAAATTACGCCTCTGCGCTATTGAGTACTAATAATTCTGTGACCTAGCCTTGTTTACCAACAAAATTGTTACTGATAACTTTCCGTACGTATTCATATATTTATCTTATGCCCTAGAATCTAGATCTTTTAAACCTTAGCAACTACATGATTACAAAGGAGGTCGTAGACCGGATAGCAGCGATATGTTCCAGTGTTATCTATTTATGAAGACTATTCATTAACATTTGAAACAAAAGGTTACTTACCACTTGGAGAAATGGAAGCAGAAAATCGGATTTACAAAAATATTTGCCGTTCAATAAATATAGATAAATATTTTCGCCTATGCGAAAATGTCTCTTTGTTTGTTTATTGCCAACGTTCGCTACGAGCAATGCATCCTCGAGATGGACATTGGACTTTATTACCAGATTACTTTTTTACCAGAATAGCAAGTTTAAAAATAAATTATCTTTAAAAGGTGATTTAAACGTCGCAAGCAACTACTAAACTTTATAAAGTGATCTTATTAAGTATCTTTGTTGGCAGTAATCAAGATAACGAGAAGTGACCAAAGCTTTATTCAATTCAATATAGATCAATCTATACCTAGTTATAAAATCTCAAGAGTTTTTGTATACATCTGTTCAGACGACTGACGCTCGAATAGGTATTATCGAATATATAAGAAACTACAAATACGGTTCGAAAAATTATTATCTTTGTGTTAAATAGTCTATATATTCAGGAAGGTTATTAGGCTATATCACATCACGATACTACCTAGATTTAAAGCATACTGTTAAAACTATTTTGAGGTTATCATTTTGATACACTTGATGTGCGTATTTTTTATGCCCCCGTCAGGTTGGATTTTTGATTAATACATCGCTTTAAATAAGAAATTTATATGTTACGGTATTGTCACTGTTAACAAATAATTCTTACTGTTAGAAATGTGAATATGTGTTTATCTGTTATCAACTAATCGACTTGATTATTGGCATAGAATCAGTTAGAGAAAGGACGGAGAGAAGCAAGCTTTTTTTTATTCCAGAAAAACAAACGGTTCCCACGGGATTTGCTGAAACCGAAATAAATGGCGACGGAGAATGCGGGCAACAGCTAGTATCAGAAATCGTAAGATAATATTATCATGTCACGTGTGTAAATAAGCCCGATAAATATGCCGCAAAAAAGATCTATTCAACTGTTTTTCGAATTATTTGCTTTTGAAAAACAAACTGTTATAATGGCATGTTCTCCTTAACTGAGGTCTGTTAAAATATTTTTATTGACAGTTTAAATGAAAATTCTATACAAATAAACCCAATTAACTGGATACCGATAAATTAACCGTACAAAATGGTCCATTCAACTGCTTTCCATACGACATGCTTTTCAAAAACAAATGGTTATGCTGCCGATGACTCACTTCTTTGTTCATACGAACGTTTTAATTTGAATTCATAATAGTGCTGATAAGACCTCCCTAGAGTAGTGATGTGAGCATTTCACTTGGAGGTGTCGGGTTCGGTACCCAGATATCTTAATTGTCTAACAACTTATATTATTATTGACGGCCGATTGGCGCAGTGGGCAGCGACCCTGCTTTCTGGGTCTAAGGCCGTGGGTTCGATTCCCATAACTGGAAAATGTTTGTGTGAATGTTTTTCAGTGTCTGGATGTTTACAAGTATTTATTTATATTTATATGCTTAAAAATATACTGTATATACTTCAGTTGGCGATATTCACCACCATTTTGGCATAGAAGCAATGCGCAACTCGGGTGTCGCTACGATGCATTCAGTCCCATCTGTACGAATATACCGAGCAGAGGCACTGGCACCACTCTCGTTCTATTTAAGATTGATGGTTGTAAAACTGTCAAAAATACTGGGACTTTTTCAAGACTATGACGAAGGGAATTCCCCTGGCATGGCAAAGACAAAAAGATTTAGGATGCGTTCCAAAATCAAATGAACATTAGATTTTTCGACACTTACTCGACGCTAGACCGAAACTGACGATACGATCAAACTAAAACGGCCCTCTTTGTGCTACAGGGGTTCAAAAGTCTTAAAAACCCACTGGTTTGTTGGCATATATTATGACCTCTTATCTTTTTTAATACGCAGCATACCAATTATACTATACATTGGTTACAGTAATATTTACTCCGTAGACAGGAAAAGTCCGTAGCCGACATATAAATTCTATTTTCGTTATTATCGACAGCGGAATTACGTTGAAGGTGTTTTGAAGAGAAGTTTCATGACGCACGTAAAGGTTAAACTTCATTGGGACTCAAATCACAAAGCGAGCCGATTAGGTAATATCTAAAGCACAGCATAACGTCACAGTGAAAAACTCAGGAATAAAAAAAATAAAAGTCATAACTTTTACATTTAATTGACATAACCTTTTATTTAGCCTATATATAGGTATATTTGTTTTTTTATACTTTTATTGAACTGTTTGTCCTGGCTAATTGTAGAAACGGCTGAACTGATTTTGATTGGACTTTCACATGCAAAACTCTGGGGTGGATGGTGCCTATTTTCAGGTACAGAAAAAACTAAACTCGTTTAGACGACAGTATTTCAGTTAAGTAGGAACAACAAGGACTTTTAATTGATTCTGCATATTCATGGGTAATATGCTAACTTTTCGCTCGCGCCATTATAGATTTTTGGCAAACAATTCGGGTTGTCCTTCTACCCCCTTGAGGGGCATGTACAACTTTGTACAGATGATTTTGTACCCCTGACAACGTACAAAAAATGGCATCATGATTATTGTATTTGAGACGTAAAATAGTAAAAACAGACAAAAAAACAACAAGCGCATTTGTAATATTAGGGATTAAATCAGCGATGATTCGGCAAAATTTGCGATGGCCAATACCATCCGATCGCCGGAAGAGAAGCCGGCGTATTCCCTGACACGGCATTTTGCCAAGATACAGATACGTCATTGCATCCAGATCTGTTTATGAAATACATACAAAATATACCAAGTAAACACAATACCATCTGGCTTGGTAGTATCGATGGCCGAGATTCATATTTTTATTTGTTATTTATTTATCTAGGTCCAACGGTAACGGTACTTAAAACTGAGAATTTAGAAACTAAATAGATTACTTTCCACGTCAATTACACAAATGTTTTTGTCCGTAAAAAAAATTATATTATAATTTAAAAAAACTTTCAATAAACATCCTTTTCCAGGTTCAGAAACGTAAATGTGATATTTTGGTGCAAGTAAATTGTTAATAAAGAGTAACAAAATTATTTTGTAGTTCCATTATATAACATTTTGAGATAGTGTTTTTTTGTCTATATTGAGCGTGTAGGGTAAGGATAGTGATTCAATGGATTGACATCTACAGAATGGCTTGATTCCATCCGCTCGGACATTCCGTGTAACATCCGGATTTGATTCAAAACTTTTAGATTTAACACCTGATGTTCCATTCACACGATTACAGATAACTCAATTTTACTTTGGCGTGAAATGTTATAGCCGTCTGTTATTGATTATAACATTTACGTATTCGATTTTAGTCTCGTGGTTGAATGAGGTAAATCAAAAAAGCGTTGGCGACTTGGATTTCAAAAGTGACGTTGTGAAGGTATCGAACAATTCGCGGGATACTTTCAAAAATAACCAACCGTGGCATCTAATTAGACATACCGTACTCTGCTAGCCCGTTGCCGTCTCATTATAAGCCTTAATTATATTGCCATCAACTCACTTGTGTCATATTTAACATGTAATGTACGCATCAATAATGCCATCTATGTGCCGTGCCTATTTGAATGAAGAAATATTTGACTTTGATTTATAAAAATCTAATTACATGAACTTTCCTTTTAAATTCATTTTAAAATTCAGCCTTTGCACACGACAGTATTAAACTTTGCTTTTTTTTTTTTGGTTGTTTTTAATTTTATTTTTTTATTTTCTCGTGTATTTCTTGTATTGTATATAAGTTTGTGCAATAAAGTATTCTAAAAATATTTCAGCAGTTTCAAATATTTCCATAACTATATCGATTTCACTGAAGTTCGGTATAATTAGGTGTAACGTAATTTTCCCAATACGCAAGAGTTACGCCATTTGATATTCTTATCATTATTTTGAGTAACACTTTTCTGAACCATACGACACATACCCGAAACGTTCGCCAGTTTATCACAGCATGCCAAAAAATTATGCGGCTTACAGTACCTAGTTATTATTTTAAAATGCTAATTTTATTACATCTTTTTCCCTAAAATAAAGGTTTTAATTATTAATACTCAACATGAAAAACAGTAATATTAGAATGATACTGTATCATCATCAATACTACTGATGATACTAATCATCAGTAGTAAGCGCCCTGTGCAGAATAAAATTATCAACTCTTTTTTAGAATAAGAGATGTCTTGTGTAACAATAACAGGATATTCCCAGTTAAAGGTAGACTAACAATTTATAGTGAACAATAAATTGTAAGAAAAACAGCAATACCAGCTTAAGATGTTACATCGTAAGATGCTGCAGCCAGTTTAACTAACCACTTATCTGTAAATTCCAGTTTTCCATTTCCTACAGTATGAAAAAGATTCTTCTAACAAAGATATTTTCTTACTAAACTGAACAAAATCCGTATAGGTCGGTTGCTTCAGACGTTAAAAAGTTTTTAGGACGAATAGACAAGATAAAAAGGCCCGAAAATCGCAAAAGCCACAAGAGACAGTTATTCCTGTACACAGAATAATTCTATTTACGTGTATAACGGAAATAATTATTTCTCCCTCTTGGTTTTTAAAAATAAACAGTTTTTTTGGATATTTATTATGTAATTCGTTAAGAAATATTATGTGAATAAGTATGTACTGTACAGCCTGCATTAAATTCAAAACTCAAACGTGAACTTGAATATTATGCAACATTAATTCATACGTAAATAAGTTGGAAAAGTAGATTGGAAATAAATATGCACTGCAAAAGACATTCTCCCTTTTATCAAATAACCTAACCTAAACTAACCGAAACTAACCTAACCTAACCGAAACCTCTTAACTTCCTTTTTTTGTTTTACTATGATTATACCTACTACTTTTTGTTTCCTGTGACAATATCAAGGCAAAATGTAGGAAACCATGTACATTTTTTGCTGCACTTTGTATCCTTATAGCTTTTTACCGATAGGTTTTTATCTATTTTCTTGTAAAAGACTTTTAACACTGAGATCTTAAAATCACAAGGACGAGTTGTTGGATTTTACACATTCTATCGTTGTATGGGTAGTGAAATTAATAGACCACTACAGAAGTGGCCACTTAACGTTAGCATGTCGGTCATTGGCCTTGTTGATTTTATGACGTTATTGTCGTTATAAATTTAAATTGATTTGCGCTAATTCATAGAGTTCAATACCATTGACACGCCCACCTCGATATAGTTTTAAATGAAATAGAAAACCTTTTTATGACACCAAAAGGTCAAGGCCCTAATTTATGTGGCTGTATGAACGGTTTTAACATAGGATGTGTCTTTCTAAACATGGCTTTAGAGACGTTCGATGTTCTATACTAGATTTGAATAAATATTAATATTATGGAGGGTTTTTAATTGCACATCCGAAAAACATATTATAGCTTCCTAGGTTGTTCCATTGGGGAAAATACCTATAGTAAATAGTCGCTAATATATTATGAAAACTAAGCTTAGCAACTTTACAATTATTAATTGTTAAGTCAACATCTCCTGAGGATGCTCCGGTTCCGGAGCAAAACATACGTAGAGGGACATTGCTGACGATCTGTTTGGTGTGAAGTATAAGGATTGAAGAAATTATAAATAACACCATACAGATTCTGCTGCTTTTCGCGGAGCATAGAAAATTAAGCTTAGTTTTCATAATATATTATGGATTTCCGCAAAGTAACGCGCTATTCAAAATAGTCGCTAAGTTAAATTAAAAAAAAAAATGTTTATGCAAAATAAAACTCCAGGCTACATTATTTTTAATAAATAAGGTATTCGTCATTATTTCTACCTAAATTTTGCCTAGACATTCTTAAACGCAGTAATAAACATAGTACAGGTCACGTAGTATCTCTATCTACATACCATTATAAAAAAAAAATCATAAAAACAAGCATAAAATACGCAATATCAATACGAAATTACATCACAACTTGTTGACGATAACTGAGATGGGAACGCAAAGGTCCCCCAGACGTAAAATGGCGTTTACTGCCACTAAAGGATACAACGATGACTTAGTAATAATCCCATGAGGTAATTACCATGTGTGACACGAAGATAAAACCGAGTTACGTCAGCTAACTAGTATGTAGAAATATTCTGCGGAAAATACGAGTAATATATACCTGTGTAATTTGTTCAATTCTCTAAAGCTATAAGTTAACACAATAGGTTGAAAACAAGATTTAGAACGCGAATGATCTAAACAATACTATATTTACTATATTCGTCTGTTATCGCTTTCACTTAAAAATCACGCCGACAAGAAAAGGATTATACACATAAATAAGCATTATAAATATCCAGCATATTATAATTTTATTCCGTTTTGCTAATACGTAGAAGAAATCTATTTAAAACACAGATCTTCGAAGCTCATAACTTTAAATAAAAATTACTACATACACGCATTTTGAAACCCCGACAATTTACAATTATTTTATGTTTTTGCAATTACTGATACAAAAATGGCAGGCATAAGCCAAAATATTCAAACCCCTTTGCGTTCAATTTGCGACTAATCACAAGACCGGCGCGACTCGTCATTACACGTAAAGTTATGTACAATTCCAATCATATTTTCCTTTATTTAAATCAACACATTATCATCATCATATCACCTTATTGCCGGCCCACTAAAAGGCACGTGTTTCCTCTCACAATGAGAAAGGGTTAAGGTCGTAGTCCACCACGCTGGCCCAGTGCGGATTGGTTTACTCCACACACCTTTGAGAACATATGGAGAACTCTCAGGCATGCAGGTTTCCTCACGATGTTTTCCTTCACCGTTGAAGCAAGTAATATTTTTAACTGCTGAAAGTGAAGTCGCAGTCCTACCCGCTGGGCTTTCACCGCTTCAAACAGACGCACAAACAGACAAATTACATTAAAAAAAAAATCCAAAGAAGTGAGATTGCATATAGTGATAAATTTTTTACTAAGAATCGGGATTGATGCTATTGAGTTACACAGATAATACGCTTGGCTATTATTTTGAAGAAAGAAAAATAAAAGCGGACATTACTTTAGCGAAGCTCCACCACGTTGACCTTGCCTTAACATCACCAGGAGATAATGAGCTCCGATAACTTTAAGGTGTAGAAAACGTGCACGTATAATGGAATATTTTGAACACAATAGTGTCAATAGTTCATGAAGCCAAGATGCTAAGATATATTTCTTACAGTTTCATAATATGTGTATTGTGTATGTGGGCTGCTTTGTTTGCTTGCCTTTAGTCTAAAACGCGATAAGAAGCTACGGAAACGACTAAATTTACATCTTTATTCTTCAACAGTCAATTTTGCATACGAGCCTTGAACTGCGTTGTCGTTGAGCATTACAGTGACGTTCTTGTTAGAACTCAGTATATGAATAGACGGCGACGTCACGCGACGCTGTTGCCTAACAACACAAATGGTTGGTTTCTAAACGGAAACACTGGGTTGCTGTTTGCATGAACGTTGAGCAATCAGTCATTCATGTAAAAGAGCGAAGGTCTTGTATGAAAACCTATACCAATTAAACGTTGTTTGATGATAATTAAGCAAGGAGGTTGATTAAATATAACCTCAGTGTACATACGCGAAGGTCACACAACTACATAATTTTTAAAGTGTACGAAGAGTTTTCGTTTTAAATCGAAGGAAGCACAGTTCTTTCGATTTTTGAATATTCCTTGTAGTCATAAATATTACACGAAATTACAAGTTTATGGTTGAATAAAAACAAGGGTATCCTTAAAACAAGAGTAAATACTCCTAGGCTAGCGCGTCCCATTTTTAATGAAAATCTTCATAATCTTATATTGTGGTCAAGTGGCTAGCTTGTTGAACTACGGTTCACCGGGTCTTAGGTTCGAATTCCGGGTCGGACAAAACCTTGTTAGATAATTTTTAGGTTTTTCTGTTCAAGAATTCTCAGTACCAACCTGAAGTAAGGAAATCGACTGTTATAACCGCGTGCCTCGGAGGCATGTGAAGTCCCGGTTATTCAATAACTTGTGATAACACTTGTTAAATCCCACCAATGGAGCAGCCTGGTGGATCTATGCTCTAACCATCACCATCTCGCCTACGAGATATGGGAGGTAAGAGAAGGCCTGACCCAGCAGTAGGAATTTAATAGGCTGAGGGTGTGCCAGCATATCACTCGATTATCAAATAAATAAATGTAACCGAAAGTAAAAAAATAGTTATATTTTAGTATTTAAGAGGTATTGGAAAACCGTTCCATAGCAGTTCTAACCTAACCAGATATTTAGTAAGAATTCCGTACGTAAATGTTTATAAAAATGATACTCAAATATGTCTGTCAACATCTATTTTAAAGCCTATGTACACGATGTCGTTTTTACGCGCAGACATAAATGTCATCAACTCATAAACCTTTGGATACGTTCATTAATCGAAGTTCCTTTGTCGCTTAGGTAATTCTACACTGTCGCAGTATACTATCAAACAATCGTATTATTTCATAAAATTAACTTCATTTATTGGATTTTGGCGCGTATTTGCTATGCAGATGCAACATTTAGCTTATTTGTAGATAACGCGCTCTAGTGCAACGCGCGTGGCCTGCACGGGCCCTTTTACCTCATTAATAACGACTAAATACGTTTGTCCTAGATTCAATTGTAAAAAAAAACTGGCTAAGTGCTAACAGAATCGTAAACGTAACATTAATGTGTAAACTGTTACGAATATCGTTTAACCAGTTAAAATAAATAGTCCAAAAAACGGTTTGCATGTAGTAATAATCAGAGTGTAGCGAATTCAGTTACGCGTTACACACTTACTATTCAAAAATATTACGTAATTTGCTCTTGGCCATTCTTAGGTTTTGGTTAAAATTATGACTTTGTTGGAGTTTAGTTGAGACGTAATAAATTATTCTTCTTTTTAACTTTCCGACTCTACATTTGACCAGATGTATGCGGGAGCTTTAAGGTTTTTTTTTTTAATAAACAGAAAGGAGCTTTATTATAGTTATATCCGATGGTAAGTGATGATGCTGCGGTGGGACGTGGTACGCAAAATATTCACTCTAGATTTGTAAGCAGGTACCTATATGATAGGTGGTGGGGAAAACGGAAGAACACGGAATTCCAGATCTTCGCTATAGATCTTATATTATCAGAAACGATGAAGCGCTTGTAGACGTGACGACTTTTGTTCCTTGGGATACCTTTGGGGCTTTAAATAAACGGTTTAAACTCCTTACAATGTTTTTTTCTTTAGTAAAAAAGAAATAAAAATTAATTATTTGTGTAGGAACGTTAGTATATATACTTATTTATTTAGTTTGTTGAGCACTCTCAAATACATGACTCGTGGTAAATTACCACGAGTCATGTATTGGAGAGTGCCCAGTAATTCGAGCAGAAAGGTGGATCTAAGCTCATCAAGCCCAGCTGTAAAGCGGGTAAGTACTAGGACACCATCAATTAAAAGTAGGTATCACTGATTAAGAAAAATTGTTACAATTACAAATAGCGTTTAATAAACTAAAGAGAGTGCTCAATAAACTAAATAAATAAGTATATATACTAACGTTCCTACACAAATATTCAACAATTCATCATAGCCAATCAAAACTGTCTCGCCATACAAGCTTTTCGTTTCTTGCAAATGAAATAGTGTTATGGTGAAATTTTAAATCTGATGTCGAAATTCATACTATGATGAAATACATGTGATCCGCAAAGTCTGATGCAATCCGGCAAATCATTAAAAAATGTATCGATATTAAAGTATATGCCTATAGATAATATCACTGAAGAGATTCTCATCGCATCGCATCAATAGTCTGATAGGTTTATTTTAACATTAAATGTGTAATTACAGAGTGATTGAATGAATGAATAATTATATTAGAGATTTAAAAATTCAAATTTATCTCTGGTTGGAGGCTTCAGCCGTGACTACCAAGCCGTTACCATCCTATCGACAAAGATCGCCGCCGCCGCGATTTAGCGTTCCGGTACGGCGCCGCTTAGAAACCGATCAGGGTTATAGGTTTAATACCCCTAACAGGTTAGCGCGCTACCACCCGCTTAATATATAAAGAAATCTAGTATTTTAATAAAACAATTAAATATAACGGAACAACGACGCATCACAGTATGATAAACTAACTAATCAAACTTCTTTTGTATCGATCAAAAAGTCGTATCTGAACTATTAATAATGCAGTAACTTAGTCAAACTATGATTCAACGCCTTTAGTTATAATTTTTGTAATTTTATTCGCGAATGACTTTTGCCAATGATTACAACAAAAACAAAGACGTGTCGTGCGATAAATTAATCACACTTCCTTTGTGTCGATAGTAACGTAAAGACTTCGATTTATTAGGTACACTGCAGTAGTAACCTACATAAACTATGATTCAACATCTTTAGTTATAAACAAAGTGTACTTATGTAATTTAGGTCGGCCGGTGGGAAGTTATGATTTTCACTGTTTTTCGCTTCCGGTATATAAACAATTAGTGACGAGACCGCGGAAATAACGGTCGGCCTTTGTTTAAACATTTAATTATATTATTGCTGTGACAATGAGAACATGTGTGTACTTATTTGCATTGGTGTCACATAAAAACGGCATGTTTTTTTCAACTACACTAACATATTTTAACGAACTCTCTGGCATAATATGTGCCTAAGCTATCTTTTTTTTAACTTTATTTTTTGAGATAACCTCTCTATAGTTGCAATCCACAATATTCCCACCTTAAATTAACTTCTTGTTTTTTAAGTTAAACGAAGAAGATCCTTACAACTTTGAGTTTTGCGACAGGCATAGCGTACATAACATAGCATAACGTCGGAATTGTTGGAAGTGTAATATAAGTAGCGCTGTGTTTTAAGGCAAAATATTACATAGGTATTGCGACGTTATGCAGCATTTATTTCCAAGGTCCTAGATCTCCCAAAACTACCTGAATGTGAATTAAATGCTTTATTTTTAATTACGTTTAATATATCATAATGATCCTTAGTACCCCAAACCTGGGAAAATTCTTATACAAGTCTATTTGGAAAAGGTGTTTAAAAGTCGACGGGGTATTACAGTAGGTTTCCATATAAATCTCAATTTTGTTCAACAACTTTAACTGAGATCCGATACATTTAGAGAAATAACTTTACAAAGAATCTATAAATTACTACGCAGTGACAACAATAACACAGCTGTGTTTACAGTTGGAAACAAATGAGGGCGCAGATTACTATGGCAACAGAAAAAGATAACAATCCTAATTTATATTAAGACAATAATTCACATACACGTTTTAACCCACACACATACAAGTCAAAGCATTATAAGTAGGTAGAGCTGTCAGTTTTTTTCTACAAAGCAACCTTTATAGGAAAACTGAAATAAACGCTATTTGTAATTGTAACAATTTTTCTTAATCAGTGATACCTACTTTTAATTGATGGTGTCCTAGTACTTACCCGCTTTACAGCTGTACTTGATGAGCTTAGATCCATCTTTCTGCTCGAATTACTGGGCTTTTAGGTCAAGATCTTTGCCTATTACGTGACGAACGAAAGCTTAACGTGCTGTCCGAGCCACAGATCTGCTATTAGATTAGGCTTAACTTTCACCAACCGACCTAGCGCAATGGTGAAAATGACTTTTCGTTAAATATATGCTCCTCCAGGATTTACTACTCAACCACTTCTTTTGGAAAACTAAAGAAAAGTGTATGGCAAATTAGTAATCAGAATATAAGGTAAAAAGTGACAAAAAGGTTAAAACGTTCGTTTTAGGTTTCTTTGAGAGAATGGCCTTAAAAGTACAAATTTGTGTTTGCATTGCACGCTTTAAAAGTGCCATCTATTTTATTAAAGAATTTTACTATTCGACTTAGATTTTTGAAAGCAAAACCGAACTGTATTTTTTTAATTAAACTTTGACGAGGTTACTTAAGTACCCATATTTTACAATTCAATCAAACTAACAACAAAGCTGCGTTAGTACATATTATTTGCATTCAGTGTCACAGCAAACGGTTTGCTGTATTGTAACGGAACACAAATTGTCTTTGAACGGTATTATTCCAGCTAACAAATAATTTATTACAGCTTTTGGGTTAACGGGTTTACTCATACAATTTGGAACTGTTGTAGTCATTTAGGGCATACCTTACTCTCGTTATTTGTATTATGCGTCATTATACATATACATAACGAACGATTTATTTTAATAAGTAAGTCGTTGAAAGCATGCTGTACGAACGTAAACTTCTCATGCTGCCCGTTTTCACTAACGACAGACAAGACAATGCCTAAGTATGTAACGACTCATCATAGAAGATATCTAGGCATACCTTTCATCAAACTATTTTCGCTAGGCAACTCATATAACCTAACTTGTCTGTGGTTCTTGCCACAAGGTTCGCATGGGTTTAAGGTCATTAAAAATGACCGAATTTATAAATTCAAAAATTCAGTTTCAAAAATGTTTTATTCATGTAGACCTTATTTATTACAGGCACTTATGAAGCGTTCATATATTTAACATGTTAGACTAATGTTAGTGGTGGTGATAACTGCATTCGTTAACTTAAAACTAAAGCTAGCAGGGTTCCAAACGCGCCCTGGTCCAAGAAGAGCCCAGAACTAACTTAGCCAGGTTTTATTTTTGCTATCACCATCTCGTCATATAGTCGTTAGACATCACATTTTAGGAGTTCGTGAAACGTTTTTTTTCTATAGCAATCACTTTAATCACTAGGCATCCAATTAGGGCGATTCCTAGGTCGAATAAAAACGGGCATTAGTAATTTTCACTGACACTTCAAAGCAAGTGACCTTTGCTACTCACCTGTTCGTAACTAATGATGCAATATAATATGGTAGCGGGCTTACCTATTTAGGGGTACATCAGTTATATAAGAATAAAATCCTAATCAGTTTTCTTGGGACATGGCACGGTTTTTGTCAGTTAGCCCCCGACGAAGTTACCAAAGTCTTTGGATTATTGATCAGATTATCGTCAAACCAGCTGTCAATTCAGTGCTACACTAATTCTTTAAGTCTTATTAATATCCTTAACTGGATTCACTTTGAAAGGTCCGTTCTATGATTTATTAATTAAGTTTTTGAATTTATAACATTGTAAACAGCATTTACAGCCCAAGTATAATGTTAAAACGTTTTGTTTTCTACTCATAATGATTGATTGCGATAGAACTGTAATCTTTTCTTAAAGTGAATGAATCCATCCCTTCTCATACTTCGGTTCATAAATATGTACTTAAGATCTTACATAGATAGGCATTTATACGTAAGAATGTATCTTTGACGAAAGGTTTCTTTATAAATTAATTCATGAGCGTTTATTTTTTAAACGGTAACATTTACGCTCGAGTTAAATTTCAATTAGAATCACGGTCAGTAGACACGTATTATTCACTAAAAAAGTGATTAAACGGGAAAACCTATGAAAATTAAGGGTAATTGTCATCAGGTTGGATTTTAGGTAAACGATTTTATTGAATAAAACAGTGAACGTACTCCATTTAGTGTAGGAAGGTCACGCGGAGACTGCAAAAAGCCTATTTTTCAGTTGACAATGGCATTGAGGTGAAATAGATTTTTTAACGAATTGTATGAACGGCTCTGTGAAGGGACCTCTAAAAACGGCAATAAGAAAAAAAAAAAAAAAACTGTTGGAAATTCCCAGCGTCTTAAAAAAAGATACAATTAAATCTAAAAGGAAACTAACAGATAAGTTCTCGTCTCTATGAATACACAAGCCTAATACAATAAATCACATACAAAATAAGACATATTATATTTCAATATAATTACATACATTTTAATATAAACATATTATGTACAAACATCCACCACCAGTAGTGTTAATAAAGCGTTAAAAATAACTAGATGATTAGTTGTTCTGTCATGTGTATTTTTGACGGTCCAAACAGTCGTAAATAAGTAAAATAAAAATAAAATATAATTTTAATTTAACAAAAACAACTGAATAAATAATAGATACATAAATAAATATTTTATGTACAGAAAACATTAGGAATTTACGTCAATAAGTTTAACAGGGGGCATTAACTTATAAGATAAATATAAAAAAAAACTATTTGTTTACATATTAGGTTAATTCGGTGATGATATTATTTATAGTATTTAAAACGATTCTTGTTATGGAGCATTTCGCAATGTGAAAGTAACATTACAGCACGACTGCGCGAGCGCAGGCGACGTCGGCGTAGAAAGTAAACTTAACGATTTGTTTTTGTTTATCTGCGGCGCATCATGTGGGCAGTAAAGATGTCATCGATATCTCACACGATAATATTTGCAAGCATTACCGTAAAAAGGGCCTTAAAAATAAACGTGGAATAACATCAAAATAATTATTCCGTGTTCTATTCCGCTCTGTCATTTGACAGGTGTTCGCTAACTATTCTGACGTTATGCCACGCTATGACCCAAAGACTTTATGATTTTTAATGTTGGCCTATCTGACCTATATATATTAAAATATAATGCCCGCGTTCTCGTTCCTCGTTTATTGCACAAATCCCGTGGAAACCGTTTGTTAATACTCTGATAAAAAGTAGCCTATCTTTCTCTTCGTTATTTTAACTACCTGTATACCCAGATCGAGTCGATTGATTGCTTAGTTAGGGCGTAATTTTTTTTTTAACGTAAATAGACTAGCGCTTGACCACAATCTCACCTGATGGAAAGTATAGATGTGACCTAAGATGGGAAGCGCTTGCCTAGGAGATGCCTATACTCTTGTTTTAAAGATACCCAGGTTGAAAGAATTAGAAAACACAGAACTTCGATGCGTTTCAAACCCCAGCCATCTGTATATGAAAAGAAGATGCAAAGCGCTTCGTGCTGGTTTATGGGATTATGACAATATAGGGATGAAAACCAGCTAGATGTCTTGTACGCAAGCGCAAGCAAACAAACATACTTCCGTATTTATATTAATAGTATGGATTTATTTTTTATAGTATGAATTTAAATTAAACTTGCAGTTTGCAAGTGATAACCATTTATATTCGGTGATTCGGTTAGGGTTACGTCTTCCGTTTCGCGACGACTGAGTTCTATCCCTGACACGCATTTCTTACTTTTCGGAATTATGTGCGTTTTTTTTTTAATTTAAGCAATAAAAATATCGCTTACTTTAACGGTGCCTGAGAGCCTTTTCAGAATTTCTCAAAAGACATGTGATGTCTACCAATCCACACTTGGCCAACGTGGGTGACTACGGCCCTCTTACATCCTTCTCGTTATGAGAAGAGACCCCTATAAAAGGCCGGTGATAGGTTGATAATGAAAACCAATGCTTAAAGCAGCGGCCATAATATGAGCTTTTAGGAGCGATTTAAATTTTCTAACTAAAACACCTTTTAACGCTTAAACGCTATAGCGAACCTCATTAGTCCGTCGTGGGTCTTATTATTTTCAATTTTATCACTTACTGGAAAGAAATACCCGTTTGTCGGGAATTAAAAACCCGTCATAGATAGAGGTTAAACATTTCCTTAATGTTATCTGGAGTGCTAATATTTTTTGTATTTAATACCAGTCATAAAAAACGCGACACATTGTTCAAAACATATGATATCGAGCAAGCTCATTTATTTATCAACTACCGCTTCAATTCGTCAATTGTGTGTCTACAGTAGAAATATAAAAAAAATCTGTGACGATAAAGTTAGCAAGTACATAAAACTATTGAATTCTAAACAATTTTATTTCTCTTTTAGCATCAGGTAATAGTTAATCTATAACTTTGATGCACAAGAGCATTAAAAGCAGATTTCATACGTTTACATGTATCATAAACAAGAACTTTATTCAGAGCATGAGCATTTTCCCAAACTGGTATCAAATAAGAAATAATTGCAATACTTAATAGTAAATAGTCATAATCTCGATTCCTATTCTGTCTTACTCGGTTTTTTATATCATCCCGTTTCGAAATAAAAAAACCGAACCGAATCGAATTCCGAAAGAAAAATAAACGAGTAAAATACGTAAGTCGAGCGGAGGAGCTCGGAGCTCCTTGATGCAAGACTAGTCTGAAAACTTTTTAAGTACCACGGCAGTATTTTAAATTAGAAAGATCGACTACAGTAGGGCCACCGAATGTAATTCAATATTCAGTTAAAAACGAACATTGTAGACATTTTCCAAGGTTTCCTTAATGCATCTTCCGCGCGAGGTGACGCGACTGTTTGGACAGAAAAGACCTCGGTGCTAACTCTTTTCCTGATTCTCATGCATACGACGCCCTTGACTGTACCAACAGTTTTTTACAGTACTTACTTTATACGTGAATTACAGTTTTTTCCAATAAAAAAAATAAAAGGCCAATTTTTTTATTAAGTTCTTGTGCATGTGTTTAATCTGTAAAAGAGCAATTTTTTTTAAACATTTTTTATTTTATTTTCTGTTATTAATTTTTTATAAAAAAATAAGAATCCTTCCCCCTTTAGATAAAAGGCTTTCAGTATAATAATGCATGAAAAACATGCTTCGATGTAAATTTGCCAAAAAAAATGGGCAACTTTGATACGGCATAAAAAACAAAACAGCAGTTATGTTAACTTCTGAGTTTTAATAATATAGAAGTGTCCGACTGCTATTTCGAAATAACTGCTGCTCATATGATAATTATATAAAAAGCATAACCCGAGCACAGAGAATTATTTTGGTTGAATTTTTTGAAAGATTGAATAGAAACAGTGTTTTAATAATACGAATAAATGTAGTTAAAATCACCACATAAGTAACTCACAGTGAACTCGTTTTTAGAGAAGTAGAATATGATACGCGGTCGAAGTCGCGGAAAACCACCATTCAATAAAATTAAATACAAAATCCTACTACTATTAAGTAATGCTTCTTGGCATTACCACTAGCGCCATCTAACGAACCTTCGTTGCATTAGCTCATTCAAGCCATGTGGTGTGCAGAGCTCGTTTACGTTAGTTGTTCTAGATGTCGCTACGGTCAACTAAGATGGTAAAATACTATTTACGTTCAGGTTACTGACCTTCATCTTATTTCAGTGTTTTTAAAATAAACAGTAAACAGGACGCAAATTTGAATCAAAACTCGATCACATTTTGTGAAGGAGTCTTTATTCTGTCCTTAGCCAAAAAGTAACGGACATTAACAATTGGTATGGTATTGAATACCTAAGGATTTATTATAAGGGACACCACACACCTCTTGGAAGGCCGTAAAAGTATAAGATTTATTAAGACTACTTGGCTCATATCCGATCATTAATAAAACAAAAGAAATAACAAAAATAACTATAAAAAAATAACTCCACACATGAATAGAAATAGGTAATTAAAATGTAGAAATCAGTGTATTTATATAACCACTAAAAACAATATTACGCTACGATAACACTATTTCCATAGCTGTGAATATTAATTCATGCAAAGATAGCGCGCAAAATATAAAACGTCACTCACACAACATAAACAAAACGACGCAAATAAAATACGAGTCGCGAATTATAGTGGCAAAACCACGTGGTAGTGCGACACGCGCGTTCCCCACGTGTTTATGAGTAACGTTGTTAGTCATATCGGAGAGGCTATTCGAGGTAATACCATTTATAGGAAATCGTAAATCCGGCGCGTTATTTTTTTTTCGGAAAATTTCACTGAGGAAAATTCTCCCGAGAGCCACGTCACAAATATACCTGTTTCGAAAGTGTTTCATCATCCTCAGTCTATAAATGTTTTACAGCTAGTCTGCTAGCCTCTCTCATAGATGTGGAAACTTTCATAAGATTTTTTTTTTTATAACTGTGTGTACGTTACGGTACTGTCACGGTATTATTTATAGAAATCATGTTGCGAATTGTGTGAGAAACTGGAGAAACACTTTTTATGCTACTATATATAAAATTAAATCACGCGATTTGCCTTAATCAAAAAATCTTTTCTAATGCCAAACTCTTAATTTATAAGGAAATTAAAAACGACGTGATATTGGATCATAGGATAAGTACAGCTTAATCGGTTATCCCACTGGTTAACTACATACTTTTAATAACATATTAACTGGCTTAAGCGATTATTTAGATTTGGGTACTGCACGTCGCTTCGTAAGTGTGGTATTTCCGTTCGCAGAAGCTTAAGGCTTTATAGTATCTATCACCTTTTAAAATAAAATCAACTACCGCTATGAATGTGGTTAGTTGTTTGAAAAGTGTTTGACTTTTACAAGGACACGCGACAAGGTTCAAAAACCTAAAAACCCGACCAATACTCTTTAAATTGCCGCTTTATTTCTTTACGTATTATTCTCGTCGTAATGGATTTGTAGATTTGATACGAAACAAGCTTTGTCGATGTCGACGAACTCTCGTTTATGAAAATTAGACTTCATTTGTTGTTATCCTACCTTACCTTAGTTATAGAAATACTTGGCATCGGAAAAAAACACCTTGTAGGTACCATATAATAACTATCCTTTGATTTGTTAAGACTTCCGCGACGTTCGGATCACAAATAGGTACACTCGTAACGTAACTCTTACAAATGGAAATGCAAGGATCTAAAATAATGGAATTTGTTGGCACAACGACAATATTTCATGAGGGTGAAAGTGGTACGACCTGTTTAGCGTGCGGATTACGCATTTCGCAGAGCTTTCCAAAGTACTTAGTGGAAAGGATAATCACAGGATTATACAGTAAACAGTTATTGAACACGCAAATCGTGCTTGAGTTTCTTTACTGCATGTACTTAAATATTATTGCCGTTTAGTTTCATACGAGGTATTTTCCACCGTCAAAAGTCGACGGACTTTCAGTGGAAGGATTCAGACTAATTTGAAAGCGACTGCGTGTTTCAATCAGGATAGATATTCTGAAGGCAGGGTAGTTCAATTAAACGAGGTATATTGTTTGTTTACATAATTCATCACCTGACTCTATTGACGACCCACTGCTAGGCAAAGGCCTCTTTTCTTAGAGAAGAATGGATACAGATAAGCTCAACCTATTGCCAATAGAACTTCACGGCTCATTAAGCAATCGATACATCTACGAATCTTCAATCTATCAACGATTTGATCACGTACGATACTCGACGACGACGATACTCCAAAAAAAAAAAAAGGAATGACATGGACGGAGGGCATGGATTTTTTAATTTCCAAGTTATATAATAAAAAATAGCAGGTATGAATAATTAAGCATCAGAGCAATGGAAGGCAGTCTCGGGGTACAGGCGTCGCAGGACCGTAGCATGTAGAAAATGGAATCCCCTACGAAATACATATACCTATTTCCTACAGCGGACGTGCGATGAGATAATTTGAATGACGAATCAAACATATGGCGTCCCTGTATCAAAACTGTTTCAACGCAAAAAAACCTCGCCCAACTCATTATCCTGAGGATGCTCCGGTGCGGATTGAAACGTGTGTAGAGAGTACATTGCCTAAGATATTTTGGTGTGGAGTATAAGTTTGAAAAAATTATAAATACAGATTCTCCTGCTTTTCGCGAAGTATATCAAATTTAGCTTAATTGTCATATTAAGTATATCATGGAATACTGCAAAGTAACGCCTGTTTCTTTTAAAAATAAACGCATTTTCTGTAGTCTGATTAGTTAGTTCATTTTATTTTTTGTACTTATAGTTGAATTACATATGCGTTTTTTTATTTGTGGAAATCGCGCTTTGAGTCGAGACAGTTTTGTTATTAAGTTGCGATATAGTTACGCAAAAAATCATCATCAACGTCCTATAACCGTCCACTGCTGGACTAAAGCACTCTCCCAAAGGAAGGGATTACCTATAATAGCCATGCTGGGCTGACGGTTTAATGATCGCAATAGGTATTAGTTGTAGTAAGTAGCGTGCACAGGGTTTTTGACCAGGGTATGCATAACGCATGGGCTTAGCATAAAATGGAAACATTCCCCTCCAATACGAGTTATATAAAATAATTTGGGTATGCAGTGCTTTTGGGCATGCATGAAGTGCACGCCACCGCTTGTAGCCCACAGGACGCTGCTGCCCGTTCTCCGTTATATTCCTTTAGTCGCCTCATACGACACCCGCGGGAAGGGTGCGGTGATAAATGCATTCTGTTCTGCCATCGCAACACTGCCACACTCAAAACATAACTACATAATATTTAATAAAAAAAGTTCTACAGATACAATGAGCGACGTCAGGGTCGCCGTGAATGCACTGAACTGTAGAAAGTGTGCACCAAGACAACTTTCGCGACCGAATTCAAGAGAAAGTAGTCCGGGGCGCCCCGCGCATTCATTATATCACTTTATCCGCCGACTATTATTATTATATAACGTACAAAAACAAATATAAATAAACAGCGCAGAGTTCCCTTTTATAAATAAATTAAACCTGTTTACGCGTACGTTATGCTTTCGCGCTTTCGTAACAGATTGTTGCTAAACGGAAGTTGGCGTACACCGTACGGACAAGCGCGAAGAAGGATTTTTTCCATCCAAACAAGGCAGAGCAAGGGAAGGCATGTATGTAATAAAATCAGTACCTACAGAGACATGATGTTACACTATATGATAGCGGGTCCATTGGGCAATAGGCATATTATTTTTGAAACTTGAGTGAGAACAGTGAGTATAATACACAAAACCACAATTTCAATATAGCGGATACGACAGACTCAGATTTGATATCAAATAAAACTTCTTATTGGTTAGATTACGCTATTCCATTTCCAAGATGTTAAGGATCCCAAAGGGATTTAATGATTCAAGTCCATTACCTTCCCACTCTTATTAAAGTCAGCATCAATTGTCAACAACAACAAAAAATATTATGAAAATTAAGCTTAATTTGCTATAGTCCGCGAAAAGCAGGAGAATAATTTATAATTTCTTCAATCCTTATACTGCACACCAAACAGATCTTCCAAACAGAACAAACAAAAATGATTGTCGCGGATAATAGAAAATAAAGCGTATGTAATGTTCATATATCAAGGACTATCGCAAAGTAGCTTCTACAAAAATATTTTTAACGGTTAAAAATTTACCGTCATTCCGCTGTGGTCTTAAAAGAGTAGGTAATAGGCAGATTTCAGTTTCTAAGTTTGACTTGTTATTAATAGTACTTTCGCTTTTCTATGGCAGAATCGCGGAAACGGTGCGGCGACCGTGCGCACCAAATTAACGTATCAATGTGTTAACAATTTTACACGCCTATTTGCAGAGCGAACAAAGGAAGGTCAGTACTCATAGTACATTTGCTCGCTCGCAACTAAGAAATCGTTTTCGAGTATTGAAAGATATTAACATCAGATTAAAAATAATCTTATTACTATAAATTTAAAGCTCAGATTTGCCTACGAAACTTCGGCTTGAGCTTTTAGCTTTTTTTCATTTGTGAAATAAAATACATAGGTACGGGTAGTGACTCTAAAACGCGTGAGATAAGGCCCATTTTACTTATTACTTTTTATGAATACAAATTTTGTACTAAGGCTACTGAACGTTTCGCGATGCATACAAATGAAGAATCTGTGGAGACGACTGGCTCCTTTATGTGTACGTATGAAATCACAAAGCGCTGATAGCTTAAATGTTGGCGTTCCTTTCGGGGGGGACCGAGTTCGATCTCCGGCAGGCAGCTTTATCTTTTCGGAGATATGTGTGTTTTAAGCAATGAAACAAACAATTACCACATCCATGCTTGCTTGAAAGGTAGAGGAA
The DNA here is from genome assembly GCF_905163445.1 of Pararge aegeria. Classification (NCBI taxonomy): domain Eukaryota; kingdom Metazoa; phylum Arthropoda; class Insecta; order Lepidoptera; family Nymphalidae; genus Pararge; species Pararge aegeria. Next base: position 9,137,799 of record NC_053192.1, on the reverse strand, counting down.
AATTGTGAGGAACCCTGCGTACGTGAGAGTTCAAAAAATTCAAAATTCATTAATTTCAAGTAGGCCTAATATAATAGATGGGGCTAGATGGTGATGTGTGTATTGTCGTAGTATATTTATTTATCATTATTAATTTTATTTATTTATAAGCACTTTTGAAACGTCAAGTCTGTCTGTGTGTAGTGACTCTACCACCGGTTCGGAAGGGAGATTCTATCGAGAAGAAGCCGGCAAGAAACTCAGCAGTTGCTCTTTTCCAACATTAACAATTTACATTTTACATTTCAAAATTCATTTTTCTATCTTGTGAGAGATGAAAGCGGAGCCGGATGCTTCCAAGCAACCTTGTCATTAAGAAATTCATCAATTGTATAATAACCTCGCTGTAATAAATGTGTTTTAACACATTCTTTAAACTTATGCATTGGTTGGTAGGTCCAAAATTACCTTAGGAATCATATTATAAAAGCGTATACTCAGTCCCACAAATGACTCCTGCACCTATCGTAGACGATATGATCTCCATAATGTTCGATAAAGCGTCTGGAGTCTACCTATCTGCACTTGGCTAGCGTGGTGGACTAAAGACTTCCAATTCTGAGAGACCTTTACCTTGCAGTGAGCCGGTAATGAGTTGTTGATAATGATAATGAAATCACGTGTTCAGTAATTTCGACTGAATGAAATGTGGAGAACCCGTTATTCCTTTAAATAAACAATAATCTGCTATAATGAAAAACTAACTGTTGGCAATGAATTAATCAGCTTTTATATAAGGATATTTATAAATCCCGCCGGCATCCGTTTCTCCTGGATAAAAAGTATCGAATGTCCGACTCCGAGATGCGTGCTACCTCCATGTTAAGCGTGGAGGCAGGATCTCTGTGCAACCGTGAGTAAGCAGATAAATTCGCTGCCGGCGGTAATGGATCGATATGTACAACGGAATTGGCACCTTTGTCGCATCAGTCTCTATTCGAAGCTGCGTCTCTCCTATGTAGGACTTTGTCTACCAGTGGATTTGTAGCAGTATTTCTTATACAATGAGAAAATTCACTTGTACTCTTAAGAAATTATGATGATTGGAATATAATTTTAATTACAATTTGATAATATCTTTCAACTTCTCAATGATATGTGTAACGTAAGACCTATATACAGAGCACGACGGCCTTAGCGTAGCGGGGAGTCGTCATCGCTGATCTCATAGTGACAACTCATGTTCTAACATATACAAGATCGTGTGTACCATATGTATATACTTGCTATGTGAAATAGTAAGTACATACAATTTATCTTGATACGAAATATTTACTATTTTGAACAAAGGGCTTGCTTAATTTATAAAAGTGCAAGGAGTTCTGTTCCCATTTATGGGATGGCTCTGCTAAGTATCAGCTTGATGCCCTGGATTTTGTGGATCGCCGTGCTAGAAGGCTCATCGGTGACCTAGCCAATAAAAAACTTCATAGTTTAGAACGTCGTCGCAAGGTTGCCTGCCTTTCGGTATTCTAAAGGATATATTTCGGAGTGTGCTCAATAACTATTTGATCTAGTTCCTCCCTCGCCTTTTTACTATTGAACCGTGAGGCACCGTAAGGATCTGCATCCCTACATGGTCGATATACCGCGGACGCGTACGAAGCGCTTCGCATCGTCGTTTCTGATCCGCACCCCTAGGATCTGGAATGCCCTTCCAGCTTCCATTTTCCCCAGTGCCTACAATATGAGTACCTTCAAATCAAGAGTGAATAGGCATCTTCTGGGCAAGCGCGCTCCACCTTAGGCTGCATAATCGCTTACCATCAGGTGTGATTGCAGTCAAGCGCTCGTCTATACACTTAAATTAACATCCATAAATGAATACTTATAATTCTGAACAAAAACGTCAACATTAGGACCTACACTTCCAAAATGACAAATGCCGTAAGGCCTTTTTAAGTATATAAATATTTAATTGCGCGAAGTTCATTTCGTACATCAAACTTTGGACCAATAAAAGCAACAGTCTGCAATTACTTTCAGATTGAAACCTCTTAATCATTAATATATTTCATATGAATTGAGAGAGCTTTGAAGGCACTGTAAACTTTAAAAATATTTAGTTTTTTCCTTGATTTTCATGGGATACGACAGATCGTGACTAAAGCTGTGTACCACAATATATACTCTTTATTTTAAGTCTAGACCTACCAAGGCACGTCTATTATTACTACGTATATTAGATTTTATTTCGGAGATTTATTTGGAGATAATAAAATTCTTTAGGTATAACATAATGAAAACGACACTACGTATTCTAAATTGGTTAAGGGCTTCATCTTTAATCGTTTAGGACCATCGTTTATAAGTATGTGCGACTTTTGAAAGGGCTTCTAAAGAACTACATGAGATATATTAATATAGTTCTTTTAAATGTAATAGGTTAGGTTAGATTCCCGTGTAAGCCCTATTAAAATAAAGAATTTTGATTTTTAATATATCCAAATCTTAAATTACTTATTATGTAACTAGTACGTAACTATAAGGTACATATAATATAGCTGCCTCGAGCTAAACCGACGACCTTACATTAGCCATTGTTAGCCGATTATTCGTCAATCGGCCACGTTTGCCATCATCTTAATGACAATGTATAAATACAAGGTCTTCAAATAATGATTGTTCTCTTACAACTTTAATACGCGAGATTAAACACGTAAGTTTTAGGAATTATATTGTGTAAGATTATAATTTCATCGTTTAAATATAGTAATTATAGGTATGTTACATATGATACCTGGGTAGGTACTTCAAACTGTCAGATAAGTATATCACTAATCATAACTCAATTATCTTTCGACCATCTGTGTCCCGCGGTTCCACCTGCGTTACGAAATTCGTAGCGTGATGTTTTACCGATGTGAGGTTGCGCGATAAAAATCTCAGATCGAACACATTCTAATATATGTCTATATGAGTAGTATGTATGCTGAAATTGTTTGTTTGAAATCTGGCATAGCAAGCCCTCAGTAAAACTGTCTTAAATTGCATTTCGTTCTACTTTTACTAATGTTATTACTTTATGAAGTAGAATTTTAATATTCATGCGGCCATCTATCATTCCGATTATTTTATAATTTTATAATAGAACATAAAATGGAGATGAAACGGAAAATCAGATGATTAATCAATAATTTATTCATATAACTGGTAATATAACATTATTCATTTTATACAACACAATAAAACTTATTTAACAGTACAGAATTTGACTTCAAAACAATCATAATAAACAAATAATGCATCACGCACTAAGTTACATGTATTACGAAATTGTCTTGTTAGTTCTACCTACGTGAGTTACACAAAGAACTGTACAAATATAACATATGTTGGTTTACGTAACGACAAATAGGTTGCCAATTATCATATAACCAGGAAAACGTAAGAATTTGCTTCGCACGCCAAAAATTTTAATGTTAAATCGCCATACACGATATTATAACATTAATTAATTATTATTTATTAAAGTCAAAGTCAAATATTATTTTATTCTAATAGGCACATAATACGCACACTTTTGGTGCATACATTATAATATGTAAAATATACGCATATAAGTGAGATGATGGCGATAACTACATTCGTTAACTTAAAGCTACGAGGGTACCGCGCTCCGGTCTAAGAAGCAAACAACAAAATCAGGCAGTTATTTTTTTCTCACATTGTCATTTAAAACTATTTAAGAAGCAACCTAGTGTGAGCAACAACCCTTGCAAACCCAAGCTTTTATATCGTTAATGCAGTCCTTTATATCATAATAGGAATTCTATAAGCTAACGTTTCATACAAACTTTTAACTTTTTAGGAGACAAATCCAAAATTTTGATTGGTAGTTCATTGTAAAACTATTTTCATAAACTATTGCCCCGTGCCCGCGACTTAATACACATCTGTTTCGGTTTTTCATAAATACTATGGGAACCATGTTCTTTCCAACATACAAGCTACATCAATGCAAAAATTCGCCATGATTGGTATAATAGCGGTGAATTAGAAAAGACAATGTAAAATGGAAAAAACTAAAACCAGTTTTATTACTGTTTTTTGTGGTAACATTCGCAAAAAAAAATTGTGTTTAACCGTTCTTAATGAGTAAACGTTGAAGGTGAATAGCTAGATATAAAGAAACTCTCGAAAATGTAATTTTTCGAGTATCAGTCAAATAGTACACTTGCAAAATATATCATCTTCACCTTAACATTAGAATCAACTTGAAAATCACAGATTAATATTTTTAATCTTATATCATTATAAAATGACGTGCGTACATTCGTTAGGAAAATTAAGGTACAGTTGAATGTGAAAACTAGTGTTAAAAGGGACTCAGTTTTCTAAAACCTGTGAAAGATATCGGGTAATTTGTGACTATTTATTAGACTTATTTAAGCCTTTTTAATTCTAAAGTCTGGAGTCTTAAGTTAAAGAAATAAGGTTAATGCGATTTTTTTTTTACATATGAGGCATCAAAAACTTAGTCTAAAAGGATTCACGCTCCATTCTTATGTTTTTAGAGCAGAGTAGTGCACATTGCACAAAGTTTGGTCAAAATCTTTCGTCGCGTTTCGTCAAAATTTAAACCAACTTTACACGAACGTATCCGCAGGTATCTGCTAATGACATAATCAAGATATTATAGTTATCTTTAAACGAAAATAATTTTCCTAACATGGTCACACCTCCATGCGTGTTCAATACAATTAATCCTTATCTTTAATCAGCTATGATGCAATTTTACTGTAACGATATTATTTAGATAAAATAAATAACCTGAGATTGGTATAGGTATTTGAGAAATTAATGCTTATTATACGCAACTAGCCCGGAGTAAGGAAATTGGTGTGGTCAATCCCTGTACCTCGGAGAGCATGTTTAGCCGAAATTCCCATCACTAACATGTGGTAAAAGTCGTTAACGCCCATCAACCGACAGATCAAAACTCTTATTCTCTCACTGTCTCTGCTGTGAGAGGAGGCCTTTGCCAGCTGTCCTAATTAAATAAATAAATAATAAATAATAAATAAATATACTACGAACACATCGCCATCTAGCCCCACAGTAAGCGTAGCTTGTGTTATGGGAACTAAGATGACTGATGAATATTTTTATGAATAATAAACATAAATACTTATATATACAGATAAACACCCAGACACTGGAAAACGCTTATTTTCACTATTGTTCTAAGTATTTATTGCTTTTTCATTTTTCGGCTCATCGAAAAAAATAATACTATACGTGTGTTGATGGCAGGTCAGAATACAGTTGACATCAACTCTCGGCCCCCGCGGGTCAACAAAAGTACTGGGCAACTTAAGTTAACGACGGATTACGGGAAGCGATCTCTGCCATCTACTGCGATCACCAGCCCGTCTGCCCAGGGTATACCCTCTCGTTGGTTGAGAGACATTTAGTCTAGCGTCTATTGATTGATCAAATACCATATGCAAAATTAAACTTAACTCTCATTTTCATCAAAAATATAATATATACCAAAAAATAGGCTACATTGTTAATTTTATCTATTCTGTAGACTATAACATTGGTGACGTCACTGCGCGTGCCTGACAACTCGGTCGCCGTGACGTTCTTCAGCAGAATTTAATGAGCCATTGTATTCCTTTAACAACAGAGTTAAGCTGTGAACAAAAAATTGTACTTCAATGATAATCTAAACCAATTATAGCGACTGAAGAAAGATGTGTTTTTTACTAGCGATCTGATTTAATTTTTACGCTCATTACTGATAAGATATGAATTCTTGGTTGTCAGTTGTATCTATGCTTCCTTTACAGATAAGAATACCAGAATGTAAAAATAAATTATATATATATATATATATATATATATATAATAATGTTTATAATAACCCCTTCAAGGGATAGTTGAAATAAAGACGAAATTGCATTTCTGCGAAAATACAAGAAACAACATTTCACCTTCACTTCATTCGGGTCTTTGAAAAAAAAATTTTTTTTGTTAAAACAAACTCTTATATATATTTATATATTTTTAAATATCACTTATGACTGTAAATAGCACTGGTGACTTTAAAAAGTTTCGATATACGAACTCGAGAAAAGATTCAGGTTACATAATACTAGTGCGATTTTATCCGGTTTGTTGCTTTTAATAAGTACTTCAGCAGTACGCATTTACATTGGAATATATATGTGTAATATAAGAAGCACCGAAGACGATATAACGTACCAGCAGGTGAGATTGCAGTTAAGAGCTAACCTACAATAAATTAAAAGAATACGGAGGGGCCTGTCAATTTTAAAAACACCATATATAACAAGCTGAGATAAGAAATAGTTATTGCTAAGTCGCGTATATAAAGTTATTCAATGTAAAATTTAATTACAAAGGGTAGGTGAATGTCGAGTCATACCGCATACAGTATCAAACTAAATATATATGTGTCTATATAACATACACAGTGAACATAATATATTATGTGCGTGTGTTGTGAGATGAAAGCTACTCTTACCGTATAACATATCGACATTATGATTGTCAAAATCAACTTAAAGTTATTAAAATATTTTGAATAGCATTTATATTTAATAGTTTTTTAGGTCCAAGGGCCATAAAATTACCATAAATCTATTTATGTAGATATTGAATCTACTTTTATTCCTTTAGACATAGAAAGATTATCTCTCTCGAAAGACGGTCTAAAACAGTTCCTTAAACATATAAAAACGCTTTATTTTACACAACCATTAGTTTATCATTATCGCACTTAATATAACCGAGATAAGAAATAGTTATTACAAAGTAGTGTACCTATATAAAATGTATTCAATGTAAAACGTCATTCCGAAGGGTAGGTAAAGGTCTACAAAACAGACCGCGATTACAATATTCCACAATTAATATTAATTATTATTATATTATATTGTATTTATTTATACTCTTTATTGACACCATTGCAAACTTAGGAAAATAAAGGAAGAGGGAAAAAAAGATAAGATAATCCCATTTGTAGTTTATATATATATATATATATTTAATAATCTATGAGGTGACATATATCCTAACCGAATTAGATAACGATGATTTTTAAAATTTACTCTTGAAACAAATAAAATATGCACTAAATTTTTTTTTATCGTTTTTAGCCATGGTCCCTAAAATGTCTAGTAACCTTTCTTTGTGTAAATCGAACGTAATTTTACTGTGCCGTTAAGAAATGTATAAACTTATATGTGTAGTCCTCATAGTCCTACAATACAAAAATAAAAAATTGAAAGAGAGGAAGACACTTCTTTGCTTTGGAAGTAATTTTATAAATACTACCAATTATTGAGTAACCGCTATACTGTGACCATCCCAACTATAAATAAAGAGAGATATAAAAAGTCAAGGCTTGTATAACTACTGCCTGTCCCACTGCCCCATTATCCTACTAATATTATAAACGTGAAAGTTGGTGTTTATTTTTTGTATGGTTATTCTTACAAAAAATAAGTACTGAATTTACAAGAATTTCGCGCCGATGAGCTAAAATATAGCTAAAGTTTGCCATTAAAAACTGCCTTGAAATGAGTTTTATATTAGCTACGCCCGTAGTGTCCCCCGTGATGTGCCAGCTTGTACACGGAATTGTAATAAAAAACTGCCTGTACAGAATTATTCAACGCGGGTAAACACGCCGGGCCTCGTTAGTTATCCATATAATTAATCAATATTATTCACGCCGACGTAAGACGTTTCTTTCAGACCTTCAAAATATGTATTGAATTAATCATACATCGAGCGTCTCGCGAATTTCCGGATGTTACGACTTCGAAGAATCCTCGTGGGAGACACATGCTTTTTTATGGAATTACTATACGTCAATGGCATGCGTTCTATATGTTAGGAAAAAATATATTATGTCGCCTATCATGAATTACTGAATTGAATTTATTTTAATAATTTGTTTATTTTTTTTTTGTTTGAACGGACTTTCGTCGTTATCAGTCGTATTTAAAAAACGATGCTATTAATTTTCCTATAAGCATTTGTAAGTACATTATGTACCTATAACTTTTTAGGCATAAATGATTATTTTATATATTGTATAAATTCAAGCTATATTGATGCAATTAAGTATAGGTTTAGTATTTAAGGTTGAGAAATAATGTCGTAAAATACACGTTTTAGGATTTATAAAAATACTGCCCTTGAGGGGTTAAATAGGTAATAAACTTTTGTTTGTTACAAAGCGTTAATCTCTGGAAGTACCCGAGTATTTTTATGCATTTTATATCTAGTTATTGAACAGTGTATAAAACACTGTTTAACATCACGCTATGACGCTTAGCAGCCAAGCAAACAAAGTAACAGCGCGGGAGAGCAATGCGACGCGGTGGCCCGACCCACCGCGTCGCGTCACGCTTTTTGCGTATAATAAGCTTACTAAAAGGAAACTTAATAAAAGTTGAACGCGGACGAAGTCGCCGAATAAAGTACGTAATAATTATATTATTTGCCGTCTGGTGATAGCAGATCAGAATCAATTGTCACCGCCCTCCTCTTCCCTCGGGTATCGTACGACGCGACTAAGGGAAAATAATGAAGAACGGGAAGCAGCGTCAGCTGTGCGAATACCAGCACAGCAGCATCAGCTGTGCGAGGACTTTACTCCAGCAGTGTACCGTTACAGACTATTGATGAATAATAATATATTAAATTCAGGTCGGGAAATTTTTTCAATTGGGAAGCCTGTCAGAGACTATTACTGTCAGTTTACGCACACAACGTTATTCTCCAACTAAAAATGTCACTTTTTTTATTCTTTATTGCTTTTATAAGTGATTATAAATAGACAAATGTTGAGAATAAACACAATTTTTAACACTCATGATATTTTTAAGTCTTTTTATTATTTAAATAAATTAAAAAAATGTTTAAAAAAGTTCTGTCTTGGACGTCCGTGTGTCTGTATGTGCGGATCCCGTATCTTGTGGTCACGATAACGAGCGAAATACTTCACTTATCGAGTTGGTTTTTTTTTGTTTACAGGCTTCAGTATTTTGAGGAATAGAAGCCTATTACTTTTCCAACTATTTGTGTTTAAGAAGGATTATCGGCATCGTGGAATCCTTAAGTGGGACTCCTGTCAAATTGTAGACAGCGTTTCAGTTCAGTTGCTGGCTATTATAATTTTTTTTATTAATAACTTTTTTACTCTACATTATCTAAACCGGAATAAAATTACCAGTAAAAAAAACTACGAAAGAAGCGTATTTAATCTTATCAATTTGAATTATTACGCATTAAATTTTATTGTGACTAAATCATACCATCGAATATAGGTATTATCAAGTGTGTCAGTGTTCTGTATTGGCATACAACGATATTTGCACAAATGCGATTGTTGAATTCTTAATATATTTTGTTAGTTTGTAGGTCATTATAAAATGCTATAAACTATTATATGTCAAGTTCTATTCTACTTTTGTAAAGGTGAGCGAGGTGTAAGGACAGTCACCTTAACTGGGTGGGTGGGATTAATGTTAATTTAATGATATTGTCAGTCAGTGACCCTGTAGAAGCTACAGCTGTAATTCCGTTAAATAGCAGAAAAAGAAAATTTATAGTACAATGCAATGCACCTACTCTACATATTGCACATAATAATAATTTAAAATTAATATAATACTTATTTTGTTGTATTCAAATATTATGCTAATAATAGTCCCTTTTATGAATATGACAATAATAGGCATTTGTACCTAATTATTTTTTTAAATATAATTGAAATATGCGAGACGACTCGCATATTTCAATTATATTTAAAAACCTAACCTATTTCAGGCAATAAAAGGAACGTTGGAAATGGGGTTTTATAGTTTTCATAATAAAGGTCAACTTCGGTTTTTCCTGAGATCATTATCCAAATTTGTCACTAAAAAATACGCAGTGTCAATCAAGATATCAGCTGTGTTTACATTAAATGTCAAATAGGGTCACGCTATTGCAAGAAAATTAGTGGTGTTCTAGTATACCCTTGGCCAACAGTAGGTATGTAGTAGTTGTATTTTTATCATTATAATATTTATCTTATACAAATGTTAAGCTAGGTGTTTTTGTTTTAATAAAGAAGCTCGAGATTGTCATTGTAGAGCTTAAGAATCTCTTTTTTTTGTCAAAATTCATTTAATTTCCCAAAATTGATCCTACGTTTTGCTGATTCATTACGTATCTCCTTCGAAAGATTCAACTTTTACGGCTTACTCTACGGTACAAGACAGTTAGAAGTCGGGGTAGTGAGATTGCGATCTGGCTATGACGTATGGTAAACGGCCAATTTTTTCTTCCTCTTCTTTATTTGTTTAAAAGGTTTGCACCACCTAAAATAAGAACGGGGGACTCAAAGCCTACTTCAGAAAGTTACCATTTTTACTATAACTATATAAAGGTAAAACAAACTGTAGCGAGGCCTTCGAGATAAGGTAAAGGTAAGATTATAATTCCACGCCATGAAAAGGGTTATCTTTATCTTTTTCACGAACACGCAAATGTTTATTTACATCTTTCATCTTTATCTAGTTTCACTGCCACATTGTCACTATCATATCTTTAGACTTGTGTTTCACCTATACGTTTGACAAACATACAGTAAATTCCCTTGATTTGTGCCCGTGAGGATGGTTTTAGGTAATCTTAATTTAGATTTAGGGCATTGTTTTCCAGTACCTACATTAAGTTAAAAAAAATTAAGTCCAATTCTTGAGGATATTTGTATGTTCCGTGACATGATCAAATTAATTTAAGTAGTCATTTTTGTTTTGGTGCCGGGTGATGACGGTAAAACAGAATACAGTTGTCAACACCCCTTTCCCGCGAGTGTCATCCCCAAAAATAATATAAATTTTTGATTCGATGGAAAAACTTGCATGACAATACATTCAACATGGTTTCTTTAGGTCATGTCTAAGTTAGTTAACGAGCTTAGAATGTATTCCGACTCCGACGCAGTTAGTTAGTAGTGTATTGAAATCTTAACAGACGGATTAAAATCAGAATAGACGGATGTTATGTTGTTAGATTACGAAAATGTGTAAGATTTTCAGGAAATCGTTGATATTTTATTTTATTGATTAATTTTATTGCTGTAGGTTTGCACCCTATAAAGAACAGACAGGGTTTTTTAGCCTAGGTACTGCAGGTATATTCAAAAATATACTTACATACTATTTTTACGCCAATTAAGATTTTTATATGAGATGCTTAAAAGGCCGTGGAGATATTATATCTTATCTTACAAAAGTCAACATGTAGCACACGGGGGTTGGCAACAGTGTCCACACAAACCGCAGTAAATTGAGTCACGAGTATCATCATGAAGCATACAGCACGGACAGATCAACCGTGACGCGGCGTGACCGTGACGGCGTGACGAGACCTAGGGCAAGCGTCCTCGACTCCGGCCGACCATATCAAACAATTTGTATTGCCGCTAATCACACTATTATCACAGAGTAAGGATAGACGAACCGACTTCCGACATCTAAGAGTTATTGTGCTACAAGTTTGGGGCGAGCAAAGGAAATTTATGACCTTTTTCACTAAACCTAGGAAACGCTTGCATCGGATGACTGACTTGGGTGATGCAAATTGGGGCTTGGACTGGGCCACACTGCTTTAGTACTTACGTCCATTTTAACACCTCCAGCAAGGCTAACGAACCAAGCACGGGAACAGGGTATAGGTGGAGTTTACCCCCGTTTATTATTACACATATATTATTTGGATAATATTTCCACTTGTGCGCCAGTCCTCTGAGAGTTGATAAAGCTGTGGGAGACGATACATTTTTATCCTATCCCCAGGGATATAATTGTCTCCGGCCTGTACTAGCCCTGCACATGTTATACAAGAACTATCAACTACCCCCTCGCTTTTTGCTATACCTTGTATCATTTATTTTCCGGTTGTTCTGTGGTAGACTTGAGGATACAAATATTTGCTAATAAAAAAAATGTGTCCGGACAACTTATTTGCATTGCAAATATTACGAGCAAACAAAATCGAGTGGAATTCTTTTAAAATACGTTACACCTAACGGTATCTAAGTAATAATATACATGTTTTAATGAATACTAACAAGGTAAGGTCCCTAACCCGAAAATATCATGTAAAATCCAGATCGAATTTAAATAAAAACAAATGTTTTTTTTTTTTTGCATTGTATCAGAATTGCGATTGTGATTGCATCAGAAAGACAATTAGGGATTTACAAAAAAAAAACAATTCAAATTCAAAATTCAAATTTAAAATTTATACCGGAATCAGACAAACCGAATCTCTACATAGTATAAAACAGTAACTTTTCGCGTCCGTCTGTTTATCCGCTAACTCTTCCATCCGATTTTAATTTGGACTACACCATCGGTTAGATAATTTTTCACAGATTGTTTATATACATAGTAATGCCTAATAAAGTTATTTGCAAGTATAATAAAATACACTACAGTACACTATTAGACTAGTCTCTAAACTAATCCGCTAACTTAAAATGGGTGTGGCAGTTTTTTATCATCCCCGTATCAAGTTCATAACATGACCTTTTTCTAACCCTTGTGTATAAACAAAAAGCAACTATTATTGGCGTTTAAAAAAAAATGAATATTTGTGTCTATGTGCTATTTAGACTAGTCTGGAGATAGCACATAGACACATCTTTCTCTCAACATAATTTCTAGTTTTTGCGCAAATCAGTTCAATCTTTCTAAAGTGATTGAGGAACAAACATCCATCAAAACATTCGCATTTATAATTTTTTAGCTTAGCCCTTGACTGCAATCTCAGCGGTTGTTAGTGAGCATGCAGTCTAAGATGGTAGCGGGCTAACCTGTTAGGGAGTATGGCAGTTATATTCAATACCGGTTGTTTACGCGACAACTAACCGGAACGCTGAATAGCTTTGCGGCACGTCATTGTCAGTAGAGTGATAACTAGCCACCGCCGAAGCCTCCCTCACCAGATAAAAATGTATTAGTATAGATAAATCGGCTCCAACGATTTTCATGAAATTTAGTATTTGGGGGGCGATAAATCGATCTAGCTAGGATTCATTTATATTGGAATCTCGGAATCATTTATATTGGACATACGACTATTTTTTTAAGTCGACTCATTTGCGGACGAAGTCGCGCGGGTCCGCTAGTTATATATAATGTGACAAGCGAGTGTTACCGACCGCAACAGCTTGTAAGTATCAATGATATCCTAATCCTTTAATAATGGTTATAAATCACGATTGATGTACGATAACTGACATTATATGTAAGTATATAGCGATTTATTTGTGTCCGACAAAACGGAACTTGTTTTCCTACTCTAGTTTAGTGATAAGCAAGTTTCACTGTGGATCACAAGGTTTTGAGTAACGGTTAAAGCATACATTCTTGTAATTTTGGAATTTTGGCAAGAAATTAGTACCAGGCCGGTATTAGGAAATAAACGATGTCCATGCCACGTTATACCATCGGTCTCGGTTTAGTATAACAGACATATGATGGTAGTCAAAGCCCACCAACCGGTACTTTAGCAGAGTGGCGGTGGTCTCAGCACTAAATCCTCCTCTCTCCAACAGTGGGAAATGAAAATTCTGAATTTACCTATTTAATTCAAATGTCTAGTGTATGTTTGTAGTTACTGTAACACCTATTTGGAAGGCAGATTTAGAACAAGTTGATATTAATCTTAAGACGCCTGTCCTGATGAAAAGGTCAGAAACGTATCGATAAGGTGACCGACCCCGGTTATTCCGGTTGTTTATCGAAATAAGTTTTCTCGATTTATAAAATTGATACCATACACCTAATACCGTCTAAGATAGAATGGTCTAATCCGTTAACTTGAATGGGTGTGGCAGTTTTTTTTATGATTTCCGTATCAAGTTCATAACATGACCTTTTTCTAACCCTTATGTATATATGTGTATAAACAGCAGTGATAGCCCAGTGAGTACTTCGACTTAACTTTCCGTGGATCAAGTTCGAATCCCAGCACGCACCTAAACTTTTTTAAGTTATGTGCGTTTTTAAGCAATTAAAATATCACTTGTTCAACGGTGAAGGAAAACATCGTGAGGAAACCTGCATACCTGAGAGTTCTCCATAATGTTCTCAAATGTGTTTGAAGTCCACCAAACCGCACTGGACCAGCGTGGTGGACTACGGCCTTAACCCCTTTTCATTATTGGAGGAGATCCGTGCTCTGCAGTGGGCCGGTAATGGGTTGATATTATGATGATGATGTATAAACAAAACGCTGCTGTTTTGGCATTTGAAAAAAAAATAATAAGCCGTTAATTTCCGCTAACAAACACGTGTTTATCTGATTATAGTCCGGAGTAAGGATTTTTATATGCCCAAGAAACGATTTTTATTTAAGTCCTGCTTCTGTTTAAATTGCCTAATATCTGTAAAATGGCCAAATTGATTTTGATTACTAACTTACTCTCAAAGGCAGATAGAAGATTCAAAAGGAATAATCACGTCTATATTTTCATAACATTGTCAAGGTTCTAACCAGGCGTGGAACGCCACTTGACCAATTTAAGAACTTCTCAAAATAACCATCACTCGGAAACCAATCCTATAAAATCTATATACATATAATAAGGGCTTTGACCATAGCGACCACTGCCGCGCTAGAGAAGTTGTCAAAAACCATCGTTAATATTGCTACGTTAATGTTAAGTAACATGATTGGCAGCGGTCGGATTTGGATTTGGATACAAAAAAAGTTGCCTATCGTTTAGGACTCTTATTTTTACGTCACTATGATGCAAAGCAAAATAGAGCGGGAAACTATTTTTTCATAATCACGCTTACATTGATCTGCTTAATCTGCAATAGTTTTAAAAAAACGTTCCAATTTTCTTGCTTCATTCGTTACGGTTTTAGGTAACATTTTCATGGATGCACACAGATTACAAGTATAGTAAGTAACAGTTAAAAAAACAATAAGTTTATTTCATTTTATAAATTTTTATCTGACGCAACTCTCGAATCTGGAATGAAATATTGGTCTATCGTAATGATGATAAATATCGTCTATAGTTTTATTATTCTTCATTGCAAACTATACAAGTAGTTAAAAATAGAACTTAGGCGAGAGCCACACGGATAAGACGTCATTACGTAAAAATAAATAACTGTTCAAAAATCTTCAACTGGTAAAATATGTCCAATTACTTATCATGTAATTTGTATGAAATGAGAGCGCCAGAACAGAAATACAGTTGCCACCATATTCCTCCTCCCGGGGATGACGTACGGTGCAAATAAGGGAATATAACGGATAAGGGTAGGAGCGTCCTGTGTGCTACTGCGATCAGCAATCCGTCTATCCTGTGTGGTGATTATGGGCAATCCCTAGGAGTGGCCTTCAGCAGTGGACTATTATAGGCTATTCATGAAGGTGCTAAGATCCTGATGTTTATTAACTAAAACATCGCTTAGGTTTCATTTAAAAACAGTAGCTTCCCCGCTCTAGTTGTCAACATAGAAATGACGTCAAGCGATATATCCTAACCGGAATGATCGTCGCGATACAGCGGGGTCGCTCACCTCGCCCAAAACGTCTGCGACCCTGTTCCACCGACCGGCCAGCAATCAGATTGCAAACTGGGTCGGAATCTAAAACCTCATTAGCATTATTCACCATTGTCTATTCATTATTGCATCTTTAACAGTTAACAGTCCACGTAACATTGTAAATGTTCCTCTTAGTTCCAACGAGTGATGTACCGGAACCATTTTTTTAAAAGCACCTACGTTGATAATAAAATTAAAAAAACCCTTCGAATAATTGTTTTTATATGCAATAGGTAATAATTACGTATTTCTCGTAACCTTTTTTGTTTTAATGAACTGGATAACCTCCTTCTTATTTTGGAAACTTGTTAAAAACTAATCCATTTATCATCATCATCATAATGTATATTTGCTTTTAAAACACCGCATCAAACCGCTTAGGCATCAAATAAATAGTAATTTATCCACGGTGTAATTTTAAACATTCCGTCAGCTAAACTAACTCTGCTTAACTATTAAGACGTTATGCCACTTTTATTAATAAAAGAAATGAAGTTTAACGGCTGATACATCTTTAGCTCACTAAACCGTTTTGTTGCTCGGTAAAGAAAACTATGCCGATGGTGTTTCCGAATCCAATAGTCCAAAAATAAAAAGCTCTGGTCATTGAAAATAATGTTTGTGAATCATATGTAATACTTCAAGATTTCGACTCGATAGTGACGACGTTTAGTGAACGGTCGATGAGCTCACATATCCTATCTAACGGTAAAAACTTCTTATTAGATTTACTGCGACTCTGCATTTACATAATTTCAATTGGGCCACGACTAGACTGCCAGTACCAATAGCCTACAACGCTGCCATAAACATTTTAAAACATTTTACTCATCTGAAAGATGGACAACAAATGAAACTTAAACTCCACCATTCGATGTTCGACGATTATTTCGTGGCCTGTATGGTATACATTCTAGAAGCGAAATACTAAATCTACCGCATGATGCCGAGTGAAAGCCAAAAATCTACTCCAAGACGGTATAGGTGAGTTATTTCTTTCTTACTGCTGGAGTTCCAAATACCGTGTTCTTGTGCCGCTTGGGACCAGCGGCTTAGCGTTGATTAAAGCCAAACGTATATTCCAAGACGGTAAAGGCAAGTTATTTTTTTCTACTGCGACAAATTCAGATATTAGCTGCGTTCGTAAAAGCTAAAAGCGAAGACGATCTGGTAAGCAATTTCCAAATTTTGGGTAAGTTTTTGGGTACTGTAACAAACATGTAGGGTTGTTGACGAACCCACAAATAGGTCGACAGCCATTATTGAGCAGCCAGCTAGAAGCCTTGTGTTCGCAACAGTCGTGTTAGATGGAAGTAACTGCAAAAGACCTATGTCCACAGTTGGCCGACAGTGGACATACGTTGGTGGAGTTGAAACAACGACTGCGTCAAATGTTGGTAGATTATAGAAAATACGAGTACTTCTTAGTTGTGGCGTAGTTCTTGATTTCTTTTCATGTTAATTTTATGACGGATTTGCGAAGTCCAGGTCATCATTAAAATAAGTGGCTCATTATTTAGGATTGTTATTGTTTGGACGTTCATCCGTAAAAGAAAAAATATATCCTATCGGCTCCCCTGAAATTATCATATCCAAGTACAGAAAATGGTCCCAGCTGGGTTATAGACGAAAACTGTTGGTAATTTAGTAAACCAACATTAAGAATTTCCATTTTTTTTATGTGAACGTAAATAGTTACAGTAGTTCTAAAACAAAAGCTATATTTAATATTAGATATTAAGTTTTCTTGAAGGTCATAATCATATACCATTAGGTAGCTAGTTAAGATCTATTTGAATATAATCTTCATCATTTTACTGGCCTAGGTAAACCATCGACCGACGGACCTCTAAATTACACATAACAGTAAAGAATCGTTAAGAAAAATATTTGGTTATTATCCTCGTGCAGTTATTATACGTATATATATATATATATATATATATATATATATATATAATATACAACAGAATTGTTTATTTCATTTCTATCAATTTGTTACAAAAAAAGTTAACGTAAATTAATTTTACAAAATAATTAATTCGTGACATCATACGGTACGGTAATAACTGCACGAGAAAGTAATATTAAAAGCGTTAGCTCACTAAATTAAAGCCATAAACGTCAAAATATATAGGAAAGCAGCGATAAGCCTTTTAAGTAAAAGTCTCACAAAATACAAAACTTTAAAGATTTAAAGCTTGACAAAATCCTTCAAATATGTATAACAACCACTGTTAAAAAGTGGGGTAAAGACCTTATTGTATGTAATCAGATATATATAGCAAAAACTGAACCACGTAGGACTTTGCAAGACTTCTAATTTGAAAGGAATCATTCTACTAAACTGAACGCACATTACAGGACAAGACACATGCGCATATCGCACGGCCAATAAAACATTCAAGTTGTGATGACACTCAAAGCTACCTTATTTAAAAAGGCCAGTCAAGCATCAGTCCCTTAGTATAGATGAACGCTTGCTATCGTAGCTAACTTTTTGCCTCATTGGCGTAGTGGTTATAACATTACATTGAAGAGCACGAAATCGTGTGGTCATGTGTTCAATTCGTTGACCGACCAAGGAATGCTAATGGTGTTTCTGTCAAATTTTCTCTAAAATTGGTGAGCACGTTCGGTCCTCGGTCCCGGTTATTATCACAATATTTTGTCAAAAATCGTTAAGCCCGCCAACCTACATTGGTGAAGCGTTGTGTCTAAATTATTGCGTACACCGATCTTATTACGAACCTATGAGAGATCCTAATAGGTTGACCATAGTTGTTTTTTTAAGGTACTGAAAAAATGTAGACTCAAGAGTAAAATTTAAAAAAAAAAAAAACCTTTTCAATCTTGTTTTAAAGCTTACTGTTACCACCTCAACGTGCAGCATTCCTTACGGAAAGTTAAAAAAATAAAAAACCGTGGAATAGGATACAAAACGATCATCAGCCACATTTTACTGTCAAGTTAAAGGTATAGGACACCAAGGGTACTGATATGTAAATGCGGTTGTAATGTGCGACCAGCTTAAATCACTTTTCTCTTCGTTACTTTCAAACATAATTGAGTGTTTTCGCTCAACAGCAGGAAGCCGGTTAACTAACGTAATATATACCAGAGCAACACAAGTCAAGCGAGTCGAAACTATCGGAAAGCGTTCGATCAACCGTCTATTATCTAATGACATCTTTCACTGCTACTTTGATTATGTTGCCTTAGTATTTAGTAACTTACTTCCTACCACTGAATTTACTTATCGCGGAATTAAATTGTTAAGATAAGCATTTGTTACAAAGAGGAAAAGACCATTTTCCACTTCCTTTTAAGCGTTATTAGGTATGGCCCCTGATCATAAGGACACCGAAATATATAGCAGTTGAGAGCCTTGAGAAGGTATCTAAACTCGAGTAGTAACTTTTCTATGGGTAATTACATTACAAAATAGTATCAATTATTCGCAAAGCACCAATGAAATATTCGGAAAGTAGTCAAAGCTTAATTGTTCTATACCAGAAGGTACACCCAAAAAAAACAAACACAAATTTGAGCAGACAAAATTTTCTTTTCATTTCTGCCTAGCCGTGAAACTGCCTAACCTAAATATGAAACGTGCATATTCGCGGAAATTATTATTTAATTACAATAGGGATGTGTTTATTAAGTAAAGTATACGTGGAATTAAGATAACATTTATATTTCAATGTTTCCAAGGGCCATACGCGCATTTTAATAAATCATAGAATTATGAAATATTAAAGTACTTAATATATATATGTTATATCAACATTAACTGATTAAATATAATTAAATTATGATTGATTAGTCACCTTCCACCATAGTAATGCAAATGTAAAATTTAGGGAAACTTACCACTACAGGTGGCGGCCATAAATTTTCCGTTCGCAGAGAAGTCCATAAGAAGAACTGTCCCGGGATGCCCTTTGAGATTCTTGAGTAGCCATGGGTGACTGAATTCGTTTTTTCCCTTCCATGCCGTACGTTTCTTGTTCTTTCCCATCGGTCGGCTTTCCACTGTTGTAGATTCGGCAACCGACTCTGTTAAAGCATCTGAAATGCAATAAGAAACGAATCAAGGTTTTGAAATTTAATCTCTTTATCATCGCAATGTATTTCGATTAAGAAAGCATCTTGGAGGTACCCCTGTAGTCCATGATAATTCGTTAAATTTCTTAACATTCAAAAACGGGTTTTCTTTATTCAACTACAAGTTAGCCCTTGAGTGCAATTTCACCTGGTGATGATGTTAGGCACGTCTTTGTAGGTAGGGTATCTAGACCAGAGAAAATTAAGAAATTAAAAAATTTCAAATTGTCCTGCTGGGCCTTGGGACCTCAAGCCTAAAACCACAGCACTCACCGCTGCGTCAGGGAGGTCGTCAAAAACGGTTGTAATTCTATAAGTTTTAACCCTATCTGCTGAGTCTATACAGCAACACCATAACAACAATACATTCTCGGATGTTTCAAAATTTACTTTCACTTAAGTAGGTATATTTTCACTTATCCACTGAACTGCCTCTGCAATTTGATTTCAAACTTTAGGTATATGATTCATGGAGAAATCTAAGGAGAAAACATTAGGCAAACTGGTACCTACTTTTTTTTGATGATAAGATGTATTTTTCATGCATAAATAAAGTATTTTATTTGTGAGATGGCAATACCAAAAATAAGACTAGGCTAAGTTTCTGATGCATTACTTTAAAGGACTTTCAGACGAAAATTTAAACAGTTGTAGCTAAGTGTGCAATAGTAATAATTAAACTGAAGGGTTTGTTTTATTGTGTTATTGTCTGGAATCACCACCATGCTCATTTATGCTGCCAAACAGCATTGCATAGCATTGCTGTGTTCCAGAAAGTTGTGGTTGCTGGTGTAATTACAGGCAAATAGAATAACAACTACCTTGTGGTGTTCCATGCATGCCCTGCAAGGTGCAACTCTGTCACTATCACTTCTTCAGTGAACTGCTAATGATGATATAGGATTGATAAAAAAATTTAATATTTAGTTATTGAATCATTGAAGTAAACCTAAATCATATGAAGTTTAATGTAAACTTGTGGGCAAAATATTGGTCAAGTATACCCTGAGTTCTAGTGTACTGATTTAGATTAACCAGTATGTCTGACGTAAAGTTTGAATTATTTGAATTATGAAAATATATAAATATAAACTGGTTAACAATGTTATGATAGATTATATTTAATTCAAATAGGATAAGTTGTATAATTTTAGAGCAGAACTATACATACAGTGTTTTTAATCTATTTTAGTTAAAACTATTTGCACTATCAATTTAGATAACTGATTTTGACATGACATTGAATAGTCAACAGAAAATTGAAATTAATTTTTATATCATTATTATCACACTGCCCACTAGAAAGCAGGTCTTCTCAGAGTGAGAAGGGTTATACACTACCATGCTGGCAAAATGTGGATTAGTGGCCTTCTCAAGGCTTTTAGAATATTATGGAGAACTCTCAAGTATGCAGGTTTCCTAAAAATATCAGCAATTCACTTGCTTTAATGGTTTCCTTCACCATTAAAGCAAGTGAATTGCTTAAGTAACTCATAACTCAGAATAGCTAGTGGGGATTTCTGGTGAACCTCTGATTGCAATGCCCAGTTAAAACCACAGCTACAACTGCTGAAAAATAGCTATTTAATTATAAATTTATTTTAAGAATTTACCTATTAACTCTTAAGCACACAGGATTGAATTTACCTATTGCCTCCTAAGCACACAGGATTGCTATCAAAGAATGTTCTTTTATTAACATCTGAGTTATATTGTATTTTGCTCCATACCTCAGACACCTTTTATAAATATTATGAATTTACATCATTATTCACTATGAACAGAGTCTGGCTATATTGTTATGTTTATTTTTACAACACTATTTGTTCAGTTGCTCTTATCAATGGGTTAAATTTGGAGAGAAAACATTAAATAAAAGTTTTCCAATGCATTTGAATAATATCTAAGGTCCTTATTAATAAACAGAAATAAAGCTTTGAACAGGATCTGGAAATTCCATACAAAATGACCAATACTTGAGCACCAGTTAGCTTATGTTGGTTTAATCTGAGCTTTTTTAATATATTTTTTTATCATGACTAAGATATTCCAAAATGTTCAATACTTAATAAACTTATAAAATATCAATTTTTGTAGAGGGTTAAGAATATTCATTGTTATTATCAATTCTCTATAACATACCTTGTTTTGAGACTTGGTACTATAACTATTGAGCTTTCTTTAAAACTTAAAGTGCTTTCTATGGCTAACCTTCCTAAATAAAAAGCCAATAAAAAAAAGCACCGGTTATTGCTAAGATTAGTGTTCCAACGTAAACAAACTTTTTGGCTATATTAAATTGTATATACAGAAGAGTGTAACTTTACCTTCTAAATGCTATTAAAATATAACTTGTACAATGTTAAACTATTTAGAACAAAACAGTTCTATTTTAATTGTAATGTTGCAATAATTTACCGTTAAGTAACCAAGTTGGCGGCTAACAGTACATAATAATCACATGTGGTTAAACTAAACCGCTAGATCGGCATGTGGTTTTTAGAGTTGACATTCTCGTATCAATTATGAAGTTATATATTGATTGCCCGCCGTAAAATAATCCTTCGTCCTATGTTTGTTGTACAAGTAAAAACATACGATAAATGTTAAGAATACGAAAAAGTATTCCTAAACCTACCTGTTACGCTCTTAGTTTCATCACTTTGCACTTCGCATTTTCTATTCCCGAAGATGGTCTTGTAAATAAAGTGTAGGATTACACATAAAAATACGGTAAGTCCTGCCATAATGTACACATTCATCGTTTTTCCGGCTTCAAAATATCCCATTTTCACTTATAATTCAATTAAACTTTATTTATAGCCGATTTTCGTATCAACAGCGACAATTGACAGTCACGCGGTCTAATATTAACTGAATTGACGTGCCGATTGATTGAACAGTGAACTGTGAGAATGAATGGATACTATAAATGTCACTGTTGACATTACACGCCACGCGAGTTTTGGCATTTGGCGTTGGTTTCACTTATGGAGGGTAGAGGTAAGGAGAGTCATCTTATATATGGGAGAAAAGTTGAAAAAGTGTCCAGTTGTTTCGCTAAATAACAGTTCAAAAATCCTCCACAATGGCGCTGGTGGATGCACAGGGTATGGTATGAATGTAGCAATCGTAGATGAATTGAAGTATGCCAAATATTTTGTACAACTTACGTTGTACAAAATATTGTGGTAAATATAACCTTACTTCCTTGTATCTCCATACTTCCTTGTTTATTTATCTACTCTAACAATATTTATATTTGGCGCTTCTTTTAAGAGTTACCCTGATGCAAATGTGGCGCCATCCTAATTTAATACATTTTGACGACACTTTTTCATATACACAGATGACTCTCCTTACCTCTACCCTCCATAGGTGTATGGTAAAAATTACGCGGTAATATGTACAACGTTCCTATTTACGCGTGTACGAAACATTTATCTAATGAATAAACCATTAATTATTAACCCATACATATGAGTAGAAGAACTTTATTTTTTGAGTACTATGACTTTTACAAAAAGGAAAAAAAAAGTTTTAAATATACTTATAAATAAGTAGTAAATATACGTATAAGTATTTAAAAATAATATTATCAATAATTTTTTTGCACACTTCTAACTTGTGCAACTCGTTCGATTAATATTTTTAACTTATAATATAAATGCTTGGTTTTAACGTTTTTTGACCTAAATAAGAAACTAGTGAATTTTTTTCCTTAAAGTTAGTTGCAAGAACGGAAAGTAATATAGGCTACTTTTTATACTAAGAAAATATACGGTTGCGCTACGGGGGCTAACTGCCCTATTACTATATTTTGTCCATCAATACGATCGATATAATGAATTTGTTGATCTATACTTATTACTGTACAGAATACAAAAAAGCTGTACTGAAAAATATTTTTTTTTTTTTTAGATTTATTTTATTTTATTTTTTAGTTTTTGAAATTTGTAATTAGACTTGGATATTTATTTAAATTTTAAATTTTAGTATTGTTTTTAGTTTTTTTTTATTTTCATAGTGTTTTTTGTATTTTTGTTTTAAATTTTGTCATTTTTGTCATATACCCATATTTGGCCTGGATTAAAAGCAGCAAAGCATTTATTACTATTATTATTATTATTATTATTATTATTATTATTATATTATTATTATTTACTAGTTTGCCGACAAGCGCTAGTTTTAAAGGCTTAGCTGCCATTTTATCTTTGTGAAGAAATAAACTTTTAATAAAAAAACCTTTCATTTTCTGTTTAAATACTGCTGCTGATATTGCAGTTCAGAATTTTATGTCCGCGATGAATCGTCGAACCGTTGTTATTAACCATTAAACTATTTTTATCGAAATCTGTTTAGCTATTTAAGAGTGAAAAAGAAGAGCGTACAAAAAAAAATTACGAATCATCAAAATTAATATTTATTATTTATTTAAGACTTTATATTTATTTTGTTCCTTTTGGAGTAGAGACTTTGGGACCGTGGGGTCCGGAGGCAAGAGCCCTTTTCAAAAAATTATCGAAAAGGGTTATCGAGTCAACCTTGGCCAACGAATTAGTTTGGCCATCCAAAGGGGCAATGTGGGCCAGCATCTTAGGAACTGTGCCTCGCTGCGGTGGTTTCGAGGACGTTTTAGATTTTATTTAGTTTTAAATAGTTTATTTTAGTTTATATTTATATTTTAAAGAAACAATATTACTATATTTAGACTACCTATTCAGTATTATGAAAAAAAATGTGCATTGGCAGGTTAGAAGCGTAGCTCATTATTTAAAAAAAATTAAATACGCTTAGTGTCACTAAAATGAAAATGTGCAATTCCTTTTCAATCATGAAATCTTGTACGTAAATCCAGATATTATTCAGATCCTATCATATCCAGATTTATTACACACCAGTGCTATGCCCTCCCGAAAGTCCAGGTATTTAAGGTCAACTATTATTTATTCATGTTTATAAATAAAACAATTTTCATTTATCAAAATTAAACGAAAAAGGATCATAAATCGATGACAAAGTCGATGTATCGATAACAGACCAACATAATTCCAGGATTATCATTCACTCAAAAGACCAGAATCCGAAGCAGTTATGTCTGTCATTCCTTCAATTTGGTTGTTGGCGACATTGTTGTTATTGTAATTCTATCCTTTTCTTGCATATGGAAAAGAGGTAGACAGGTGGTTCTAAATTTAAACGTTCTAGAAATCGGGCGAATGAAGTTTATATGTCACTCAACTGTCGTCTGTCATGCGCAGTGAAAATTTTGTGATCAATCGAAGACGTTGTTTTCAGACCAGAAAGTTTTCTTACGCATTTGTAAAGTGATTAATACTTAAAAATGCCTCGACGCGGACGATCAGCAAGTCCACCTCCTGCTCCCCAGCGAAGGTAAATATTGCTTACAATATTTTAAAAGTAGTTATATTATATTTTTACATTAGATAACCTCAATGGTAACTTTCAGGGCTGCACCGCCTCCACCGCAAAGGAGCAGTGTACCAGCTCATGCTCCACCATCAACCCCGGCTATGGCTAGTGCTCAGCCTCAGCAGCCTTCTATGTTCGGCCAAATGGCAGCGACCGCCGGCGGAGTTGCCGTAGGATCAGCTGTGGTAGGTATCTAGATAGTTACGTAAGATAAACATGGTTTTCTACGTATAAGCTGTTTGATTAACTACATTTCAAGGATAGAAAAATAAAATTGCATAACATAATGGCAATATTTCTTTGATTATTATCTCCATTTTCACAATTAATCATTGTTGGCACTAATCCAATAGTCACGACTCACGTGTTTCGCTTGACGTTTTCCTGACATTCGTTGAAGTATGTAAACATGATTTGCGTAATATTTTTGTTAACCTGTTAGGAAGAAAGTTTCTGGAATTAATTGTTTTGCTACTCCTAATTATAGAGAAATGTAATTTTAGCAACAATGTTTCTCTACTACTTATATAAGCGCTTTAAATATATATTTGAATAAAGTTAATATTTTGGGTAATGCGTTTGTGATAAATTTCGATTTTTGTTTTTTAAATTGATTTCTAAAACCAATATGTTTTGACCTTCTGTGTTTAACTAGTAAAAAATTTATTATTATAAAGATGAGAATGTATGCATCAATATATTTAGGTTTTAACATGAAGCAACCCGGCTAAGTTTGTTGTGGGCTTCTTCTTAGACCAGGGTGTGTTTGGAACCCTTGTAGCTTTAGTTTTAAGATTACGTTTGTTGTTATCGCCATCACTACTCACTGCTATGTACACATTTTGTATATAATCTACTCATCAAAAGTGCCATCTATGTGCCCATTTGAATAAAGAAATATTTGACTTTGACTTTAACTTTACAAAGATAAATTGATTATGTAGATCTGTTAAATAAAATATTTTGTCCGTATATTTTTAGTTTGACAAAAATAATGAAATCTTTCTCTTGTTTCAGGGTCATGTTGCTGGTAGTGCTTTAACTGGCTTGTTCAGTGGAGGAAGCAGCAGCGAGCCTGCGCAGCAACAACAAGCGCAGCCTGCCCAGGCCACTTACAACCAAGGACAACAGCCACAGGGACCTTGTGCCTGGGAAATCAAGCAGTTCATAGAGTGTGCCCAACAACAGCATGATCTTTCTCTATGTGAAGGCTTTAATGAGGCTCTGCGTCAATGCAAAGTCAACAACCACATCTAAATGAACATTATATTCAGGTGTCTCAAGCAAAACTTTATATAGTACCATTCACTATGTTGATAATATCCAAGAAATCTTTGTTGCTATTATGTAAGATATATGCCCATAAGTTTACCAGCTTTAAAGGTTACCTCAGATTCAAGACGTTCCATTTTTTCAATATGAGACACCTTCCTAGTAATTTTTATCATCAACTTAGTTAATTTTTCAGTTATTTTAATGTTGAACATTGAAAATTTTAGTAGATTTATTTTTATTACAATGACGTAATTTAGTGATATATAAATTCCCCATTTAATTTACTTTTTTAGTATAATTTTTAATCATAAATAAAAGACAATAAACCAACAGTCAATTGTTTTATTTCTTGAAGATAAAAGTTATTTTTATATGAACCTACCTACCCAGTAAGACACTAGCGACCTGCCCCGACTTTGGACAGGTATAGATTGGAATACAGTGAAGTTACTGCCTTGTAAATGAATTTGCAACTTTCCTGACTAAAACTTAGGGTTTAAAAGTCAGCGGTTAAACAGACGCGGATAGTCACTTTGTTTAATAATAATTAATAGTTATGCAGAGATATTACATTAAAAAAAACAAGCTCCTACCTGCAGCTAATAATGTAGAGGTAAACTGGTTTCAGAAAACTACCAAAATTATAATGGATTAAAATAGTGATCGTTAAAATTTGTGTATAAATTAAGTGACGATGCAGTCTTAGAGGATACCGGGCTAACATATTAGGGGTTAGGCAGTTAAATTATAATCGCTTGGCGGCACGTCTTTGTCGGTAAGATGGTAAGCAGCCCCGGCCGAAGCCTTCATCTGGCTGTATCTCAAGAGCTAATAAGTAAACTTAATCTCATAATCTGTATTTCTATTGCCGGTAAGTATAGAATTAAGAATCTCCGGAAGAGATTCCGCTGCCAAACCCGACGACTGGACCTGGCAACGTATAACGCACGCACGTTGAGGACCGATGAGAAGTTAGTCGAGCTGGAAGAAGCAGTGAGCAAGTTGCGCTGGAGTATCATGGGTTTATCTGAAATCCGTAGAGAGGGGGAGGATACGATAATCCTAAAATCCGGCAACTTGTTCTACTACCGGGAGGGCGAACAACAGTCCCAAGGTGGTGTCGGATTCATCGTCCACAAATCCCTTGTCAACAACATTGTTCGAGTCGAAAGCGTGTCGAGCAGGGTAGCGTACCTTGTACTCAGAATAACCAAACGGTATTCCCTGAAGGTTATACAGGTCTACGCACCCACAACTGCGCACTCCGACGAGGAAGTAGAGGCATTGTATGAGGATATTTCGAAAGCCATACATGCCTCGAAAACCTACTACAGTGTTGTGATGGGGGATTTCAACGCGAGGCTGGGCAAGCGAAGCGGTGCAGAGCTGAGAGTGGGGCAATTTGGATATGGGCAACGGAACGAACGGGGCCAAATGCTGGCCGACTTTATGGAGAAGGAGGGCCTCTTTATGATGAACTCCTTTTTCGAAAAGCGGCCGCACAGGAAATGGACCTGGCTGAGCCCCGATGGTTCGACGAGAAATGAGATCGACTTTATCATGTCGACCAAACGGCATATATTCAATGATGTCTCTGTGATCAACAGGGTGAAAACCGGGAGCGATCACCGTATGGTAAGAGGCACATTGAATATAAATGTAAAGCTGGAAAGGGTCAGACTGGTAAAGTCTACGCTCCGGCCTACTCGTGCTCATATCCAAAACCCCGAGAGCTTTCAACTGGAGCTGCAAAACCGGTTTGATTGCCTGGACTGCGATTCTGTGAACGATCTTAACAACAGGCTTGTGGAAACTGTCCATACGGTTGGGTCCAAGTTCTTTAAGACCCACCGTAAACATAGAACCAAAAAGTTCTCAGCCCATACACTCGGGCTTATGGAGAAGAGACAAGAAATGAGACTACAGTCTTCAAAAGATGCGTCTGAATATCGGCGTATTAATAGACAGATCTCGAAGTTGCAGACGAAAGACTTGCGACACTTTAACACTGAGAAAATTAAAGTCGCCATTGAGCGCAACAAAGGCTCGAAAGTGTTCGCAAGAGATCTGTCTATCGGACAGAGCCTGTTGACTCGCCTGAAGACTGACAATGGTAGTCTCATATCTTCTAAACCAGAGATCCTGAGTGAGGTTGAGAAATTCTATGGACAGTTATACACCTCAACACAAAAGCCTGTTGAAAGTTTGGCTAAAGACCCTAGAGCCAAATTGACCCGACACTTCACTGAAGATATCCCGGACGTCAGCCTTTACGAGATTAGTATGGCTCTCAAACAACTTAAGAACAACAAGGCACCGGGTGATGACGGAATCACAGCAGAACTCCTGAAAGCGGGTGGAAAACCGATACTTAAAGTCCTTCAGCGGTTGTTCAATTCCGTCATTCATCAAGGCACAACGCCAGAGGCATGGCACAGGAGCGTGGTTGTTCTGTTCTTCAAAAAAGGTGATAATACCTTGCTGAAGAACTACAGACCTATCTCGCTGTTGAGCCATGTCTACAAGTTGTTCTCAAGAGTCATTACGAATCGTCTCGCGAATAGGTTCGACGACTTCCAGCCTCCTGAACAAGCCGGTTTCCGAAAGGGCTTCAGTACCATAGACCACATACATACGCTGCGGCAGGTTATACAGAAGACTCAAGAGTATAACCGGCCACTTTGCTTAGCGTTTGTGGACTATGAGAAAGCCTTTGATTCGGTGGAAACCTGGGCTGTGTTAAGGTCACTGCAGAGATGCCGAATTGACTACCGGTACATCGAAGTTTTGAAGTGTTTGTACAAAAACGCCACTATGTCAGTCCGTATACAGGACCAGACTACGAAACCGATCCAACTGCAGCGAGGAGTGCGACAGGGAGATGTTATCTCCCCGAAGCTGTTTACCGCTGCGTTGGAGGACGTTTTTAAGCTTCTGGATTGGAACGGGCTTGGCATCAACATTAACGGCGAGTACATCACTCAACTTCGGTTTGCCGACGATGTAGTCATAATGGCAGAGACTCTGGAAGACCTTAATGCGATGCTCAATGACCTCAGCAGAGTTTCTCAACAGGTGGGCCTTCGTATGAACATGAGCAAGACGAAAATTATGTCTAACGCTCATGTTGCGCTCCACCCAATAATTGTTGGGAACTCTGCACTCGAAATTGTAGACGAGTATATATACCTAGGACACACGATCCAGTTAGGTAGGTCCAATTTCGAGAAAGAGGTAAACCGCCGAATCCAACTCGGATGGGCAGCGTTCGGGAAACTGTCACGAGAAGATGTCACGATCTTCTCGTCCAAAATCCCCCAGTGCCTGAAGACTAAAGTCTTCGAACAGTGCGTGTTGCCAGTGATGACTTACGGATCAGAGACATGGTCGCTAACTATGGGCCTCATAAGAAGGCTCAGAGTCACTCAGCGGGCGATGGAGAGAGCTATGTTAGGAGTATCTCTACGTGATCAAATCAGAAATGAGGAGATCCGTAGAAGAACTAGAGTTACCGACATAGCTCAGCGAGTTGCGAAGCTGAAGTGGCAATGGGCGGGGCACATAGCTCGGAGAACCGATGGACGTTGGGGTCTTAAGGTGCTGGAATGGCGACCCCGCACCGGTAAACGCAGCGTAGGTCGGCCCCAAACGAGGTGGACAGATGACATCAGGCGAGTAGCTGGGAGCCGTTGGAGGCAAGCGGCCCAGGACCGTGCATTGTGGAACTCCCTACAAAAGACCTATGTCCAGCAGTGGACGTCAATTGGTTGAGATGATGATGATAGAATTAAAAGCACCATACAGAAAACGTGTTTTATGCTCGATCTTAATACTGTTGTTATATATTATATTTTATACCTAGTATTTCATATTGCATCTTGGTACAGAGCGCCTCGTGGGCAAATCTAACTCTCACTTAACCGGTTTATATATATGTCATGATTGAATGTACGTAAATTAACGCATCCTAATTTTCTGGCTCCGGGACAAATCGCGTCACTCGTCGAAATGTAGCTCGATGTTAATGAACGTATGGGTAGCCCCGTTGCCTGTCGCCGTTACCCGTGGTATATTTCCACATATTAGTTTCGATGACTAGACGTTTCGTCCGACGCATCGTGCTACGATTCGCGACAATTGTCCCGGTGCCAGCATGTAAGAAACTAACCAATCGGTAGAACTAAGAGTAAAATGGTAGGAAGTTAATTATGATTTATTGTTGTTCCAGTAGGAGCAGTAGTCGCTCCCGATACTCGCGCGCGGACCAACATGCGCCGGCGCATCCTCCTACCATCGTCGTGACGCCGATGCCGCGTCGCTCCGTGTTCCGGGACGCGGCTGCGGTAGCGGGAGGAGTCACTGTCGGAACCACTATGGTAAGACTTCTGTTATAATATTTTTATTATTGACATATATTTTTTTATTTACATCCGGCCTTGTCCATTTAAAAACACATAAAATAACTATTTTCCAAAACCAAGTTAATTAAAAAAAAAAACAAAATTTACACTGCATAACAAATTTAAAATATTATATAATACAGAAAAAGGGACACAATTTAAAATAAACAAACGATCAATCTATTGGAAAGGAAATTTAACTGGTAAGATTACGGTCAGATGTAGGAAACATCGTAAAAATTACACAATGACTTTATACAGTATGTACTATTCATATGTAACTATTAGTGCAGTGCCAAAGTCAAACCAAACGGCGTGAAGTGACGGTTAAATTTGCATACTGTTTGCAACCAATCACAAGACGCGACCGTTTGTGCAAGTTTTCTAATTGGTCACAATCTGACGTCGCTAATGATACAGGCAGATCGCCGCGGTTTTTCCACAGCTTAAGCGATGCATTTTTCGTTTAACTCCACCGAATATCAAATTTTATATATAACTCATAACGACACTTCGCGCCAGTAGGTAGACAACATTTTGCATGTTCTTAAAATGTTACCTACGTAAATTTAACGACTGTTTAATATTAGGGCCACCTGGCAGGAGAGGCTGTATCAAGTATGTTTACTGGTCGCCGACGAGAAGAGGTGCAACGCTCGCTACCGGAAAATTATGAACTGGGAACAGAGCCTAGCGGACCCTGTGCGTATGAAATAGCCCAGTTCCTGCAGTGCGCAACAAACCACGAAAGCTTGCAGGAATGTGAAGCATTTAACGAAGCGCTCAGGGCATGCAAGCGGCGAAATCGTAAGTTATATTTCGACGTCATTTGATATTTACGATATACATTAATTGTATGCAATAGACATCTGCTACAAGATGCGCCATTTATATGTAGGTAGGTAGATCATGATCAAAGTCCACACTTACTTACTCCGATAGCGATTTCAATTAATTAATTTATTAGATATTGAAGTGAAGTTAATGAGGCCGTCATTGGTTGGGCTGGAATGGACTGAATCGGGCCATAACTGGATCGTAATATTCAATTTATTGATCTTAAATTAGGCAGAAACAATCTTTCGTAGCGGAAAATAAACATTTGTGCACCATACATTTAGAAATCGACAAGCAGACAAGTTTATAGGTATTTTTTTCCAGGTCTGCCTTGAGTCCAATTTTTCCCCCACGCACCCAAAAAGAAAAACAGTTTTTACCGATAAAATCAAAATAAATTTATTGAAACCTTTTCATTCTTTTATTTACTCTCCAGCATTCAGTAGCATGATGACTCCATGACTGTAACAACAGTGATCTTCTTCTTGTTTTATTTTTATGGGTTTTTCTCTAGCATTCATTAGCATAATGGTAGGTAGAACAACAGTGAACATCAAGTCAATTGAATGCGAACCTCGTGTTGTACTTATGGTACAACAACCCTATTTTATTTTTTTAAGTTTCTTCTGTATTTGTGTTTAATTTATATAAAATGTGTGTGTGCAATAAAGACTTAAAACAAACAAACAAACACTGATCATCAGTCGATTGATTGCGAAAGTCTTGTTATACTAATTGTTCAACAACACTGATCAAAAGTCAGTTCATTGCAAACTCGTGTTGTACTCCTACTCCAATTGCTATTGTAAAGCATTTACCGATTCATTGACCATATAGTTTTTTACAACAATCGACCTCCATCCAGGCAACAGTCAACAGTCAAACGGTAAATTGTCAGTAAAAGTATGTCTTTAAAAAATAAAACCACAAAGTACAGGTGTATACATATAAACTTAATTTATTTACACCTTATTACATACATGTTGTGACGTTTCTCAGTGTAAAGAATTACTATTTTTTTCTTAGTATATAAACTGAACGAAAATTGAGGTTACAGAATATTCGAGACACTCCCTTTCGTCTTCTTATAAATCATCGTCAACACAGATCTGAATTTTACAATTAAATTAATACTCTGAACGAACAAATATAATTATTGAAAATATAGTAGAAAATTCTCTGTACAGTGGAAGTTATAAGCTGATTCCACATTACAACAAGTGTTTCAGTACCGTACGAATGATTTAAGTTTACTGAAATAAGTCTCGAGTGGATAGTTTTTAGGAATTAGATGGTGGCAGAATATATGCTTCTGAGAGCCAACTTCAGGCCAGCCAAGTACGATCGTGCTATCTGTGCTGAAAATATCCCGACATCCGCATTTATTAGCGTTTGACTCCGCTGTAACATGTGATCAGCATTAGTAATTTACAATTTGGCACATAATTTATCGTAGTGTTTCAATATATTTTTCATGTGTAAATAGTTAATCTGTGTTACCTACGGTAGATTTTTCATCCAATATACAAAATGGGGACTAAAAATTTCGACAAATTCGGGATGTTATTATATGTGGTGCAGAACCACTACCAACAGTATGAACCAGAGATTGTGTGACAAACAAATGTGGTTTGACGTAAAATACGAATTTTATATTAGTATGAGATTTAGACTCTCGCAATCGTCTTTGTTTGTCAAAGTAAAATGGAGCTACCATCTTGTGCATTCTGGTTCAGACCGAAGTGTTGACAAACTTAAGCTATATAACAAAGTAGATAAGGTCCATTTTACTCTAATGGAGTATCTACACCACTTTATCCGGCGGTATGGTGTGGATCTATCTTATTGTGTCACAAATTTTGTACCACAGTATTTATTTAAATTCTCTCATATGCTCCATTTTAGTCTGACGACAATTCGATAATAAAAATCAATTTAACGATTGCGAGCGTACTAAGGTTCAGATCGCACAGTACGAGGTACAAGCAAATTTTGGGTATCAGGTATAAGGCTAATTTTTTTCGTGGAAGGCTAATAACTAGACTATATGCAATCGTTAACACTTTAGAAAACTAAGGTAACAAATGGTAACTCATTATTTTGAACAAAAATGAATGGAAATGAGAACTCGGGTATTGAATGAATTATCAATATTAACTTTGAATGATATTTACATTCATTACCTTAGTTTTCCAGAGCTATAAAATTGTAGATAGCCTATAGCGAAATCAAAAGGGCCCCTGGTGTATTGTGCGATCCAGTTTTACACATTTCCAGACACTGACCAGTGGGGCGAAGATGCGCGCTGTGATGAGATAATTATTTCTACCAATTTTCTCGTCTTATCTTAAAAAAATAGGACGAGAGAATAGTAGACAAACAAACATCTGGGGCGCGCATGTTAGCTCTACTCTAGGATAAATCGAGATAACATATAGGTACTAACAGTAATAAAATTGTTACATTCAAACTTTAACTCTTTAAACTTTGTTGGGTTCTAAGTGAGTGATTTAGGTTAACAAGGTAGTGGTAATTTCAAAGCAATAAGTAAAATAGGCCATTTCTGTTATATTTACGCGATTAACTAGACAGTCAATGCAAATTGGGTATTTGATACAATATAGTTGTAAAATTATTACAAAATAGGCCAAATACTTACGTTTAGATTTTTCTGATTATTCAAGAATTACAACGCAACGCAACGCAACAAGTCTATAATTCCATATTACCTCCATTCTTCTGTATAGAACAACATTTTGATATATGTCTGCATAAATATTAAAATCAGATTATACAGACAGAAAAATATATTGCTGTCGACGTCCACAAAGACAAAAATCAGACAGACATTTATTTGTCTATTGACGTTAGCACCGGGCCTAGAAAATCACTCGCTTAAAACGAAACGTTAAAAAAATAACTCATTCGACGTCCAAGCTTTAATTTTCAAACAAATAATCACTTTGTGACAGAACAACCTTCTGGTTTGCGCGACATTCAACATAAAGAAATTTCACATTAACATGTATTCGTAATTAAAAAAAAACATACAAAGTAATATTTTGGTTAGATACTTAAATTTAATGAAATTTAAGAGCTTTTCGTTCGTAATGTCGTACATTCGCCTTACAGTTTAAATTTAACTAATAAAATACGTTTAAACGCTTAAGCTAAATCAGTCTAATTCTTAAAGCGACATAATTCTGTCTAACAATAAAGCTTAAACGAATGCCGTAATCAACTAATCACACACTGGAAATTGAAACAGAACATCGCAGATGCCCGCGACTTTGCTTAATTAAACATTTAACATCCAGACATAACGGTGCTTTATATTAAAAATTAAGGCCACTAAGTTTCATTATTGAGAGGTTAATACAAATTAACCAGTCGAAAATTAAAAGTATACAATTAAAGAAAAATTAATTTAACAATATTCTTTATACAATTACATTGTTCTATTAATAATTAGACGTTATTATTATTCTATATGTTAATATGGCGGTTTATCATTAAAAAATAAAAAATTACATTGCCAAAGTATTTTATGTACATTTGAATTTGTTGGATGTTGTAAAAAAATGTTTACAATAGAAATTTACGTAGATAGTTAAATTATATAATTGTACAAATAAATGTATAATTATTATACATATATATAAGTTTACGCTAATGCAGGGGCAGTCTAAATGGACATGTTATATAAGAATGGCACTGCCTTCAGGGTCTCACTATTTTGATGTAGAATGAGAAAATTAAACTTTCTTTAATCATTTTGGGGGGTTTTGAGAAAATCTTCAGGGATGCATCGTCAGTTATCTAGATTCAAAATATATATAAGAGAATTTGACCATCCAAAGGGGCAATGCTGCCAGCATCTTGGGAACTGTGCCTCGCTGCGGTGGTTTCGAGTACGTTTTAGATTTTATTTAGTTTTTAAATAGTTTATTTTAGGTTATAGTTATGTATTAATAAAAATTATAGAGAATTTGTCATAAGTGTTGTAAGTTTGGACCATACTATTTAGTATGTACACAGAATGCCGATAACAAGTGTCAACAATTTCATAAAAGTAGTATGCAATTAATAAATTTCTTAGTCCCTGACAAAACGTCACGCCATAGCCCTGATCTGTACAGACAGAAATAAGAAAATTGCCAATTAAAATATAAATAGTTACTAAATGTATATATATGTAAATGCAAGTTAGTTAGAAATATATATATTGTATATGAGTAGTAACAATAAACAACATATTATATGTTAATGATGCGGGTCGTGATGCTATGACGAATTTTAAGTACTTGTTCATATGTACCTACAAATTGTAGTCCAAAAAATATCTTCTTTAATATAGGTACTCATTATAAGGATATACCAACAAATGTATAATTAGCAAAAAATACATCAATAATAATGCATCCATTCAGAATTAATAACACGAATATAATTAAAACAATCACAAAAATAATGCACCTGGACGTAATTATTACATACTACAAACCATTGTAAATACGGGTTGAAAACAGTTAGGCCCTAATATCCAAAAATAATTTAAAGCTTATCACATTTTTTACACTCTGTGTAAATTTCTCTTTATTATTACACTCTATTTTTACCAAGCGGTTACTTTAATTTCAGGAACGGATTGCTTGAATCAGGTTTAGAAACGATTGTTTCACAGATATGTTAGCGAAACTATATTTTATTTTACATTTACTTTAGTAATTATATTTAATATTGAATTTACAGAAATCTACAGGTGCTCTGATTATTTACAACTTGTAAGAAGACATAATAAGTGTTTTGTTAACTCGATACATAATTTATCAATTACGAAGTAGCCTAAGGCAGTTTTATTTAACTGGTGGGGCCGAATCGGTGCATAATCAGTATAATCTATATTTGTGGTAGCAAAAGCTTACTGGGGACTTATCTGAATACATAATTCGGAGAAAGCAAAAAAATAATAATTTAGAGGCACATTAAATATTAATTGTTATTTAATACTTGTTGTGATAGCGTTAATCAATCGACGCGAAGAGTAAATTTTGGTCTTTACTGATTTATTATTGAAATTAAGGGGATCGGTTATCTTTATATATCACATATACCTAATATAATGATATCGCACCGCTGCTTCACCGATATAGAACTGCCTAAAATAAATGCTTCGATGCCAAATTCTCATCTGGAGGCGTAATACTAAAAATTTACATGCGCATTTCCCATAGAATGAGATGTGCGTCTTTGGGGTTAGGGTCGGCAGCTGGTGTGGGTCGTTCCGCCGCGTCTGCGGTTTGCCGCCAGTCCACGTAACCACGCCCACCTACAACCGTGACGACTGAGCGTCGTGCCATGCTGTCACCAACGATGTAATCAGCACCGCGAAGACTTCGAGCACCGCTTTTGTTCTTCTGGCGCAATTCCGGAGCTGCTGTGGCGGAATCGCATCGGGATATCGATCTTTCCGAAGCACTCGACTTTCCGGAGGAGGAATCTGGGGTCGAAGAAGCCATCGGAGCTAAGTTCGCGGCACCGGATGCGCCTGAACTCGTTCGTGATACACCGCGTAAAGCCATGGACTCCTCGCTACCGGATGACGTGCACAGACTAGATGCTCGCGAGTCAACCGACCAGCTGGATAGATCTAAACTCCGCGGACGACCGGCTCTCATCCTTAACCGCCTATCAAGAGTACTGACGCGGAATGGAATCGCTGCTAACTCAGGATCACTCCGCCTGAGCGTTTCACCACCCGAACCACTGACATCAGCCTCACCGACACAATCCTTAACAAACATTAAATCCCCGAAAAGTCCGTATACATCGCACACATTCAAATTCGCACACTTCGGCAAAGTTTTACTTAGCCGCACATCGCCGGGTTTTTTCCTTCGTATAACGGCCGATTGGACACGCTGCGGTCGGTACGGGCTCATCTCCTCTGATATCCGCCTTTCTAGTTTGTGTTTGTCGGTGTCCTCTTTGGATTCCTCTTCATTAAGTTCTTGAACTGTTTCGGCGAGAGCTCTCGCGTTTGATAGATTGCGTCGTACGACATTAACGTCCACTTCTCGTGTGTCTGCAGTCAAGGATAGGAGAAATGTGACTGGACCAGCATGTGCGTGGTAAGACACGGCTATGTGACCGCCAATAAGCGGCAGTCCTTCTAACTTTGGCAGCGGTACCGTAACACTAACACCGGCAGTGGTGCCTACCCAAAGAAGGCCTTGTCCAGCCAGCAACGCTGACACATAAGCTGGCTTGCTTCCTTCTCTAGCACCAATAGTTTTCGCAACATCGGCAGCGATGTCAATATTCTGCAAGTGTTCGAACGTCTCCGCGTGATAGAGGCTCACGAATGTGGAGTCTGAGAATGCAGCCCACAATCCTACTCCGGAATGCGCGAGATACTTTACGGAACGATCGCATTCGCCTTTCAGTTCAAGGATTCGCATAATTTCGGCGGTCAGTGCGTTGATAGCGAATACCCTTTTGGCGCACGAGGCATAGACGATACCGTCGACGGGTAAAATGCAATGCACGGGTTGGTCTCCTAGTTCGATCGCAAGCGGCTCTTGTAGAGCCCACGAGTCGTCATGATTCCGCCTGTACACTGCCACTCTACCATTGGCGAGCCCCACGAACATGGAGTCGCAGTGGTATTTGATCTGCGTAACCGCAGCAACGGTCGCGACCTCAGTCAACTTCTCCTGCTTTTCAGGCTCCACACCGGAGAAGATGATGATGGTTTTGTCCTCAGTGCCGAGCCACACTGTGTCGCCGCACAGCGTGTTCACTTGTCGGAGTCCTCTTGCATACTCCATTGACGTTACCTGAAAGTTACGATTCAAGCGATTAGGAAGACTACAGTATACCTTTAAAACCTGGTATGATTGAGTGGATCTTTTTTATGTACGCTTGAACGTGCTTATATAACTCTAGCGTAAGATTGACAATGAGGGAGGTTATAGGGCTAATTCATTATCATCATCATGTCAACCAATCGACGTCCATTGCTGGACATAGGTCTTTTGTAGGGATTTCCAGAATACACGGTCCTGGGCCGCTTGCCTCCAGCGGCTCCCAGCAACTCACCTGATGTCATCGGAGTAATTACTAGATAAATATTAGTGCCCTCCAGAGTCGTAGCCGTGTGAAACAAACATAACGGTAATGTTATGTGAATGATCGGCTGGGAAAAGTATTTTTTTTGCTCGATATTTATAATACTTATAGGACAAGTCTTGTTTACAACTACCCAATTTTATTAAAGTGCTTCACAAAATTTTAATATTACAAGGCTCTCTTCACACTCACCTTAGTGTCGGGCAGGTCGAGTGTCACGAGGGTCTTGAGCTTGGCGGCGCGGTGTGTTAGCACGGCCACGTGACTGCTGCTGTTGCCGCCCGCACACACCCACAACAGGGACCGCGCGCGTCGCATAGTTGCGCCGCGCGGGCTGCCTGATGACGTGTAGAAGCATCCACACCGAACCTGACGATCACGTTCAGTGTGAGACAAGCTTTGTCGACTCTTACTGACTCTTCTAACTATTTTCATTGGTTATCAAGCATCTCTCTCTCTTTCAGGCAGAGTCCTGACAATTTTCAAGGGCAGCGCAAACAAAAAGTTCAGATACAGATATTTTTATTTGCCCTGTAGTGAACCAGTAGTCGGTTTATATGACGTAAAAAATGGCAACTAAAAAAACAATTGACTTTTTCGTTATTTCAGAATACTTAGCCTATTTGCAATAAATATAGCTTGCAGCAACTTTTTAAATTTCTTTAAAATGTTGTCAAAATGTGCATGTGCCACTTGAGAAACGTGAAGTTCCGTAGAAAAAAATGCTTACTAACCTCTGTCAAATTATTCGACGAGTACACCGGCGTGGCTGCCACAAACAATGGCATCTTGTGCGGTAAAGCGTGTGGCGATGGCAGGGACGCAGGCAATCTCCACGCGGGACAATTCGCTCTTGCCTGTGCCAGTTGAGCTAGCCGCAGTTCCGTGGCCCAAGCTCGACGGGCGCCAGGTTCCGTGGCTCTAAACGTCACCGCGTCCTCTCGGCCGCGGATCGTGAGTTGTAAACAGCAGGAGTCCACCCATGCCATTTCGTCGTCTTTTTTCTGTAAAAATTTTTTGGATGTCACTAAGTAAGTCTATCGTTGTTTGAGTAGTTTTTATTATTGGAATAAAAAATGTGCGGGCTTTTCTGAAACCCAAAATAAACGCTACAAAGTCGCGGGCAATAGCTAGTACTAAATAAAATAGGACGTAGTAAGTAAGAACGACTCAAAAAATGAGACTTATTCTGTCTCAAGGTCAAGTAATTCTAGGTCTTTATTTGACCCAAAATATTTTGTTCAGTTTTGTTGCAGTTACAGTTTAGTTTTAGTTCTATAACATAGTGGTCCGTCGATCCAAATTTATTTTTGCGGTAAAGATCACAAACATCATTGATGAGTAAGCATAAAATAGTGAAGATCAAACACAATACGGTTTACTCATTTTGTAATCAAATTAAAAGTTGTACTTAAACAGTTAACTTTTCTACAAACCTGTATACTCCGTTGGATATTCTGCAATAACGCCCGAAACATTTCCGGCGCTAATTCTGGACAGGGGGCTTTCAATGACGCAGCGAGATCCGCCATTCTCGACACGGCTTCGTAGTCGTGCATGAGAGCAGACATCTCGTTGCAAAGGGAGTCACCAGTGGCCGTGCTGCCATGACTACTAGTGCTTGAACGGAGACTTCCACTGCGATTCATGCCTGAGGAATTTTTATGCTTTAATAACGTATGCTATGGCGATGAGTCACAAGTAATGCAATAAATACAGTTCAATAATAGTTGTCATATTGCGCTAAAACCCGTTTTCGGTGTGGCATGCGCGATAAAACAACTCTTCAACAACAATTTACGTCCTTTGGCATTCTTAGATGCTAAATTCAAAATAAACATTTGCGAAAATAAAATGTTGATAGCGTTGAGCCTAGAGGTTAACACCACTGCCTCGCTTTCGGAAGGACCGAGTCCTGTCCCCAACTTACACCTCTAACTTTTCAACGCTATGTGCGTTTTTAATTCAATCAATTAAATATTACTTTATTATATTATAACATATAACTCTTTATTTGTACACCACATCAAAGAATATAACAATGATAACAAAAAAATATACTATGAAAATACACACATCTTCGCCATCTTGCCCCAAAGTAAGCGTAGCTTGTGTTTTGGGTCCCAAGATAACTGATGAACACTCATAATATACAGATACACTGAAAAACATTAATGTTCATCAAACCAAAACTTTCCAGTTGTGAAAATCAAACCCACGAACTTGGACTTGGCGAAAGCAGGGTCGCTGCCCATTTTACTAATCGGCCGTCAATTTATATACAAGAAA
Organism: Pararge aegeria; assembly: GCF_905163445.1. Classification (NCBI taxonomy): domain Eukaryota; kingdom Metazoa; phylum Arthropoda; class Insecta; order Lepidoptera; family Nymphalidae; genus Pararge; species Pararge aegeria. The sequence goes on along the minus strand of NC_053192.1, from coordinate 9,096,680 downwards.
AAAGAAGAAGAGTACAAAAGGCAGCCTTATCGATAAATAGGGATCTCTGTCAGGCAGTCTTAGAATTTGTAAAAAAAAGAGCAGACAGTGGGACAAAAATTTTAAAAAACATACATGCGAATAACTACGTACTAATATTAACTTATCAAATTTGACTTGCTTTAACTGCGAAAGTTCTCCATAATCTTCTTAAAGGCGTTAAAAGTTTACCAATCCGTACTTGGCCAGCGTGGTGGTCTATTGCCCAAACCCTTTTAGTATTTTTTTTATATTAACGATAGGCCAGCGCTTGACGACAATCATGCTTGTTAGAAAGCAATGATGAGGTCTAGGTTGGAGCACGCTTGCCTAGAAAAAGCCTATTCACTCTAGCCTTGAAGGTACTCAAATTATACGTGGCAGAAAACACAGTTGCCGGGAGGGCGTTCCACATCTTAGCGGCACGTATCAGAAACGTGGATAAAAACGTTTCGTGCGTGTTGATGGAATATCAACCACATAAGGATGCCACCGCTCACGGTGTCTCGCTGTTCTGTGGTAGAAAAAGGTGAAGGGAAAGGCAAACGCTTGTTTCTATCAACAGTACTAATGTCTCCACTACTCATTTTGGTATCTTTGCCAATTCGCTGGAAGATTTAACTAACTAAATTGTTACGTCGTTCTTATTTATTTAGCTTGGTCAAGAGGATAAACACCATACGTTACGATACACACATTGAAAATTTATATTCAAATACCGCATTCCGACGAAGGAAAGCATCGTACGAGACATCTTAATTACCCAGAGGAAATTCTGGGATGTTTATAGTCACTGATCTGGCGGATTCCACGTCAATTGAATATACACAAAAACACCTTGAAAATAAATATTTATATTGGCGCGCTTGGTGAAAGAAAACATCATACAGTATCCTGCAAATGATCTGGAAAGATATTCTGGAATTTGTTAATATCAATACTATAGGTATTTCTTCACTACGGCTCGTCTACAGAGCTCAGCGTACCTTTTTCTAGAAAGCTAAGCCAAGGTACAAAAATAAAATAGGAAGTAATAGTTTGCTAATGTCACAACAGTCCAAAAAAAAAAAAATATTTTCTAAGTAACTAAACCGCCGAATGATGAAAAAACTGTTAGTTAGGCCCACTTTGTTTTTTTTCTGTTTGGAGGTCACGGATGCAATCCTGGGGCAATTTAAACCCGAATTTACCCCCGAATTAGTAAAATATTTTTTTTTTCAAAAATTTTAAAACCCCTTTACCAATTACTTATCGTTATCAATTGCTTTTTAACAATATATGTTGTGAGATTTCGCAAAATGCTCTCTGTGCAACACAGGTTTTCTTTTGTTATTTTCTAGCCTACGGTTCATAGTTAGTAACGGTTGCTAAAGTTTTTGCTGTTAGTTACCTTGGGCAAGCACTCGGCTAAGGGTAGGCGAAGTTCCAGTGTCCAGAACTTCAACATCCTGCACGGGATACGCCCACTTGAGCCCCAAACGCTCAGTGTCGTCACCTCCTGCACCCACAGACACGCATACTACGAGATCATTGAGTAGCAGCAATCGACGAGGTTTGCATTTCGTCAACGTTCCCGATTGGTTGAATTCCTGCAAAGATAAAACACTAGTGAGATATCAACTAATAATGTATGCATAGCCTGATCAGCATCTTATGTCCTGGATATTGTTATTATGCTTAGATAAAAACCATTCGCGGAGATACGTAAAAACTCCCCACGCAGACAATGCTGTGTGCTATTGTGTAATTTTGCTGATTTTACATAGGTCTTTGAGGCTGTTTTTTTGAGGGCTTCACAAGTCCGCAGAGAATTCATATTTGGGGAAAAACAAGAACAGAGCATTGAGGAACCTACCAGTTGTACGAGATTATCTTGTCGCAACAAATGCCGTTTGTCAGCCCGCGAGGCCAAAAGTCTTGCGGCGCCGAATCTCGCAGCGCCACCACCACCGCCCGCGCCCGCCACCCCGCCACGCGTTAGTCGCCTAAGAGCAGCTCGGAAAGCCTAAAACAAATATACACACTGAAATATACAACGGACGTAATGAAAATAACTTATCGACCGCCTTTACGAGTTCGTCTAAAGATATATAACTACTGAAAAATATTACTGAATAACAAAAATTGCTTGTACACATCATTATATAGATAAGGGTCGCTATCCTAGTGGCACAACTTTGCATAAAATCTCAAATATTATAATTTTACGTGAGTTTCGATTTAATAATTGGGTTTTCATGTTATAATGGGACCCTAAGTAATAAGGGTATATGCTATAGACGATTTAGTGTACAGGAACGAAACCGATCCATAGGTCTGTGCTTTATAAAACTGACTTGTAACATACTGCCATATGGATTGATATAAATAGAATAAGTTAAACTATCTTGACGGTTTCACAAGCAAAGAAGAAAGGGAAGGGCCCTTTTATATGTTTAATTGTTATGTATGTCGATTAATATGCTATTGGTACGAATAAAAATATATTGGTACTCTGATCTTCGTCCAAGTATGTTCTGTACGCTACATTGCCGAAAATCTGTTTGGTGTGGAGTATAAGGATGGAAAAAATTATAAATTACATACACATACAGATTCTCCTGCTTTTATTTTCATAATATATCATAGAATTCTGCAAGGTAACGCCTGCTATCCAACGTTTGTTAGCGTTGATTTCGAGACGAATTTATAGTAAAACTGTAATGTTTTTATGTTCATAATTTGTTGATAAGAGACATACCTGAGTTCTTTCGGCATCACGTTTTCTCTCATTTAGGGCGTCAGCTAATGCTTCCAGTCTGGTCAATGCTCGTTGTAAAGCAACGCGATCCGAGTGACCAGGTGGCGTATGTTTCAAGAGATCCTGGCAAAAAAGGTATATTTGTTAAAGTTTATTGACCAGTCTAATATTAATAACAATTCGTAGCTTAAAACAGACATTTAAATGTCGATGCAATGTATGAAACATACTTTTTGCTTGTCCTATAAAAGTGATTACTTATCAGTACCTGAAAAGTATTTTGGAGTCATTTTCAGAGTTGGTGGACGTAACAAAGGGAAACAATCGACTTTAACATAAGATGTAAAACAAAAAAATATATTTATATACTTTGAGCTACTGTATTGCTGTAATTTTGTGAAGGCGTTAAAAATGTTTAGTTTGTGGGATTGGCGTAACTATTAAACTTACGTTAGTTAATTTTTAAGCTGCATTTAGCCACTTTTGGTAGAGGAAAACATATTGGGGGTTCGAAAAGAGCGTCATATGTAATAAACTTTTTTCCAAAGAAGGTTTACATAAAAAGCCGGCAGCCTAAGTTGAGCTGTTAATTATGTGCATGGCCAACGTGTTTATAGCCGGCGGCATCTTAACAATAGTGAAAACAAAGATGCCGTTTGTGATTCCAACAATGAAATGAAATGGATCATACGAAGTAAAATCTTTTCAGATCGTTTTCATTCAACTTCAGCTTAGGAACAAAAAGGATAAAATAAAATAGCTCACCTGTAAAAACATAATAAATTGAGGAAACCTCTGCACAGGTTTCACCATGAGACCAAAGAAGGAAAGCCTGTCGTGAGCACTGATTTGCTTCACTTTGAAAAAATCCGCCAGCGCCGATTTCCGTTTCGACTCCATCTTGGCCAACTCCATAGCGACGGAGAAGTTGTTGATGAAGTCAGAGTAAACATCCAGCACCACTGCTTTCGAGAATGCGCTTAGGAAGACCTCGCCTGGAATTAGAGGGCTTTATTAAATAAATGTGGTTTAGAGCTTAGATGCTTGAATTCATACATTATTAAAACAGCTCAGGACTTTATCCGCGTGTGAGTGTTGGGTGTCTTTTTGCCTAAAAGTTGTATATCACAGGAAGCTCCGCAATTTTTTCTCACTTTACACATGAACGCTCTGTTCTAACTGAGAAAACCCGAACTTGACGCGGGCTGGATGGATGGGTGTCGAGTAACCTGTACGGGCATGTTCCTGAAGCTTCGCTCGATAGACGAAACTAAAGCGAAATGCCGCATCCTAGTTATCTCCAATCTTGTGATTTTTTTATTGCAAGTGCAACAGTAAAACTTCCGACTCTAGAGAGATATGATCCTTCTTTGAGGAACCAAGAATAAAGGTGGTGGCATTCACGAGAACTCCACTTAGGAGCGCTCTATTTATACAGACAACATTGAAATTCTTACCAGTCTCGCGATCCCTGCTCTTCCCTGCTGAATTAAGTGCATTATTTTGACTGGCCGATTGAGCTTAAAATAATTCTGGTTTATATGCATACGAGCTGCGCAGCATGGATTTTCCATACACAATGAGTTTGGACTGCGGCTACGGAGCCAGCCACGCGGTATACTGGACAAGATTTTGGAATGTTTGGAAACCTAACATTGGGTGTGATGCCACACAATCCAAGTGGGTTTTTAGTAAATCCTAAAGATTGTATGCATTATTTTTGAGTGGAGCGCTGACAAATGCATTAACCTGCGTCAGTTTGATAGACTAAGAGAGCTGCTGCTCTTCACAGACACACACACACACACAAACAAAGACGCGTCGTACTTATAACGCCCCGTCGTTTTTGCGTCATTATAAATGAGAATCACCAATTTTTTCGTCGCGGTCCCACGTGCGTGCGCAGTCTGCGAGCGCGGTGCGGAAGTGCAGGTGGCATTGCAAGATGTCGGGCAGGCGGTGAAATAGTGTTTGAATCTTGCTCGCGTTTAGTATTGCTGGACTACTTTCTTCGAGAGGCTTCTTGTAATCCTGTAGGAAGAAACACTCTTTGTTTATTGTCCATCGGCTAATACTTTACTTTAGGTTAATGACTTCATCAGTCCGATTTTTCTTTAATTCTATGATAAACCTCGTAACTCTTAAACTAAAATTATAACCTAAATTAATGATCCTTAAAAATTAACCAGCCTTTCGTAGGTTGTGCATAGTCATCGTTCATAGTCCGTTAGTTTGTTAAGGCATTTAAAGATCAACGGCAAACATAACCAATAAATAGCTCCGTATGAGAGATCATACTTGCAGATTATTTCAAACTGGGAAGGAATTCATGTCTATAAGATTTTTTTCTCAAACATGTGAGCGTGTGCTTAAATAATACTCCTTTGGGACTGATTTTCAAGGTGTAATTGAACTTTTAAAAGCATTTCGTATTTAAAGTTAGAGCATAATGATCTCATGAATACGGAAATAAAATATCTTTTAAACTCATCTGTCATCTGTGCGTCATCTCTTTGAATATTTGACGTGTTTATTGACTGTGAAAACATTAGCATCTCTTAAACTGCAGAGCAACATAAGTCTCGTTATTTATAAAATCATACGTAATGTGTATACATAAAGACTTTGAACCCAACATTTATAAAGAAGCTTAAGCTAATCACGTTTAAAAACTTTAATGTTTTAAAGTCGTTCCGGATTATAATTTTTTTGTATAATTAACTATTATTATTCACAAGGTTTTAACTTTGCACGTTAGCGTTATGTTGTGTCCAAAGTGACGGCAAATAGACTTTGTAATTCTCAAAATGTATAACATTCAAAAACTTTACTGGGGCATACAGTACCACTACACATTTCTATTTTAGTATTAAAATAGTGGGTGTTTTATCAAAATTAAGCTTAATTTGCTATACTCCGCGAAAAGCAGGAGAATCTGTGTGGTAGTGGGTGTTTTACAATGGGATACAATTTGGAAGTGCTGAACCAATTTAATTATTCATTCACCGTTAGAAAGTTGTTTCATCCCAAGTAACATAGGCTATATTTCATATAACTAATAATAACATTTCAGCATAAAAAATACCCCGTACGCTGACTAAATAACCCAAAAATACTGGTCTTTAGATCTTCAAAAAAGTTCGCGAACGTTATACCTATTAGGTCATTACATATGAAATAGGCGTTTTGACGCACTGACACTAAACTTTAATTTCAAATATCTTCTCTTTGGTTAGGAAATTACAATTTTTTTCGAAATTTGGATAACTTATTTAAAGGGAAAAAATTCAACTCCGATGGGGCAGTACATACAATTTTCAACGATTTGAGTGGTTGATGGTTTTTCGATTTGATTGATTGAGGGATCGATGACTACCTATGAATTGGAAAAAGTGCATAGATAGTAATGGTACTTTGATTAAATAAACATATAAAATTAAAAAAGAACGACTTTTGTTTCTCCTTTACAAAACACCAATTTGATATGTATGGATCTAAGATAGATGTACGCAGCACGGACCACTAGTACTTACTGCGTAGATATTGATACGATCTATTAAAATAGAACGAGTGAAGCAAAAAAATAGAAAATGGGAAGTCCCATAAAAAGAAAACGACCGTAATTCGGCAATTAGGTCAAATGTTTGCCTAGTTATAAAAACAATAGAACGCTAACACGTCCAGTTAAGGACAAAAGCATGCGATGCCATTTAAATTATCTAGGGTTGTCACACAATAGATTCTAACTGGACAGTGAACGTGTCTGTTTAAAAACTGTCTTACTTCATTAGATTCCAGACCTAAAAAAAGAAAAAGGCGGCATTTACAAAATAGTCAATTTTATAAGACAGTGAACTTTAAATACAAAAAAAAAGCTGGAAGCTTTTTGGAGGCATCAAAATTTATCTACAACTTGAGGGTAACCTAACCTAACATCAGCATTTACGCCCATATTACGTGGTAAAATACAGTTACACAAGTTAGCTGTTGCTAAACTTTGCAATGAAATAATGAATGCAATACCATCAGTTTGTAATCTCCTGCTAACCCTAACACAAATTGTTGACCTCGGTCAGACATGAAAACAGAGCCTATTAAAACTGTCCCACTTCCTAATATGCAAATTCATAACATTTAAATAGTAAGCGAACAATACAAGTGGGGCATGCATTTATATTTTATATATTTATTTTGTGTCGCCTCCTGTTATTTCGCATAATGTTCTAAAAAGATTTTTAACATTTCGAGATATGAAATACTTAGCAATTAATTCGGATATTTTCGAAAGATTGAAAATTGTTGTAGGTATTTTTGAAAATTTATTTTTATTTACATCCATTTCTAGTAATCGGTTCAGATTTAATGGGGATACTTTGACGCCTTACCTCCTTTTTTTCCACTACAGTGAATGATAAGGTACCACCATGGCGTGTCACTCGCACTGGCTATATATGATGTTTTTAAGCACAGATTTATTAATAAATAGAAAGCAAAAGATTCACTAACTAAATCCGGTAGGATATACAACGAATAAACTATAACAAAGCCGCAATAGTTCAATGCTTTAAGTTCGTAAAAAAGTCAAACGTTTAAAGTTTGTCATTTTGAATATTCTTACCCACTCCTTATAAAGAGGAGAAAGGGTAATCTCAGTCTCTAGCTTCTTTACTTTTTGATAAAAAATAATATATGATACGATGACCATACGACTAAGATACGGTAATGATTTGCCAATACATCAGTTAAATCTAGAATCATTAGCATTCGAGTTCCAAAAAATATTTTGATATCAATTGAGTTATAAGAAAGCAGTAAACTTTATCGACTTATCCGAACACCTTTCACCCTGTTAGTAATCGTCTGTTATTAATTACGCAACAGATTTATTTGCAATATACCCCGCGGTACTCTTTGACGATCGCGATAATGTAATTAATAATACTGGATTAAGGCTATGTACTCATTTGTTTATATATTCTAAGAATACAAGTTTTCGGATGCAAAATTAAGGTAGTTAAAAACTAACAAAGTACATATTCTTTATGTAATGTACGTATCAAAAGTGTCATCTATGTGCCTATTTCAATAAATAAATATTTGACTTGGACTGTAGATATTTAGGGATATCATATACATTCATTATTGTTTCTGAAACATTAATTGTATTTTTAATGTTTAAATTTGTTAAAGGCAAACGAGCAAGCAGTCTGATATGAGCTGATTATCTATAGAGAAATTTGTTTACTCACAGAATTAAGAACATACAGAACCCTTATTCAGAAATACTGGCATGCAGTGCATTGTGTCCAAAACACTTAGTCTAAATCATTTCAGACCCGCGGAACGTTGCTAGCTAAAAAACTCAGCTACCTATTTTATGGTAAGCGTTTAGAACATTATAGGTTAAATAATTGCTGCCACCTGCTAAATAAGAGCATTGGGTCCAAAAATAATCAGTCCAAATCATTACAGACCCGCGGAATGTTGCTAGCTAAAAAACTTTCCAATTTTCCCTGTTTTATGGTAAGCGTTTAGAACATTATAGGTTAAATAATTGCTGTCACCTGCTAAATGGATTGAAGTAACTAAACGCCTGTTCGAGAAACACTACTAAAGTGGAGTGGATTTTGACGCTTTAACATTAGTTTCTGAATGTTCCTAATTCTGTTGTGTACTTATTGAAAAACCACGAATTTGTTTTTAGAGAACACAGTACTTTTGCAAGAGCAAGGCCGAAACGATCTGGTATTACGGATGGTAGAAGGAGACCAGGAAGAAAGGTGATGTTGAAATTTATTTCTAAGACTAATTTTCGGTCAGAGAAAAGGGATGCATGGAGGGATCAATGTAAACAACTTATCAGAACACTCCTCATTATAAAGACGATAGAGGACACAAAGAGAGCTGACATCTCTTCGGTGTTCAGAATCTAAAGGTTCTATGGTGCAGGTCATTGTCAACAAGAAAATTACATATTTTTGTAATTTATACATATATATACGTAAGTAACGGCGACGCAGTTTCTTAATAATGCAGGCAGTATATCGGTCTTTATGTTTCGACTTTTTAATTCCATAAGATCTCTGTAAGAAATCAAGAAAAGTCTTATTAATGCCGGTGCAAGAGCAAAAACATTAAAATAGGACAGTAGTTGGTATACGTTAAACTTAAAGCTAAAGCCAAAGATATTACGTGTCACAGTAAAGCGGGTAAATAATTAAACTTTTGATATTCATGACATTGAGTTGGTGGGTATTTTGATATATATACGACTGCATTATTGATGCACCTCAGTCCTACATGGACTCGAACGATGCAAAGATACCTCCCGGTGTCTTAGTCGTTTATCATACGTTATTAAAATTTGACTTAATCGATCTAAAACACTTAATAAATATGAGTACTTTTAGAGATATTTGCATTTATTACAAAAGATTGAATACTTATTTTAGCGTTTGTTAATATCATAACTTGTTCTATCTCAAACAGTTGTACATAGTGGTTTACCACTATTAGTGCTCAAGTAGCCAGTTGCCAATGTCAGATGACGGTTTAATCAAAGCCCCAGAATAAGTTAACGAGTAAGTAACAGGGACAGATAGAGAGAGGGAGAGATATATACCTAATCGAATTATGTAACTCGGTTTACTAATGTCACGTCATTTGGAACAGCTATATGCTTCTATAAATTTGTATAATAGGAAAAAGGTAGCATACTCAGTGGTCGGTTTTGCAATTGTCAAGTGACGGTTAAATTAAAGACCTCTGTTAATTTACCGAGTAAGTAACAGAAAGAGAGATGTTAACATCAAATGCATTAGATGCATTAAGTAAATATGTACTACTACTATACTACTACTTTTAATATGTACTTGCAAATATTAAAAGTAGTTCTATTTGTAACAGTGGTTCCCTATACAGTATACTTGTATAAGATTTGTATACTAGCAAAATTCGTAGCTTAACAGTTCCTTAGTGGTCACTTTTCAAATTGTCAAGACACGGTTTATTCATAGAAACCTATAGTTTATGAGTAATAGGAATGTTTTGGTGGTGGATTACGTAACTTGTGTTCGCGAATATAAAGACTAGTTTTATATGAAACAGTTGTATACCTGTTTAAGATTTGTATACATGTAAAATCTTAGCTTAACACTATCTGAGTGGTCAGTTTTGCAATAATTGTCAAGTGATGGTTTAATCTATGCCTCCTGTCAAGTTTACGAGTAAGTAATAGAAAGAGAGATACTTGCATCAATGATTGCACTAGATGGATTACGTAACTGGCGTTTGTGAATATCTATTATAATTGCTTTCAATTTCAATGCCTCCTCTCTCATCACGAATGCCTTTATATGGCTAGAATTTGAAATGTCAACATGTTTTCTTAGTGTTTTGATGTACAAGTGCCGTGTAAAAACTTTCACCTGCATTGTAAGTGCTTAAGGATTTATTTTGAAATGTCAAAATTATTGTTTGATAAACTGAAGCCGTTGGAAAGTGATTATAATTACCATAAAAGATAGAAGTTAAAAAAATTATAAATCCGACTATATTAATTTTACTCAAATAAGCTTACACGAAAGAAACGTAGGTTTCTAATCCTACACTATCTTACTTTTTCTTAAATCTTTCGTACCTCTATTTCTACCTTCCTTTTATTTGATAACAAACTTGATGTATTCATTTTAATATTTTTCTTTTCTCATATTATTTGATGGATTTATCATGCCGTCATGTATCCAATGAATGACAGATGAATCAAGCGATACCACATTTAGCATAATTATCGCAGAGGAATTCTATATATACATACATGGAACTATTTAATATAATACCCATTAGTAATCGGGTGAACATAGAACAGTCAGTTCACAGAGTTGCCTGTATAGGTATAATACAAAGGTATTCAGTCTGGGAAGTCACCCGGTAAAATAGAATAACCACAGAACAATGAGGACGTGCCGTGCTATTTGATATATAAGTTAATAACATTAAAGTACAAAAAACATGTAGTGTTTTAGTCTGTCTATCATCTTAACACAAATAAATAATATTGCAGTGTACCTATATAACTCTATTCGTCCGGTTTTATTTTTGGAAACGGTCAGACTAATTTTGAATTGAGTTTTAGAGGCAGGTAGAGGACTTAGCAAAGAGTAGATGCCTTTATTTAAGAAAGCTGCTTGGTCTGCCTAAAAAAATGGAATCAACTCTCATTTGTACCACTGTGTTTCAGTTAGGTTAGGTTAAAATGCAAATGATACTTTTCAGAGCGAACGAGAACGGGAAAAATTAATACGGCACGAAAGAAGTTGCGGGTTACTGCAAGCTATAAATAACATTAAGGTTTCGAAACATTGTGCCAGGTATTAATTAAAAGTAATCGTAAACCATTGAATTATTTATCGATCGAGACTTGATAGAAAAAATAATTACATCTTGGTAGGCACGGCCAAATATCCAGCAAATACAAGGCCATATCAAATGTTTGCTTTACGCAATCAATGTCAAACGATATTACCAAGCTGAACCCCTAGTATTAAATTCTCACGTTCGATTTCGTTACATCTGAGTATCGAAACATTATTAAATTTTATGGACCTATTGTCACATGAGTTGCAAATTTTTTTCTGTCTAAGCAAGTGATACTTATTTAATTGTTTAAAACGAACATTACCGACATTGAAAAGTTACTGGAGCGTCCCGGGGATTGAACTCGGTTCGACCGACAGAAAGCCCGATGTCCTATCGACATGGCTATCATGATTTCCATAAGGCAATAGCGCTGCTGTACTAATGAAAAAGGCGAAAAATAGGTAACAGTAGAAGTGTAACCTTTAAAACAAAAAAGACATAGTCAAATTTACAGTGTTTCGATTCTGGCAAAAGACTCTACAAATCGTTCAGTACTCTACTAGTATAGGTAACCTTAGAGGAAGCTTTTTACAATGACATTATTATTCTACTCGCTTTTGAGTATTAAATATTGTAATGCCACAATAAAAAAAATCTAATTTATATTAATTTAAAGCCTAAGTATACACTTTTACAGCTAACGGCCCTAGCGGAACAGCGGCCTTTGAAATGAAAATCTTAAGTGTAGAATGTAGGACAATGATCTACGAAGCATCCCTTGAACACCTACGTGTGCCAAGAGGCTTTTATATCTAACTTTCTTTCAAAATTACAATGACTCCGATGCTGTCTTACTCTTTTCTTTCCTTACTCCGACTGTTGCGTATGAGCGATAGAAAGGTAATTGAGTAAAGCGCTCTATACGAGAAATAAATAGCGGTAAGAAGTTTGAAGCGATGATAGCCCAGTGGGTGGAACTTCGACCTCACTTTTTGGGGGGCGAAGCACGCACCTCTAACTTTTCTAAGTTATGTGCGTTTTAAGAAATTAAAATATCTCTTGCTTCAACGGTTCTACGTCTACGGTTCTTGCTACCGCCTTAACCCCTTCTCATTGTTGGAGGAGACCCGTGCCCTGCAGTGGTTCGGTAATGTGTTGATATGATGAAGACTTTTGAAAATAGGTTCGAGTGAGGAAAGTTAGATAAAAGTTGAGTAAATGTACGACATTTCGGATTAAAACCAAGATAGTCCTAAGGTGCTATAATGTTTCGATACTCCTTAACGAAGTTACGAATGCCAGCGTGCAAATTTAACAGGTAGGATACTAAGGGTACCGACTATTGGCAAAGTGCAAACACGCCTACTTTATGGTTAACAGTTAGATACACGAACTGGTTTTCGTTTTATTTTTATCTGTATAAATCATGCAATTACAGAGAAACTTCAAGGTCTAGAAAATATACATTAAAAAAACCGATGGAGCTGTTTTTGTGGGCACTTTTTTTATTTTCATTTAATTACTCACCTATCATTTATAGCACTGGAGTTTATTGAAATTTGAATTTAGTGAAAATACATCGCAGTTAAAACCAATTTAAACTAACCGAATAGCTTTTAATTACGATACAAAATTCCATGATCGAATCTAACGATTTCAATGAAACAACTATATTTTGAACAAAAACGATTAATACCTGAAACAAGACTAACTTTTAAATCAAATTTTATAATAATATTTTCTAATTTGCCTGGTGGTCTTATGCTATGTATGTGCTTCATTGTTATATTGAAAAAATTACGTCGTGGTGAAGCTTTATTTATGCCGTATTTTTTCTTTTATGTTTAAAAACGTTTTCAGGGTCTGTAATTTAGTTTTATTGTGGTAAGAAGTAGAAATATATTTGATTTTCAGTTTCCTAAAGAAATTAATTAATGATTTCAAAAGCGTTTGCAACTAAATAAAAGCTTACATGTGTACAAAGTGCGGCTGCAAAGTTAAAGCAAACAACTAGTAGGTACATATTATATAAATTATCACAACTGTACAAAAATGAATTTACCATTACTGACTCGTTGGTCTAGTGGTTAGCATACTTAACTACGGGCCAATAATTGTTGGGGATTGTGTCTTTTCTTTTAAAGAATTTTCGTTACAAGTTAGGAAAGGAGGAGTTAGGAAATTGGCGGTATCAAACCCCGTGCCTCGGAGAGCACCTTAAAGCCATCGGTCCCGGTTATTATGATTAACTTATGATAATAATAGTTAAAGCCCAAAAACCCAAATTGGAGTAGCGTCGTGGGCTTGCGGCCAGCAGTGGCACTTTAATAGGCTGCGGCATATCATAATCCCTTGGTTATAAAATCGATTCTGAGACATCCAATTTATAAGACCACAGCGCTAACCACTGCGCCAGTAGAGAGGCTAGGCTATCATCCGACTAGAGTATTGTCTAAAATAAGCAAGCCTTACGTTAAGAAGCCGAAAGGGCAAAATTATTCATATTTTTGTAAGTAGGTACCTAATTTTAATTCCGAAGTAAAATGTACGTAACCCTATATCTTGGTTTGAAACAAAACGTATATTATCGGATTAACGAATCTGATAGTTATCTTTATAACTTAAATTATCCATTTCTCTATTAATATTCAAAGATTGAATATGTTCTTGATTTTCTAACAGCAAAACGGCATGGCTATATTTGGTCACGCTTATGCTGTGATTACGGTCTACTGGTATTTACCACGAAATAGTGGTCAACGGTCATTATTATTTAACACCCACATATTTCACGATATGTTATTAAAGATAACTGCAGTTTACTGTTATTTGTTGTGCTTAATTCTGTATTTAATCGTTTTAAGTGAACGGGGCAAACGCATTGTTAAATAATATCTTATGATAAAAGTTTTTATTTGGAACACAAATACCAGGCTAGCATAAACGTTAAAGCGATGAACCTTCATACGTATACGTAGTTATTATCGCCTTCCACAAAAATAGACTATCGGTGTTCAAGAGTTATTCGAAATCATTAATTAATATTATTGGTGATCCATCATAATTACCAACCGGTTAGGACTTCGACTTCACTTTCGGGGCGCTGAGTTCGAATCCCAGCACGCACTTCTAACTTTTCTTAGTTAAGTGTGTTTTAAGCAATTTAAATGTCTCTTGCCTCAACTGGTGATGATGATCATAATAACTGGTAGTTTCTTTAGATATTCTTGATTTCACACAAAAGGTAAGAAATAACAAAATGTTTTTTTTAGATGAGCGACACCATTTTTCTATAATGTTCCTTTTTAGAACATAACAAAACCATAATTTAATAATGTGAATATGGCCGGATGTTGGATACCTTTCTCATTTTCCCACAATTGTGCATATTATGGTATACATCAACGCTTCTAGGAATAATGACCCTTTAACTCTTAATAAACAATCGACGTTGTATAACTAATAATTTGTAATTCTGATTCACAGTATTTTAAGGAAAAGGGAAGATCGTTGACCCTAATAAGTAGGTACGATGCATCATGCCTACTATATAAATAAAGTGAGTTATAATATAAACTTTAAACTGTAAAAGCCTTTTTCTTGCCTTCCAATATTCTTTCTTGTAACCTATGGAATATATTTATTTGGCGAAAATATTTCCAATCCCGCACGGAAACAGAAATTTTAAGTCACGAGTGGAAAGTCGTAAATGCAATTTACTAGTGTTATGAACAGTGCGTGTTGCCAGTCTACCTATTAAGTGTTGTCTATCTGGGGGAAATGCGATCTAAGCGAGTTGTAGGAGCTTATCATCCCAACAATCTCTCTATGTTAAATAAGTGGACATCCATCGATAATCATTCTGTACACAATTAATGATAAAATCACAAAATCAAATAATTCGCCTCAACAATATGGGGGACATTATAGAGAACTCTTAGGCATGCAGGTTTGTTCACGATGTTTTTCTTTTCCGTTAAATCAAATGTTATTACATTGCGGACGTTACTTCGAAAGGTAGTGTAAAGCGATCAAACTGATTTTCCCTGAAAGGAAGGCCTCTTAAATTCTTAATATTAAAAATACGAAGGTATATAGTTTGTTTGTTTGTAATTCCTTCACCAATCTTCTTAATTTTTGGCATAGAGTTAGTTGAATGGAAGGAGGGTCACATATAGTACTTTTTATCCCAGGAAAACAAACCGTAATAAATGCGGACAAAGACAATCGCTATCAAATATAAAAAAACATGTAAGCCGTCACGTTCAGATGTTAAACATCGAAATTGTTTTTTGTAAGTTATTGCAGATATTGCAGATATTGCATAATGAAAAGATAAAACATTACAAATTTGATTCACAAATTTAAAAAAATACAACCAAATGGATTACCACTCCTTTTTGTAAGTCGTTTAATAATGACTGGTTTATTAAAAAATTAATATTCATTTGGATTTATCGAAATACAAAAATTAAATCATATAGCGTGGCGATGCGTCGCCACGGCCTTTGTCGCCACGCCAAAAATCAGGTTTACCCTCCGCCTATAGATGTTCCACATCAATAACTGTTAATCGCGCCATGGGTGTTTTTTGTGATCTATCTAAAGCTTTCGATTGTGTTGATCATAAAACCTTGCTTCTTAAGCTAAGCCACTATGGTATCCAAAACGTTGCACTAAATTTGGTTGCCTCTTATCTCTGCAATAGAACCCAAAGAGTTTGCATAAATGATGCAAAGTCTCAGGGTTCAAATACCTCAATGGGTGTCCCACAAGGCTCGATTTTGGGTCCTTTTCTATTTTTAGTGTATATAAATGATCTACCGTACCATGTCAGTGGAACATGCGACATTGTATTGTTTGCAGATGATACATCTCTAATTTTTAAGACTGATAGGAGTAAAGATAACTCTGACGAAGTAAACCGTGTTATGTCGCATGTGTCGCACTGGTTTACAGTTAACAACTTACTTTTAAATGCAAAAAAAACAAAGTGTGTCGAATTTATCTTACCAAATGTAAAGAAAATTGATAAAAATATAATGATAAATGGTGAATCACTAAGAATAGAGACTTCCACAGTTTTTCTGGGCGTGACCTTGGATAATAAGCTACAGTGGGGTGCCCATATAGATTCACTAGCGGGTAAACTAAGCTCGGCTGCCTACGCAGTCAGAAAAATTAGACAGATTACTGACGTTGAAATAGCTAGGCTAGTTTATTTTGCGTACTTTCATAGTGTTATGTCCTATGGAATCTTGTTATGGGGTAAAGCAGCTGATATCGAAACTATATTTATATTGCAGAAAAGAGCTGTACGGTCAATATATAAACTTAAATCACGCGAATCCCTCCGTGAGAAGTTTAAAGAAATAGGCATACTTACTGTAGCTTCACAATATATTTATAACAATATAGTATTTGTAAGACAACATATTAGTATTTATAAACAAAAAGTGGACATAAACAGTCGACTTACAAGAAATGGTCATAAATTAGTGTCATCTGCATATCGTCTGCGTAAGGTACAGGGATCATTTGTGGGATTGAGTATACGCTTTTATAATATGATACCTAAGGTGATTTTGGACCTGCCAATGCACAAGTTTAAAGAATTTGTAAAAACACACTTATTACAGCGAGGTTACTATACTATTGATGAATTTTTTAATGACAAGGTTGTTTGGAAGCTTCCGGCTCCGCTTTCAGCTCACACAAGATAGAAAAATGAATGTTAAAATGCAAAATGTATATTGTTGATGTTGGAAAAGAGCAACTGCTGAGTTTCTTGCCGGCTTCTTCTCGGTAGAATCTGCCTTCCGAACCGGTGGTAGAATCACTACAAACAGACAGACTTGACGTTTCAAAAGTGCTTATATTAGGCCTACTTGAAATAAATAAATTTTGAATTTTGAATTTTTTTTTGAATAATCGGTAAAATGAATATTATAGTATTTGCATAAACACCAATTTGTTATTGAATCGTTTCAGTGAGTGACACGAAAGAATGCATTTACTTCGGCTTATTTAATTCCAGTTATGGTAATTCAAAATACTGATTGATAGGTGTTACAAGGCATCTTATGAATTTTCATTTGTTTGTAATCGTATTGCATTATTGAATGTAACATTGTATATTAAACCCGAGACTTTGTTAGAAAATAGAGAATTCACAATAGGAAATAAACTAATTTTTAGATCTAAAATTATTATCTTTTACTAAAAGGGAATATTTTAAAACTACTTCCTAATGTATGTAAACAATTTATTTTAACCACACCTTTGGTTAAAAAAAAATTAGGGCATGAAAATTAATAAACAAAATTATTCACTTAACCACTTACTAACTACAATAATTCTATATAATTATCGTTTTATATATTTTTTTTGCATATATTTCTAATTTGAAGTAAAATTTTACATCAAAATTTAATACTAAAATGTTAGAACTATGTTAATTGTTATTTTTTTTTTTTTTTGAAATTCTGATTATCAATATTAAATATTGATAATCAGAATTTCAAATTTTGATATAAGACGTAAGGTTATAGAAAAATCTTATTATAATATTAAGGATTACATGTATGATAAAAAAGCTTGGGTATGAATTGCTCTTACTTAAAGCTCAACATTAACTATACTGTGAGATGGTGATAACAACAAAAAAATAACCTGGCTAAGTTTGTTGTGGGCTCTTCTTAGACCAGGGCGCGTTTGGAACCCTACTAGCTTTAGTTTTAAGTTAACAAATGCAGTTATCACCATCACTAACATTAGTGTAACATGGTCTACATGAATAAAACATTTTTGAATTTGTATTTGATCAAAGCACTTAACACTGATGAGGTTTATGGAAGGTTGTAATCAAATTTCAATTCAAACTACTACATTTAACACCCAAATTACAAAATTGCACGGAATAGAGATAGCAAATTGGTTGCATTAAGTTGCAGCGTATTACGGTGCGGTTCGTGTTTACCTGTCTCTATTGTCAAAGGACCACATGACAAGTTGACAGGTCGTGTCGTCCAGTAGAAAGGAGTAAAACGGGTTACAAATACTAATCAGTGTGATTGTTGTTCGGAGATTAAAATAATATAATAAATATAAATATAAATATACTACGACAATACACACATCGCCATCTAGTCCCAAAGTAAGCGTAGCTTGTGTTATGGGTACTAAGATGACTGATATTTTTTATGAATAATACACATAAATACTTGTAATATACAGATAAACACCCAGACACTGAAAAACATTCATGTTCATCACACAAACATGTTCCAGTTGTGGGAATCGAACCCACGGCCATGGACTCAGAAAGCAGGGTCGCTGCCCTCTGCGCCAGTCGGCCGTCAAGTAGGCTCCAAGCAAAATATTAGGATCCAAGCAAATATCGATATTACCTACTGAAGCAAATACATTGAATTATTAATAATGCTCGCAGGTAGGCTTGCAGAAGGCTGACCGGCTAGTACTTTACTGTGACGTAATTCCTGTTATGTTAATAGCCAGTGTTTACGTACTTTGATAAACATTTCAATAGCTGGTATTGCCGATTATAGCAACAGTAAGTTTTTGTCAGATTGTTAAGTAATAATTAATTAACTGTAGTCAATAGTTCTGTTGTTTTCATCTATTTATGTGGTACTTGGCTACATAATTGAGTTTATTGTTTAGATATCCTAAGAACCCGTAACAAGGCACGCGTTATCAGTCTTTTACTTATCAAAAAAGCGATACAAAAGCTTTTTTTTACTAGATGCCATACACGAAATATTTTATATGTATATTTTAAACGAATTTTTTTAACTGATTTTTGTGAAAGAAACACTAATGCACTTTTACACTAAACCTAGCCATCGCCTGAATAGAATGCCTGATGATTTAGGTGATGTCTAAGGAAGAAAACGTTTCACCAACTCTTAGGTGATAACTATTGGTGAACGATTAATGCCTGCCTAGGAATCTTTTTCGTTAGGCGTTACTTATTAAAGCATTTTCTGGTCCGTCGTTAGTGCAAATGGGCATAAATATTAGACCGAGCTTAAACTCAATGCATTATTCTATTTGGTCACAGTCAAGCCATTGTTGTTTGATCACGAGCATGAAAGCGCAGACAAACAGACAACATTTTAGTATATTACTTTCGTATTAGCGTAATATTTATGATTTTCCACGTAAAATTAGTAAGTTTCCCCACTGGGCCACTGTGCCAATGGCCGTGTCCAGAAAGCAAGATAGATATTAAATTCTCATTGCTTAGAGGCCCGATCGTCGTATGGACACTTTAGGTGTCACAACTCTCCATACAATGTATAGGACCCATTGATTTTAATTATAATAAATAAAATAATAATAAATATACTACGACAATACACACATCGCCATCTAGCCCCAAAGTAAGCGTAGCTTGTGTTATGGGTACTAAGATGACTGATGAATATTTTTATGAATAATATACATAAATACTTATAATATAAAGATAAACACCCAGACACTGAAAAACATTCTTGTTCATCACACAAACATTTTCCAGTTGTGGGAATCGAACCCACGGCCTTGGGCTCAGAAAGCAGGGTCGCTGCCCACTGCGCCAGTCGGCCGTTAAAATTATGTTTAGATACCTTCAATGTTAAAATCAGCTTGTCATGAATCATAAATTTTCTAGTTGTATAACGAAGAAGTAGAGGCAAAAAATCCTTACTGATGAAACAGGCTATGTAATTTTCCGTACACTAAGTAAAAAATGCAAATGCATTGCATTAAGGTCAAAGTTGTTCTATGAAGAAAAACCTTATTTTGCAACAACGGATAGGTTATTCTTATAACTAAACTGGAATGTCACGAATTACTTCAACATAAAGGAATCCGTCTTAAGTGCTTCTCGTTATGGTAACTTGTTGGTTTTCTCACGGTTGCAATGTATTATAATATACCGTTGATCTACCTATTAAGGCACTCGTATGTTTATTCGGACCGCGCCGCGTTATAGAAATAAGCTTAAACATTTTTAGTAGTAGTAGATCTTTATGTTACGTAGCTCATCTGGGGAAGCCATGTTTATTTCTGCCGCTAAGCAGCATTATTGCATTGCTGTATTCCGTTCTGAGGGTTGCCGGTGTAATTACAGTCACATAAGGCACACCTACGCCTCAAATTGGTGGACACAGGGCGGCATGTTTCAGGACGTGCTCCTTGCATGCCCTGTGAATTGCTGCTCTGTTTAAAGGCAAATTATTTCTATAAAAAAATACTCTTGCCTTCCCTGTTTTAAATCCCTGACGAAAGTCTTAGATGGAAAACAATTAATCTGGTATGCATAGAGATGGTTACTGAAAAGTTGCTTACATCGTAAGCACTGCACTGTAAGTGCACGTTTCGAAAACACTACCTGGTCTCTAACCACTTAAATTGAGAGTTTTATATGACATATTCTGACGTTCATAATTATAAGGATTATTATTTTCAAATGATAGAATCTCCTGTATTTCATTAAGAAAAAACATTCTGATATAATTTAAATTAAGCTCTAAAACAATATCGCAGTAACAATACGCGCCATCTATTTACAATGCTGGGAAACCGTACTGTCACTAGATGGCGCCCTTTGATATCGTATAAATCGCAGTTCACTTACACGCGATCGAATAAGTAAACGTAGGTAGAAAATCTCACACTTGGCACTCAGCCGTCTATTCGACAGTTATAACTCCATATCGATTGAACGGCAAACTATGACATTTAACACTCAAATTACAAAATTACAAGGAATAAAGATAGAGAATTGGTTGCATTAAGTTGCAGCGTATTACGCTGCGATTCGTGTTTACCTGTCTCTATTGTCAAAGGAACACATGACAAGTTGACAGGTCGTGTCGTCCAGTAGAAAGGAGTAAAACTGGTTACAAATACTAATCAGTGTGATTGTTGTTCGGAGATTAAAATATTAGGACGGCTGTGAGAATTGCTTGGTATTATCAGTAAACACGGCTGTTACCCGTTATGTAACTTCAAATTGCAAACTCGTGATTTCAAAATTCAATTCTTCCAAGTAGGCTCTATATGCAATTTAAAACGTCAAGTCTGTTTGTTTATTTCAATTATTTATTGCACGCACTAAAACAAAATACAATAAAAATAACAGTGAAACTTAAAAACTAGTTTAGGCGTGCAAAGTCCGTCTGTTTGTAGTGACTCTACCGCCGCGGTCGAAAGATAGATTAAACCGAAAAGCCAGCAAGAAGTTCAGCAGTTGTTCTTTTCCGACATAAACAATTTTAATTTTAACATTAGTTTTCTATCTCGTGAGTGCCAGTCTATTAGGTTCGGTGTTTCAATCGCTAAATAGTGTATCTACTGAAGAATTAATTTTAAGTTTGACTTACAAATGAAATCACAGCAAAGGTCCAACTGTCAAAGGTTAGGGCACTCTGTTGACAAAGATGCGAAAGGTGTTTTTATACCATTGTATGAAGGATAACTTACATTAATAAGCCTCTGCAACGTTGCAACATAGGAGTTTTCGCTGTGTATAATGTCAGCGACGACATGCCGTCGTCTTAGTTGTACCGGCGTGAGGGAGTCAGGTGGAGGGCCGAGCGATGGCGGCGGGACCCTACCCCCGCGCACCTCGCCGCCGCATGAGAACATATCCTCCTCCAGCTGTAAAGGAAAACAAAATAACCAACATTGGAAGGAAATTATGCCTGTTGAACACACCAAGGATACTGTTTTGTCATTGGAAAAGTATTGCACGCTCGGTAAAAGTATTGCAATTTCAGCGTCTATACCGAGTATAGAAACACTACCGTTAGTATATAAAAAATACTTATTTACTTTAGTTTTAAAGTTAAAGTCCAAACTACTAAAGCTTGCGGCTCTTAGTATCTTATATCGAAGACATGTGTGTTCGATATTTCCTTTGTGTATATAATTGACTTTATAATAAGGGAATTTTTAAGATTTCTACATTAAAATCATTTTCTACATTAAATGCTGCTGTTCTATTGGATAAGCTACTGCGATAAGGACAATAGTAATTTAAACTCTTTACCAAATATTAGGACAAAAATAAAGAATATACGTTATATTAAATAATTTTTTTTCACATTTTTTACAATTCGCACTAAATGAAGAATTTCAATAAAGTCGGTCCATAGTAACTATTAATTAATTGAACATTTAGATTAATGCAAAGTTTGTTATTCTTAAGAATAATAAACAATACTTTAATTGATTCATAAATCGCTTAATCTATAAGTTAAAAAGGCGTTGTCCTGACTGACTGACAGACGACCTACAGCCCAAACGGCTGAACGTAGGAATTTTGAGTCTATGCGAGTATATTATTGAGTAGTACAATGGGAGAGAAAGTTTGTAAGTTCTTAAGTTTTCAAGATATTCTTCATGTTATATCCTCGAAAATTGGTATTGGAAAAATCGTATGTATGGCTTAGGGCTAAACTATGTGTCAAACAGTGTTACAAAGGGCTTCAAAGTTTAAAAAAAAAAACGTATCGAATTTTTCAAGTAACATCTATAATTTTCATTTTTATTTGAATTTTTGATTTGATTTTAGCTATTCCGGCAGCTTGCTTTCTGGACATGGGCATTGGCACCTCGGATAGATATATTAATCTCAGAGATTTTGTTATCGTCTCTTAGATTTTGTTGCTTAGCAAATAACCAGTAAGTGGGTAATTATTAGCAGTGGAGATTATTGTGTCCGTAACCATGATATTCATTGCCTGAGAGACCATGCAACAGGCAATGAAGTACAACAGGAAGAATAAGATAAAGAAGGGTTAAAAGACCACAGATCCCACAAGTGCTAAACTAATGTTAAAAATTTCTTGTGAAAGTGTATGAAGATGTTTGGATGTGTGAATCTTTTGTAATCAATCACGAATTTACAGTTTCCAACCTATCGGTTCACGCGAGAATTCAAAAAAAAAAATGAAAACGAAAAGTACTTTACAAATAACGAACTGACCCCGCGAATTTCAATTCGCCTTAATATTTTGTACATCACAATGCCTTTTTAAAGTACAATACGTACTGCTCATCTTACTCCGGATTAATGTAGCTCTCTTTAGGCCACATCACCCGTTTTACGTTTATGGAACTGACGTGCGCTGTCAGTTGTGTTTTGTTACTAACGGCTAGATTATTCGTTTGATTTTAAATTTTTTTAACAATAAATATTATTATTCTATTCTCATTATCCTATTCCGTACTAACAGAAATCCAAATAATCAAAAATAATGAAAATCGGTCCATCTGTTCTCAAGTTATAAATGGTGTAACTAACACGACTTTGTTTTATATATTACATAGATAACAGTTCGCTTAAATTACAAGTAACTTTTCCTTTAAATAGAGCTTCGTCAAATTATTTTAGTACCTAACTTGTATAGGTTTGGCGCCTACAAGTATGTAGTTAATTAATTATCCTCATGGAAATTAGGGATAATACTGAAAAAGTAATCCATAAATAACTGTACGACCAATTTATACAGTTAGGCCGTGTCCAGACTAAATAGAGATTGACGTCTTTCATAACATGACTGACGTCGTTTTCGTATTAACGAACGTAGTTTTTTATCACCCTCACTTCTTTTATCATGCAATGAATATATGCGACGATCCCAGTTATGATAAGGCATTAATAGTTCTAAATTGATTTCTAAACCGTCAATTCTTACAGCCGTTCTTGAGTTATAAATGGTGTTAGTTACACCATTTATAACACAACTTTCTTATATATATATATATATATATATATATATATGTATATAAGAAAGTTATTAATCTTCACTTCATTATTGTAATCATTATCTAATCTGGGTAAATAGTGCTAAAAACCTAATTCTTTTCCCCCCCATACACCATTTAAAACGGTTGGCAAGGTTGAAGAAAAAAATACTAAGTTAACGATTAAATTTAGTTTAGTGTGTGTATGTGCAACTGAGTTAGCAACATCAAATACAAATTAAATAAAAGTCTGACCACGGCCTTATAATATTAAAACAGTGCGATAACTGAAAACACGTTCTATACATTTAAACTAAAATTCAATCTAAATTAAATACATGTAAGAATATCTTCAACCTTGAACACACATCGGATGCACGTAATACATCTTCATTCTTCCCCGAACAATCATGATATCGGTCAAAATAAACACTTTATCGATAAATTATGTGTTATACTCGTACGTAGCTTGTATAGCTACACATAAATGAAACTTCATTTAACAGAATCCAGATGATGCGATTTCAGAACGAGCGTGTTGTGATGAAATTTCGCTAGCGCGCGTTGAATCGTGCAAGCGTACGTGCATCATATAGTAATATTATGCGTATAATATCATCAAATTGCTGTTCTGTCACGCCACTATTTACATGCACGACATAGTCGAAACCGGTTCATCTGGAGTGTTTACTTGTGAAATACGGTGATGCACGTAAACGTCAAAAGCCAAACCAAACCGCGCCCGTATAACCATCACGTGACTTACGCATACATCGAACACATTAGTTGACATAGAATACAGAGCCTTATCACTTAATAACTTCACACAAAACATTGCTGGTAGCCGAAAACAATCCTCGGATTATCGGCAAGAAAAATTGCGATTTACTTTTGACATTTACGAATAACACGTTAGTCATGCCGTCACACTAAAAATATACTGAGGCAAAAAAATTACAATCGTGAACATCAGTCCACTGCGGAAGCCCACAGTGCCGCGAAGATCGTAATCGTACGTCATTATATCACATGTTTAAACTAACTTCATTTATTAACGTTAACAGAGCAACAACAGTATGTACGCGTTGATGAGGATGGATTCCACATCATAACTGCGGTTTGTTGTTTCGCAGCGAGACACTCGAGCGTCTGACCATGAATCATGTACTATATAAATGTGAATCATGTATTGTATATTTAATTGTACGGTTCCCTTAGTAGCCGATGGAATTAAAGATGGCGTGCGGGCCAATGAATGACGTCTGTTAATTCCAGAAATTATTGTCAACGCGGATGTCAATGACCAATATTCAACTATGCAGTTTATTGAGTGTCAGTTAAAAGTTAGTGTTTATAAACTGTATTTTATAAGGTACACTATAACTTCCAGAGTCAGATCTCAAATTGGTTTAACTAGAGCGAGCCATTTATAAGGCTTATTGATGATGGCTATAAATTAATGACGATGAAATGGAAGTAAGTTTAATATTACACATTTGGATGTGTTTTGTGAAGGTGCGTTTTCAGCGCTCTATTTTGGTTATTAAAGTAAGGTAAGTGAACGGCTATCAGTGGCGTGCATAGTGGGTATGCACAAATAAACTTTCATCCCCTATTGAATACTCTTTGGGGTGGAATTTTATATAAATCCCAAAACACATTTTATACCATTATAATTGACAATTCTCCAGCTATATTATTATTATAGATAACCTGATTCTTCATCATCATCATTTCAAACCATTAGCGGCCACTCCAGGGCACGGGACTCCTCCCATAATGACAAGGGGTTAAGGCCGTAGTCCACCACGCTGGTCCAGTCCAGATTGGTGGACTCCAACTACCTTTGAGAATGCAGAACTCTCTCAGAACTCTCAGGCATGCATGTTCCCTCACGATGTTGAAGCAAGTGATATTTTAGTTGCTCAAAACGCACATAGCTTAGAAAAAAAATGATGTGGTGTCGTGGGACACCAGGTAGGAACGAAGTTCCTCACGTCTAATTTAACGGTTTTATTTCACGCACTTTCCCACGCACTTACGATTTTTTCTTACGGTTTTACTATCACATTTTTTTTCAGTTCGGTCGCGCAGTAAAATCCCTATCCCTCCAAGCCTGCCGTAAGGAACTTCGTTCCAAAAGTTAGAGGTGCCTACTGGGAACTCTGCCCCCGCATGTGAAGTCGAAGTCCTACCCACTGGGCTATCAAAGCGTCTCGAGCATGCAGGGAACGTCTAGAAATTGCCGCCTGAGGTTACAGGCTATAAGCCTCATGTGCCTGTTATTACATAGGGGACCACGGCCTTCAGACATAATCTGCAATGTTGTTTGGCGGCAGAAATAAGCAAAGCGAAGGTACTTCCCCGGACTAGGTCTGTCACAAAATGCTTAGAGTTTTACTGTAGATAAAGTGGCCACTAAGTACACGTCGAATGGAGTGCGCTGCCCGAAACCCGTCTATTTCTATAACTTCACAGATATTACGGTTCACTATTGAATACGCTATGTTAATGGTTATGCAAGTAACGTTTTGTAATTGTTTTCACTAGATTTTAGTTTCATCTCTTAACAAGCCGGCTGTATGTTACTTTTTACATAATACGACAGCTATTATGTTACAACGATCTAAGGTAATTCTAAGCACGATTCAAGAGAACTCACTGGGACTTCCTGTGTCAACGTTCCGAAAATATACACGTGACAGAGATGAATACCAAATCGATCCGAGTTTAAATCTAGCGACGTTAAATAAGTTACCAGAAATTTATTGTGAAATGGGCGTTTATGAGAGATCGCCAAGTTAATCTATTCGAAGAATGCAGCTTGCATATACAGCTTGTTTAGTATCCTGTAGCGATCTTGTGCCGATGTCGGAATACCGGGCCCAAACCGGATTTGCATACGAAATGTTCAATGCAATATAGCTGGTGCTTTACGGGTTCTATTAAAATATCGAGTAAATTCTGTAACTTAAGATTTAAAATAAATCTTCTATAACTAACAATAAAATAACATGAAGCAACTGCTTGGCAGTTGTCCCGTAATTCAAAATTATAGTTATCTTTGTTTTAAAATTCTTCCGTAGTTTTAGTTAGTTGTCTCTTTCTGCAAATTAATAAAATTAAATTTAAATTAATAAAATAAAATTCTCCATTCTGCAACTTCTTATATATTTTATTTTAGATTATAGTTGTAAAGGCAGAGCACAAACTTATTAATAGCTTAATTTCAATACTTGCTCTTTTATACATTTGTCATCATCTTCCGTTTAAAGTTTCTAATTTAAATTAACCTTTGAAAGTAGATCTAAACTGTTATGCTTCCAAAAAGGTGGAACTTGCAGTCGCAATCAGTCTAACAGATAACTTCGGTGGGCAGAACAGCGATGCGGGTTCTATTGTTGTATTTCAAAGTACATGTATTACACGTCGGAGGATACTAGGGAATCATCGGCTAATGGCGAGTATTTTCAGGTTTTTCAATCATCCTTTCGTTGTAATAGGTTTTTTCAATAGTATTATTCTTTTCATTTCTTTAAGCAACTTGTGGCAACCTATAAGTGTCTATAATCTACTCGAACCCCCAACCCGTCTACAAAGCATGGTGATTATGGGTAAACACTCCTGCTTAGAGAGACTTTTTGTCCCGCAGTGGACTGTTATAAAGTATTAAAAATGATAGCTTTTGGACACCTAATTAAAAAATAAATAAAAAACGAGTGTGCTTTAGACCACACGACTGAAGTAAAACTTCTTAAGCTCCGTCAACATGTTTGTAGTATATATGAATAATATAGATATGTTTATACATATCCATTTATACAAAAATACATAAATAAAAACATACAGTAATATACGAAACACAAATCTCTCTCTTTCTATTTTCACATATTTATATCTTACTCTCGACTACCGTTCGCCTCGCCCGATCAAACTTTTCGTAACGCTCGCGCTCTCGTCATGCATTTACCAGCTTACTTCCCAAGTCAAGCGAGGGTACGTAAGTTTTACTTCAAAAACTTTAAAAAGTGGACAAAGTCCATATGTGAGTTACCAACCTCAGGCAGTTTAGGCATCTTGTCATTCTCACTGGCGTGCATGTCGTACTGGTGCGTGGAGCCGCGGCGCACGCTGAACCAGCGCGCGAGCCTCCCCCCGCCCTCGTCGTCGGGAGGCGCGGGGGGTGAAGGCGTGTTGGTGCCGCTGCGCCATCGCTCGCACAGCTCGCGGGCCCGGCTCAGCGTGTTCCGGAGTTGACCGGTGCTCCTGAGGTGACAAAGAATTCCATTAAGATCGTAACATGACCTAATTTTGACGATCACCTAGTTGCACTGGTGAGAGCTGTTGATTGGTAAGTAGGGCTGGGGCAATTTGGGATATTATAATTTCAGAATTTTCTCTTGTCCGACAAAGACTTGCCGCCGAGCGATTCCGGTGAAATGTCGCGTAGGATTGTGGTTTAATATAACTGCCACAGGTACACCTAACAGGTCAGCCGTACTTATAAATATATAAGCGTGTAAATTTTATAGTTTTAATTTATCTATTTAAAGAGGAAGAACATCCCGGCCGATGAATCAAATCGCAGAAGTATTTATTATTCTTTCCAAAAAATACCATCTAAAGAACATAATACTTATAAGCAATAAATTAAATATCATAATGTAAGAAAAAGAAATAAAAAAAAAACATGTTAGCCTGTTACCATCTTAGGCTGCACCGTGCCATTATCAACAGGTAGTATGCCGTGTGGTGACGTCAGATCAGAATACAGTTGTCACCACTCTTCTTACTACACAATTAAGGAAATATAACAGTGAATGGGCAGCCGCGTCCTCCATGGTATGGGTAAACCCTGTGTTTAGTCCAGCTGTGGACTGTTATAGGCTATTGATAATAGATGATTATTAACCCATTAAAGGCCATGATTCAGGGTCGATTAGTGGACTCCACACGCTTCTGAGAACATGATGAAGAATTCTTAGGCATGCAGGTTTCCTCACGATGTTTCATAGACCGTTAAAGCAAATGATATTGATATTGAATTGCTACGCATATAACTCAATAACAGCGGGGATTCCCTACACCCCCCCGCGCCAAGGTCCAGCTTTAGTGAAGTAGACATATCACAGGCACTCAGGTCATATACAATTTGGGACATAGTTCAGCGAGTCGCAAAGCAGAAGTGGAAAAGGGTGGGCCCTGTAGCTCGGAGAACCGATGGACGTTGGGGTTCCAAGGTGCTGAAATGGAGACCCCGCACAGGTAAACGCAGCGTTGGTCGGCCCCCACCGAGGTGGACAGACGATAACAAATAAGTCATGACATGACTGACATGACATTAAGTCATGTTAATAATAATCTTATTTGTTATCAATTATATTAAATAATGTTTTAAATTTTGCATGTTGATGTATTAACAGAATATGTTGGAACTTTATATCCTAAACACTAATAATTAACCCATATTTAGCAAAATAAATATTTCATTTCAAGTCAAGCCACGGAATCAATCGAGTGGAAACAAACGGCCAGGACCGTGGATTTTGGAACTCCCTAGAAAAAACGTTCCTCTTTTCATTGAACGCGTTTCCAGCAGTGCTAAGCCGAACAAAGCTATGAAAATAAAAGGTTCTTATAGGCGGATATCATACACATAGGCATCTTAACATGTCTCTAGGGGCACTCCTTTGCCCCTTATCTTTTTGAGCTTTAGAAACCTTACCAGACTCCTTGATATCAACAAAGTCTTATCGAAAGTTTGTTTTCGGTATCGCTGTTATGTAATGTAGTGTTTATGTAGGTACATCGTATAATGTGTTAAGATAACATTGTTAGTATTAATAATAATAACTAATTGTGTTTGTTTAGAAAGGTTGCAAGGATAATTAATGTCGTTATTGAAAAATCTTCCGCTTTCGATTACCACTAGTTAGTTTTTTCCCACTGCAAGTGCCTTGACTGCAATTTCAGCTATGGTAAATGACGATGCAGGTGCTAGCGGGATAACTTATCGGTAATCGGTTTCTTCGCGACGTCGTACCGGAACGCTACATCGCTTTGCAGCAAGACTTCCTCGGTACGGTGGTGATTGACGTCAGCCAGAGCGTCCTACCGGACTCGAGTAAATCCAGAAATTATAGGTTACCAAATTCACTCCGCCGGGGATCGAGACCGGGATCGAGTCCGGGACTTCCAATAGCACTGACCACTGCGTCCGCCGGTGAGGTCGCCAAAAAGTTCTTAAATTTTTAAGTTCAAACAATTTGTTTCATTAAGATTATTTTGTTGTAATATTTGTTGTATAACTGAGAATCGGCTCGAAAAATTGTCTTTTTCATCGACAAATAATTAATATTATTTTAATTTGTCACATTTGGAATCTTAGTATCAATCAATTAGAAGGGTAGGCACACCTCACGCGTTAGATATTGGGTGTATGTGTAGACCTACTTTACATCACTGTATTTATCACTATTTTTGCAATATCAAGTTATTATTCATTTTTCTTTTTTTTATCATATTATAATTAGTATATTATTCGTATACTTTTCTTCATATATATGAAGAAAAAATTTATTATTCTTAAAAAAAACCTTTTATTTTTAAACCTGTTTCATAAATCTCTAATGAAATATCATTGTAACTTGTTCCCGAAAATCAACTTAACTAAAGTGCTATGTAACGCAACCATCATTGTCCCACTTTAGCTTAATTAACAGCACGATTGGAAGGATGTAGGCAATTATTCGACGCGGAAGAGCATCAATTGAGTGTAAAAGATTAATCAACCACTACCATCGCTGAGAAATTAAAAAGAAACTACTTTGGAAACTGCACTGGTTGGATAACTTTCGGAAAATGCTTGCAGGTTTCCAATACCAATCAAAGCTACGAATAAAGTAGCATAAGTATTTTCGCTAATTTAACGAGCGAGATAGCTATCTTGGCAGTAGAAATAAGCATAGTACCAACTCCGGACGAGGTCTGACACCAAACTGACTCTTGATTTTAAGTTACTCATGTATGGTATCTCTATATATGGTCATCTCACTACCGTGTAATTCTTATGTACGCATCAAAAGTGCCTCCTATAGGCCTACTTGATTAAAGATATTTTTGACTTTGACTTTGGTAGTAATATGGGAACCGGAAGGGCATTTTGTCTCGTAGATTTTCTCTGCGGTGACTAAAAAGGTAAATTACGCAGTTCGATGGTAAAAACTTGAAGAGAAAATTAGATCAAATAGTTCTTGAGAAAACTCTACTACAATTAATAAAACCAAAAGTTAGTTGTTATCAAATATTTTTTTATTCCCAAAGGCGTGTAAATCCTGTCGACCCGTATTTCGCCAGCGTTGTTGACAACGGCCTAAACCCTTCTGACTCCGAGAGAAGATCCGTGCCTAAGAGTGGGCCGCTAACGGGATGATAATGATAAATAAAGTTAAGTTAAGTACATTTGCGACTGTCACAGGAATGCGTAATCAAATAAAAATTGGTATATTCGCATTCATATAACTTTCGAAACAATGAATTGGCACACATTTATCTTACAGATGCATTAAATTTTTTTTACATTAGATAGAAACAGGCGTTACTTTGCGGAAATCCATGATACATTATGAAAATTAAACTTAAATTGCTATACCCCGTGAAAATCAGGAGAATCTGTATGGTGTAATTTATAATTTTTTCAGCCTTTATACTCCGCGCCAAACAGATCTTCGGCAATGTACACTCTACGCACGTTTCGCTCCGAAACGGGAGCATCCTCAGGAGACTTTTTATTGAATAATTGTTTCTTAACAATTTTTCATTGTAAAAATTTAAATATACTAATAACGTGTACTTAATTAAAATTTGACAACACCGTATGATAGCAAGTTTTTACTAGGAACCGCAATAGTAAAATAATGCTGGAGCTATAATTTAACGTATGTAAATTTTATGAGATTATGTATGCAAAAACAAAGAGGTTGGTAAAAAATTACTACATTAAAAGTCACTTCAGACACCCACTACTGTTCAAATCCGGCAGCTGTACTTTTAGTTATAAGGTATAAGTTGCGGCACGTAAAAATACCACAGACTGCTCGTACTACTAGGAAATGGTTTATTCAGCCGGTTAAATACAGAAGTTTCTAATTTGCCTTCACACAAATATCTCGTAGGTTAATCGGTCCAACGAATCACGTTTTTTTAAAACCCAGCACATACGTTTTAATTCGGTTTATTGAGCATTATGAATCATTTCGATTTCTTGGACATCAGCCAATCAATTGTGTTGGTACAATAAAGAACAATAATTTAACCGGTTATCAACCAAACTTTACCGGGAAAATAAAACCAGTTCCGAGGCTGGTTTACTGCACAATTTGCTCTGTGGTTTTTACAGCATAACCAAGGAGAGTTGCGGTGTGTTGAAGATTAAGGTATGTCAATCTCTTTATCATGAGCGGATGTCTGGTCGTCATTGATGGCATTTTTTCTATGGGCGGCGTTTAATAATACGGTCTATGTTTAATATTTGTTACATTTAAAAAATATTCACTCAACAATACGATCGCACTGAGTGGAATGGTTTCGAAATTTTCATGGGTTAGCACTATTTTTACGTAACACGACTTTTTTACTATGCGAAAAGAGTTAGCTGTAAAAAAAAAACGAAACTTCGTCAAAATAGGTCATCTTATTTGGACTGTAAATCATAGGTAAAAAGACAAAAAATAGATAAGTAGATGAGCATTGTGTTAAACTACATTAAAACAGAAAACAAATCGAAAGATTTACCTTCGTTCCTTATTAGTAAAGTTGTGTAAAACGGCCTTCAAGCGACTATACTTCTTTAATATTAATATGACAAATTGCCTTCTCCAGTAATAGAAACCGCTGTACTGAAATGTTTGATTATAATGACAGCTCTGCACTCAGCGCTTATTGCGAACGAAATAAAAACGCGCCGAAAATTCGAAAAACAGTCAATCGTGATTGGTCCTCTTTTTTGTGAGTGGCAAGGGTGGAGAAATTCCTCGATACCTTGGCGACTTACATAAAAGTGGCTAAGAGGCAATCTGCTCATTGTGTTATCATACATTCTGCTGTAGGATGTAGAGCGGCCATAATAGAAACATTGTATATACACTAGATACAAACACTAGGTGCCCGCGTACATTGTAAATTATATACCAATAAACGATATCGTCATCCGCAAAGTAATTGGTTGAGATATTTGCAAATAGGTGTAATGAACGATTTTATTGACTAGCTTTACTAGTGTTTGCTTGCATCTTAGTATTTCTTATGAGTTAAATTCTCTTTAAAAAATCTTCACACTAGGTATTCTGTTATTTCGTGTAAAAATATTGCAAAATGTAATGGTCTCTTACTACGAATTTATATAAATAAATTTTAAAATTTCAAATATCTATGTAGATTTTAGTAAACTTTATATATAACTCCATTGGTATAGCATATACTCTTTAAAACCCTATTAAATTTTAAAGGATTTTGGAATAACAAATTTGTTGTACTATATCACCACCCCCGGAAAACCTCTACTACTAGAAAAATTATTTAAATTGCTGAAGTTTGCGTTCCGATTAGCCCAAACAAACTGACAGTAAGACAAACAAAAAATTTAACGCATGTTTGGGTTATGTTATCTTTTAAGTAATCGTAAGTTAAGCTTTATAAGAGGCAGCTATTTCCAAATCACAGAACCTTTCATTTTATGTATTTGTATAGATATTTGACAAATAAAACATAATTATAAAACAACAACAGACCAATTATTTTGTCAAAACATATAACAAAGGAACTGATGAAGGTTGCGCATATGACACAACAATAAATTATCTTATTTATATATATAAGTATCTGTCAAACGGTCAAGGCTCTACCTACAGTAGTTAGTATATCAGTTCAAATTTACTCTAGATTTTT
Organism: Pararge aegeria; assembly: GCF_905163445.1. Lineage (NCBI taxonomy): Eukaryota > Metazoa > Arthropoda > Insecta > Lepidoptera > Nymphalidae > Pararge > Pararge aegeria. The sequence goes on along the minus strand of NC_053192.1, from coordinate 9,062,860 downwards.
ATATTCTTTGACTACTCGTAAATATGGTCCAAGAGGTTCATTCAGCTTGTCAAATGGCGGTACCGAGTCATTGGACTGCCGCTTTCCGTGGCAGTTTCAGGCTTGGTTCTTGCAAGATATGGAACATAATCCCCCACCAGTACAAAACCTGACTACAGTGTTTTCCTTCAAGTCCAAACTTAAAAAGATAGTAACTTATTCAGATAAAAAAAAAGATGACTGCAAGAGGATTGGGATATCTGATATCTTGGAGCCTCGCCATTGTGACAGCGCGGCTAGCACGGGGAGGACAATAATCACCCCGGGGAAAGGATAAAAAAATATCAAATCACCAAAAGCTGTACCAACTGTCAGAATACTGGTGCAAAAGTGAAAATAGTATCCAAATAATATATGTGTAATAATTTGTCTTTTTTTTGTTTGATTATTTTACGTTATGCCCTTAATATATCTTACGAGCATCTCTCTATGGTGCACTGGCTGAATCCCGAGAGTTCCTAATAGGCCTCTAAATAGCGACCTCATTTAGAATTCATGACTGGTAACAAGGGGATGGTGGCCAGAAAATCTGGAGGAGTCTCGAATTTGTACGCCTTAAGGTTTCTTGATCAGAAATGTAAGTTTTTACTGTTCTGGATGCCATTCCTTTAGACAAATTAACTTAGGGAGTGAACATTGCTCTCAGAAATTCGATGCTTGACACTTTATTAAATGTTGTAAGTTTGGGAATAGTTTAAAGGAACAAGTGTAAATATCAAAAAACAGTTCCGTTTTCCTTTTATGTTTTGATAAACCTCGCTCCTAATAAAAGCAAGAGGTTCTGTATGTAAGAACTCTGCAGTTAATGCGATTTCTTAATCCTGAATTATGATTAACGCATTAGTTTAATACCTTTTTTGTTATATATGCCAGCATCTGACAGATTGTACGCAATCATATCCTAAGGTGAATGGTAATCAGTAATCACGGTAGCAGTTTCATACAAATGTATGAATTCACGCTTAATTCACAGTAACTAGCATTATCTTTTGTACTGCTTCAAGTTAAGAACTTTGCGAAATGACACGTAAACTTTAACGAAAGTCTCTTAATAGACATATCGTCATCGACATATTACATATGCGCTATTGGGTATAAGTAGAAAAGGGAAAAGTATTAAATGGTTTCTTACAAATATTTGATCGTCCTATAAGGTATCTCTATGTAAGAGTAACATTAATGCTAGACTATGCAAGACTAGAAAGAGAAGTACCTTATCTATTTAAGATTGTAAGAATGCTTATAAAGTAGTTCCTTGATTTCTTATATTTTGTATCATCGTTGGTGATAGTATCTTTATATTTCATGCAATAAGGCAGTCTAGTAACTTCTAAGCGTCGCTTACGCGAGAAGATCTGTCTACCTTTTACTGCATTTACTTTTTTTCTAAAGTTCTGTTCTGTTTACGAAGTATAAATGCCTTTAAGATGCTATTGGACACCCCACGTGCAATAAGGTCGAAACTAATAAATGTACTACGACCAAGGCAAACGATAGTCACTTTATGAAGCATTTAATAAGATTGGCTTTTATGAATTCAGGTGTCCCGAGTCTGACAGTTATGATTAGAGCTTTATATGATTTCTAATATGTAAGGCACTTATACAAAACGACAGCTTGCGATTCATCGCATCATATTTATTCCGTGCACAAACATGCCACGTGATTTATTCCGCCGTGATAATCATTACGTAATCGACCATTTATTACTAGTCACCTCTTCATCGTCGTTAAAGTCTTGTCAAGTGGTTTGCAGAAAAAATATATCTATAGACATTTCTTTCCAGACCACTTTCCCATAAATTTTTCAAAATTATTATCCTAACATCAAATATCGCTTTTAGTCCACGGGTTTTGACGATTGCCAAGCATACGCCTCTAGCACCAGATCTTGAAATATTTTTTTTCCAACTTATCTTATTAAGCTTTTAAAAATCGGGCAAACACGTGTATATACGAACCGCATCGTACCTTTGGTAATGTTTTTGCATAACCATGCAATGCATGCATGTACTCACATGAAATTGAACTTAATATTCCTGTATTCCTGGTACCACACAATCACTAAAGCTTTGTGGTGCAAATCGTTCTGGGATCTGGATCCTATCCCTAGGTATTTATTTAACAATGCTATTAACACGGTAATGGACTATGATCGTAGGTATCACCTCCTGGATACAAGTTAATGGCAAATTACAAATCGAAACATGTATTGAATAATCAGTGGTAAACAAGACAGACGACCCACTGTCTGTGGCCCCACCAGCTTATCTGTGTGACCTATAGCTTGTGTCATAACGCAAACACAATAACATGCTTGAATTATGTTCCTTTTGTACATCCCTGCGTTATTGAGCAGCTTACATTTAGAAGTATGTATATCTAATAACCGATTAAAATAGACAATTCTACGAAAGCGGCTTGATGGCTACTTCGAGTGGAAATATTTAGAAGTTAATATTATATATTACGAAAACATTGCACATAAGAGAACGTACTTTTATATATATTAATTAATTATTTTTATTTATCTATTTAATTTGCCGTATCGTCACTCGGGTCTCAGCTGAAAGTAAGCGGCATGCATGTACCTTAAATGCATGGCAAATGCTGAGCTGTACATCCATTCTGTCTGGTGTTATACACATACATTATTACTATGTTATTATAAGATGTAGGTACTGTTTGTTACACTTAACATGAATTAATGTATTTCCTTTCTTTCTTTCTTACTTTCGTAACTGACAGGTTGACTGACTACTTAATCTTTAAGTCTTGTACTCATTGTCGGTGTGGGACTTATCACAGGTTTTTAAAAACTATGTATGTGTTGCTGCATAAAACAAAAAGAAGGTATAAACCGTGAAACACACTTACATACTTTTAAAATATCAGTATGATGGTCATAACTTAAAAAAATTCTTAATTTGGTATCAGATGATGCATCAGGTACATTGCAAACGTAAAGGCCAATTTTCATGGCTTTGATCTATTGCGCAACAATAGAGTCGAAATAAAAACTTAACAATTTTATTTATGTCAATTGGAGTTAACAGGCTATCATCGGAACAATTAATTAAAATGAATGGGTAAAACTAGCCCCGTTTATTTATAGCGGTTAGATTCGGTAATAGATAGGATAATTTTGTATCTACCAAAGCTTTAATAAATATTCGTCCCGAGTCTGCATCTTGCAGGGCTAGCACAGGCCGGAGACAAAAATTTTATACCCCGATTATATCCCCTGACAGGAGATATAATTAACGTGTCCACCTGCTAAAGTTCACGAACATGGAATAGGAGAAGTTTACCCTCGTTTATTATTGCACATATATTATTTGGATATTATTTCCACTTGTGCGCCAGTGCTCTGAGAGTTGATAAAGCTGTGGGAGGAGATACATTTTTATCCTTTACCCGGGGATATAATTGTCTCCTGCTCATGCTAGCCATGCTGGTTATATAATAAATGCGAAAGTTTTTATGGATGGATGGATGTTTGTAACTCTATCACGCAAAAACTACACAACCAATTTGGCTGAATTTTGGATTAGAGATAGATATATACCCTGGACTAACACATAGGCTGCTTTTTATTCCAGGAAAATATACGTTTTTCGCAGGATTCATAAAAAAAAAAAAAACCGCGTACGAAGCCGCGGCTAACCGCTGGTACCAAATAAGTTGGTGGTTGGGTCTTTTCAAACAAACAAAAACTTAACTTAATGAATATTACATTACATACAGCCATGTAATCGCTTTGCAAACCAATTAAATCTTGGTTTAACTGAAGCATAATGGTGATGTCATAAATATGTTTAGTCCTTCAGAAAAATGTCCTTTTTTGCAGAGACTGATGTAAAGTACAATCAACAATACCTACCTTGAAAAAGGACCTATATTATAAGACATGACAAAAACACAATAGAATTAATAACCTGTATTGCGTGCCTTGTAACAAAGGCATTAAGGCCGTAAGTTCAAGCATTATCTTCTGCTTAAATATACTTAATATAGAGGCATGAGGTAACGCTGACAATAGGGGCCTGAATAATTACCCTGTAGTAACTAAAACCAGTGAATTATTTACCTATCATTACCACTAACGAATATGCTAATTGTTTTAGGAAACCTTGACATTAAATTTATGTCTAAAGTAACGTCAACTTGGCAATGTTACAATCTATTTGCTGATTATTAGGCAAAGCGCAAGTGTTTACTTTGCAAGTTACGCTTCGTTATTTCAGTATTGTTTGTATGTTACCTGCGTATTCGTAATATGATATGGGCGAAGTGTTGTTGTGAATTATATCTATATGGAAACCAATTAAAAGTTTTTTGTAATTATAAAGAAGTAGCTGTTATTTTATTTAAATAGTCTGTAATCACTAATTTAGGTTGCGAAAATAACTATTACGCTAAATATTAAACTAGCCGTCACCCGCGGTTTCACTCGTGTTATCTTGAGCTCATCACGTTGTTTTATTGACCATGCCTGCCAGCCCTATACTCATAAAGGTAAGCTCCTACGATAAATCCCAATCTCCTAAACTATGCGACTAAATGAAAGGTAAACGCCAAGTTTTTTTATGCATTAGATTGTCTTAATAATAAAACGACTTTTTTTTTTTAATAATTTGTATTAATAAGGAGGTAAATGTACCTTATTAATAAAAGGGCAAAACGTCCGAATCACAAACTCGTCTGTCCAGCGTGGAGATTATGGGCAAACCGTCCAGTTGTGAGATACCTTTAGTCAAGCGGTCAACCGTTATAGGCTTTTGGTGATTGATGAACGTCCGAAGAGTAACGCAATGTTTTCATACATTACCACTTGCCTTAACTTCAAAATCGTTATGCAGTGTTTTTCCAAGCTCTGTAATTTGGAAAGTTCTGTCAAAACACTGCATAACGATTCCTATTCACGTTTATTAATATCACTAGGAGGAGTGCTTGCATATACTGCATATTCTCTCAAAATTCGTACCTCATTATAGGTGCCGAGTAAAACGGGAGGCCAAACTCCAAAGAAATTCAGAAACTTTTGATACTTGAGGTAAATTGTGACATAACCACTTTCTTTCGTATACTGAAGTTCACAAACTCATAAGAAAAATGCGTCAGGGTTTTAAAGGGGCTCACAAAATTGACAGGTCGTATTATACGGTTTATGACTCAATTTAGAAAGCGTGTGTGTGTCTGGCGTTACGCTTAAATGGCAAAAACAGCATCATTTGTGAAGAAGCGAAAAAATAAACAAGTAAAAGCTGGCATAAGATTATGGTAATATGACAACCTGTAATAAATACGCCCAGTCGCACAAATGGCTATCGCCTGGCTAGTGAGAAGTGTGAACCACACTAAGACATATTCAAAAGGCTTATAACCTACCTATAATTAGTATTTCCCGTGTGATTCGTTTTACCCGGATAAAAATAGCCAATATAACTCTCCTGTTAGGTTTTCCCCGCAAATCTGTTGATCCGTTGCTGCGTGAAAGAAGAACCGTAATAATTTTAGCACTGAGTAAGTGATAGAAATACAGAGAAGACATCAAAACAGAGCAGTCGTGCGTCAAGAGATAGCGTGGGGCGAGGAAGGAATCTTATGGGCCTCTCCAGTAAGAGTCTTGCAGAGCGTCTATGAACTGTCAAGACGATTTCGGCGTTTACCACGAAATTAAAGGCTTCTTTTTTGTGTGTTATTAGTATTTAAAACAAGGCCTATACTTGTTATGGAAACGAACCAAAGAGAAAACCTATATTGAACGATGACCAAATAATAAACCATAATTTCTGTGTATAACAAATGTACGCATTTAAGGGTATCACAATTCAAAGAACACACGATTTTCTATGTAAATTAATGACACTTTTGTTCTCTTTCCGAGCCACCCTACTAAAAATACTTAGGGCTAATGCCGGCTGTACACTCTCACCGAGACAAGCCAAGTACCTAAATGTATAGTCCAGTCTTACGTGTGTTATAACGTAAACAATTTCTTTAACTATTTTTTAATCTAAAGTGTGCAATGAAAAATGAAAGAAAAATAACAAGTTCATACTTAAATAAAAACAAATAAAACTTACTTAACCGTATTGGAAGAATGTAATTCTATTTTATAAATCCGCATACCTGATTGTTATTCTATTCAACACCCTACGATCTTTCGTCATCTATATGAAACATGTCGATAGAACTGGGACAGGAGTAGGTTTACATCCTATTCTAATCAATCGTCAATGACCTATACCAGACCTCAGTGGCGTGCACTAGGTTTCTTGCCAGGGTAAGCATACAGCACGAAAATTGCATAAAATGGCAAAAATTATCCTCCTATACGAGTTATATATACATTTTAGGGTAGGCCGTGCTTTTGCGCATGTATGAAGTGAACGCCACTGCCAGACCTCTGGTGGAGTAAAGCCCTATTCCAGCAGGAGTGTTTGCCCATAATCACAACGCTGTGCAGACGTATTTGGTGTTCGCAGTAAATGGTAGTAATAGCAGAGGATACTGCTGCCTGTTTTTTATTATATTGACTTACTCGTCTCGTACTACACCCGCGGGAAGAGGGGGGGTTGTGGCAACTGTATTCTGCTCTGCCATCACCTTCTTACAGCAGAACAGGAGTATGCTTACAAGCGCAATAATAATATAATGTAGCGGCAACCAGTCAACACCGAGGCAGTGCCCTCTGGTCACAGGAAATTCGTGTTAATTGTTGTACGTGACACCGCTAATTGTCCGGCGAGACACCGCAACGGTCACGGGTTTTGAAAGCGTGTGCCAACCTCAAACCATCCGATACCGTATAACTACTTATATGGGAAGTTACCTAATATGTGTGCCTCAATACGGGCGTAGTAGCTACAAACTAAATCAATTTAAGATTAAATGTAATTCCTTTTATCTATGTAAATAGGAATAAGGATTTGATCTGTAATTAGAGCTATAATATTAGGTTATTACAGTTTTGTGCGAGTCTTGTGAAAAAGTGTTTTTTTGTATTGTAATAATTGGCGGACCAAGTGCTCAAGTGGAAAGCTTTCGCGTAGAAACAAAGCACTACTTGGTAGGGCATGCAAGGAACACATCAACGTAGGTATAGGTGTAAAACCTCACATGCCTGTAATAACACAAGCAGGTAGTACTTCTCCGAACATAATCTGTTTCAATAAGCTTTTTTATGCCTTATTTTAGTGTCTTGTGTCTAATAAGTTTATATTGTTTTTGATTTAGCATTTGGGGGGTTTAATTAAAATGTTCTAAAAGAGGTTAGCCCGCTACAATCTTTAACTGCATCATCACTTTACCACCAGATAGATGGGAGTCGTGGGATTACATTTAGTGGAAAAAAAAACAAAACAAAATAATTATTATAACTCTATTAACGCGCTGGGTGTTCGTATTCAGAAAAATCTTAAGGACCTATCCATTAAAGTATCCAAAAATAAACTTTGTCTTCATCATAGACCAATAAATAATCATTAAAGAAGTTTCGTATGTACGATTCAGTATAATCCGTAAAGGACCTATTCGAAGCAGTGGCGTTCCTAAGGTCTTGAATTTGAGCAAGCCCAGTTACCTAAAGGACCAATTAGACTCGTCATATATACCTTTAATAGTTTACCTTTTGTTCGCCAATCAATGTTCGAACTTATTAATTTATTTTGTGATAGTTGCATTTAAAATACTTGCGTTACCATAAATATTATGGTCACGCAAGCAAAGCAATTTGAAGGAAAAATATTTCATCTAGCTGAATATTAACATCCATTTAAAATGAACTATGAGAAGCACTCGTTAACCTGTACTATATGGATTCACAAAAACGTAAAACAACTTGCAGGTGTTCGGGATAAGTTTTTATTGCTACTAAAAAACTAATGAAGTTCAAGTGCTATTTCAAAAGTCAAAGCTCCACGAGGGCCATAAACGTAGGTAGTTGTTGCAAGCAGCAGTTGCAAGCTCCCCCATCTGTACGAATTGGTTCTAATTCCGGAATAGGCATCAATCATACTTAGTAAAGACAGCCCGAACCTATTTCCTGCGTTTAAAATGATAGCAATATCGTGGGTCGAGTGATTTTTAGTGTTTTAACTGTTATTTACGGCTTATTGTGCTTTAAGACAACTTAAATAAGATAATAGGTTTTCAATTCGCTAAGTTTTTTTAATAACTTTTTTAAACACTGGACTGCGTGATTTATTTAATCGCTAGCAGCGGGGATGTTTAGCTACCTTGTTGGTCTAGTAATCACTGAAGATCAAGGGGTCCTGGGTTTGAACCCCTGGACAGGTCAATGCATTGTATTAGGTTATTTTCAAGAAATTCTTACAGAATAAGAAGGGTTTAGGCCTAGTCCGCCAAGCTGGCCAAGTGCTGATTGGTGGACTTTACACGCCTTTGAGAACGTTATGGAGAACTCTCAACCATGGTTTTCCCATCAGGTTTTCTTCACCGATAAAACGAGCGATATTTAATTGCATATGTAAACGTGTTTTTTTTATTAAATTTACTTTAAACGAATGGCAGGTTTATAAGAGAAAATGGCCAATAATGTTTTAAAGAAGCCATCAGTTACCGAGTAAAAAATAGCATTGTGAACTTTGACACGGTATGAATAACATTGTTTGTACGGTTAAGTACCCACTGATATGGGAATTTTATTAATGTAAACATCAATAAAAAAAAGTAATGACAATCTAGAAGGTTTATCTCAAGAAGATCGTTTGGCTAAGGTTGTTGTTGAGTGCGAAATATTTATAATTGTTGTAGTATACTAGGTACTTTAATTAGGACTTCTTGGCGGTTTTTCACTAATCACAATAAGTTCTTAATTTTCTAAAAACACAATATGTCTTCATGAACTTCGTCCTTATACTTCCTTCAAAACGGTTGATTGTAACTTCTTATTCATAAGAGATTATCATAAATCGTAATCGAACTTCATCTATAGACAGAGCTCTAAAGTGGTAATTTCTACTAACGTGGTACTATTTACGAAATTTTTTAATTTTCTTTTTTCTAACTAATATAACGAAGGATATGTAGATAATTCAAAAGTATATAAAAGATTTCCTTTTAAAACTAAACTATTAATAATTTAACGAGTAAAAAGCTTGGGTATAAATTATTATAACTAGGATGCTTTAGATTTAAGTTGACAGTCACAATTCTAGATGGTGATAGAAAAACATAACCGGGCTAAACTACTTCTTAGAATAGGTTGCGTTTGTAAAACTTAATACGAGTAACTTAAAATTAAAGTTAAAAAATTACGAGACAGTTTATTATTAGTTATCCAATTATAAAGAAAATTAACAAGGAAACTTAAAACAATTTCGGAGCACAAGGTCTCTACGTTAATTGGGCCTCGTGCCAAATAACAAATAAAATGGCAATTAATAAAAAAAAAAACAAAACGATTTATTAGTTTGTCTCATTCAAATGTTCTTGGGGAAGGTTGCAAAGCTAATTCATGATAATTGTATGATGATAGTACAGGGTCACAGCTCATTGTAATATAAATACAAATAAATATAAATAAAGTGAATACATAAACATCACCTAACGTGAAGCTAAATTAAATATGTAGTTTAAAAATATTAAAAGACGTACACCAGTTATATTTAGCATCTACATACAAATAAATAACAATTGAAATGTCATGGCGGTGATTTCGAAAAAAAAAACAGCATTATATTCAGTTTATTCTAATGACAATTTGAACTACTATAGAATTGAACACTCGGTTGCCCAAATTTTGTTTGTCTGGACTAATCTTAGTTGTATGAAAAGTGCATGTTTTGTGAACTTGTATTGCAGAACGATTATTCTTTTCGATTAAGCTTTTGCCCGCGATCTCGCTCTTAAAGTACAATTTAACAATACAGACGGATTGGAATTTTCCATCCCACGAAACTAGTGAGTTATAAATGAAATATTTAATTGCGATTTTTTTGTTTGATTAGTTGAGCCGTGAAAACTTAATAAACAAACTTTTGGATTGATAATGTCGCAATTAGTGAAGATGAGATAAAATTTATTTAGTTGAATATTAGCAACTATTGTGTAATTCATTATCATCACTTCAACCGATCGACTTCCACTGCTGGCGATAAGGCTTTTGTGGATAGTTCCAAAATCCATGGTCCTGAGCCGCTTGTTTCCAGCTGGTTTCAGCGACTTGCTTGATGTCGTCTGTCCACCTTGTTGTGTGTCGACGAACGCTGCATTTTCCGGTGCGGGGTCGCCACTCCAGCACCAGCAATTCGTCATATCAACCGATTACAGTACAAGGCATGGGTCTCTTCCCACAATGAGAAGGGGTTGTGGCCGTAGTCCACAACGCTGGCCCAGTGCGGATTGGTGGACTTAGTAACACCAGCAATTAGTGAAAAACAATTCAATAGTTCATTGACTACAGGACTAATATAGACTGACGGTTCGTATCAGTAATAATTCGACTCACCTCGAGTCCAGCGTGGAATTGAGCCGTTGCGAGCGCCTAAGCGGTGTGTTCCGCACCGCGCTCACCGGCTCCTCCCAGCTGCCTCCTGCCGACCGGTGCTCATCTGAGGAGAACACTCAGTTAGAATTGGGTTCACAAGTATCAAGTAACATTTCATCGTACTATACTAACAAAAAAAATATAACAAACACAAAACAATAAAAAAAATCCTTGACACAAAATAATGAAAATAGTATGAACTAGAAAAGCCTATTATATAATATATTAACCCGACGTCATGGCGTCATGAAGGTTGGGTCTGTGGGAACCGGCATTTCTTCTCGATGTTTCATTTTTGAGCTTAGATTGAAGCAGTGTGCCTTGACACTACTTTAGTGCCGTTTTGCGGGGTTTTAAGCCTATTATTACAAATTAGTGATAATAACCGGGAACGACGATTAAACGTACTCTCCGAGCCACAGGGGTTGCCAAAGCCTATTTCCTTACTCTAGGTTAGGTAAAGATGTCTTGCCAATTTAAGTCAAAGCAATTTTTATATTATACGATACGGGACGTAGCATTTCTGATTATCATTTAGAAGATTATGGTGTGCAAGTATTCTATAAGCTTGATGTTTAGAGTTTTACTTATTGTTTTAATTTCAAAGTATGGGCTATGAATTCCTGCTAATTGGTATGTTTAAAAATTTATTACTATTGTATACCAAACATACACGTTTTCTTACAGATTATGACATTTGTTCAATGTTACAAAATAATGGTGGGCGTCATTTGTATTCACATGTCTTCATAAAACCCGCACGTGCTTTTGTCCTTTTGTGATCATGACTCTTTTGGTCAGTTAGTTAGCCACGCATACTTGTATAACTTACGGTCTTATAACTAGTTGATTAAATAAAAAGCGCGTTATGTTAAGAGAAACATACGACACTGAAAATAATTAATCTACTTAAAATATATGATAAGCAATCAACAAATACTCCATTTATTTTTCTAAAATACTGAAGCTTCGATGTTTCGTTTTTTAGAAATACATACATTGGTATTCATTTGTAATCAATGGAACCCGCATCTCGCTCACAATCGGCCAAATTGACAAAGAATCGAAGAAAGTGAATTAATATAAAAACTACAGAACATATAAAACATTAATAGCAAAATATTATAACCGTAATTCCTGTTGAAATAATAACTTACGTCGGTTAAACTTCATTCGAGAATCCGTGACACGATGCGATAGACAAAAAACAGACACACATTAATACCTTATTAATTAAATTAAATTAATTTTATAATTTGACAAATTCAGTTAACAGTTAAAAGAATCTTAAGATGACACAGTTTGTTTTTTGTAACCGGTATTACTGTCTCACATCATATCTGCTACAATCGGAAGCAAGCAAGCGGTTCAGACCTTGAATTTGCAAGCGTGGGATGTGAGACGATCACACTTTGCAACACCTAGCATATACTTAACATCAAAATAATTTGATTATTGACACTATGCTAAAGTAAAGTTATGAAATAAAAACTAAGAAGGTGTGTAAATGTTTACGAACTCCTGTAATATTTCTTTATCAGCTTGTGATTAAATTTTTCAAGTTTATTTCCAGATTTTCTTGTAAGTTTCATAATTTTACACTGGAGGATCAATCACTTCACTGCTGGATGGATTTTATGAAAATGAAAATGCTGTAATATATCGCGATACAAAGTAAGCGTGTAAAAGTTTGAACTGTTTCCGACACTGAGCAATGAACACATGCTAACACTATACGGCAGTACGTAGAACTAAATGTAGTTATACATTTAAATGCGACGTCATGTCCCACACAGATGTATATGGTGTCACAACGTTAACACAAATACACGAGCAGTAGGTACTGAATCGATGGATGCTTTTGAAATTAATTGGCCCTTTTTGATGATATTATCATCACCATTTTAACCGATAGACCTTCACTGCTTTACTGAACTTAGGTAGTTTGTGAGAGTTAAATAAATAAAATAAATAAATATACTACGACAATACACACATCGTCATCTAGCCCCAAAGTAAGCATAGCTTGTGTTATGGGTACTAAGATAGCTGGTAAATATTTGTATGAATAATATACACAAATACTTAGAATATACATATAAACACCCAGCCACTAAAAACATTCATGTTCTTCACACAAACATTTTCAAGTAGTGGGAATCGAACCCACAGCCTTGGACTCAGAAGCAGGGTAGCTGCCCAGCACCAGTCGGCCGTCAGAATTTAAACTAGCTTGATGTCATCAACCCCCTAGTGGGTATCCAAATTATTTTTCTTTTCCCATTAGAACCACATCAATCCAAGTGGGTGTCTAATTTTTTTTCTATTTCCACTGGTTTGATGTCTGGATGGTCTACAAAAAAATAAATAATTTTGACTCTGCCATTTGGTCACTTTTTTTTCTAGCATGATAAGGGAGATGAGCATGCGAAGTAATAGCGCGGCCGACGAAACGACGCGGTGGGTCAGGGTATATTGTATAGATTAAAAGCAGATTTGTATCGGAATCCTGTCAATAGTTGGACGGGGTCCCGCGGAATCGCTTTTTAGTAATTAAAGTATTCAATCAATATACAGACACAGCCTTCCTTTTTTATAGTATAGTAGTAGGTATACAGTATAATTAGCTTTTTATGTACATTTATTTGTATACTAATGTGTTTCGGTAGTACAGGGTTCATGACCCATTAAGAATTCAATTAGTGACATCAAAAAAGTAAATTCAATTTTCGTTCATATTGTACTAAAAACAAGGTGGAATTTTGTATAGCGGAAGTTTAAAACAATTCTCCGGTTTGGTTTTCTCAGCACAGATGCTAGTGCAAATATTTGCACAGATGATTGCTGTGTTAGTGTACCGATAAAAAAACTGTTTGGTTACTTGTGCTTACACCCATTAGCTAAATGTTTAAACAGTTACAATGGGGTATGTGATGAAATTAATAAAATCGTATTTTATGTTGTTTCCTACATAGATTTATAACCGAAGATGCAACCGAAAAGTTAGTGTGACGTTTACGGCTTTGTATGTCTGTATCTTCGGTATTTCGTTTTATTTTGGCAACCGACCCTAACATTAATAATGCCTGATTTCTTGGGGTTAATTCCAAAATCTTTAACAGGATAAGGGAAATTACCTTCAATTAAAAAAAACCAAACAATAACATTGCAAAGAACAGGGATGGCGCACCTTGCGTGTCAAATAAAAAAAAAGTTTTGTTGTATTTAACGCAGTATTTAATGTACGATGAACCGATATGGGCGTTTTCCGTAATCACACCCGATAAATTCTTAAAAATTAGGTTTTCAAATAATAAAATATAGTTTGATATAAGACCTCCAGAGTCTCTACTCTCGAGATCGTAATATATACAGACATGGTCTTCTTCGGTTATTTAAAATCAGTATTCAATATTTTATTTAAAAACCAACTGCTCCGGCAACCACACCCTTCAGATCGGAACACAGTAATGCTGACTGGCAGCATAAATAAGCATAGCAGTAGTAGGCTATACTACTACTTGTGTATGTAGTCTTGCACAAAAGTATGCCTCCCATCATTGGCATTTGGCACGTGTGCCAATGGTTTGCCATCCCTGAAGTAGAGAGTCAGTCTTCTATTCAGAGTGCAATACAATCACGAATGCATTAAGTTACATATATTATCATCAGTAGATATTATGTCGTTGAATTGAGACGTCCGTATACTGAACAATGTCGACCTCCATTCCGCTACCGTGGATACGAAAGAAAATATATGTTAGTAGCTCAACTAACAGAAAAGGATAATTTAAAAGAAACTAATATAGATATCTTTCGAGTTCTAGCTAGTCGGTAGAAACACAGTTTTCGAAAATGTGATAGATTCATCACCGAGTTGACAATTCAATAGAGCATAGTAATAAAAGTCTGTTGGACGGTGAAGGTACCTTTTTGATTGATTGCGAAGTTTATTAAATACCTATAGTCTTTTTGCCTTACTTACAATATAGTGAGTAGTTGGTAGAGCTCACTGAATAGGGTTTTATGAATGATTTATATTTCTATTAAGACGTTTTTTTTCCAGTCATATAATAACAAACAATTCACATGTCAAACATATAGGTCAAAACGATAACATTTGATAAATAGCACCTGACAGCAAGACAGTTACTATTTGGATATCCATACTTATTCGAACACTCTATGTGTTTGTTTATTTGTTTGTTCTTCTTTACGCCCTAACTAATTATGATGACTTTTGGCATAGATTTAGTTAAAAGGACGGAGAGTACAATATATGGACGCATGTCTGATTGTTTGTTTGTTTGTTACTCTGCTCCTCTTCACTCGCCGCCTCTACCGAAATTAATGGAATTCGATACATAAATAGACGGCATACTGAAGACAGACATAGGATAGGATACTTTCTATATTCGAATACACCCGAGAACCGTTCCCGTGGGATATCATAAACTAAAATTTGCAATATATTTAGCGCTTGTGTTAGTAATAGCTTAACCGATCTTTAAGAAATTTTGTATGGAAATATCTTCCATCTTGGCGACTGTGTGTTTTTTATCCCGCAAAAACAATTGTTTCCGGCTGTAGGTACATTTAGAAAATAACGAAGCTATTGTGAAAAAGTCAGGGGCAACAAGTCAATTGTAAAATTTTTGACGATTTCCTTGGTGCAGCGGTGATCGCTGTGAACTCAAGTGGGAGTTCCCAGGTTCCTCCAGGTCCCACGGAAATTTGAGAATTTATAATTATTTCCGAATTTTCCCTGGTCTGGTCAGGTGGGAGGCATCTGCCGTGGCTAGTTACCATCCTACCTACAAAGAAGTGCCGCTAGGCGATTAAGCGTTTCGGTACGATGTCGCGTAGAAACCGATTAGGGGGAATTTTAATATAACTGCCAAACCCCTAACAGGTTAGCCCGTTTCCATCTTAGACGACATCATCTAAGCAGTTTGCGTTATTAAGCAGGTGAGATTGCAATCAGGGGCTAACTTGTAGTGGGATAAAAAAATGAATTGAATAGTTACGAGTTCGGGGCCGATGACCTGGTTAGATAGTCTGACCTCAGTGTAAACAGCAAAATTGCAGGTCCGACAAGGGTCCAACACGAATCGATTTACGGTCGGTCAGTACCGCTTTATCTCTTGTATCGAGATCAGAGCCACCGCCCTACACGCCCCGTCACTCACACACTCATTGTTTGAACCTAGGTCTGTATGAATCATACCGCCATATTGCGAGTTTTAGATAAGAATGCAGCAAATAGGGCGTTGCGCGCAAACAATTGAAGAGTTATTATGCCTTTGACATAGATTGCGGGACTGGGACCTGATTTTGTTATTATGAGCAGGATACGCTTGTAGTATTGCGTAACTCTTAACTGGCGTAGTGGTTTGCATGTTCTACTGCGGATGACAAGGTCTGAGGTTCATAATCATTATTATTGACGGCCGACTGGCGCAGTGCGCAGCGAACCTGCTTCCTGAGTCGTGGCCGTGGGTTCGATTCCCACAACTGGAATATGTTTGTGTGATGAACATGAATGTTTTTCAGTGTCTGGGTGTTTATCTGTATATTATAAGTATTTCGGTGTATTATATTCATAACAATATCCATCAGCTGTCTTAGTACCCATAACACAAGCTACGCTTACTTTGGGGCTAGGTGGCGATGTGTGTACTGTCGTAATACATTTATTTATTTTTTATCGACCCACTACAGGGATCTCCTCTCTTGGTGGACTTTACACGTCTTTGAGAATATTATGAAGAACACAGGCATTCAGGTTTCCTCACGATGCACATAACTTCGAAAAGTGAGGTGTCGAACTTTGTCTACTTTGTCACGAGGCTACCCCCGTAATGGCGTGCAAACAGGGTATGCTTAGTGCGCGAAGATGATATAAAATGTAAAATCTCCAGTATGAATTATAAAATACTTGAGGGTAGGCTTTTATAACTTTTATAATGCCTACCCTTAAGTATTTTATCATTCGTACTGGAGATTTTGTTTTGATATCTCATAAGCTCTTATAACTCGTTCCCAAGAATTTCTTCCATATATATCATCCGCATACTCTGTGCATACCCGCTATGAACGCCATTGCCTCCTCTTTGGGTTTTTTTTTTCAAAATTTTATTGCAAGAGAAAAAATACAATGTGCAAACAGCGAACTTAATGCAGAGCATTCTCTATCAGTCAACCTTCCAAAAACATTTGTGGTAGGCGAAAACAAAAGAATAAGAGTTGGTAGTTGGTCAAATTTTTTTAGGTCTTTTAATAATAAATTTATAAATTGGCGTTCATCTTCATAACGAAATATGCTAAAAAACGGAAAAGATATTCCATTCCATTTGATAGCATAATATTTATATATATAAAAAATATATTATTATTATTAATAGCGGGCAAACGAGCAAGTGTGTCATCTGATGTTAAGTGATCACCGCAACCGATGAACATCTGGAGCACCAGAGGAGTCACCAATGCGTAGTTTTACTATGTTAGTATAGATAGCCAGTGCTAGAGTACCTTAGTAATTCTTACATTTTTTTTTATCATATTATATTCATATATTTATATTTATTGGCAATTAATAAGTTCAAACAGTCAGAAGGAAACATTTATTGGAATAACCAATATACGTATGAACGGACAACAAACAATGATTGTTTTCGCAAACTTACACGATGACGTCAAAAGTATAAAGTGTCATATCGATTTTCGTTTAAAAGCCACAGTGAATCGGCTAAACAAATCTAACCGCAATGACTGACTTCAGGTGTGAAAAGCCATACGATCTCGGGAAACTAGACACTAAGAATTTACCTTAATACCTTTCCTTTCATCTATCTTCATCAGTGGCGTGCATACAGGGTATGCACTAACCGGGCAGACGATATAAAAATTAAAAAAATCTCCAGTACGGGTTATAACAAACATAAGGCATTGTAAGAGGTATAAAAAGTCTAACTTGTACTGGAGATTTTCTTCATTTTATATCTGCATACCTCTATGCACGCCACTGATCTTCATATACCTACTATGATACTTCATAAACTAACCACTAATAGTAAACGAATGATTAAAATCGGTTTAATACTTTCGGAGTTTATCAATTACAAACAAACAGACAAATCTTTTTTTTTAACAAAATTAGTATGGACTACAACAGAATTTAATCACGACTTTCAAAGTTAACTTATAAGAAATCCTATGATGGTGATTACAATGGAATAACGTATGTAAGCCGGTAATTCTATTGTTTTCACGTTTTAATAATCCGACGAAGATGTGCCGCCAAGTGATTAAGCGTTCCGGTACGAAACGATTGGGAGTTGGGATGTTGTATAAATATCCCATAGCAAGTTATCATCTCTCAGCAATCACTTGCACCTTGACTGTTTAAAAACTGGAGGGTTTGACCATAATCACTACGCTGGTTGGTTGTAGATCGCAGGAGATGAAGAGAGATAGATAGGTAGCTGCTGCTCGTTCACCATTATGTTCTTTAGTCACCTCGTAGACAAAGGGGAGAAAAAAAGAGGAAGAGAGAAAAGAAGAGGAAATAGAACACAAAAGTAAGTTTTCAATTTATCATTTATCATAATTGCTTACCGTACTTAAAGGTGCAGTAAGTATAAATGAACAAAAAGTATTTGTAGCGCCGATATCTAATACCGCATAGGTACTTAAACCTCTAACCTAAAATTGCCAGTTCAAATGTATTTATTAAATTCATTACAAGTGGGTGAGGGCAATGGGTCGATAGGAAACTAATTTAATATTTATTCAGTTGGTTAAAAAGGTCAGTCACTAAATTGTTAGCGATTACCATTTTAGATTATAACGATATTTGGTACGAGTAAGTTTTAGTTCAGTAAATGGTTTTATACAAAAGTTGCAATAAGAATTTTGATATAAATAAAATTTATAATTAAATATACTACGACAATACACATATCGCCATCTAGTCCCAAAAGTACGCATGGCTTGTGCTATGGGTACTCAGATGACTGATGAATATTTTTACAAATAATATATGTACATAAATTCTTATAATTATAAATAGATAAGCATCCAGACATTGAAAAAACATTCATGTTCAAATCTCAGGCTTGCAGGTTTCCTCACGATGTCTTCCTTCATCGTTAAAGCATGTGTATGCTAAATATCGTTCGGAAACCTGCATGAATAAGAGTTCCCATAACGTTCTTAAAGGCGATTGGCCTGTGTCCGGCTCCTATCTGTGCCCTTTAGTTATAATCTGACAATGACGGTTGATAACTGACAATCGGAAAATATTTTTTTCACTTTAAAGAGAACGAGAGAGAAGAGAGGTGGTTACTGAAATTAGTGCGTTCCAAACACAAACATATTAAGATAAAATCTACAACTCTAAATTAAAGAATAGACAAATAATGAGGGAGGTTATTAGAAATGCATGTCCAAACACACATATTCGCTTTACGTAATGGTACAATAGTTAACCAGATTTCGCACGTAAGTTTCATGTCTTTCTCTAGATTGTAGGACATTCTAACATGAGTATATTAGCTGTCATTTAAAGGTTACCTAGCTTATCAGTTCCTATTCTAGAGACATATCTGCTCTTGACCTATTTAATGCATTATAAAAGCGTAGTATTATTATTTATTTATTACAATAATAGTGTTTATTGCCATCGTGTTAAATCACTAATCACTATGTCAACTTTAAAATATTATGTCAATAAACCAGAATTATATGCGAATGGTAATCAAATTAATTGCAAAAGAATGCCTAATCTCCTAATGCCGTTACAATAAATGGTTATAATGTTTATACTGAATGTCATGGTCTGTTCATATTATCGCTTTATTATACCACTCTAGTAGGAAATTGGTGAATGAATTAATGAGTTGACTCATAGTTTACCTATTCCATATTAATTAACCAGTTGAATTAAACGGTGTACATTTGTCATTCACGAATATTGAATCAACCAACGGTTCGAAATCGCCGTCTATCGTATTCGAAGTGTTGTCACACTTGATCAAATAACTTCCACTTTTTTATTGGTTCGCAGTTGATCACTCGCGCCAGAAGGTAAAATAGATTGTAAATTATAAAACAGTATTAAGGCCGCTCTCTTAAAATAAGCTTGAATGTAATTTGAGTAGATACTGTCGGTACTATGGCACTTAATTAGTTATTACATGCCAAAAAAATAAGGTAATGTTTTAATACGTCTTTTGAATAATGCGGAATAATATTATGAACAATGATCATATTGGCATGAGATGGTACCTTTACACTCGCTACGAACGTTTTGCTCAGTATGTGTAGTGATGCTTATTTAAAAACAAAATCAGTAAAGGCTTGTGTGGTCATCGCAGATTATAAATAACGAGCTGTTGCCCGCCTTCTTCGTCCGCGTTTATTACGGTTTTATTACAAATCCCGTGGGAACCGTTTGTTTTCCAGGGATAAAAAGTAGCCTATGTTACTCTCCGCCCATTCAACGAACTCTATGCCAAAAAACAAGTTGATTCGTTGCTTAGTTAGGGCGTAAGCGAACGACAAACAAACAAACACTTTTGCATTCATAATATTAGAAAGGATTAACTTTAAGCTTTATTGTACATCATGGACAAAGTCTGCTTCATTCAAAAATGTAATTTATGTTTATTCAACATCGTGAATCTCTAAATCTTCATTGCGAGAATTAAGCAATCAATTCTTCAAATGCAATGTCTTTTTTATATAAAGCCTAATTAGGTATACTAAATTTTCGGTTTCCATTTTTACAGCAATAAAAAAAAATAACATACCTATTTTTTGGAGCGGACCCCCTGTAACCGGACATAACTTAACTTTGTTTACAACAATGACCAGAGTAAACTGCATCGCGAAACTGAACACTGGCACAATCACAACGACAATTCGGTCCTCTCACATTACTGTAACATATTGGGCAATGCATCGTTCGCAACGTGCAACACACTGCACAGATCGTTTAGAACTAAGCCGGATTTGCATAATAATTGTTGCTAACTATGACAATTGGTGAGTCTACAAACTAACTGAGGAAAAAATATCAAACAGCAACGTTCGCCAGTACAATTATTAAGTTCACGAAGTTAATTGTGAATGTGCGCCTCCCGCATCAATTGAGAGCGCGCCGGCGCAACGGGGGAACTTTCGAGGACGAATATAAACACAATATTATCTAGCGCTATTACTGTGAATTGCATCGTAGTAAATTCAAAATGGCATCTTAATATTGTCAACTATATCGCAGAAAGCAGGAGATATTGAGATATAATTTAAAAAAAAAAGGAAAAGTGCGTGATTTTATACCACTTCTGATATGTAAGCACCATCTCAGGGTCGCGAGATATTTGAATTATTATTTTAACAATCATGTAATTGCTACAATGTATAATTTAAAATGGTCTCAATATAAAATCATCTCAATTAACTTTAATTTTACTCAGGCAACATTAAAATGCAAAAACTTAGTTTATTATATACAAGTACAAAGACTATACCACAACTAACATTTAAAATGTTATAGGGAAAATTCAATGTTTGGTATTTTATTAGCACGAATAATAATGGAGTTTAGTTTATTTTTATATTATACGTGAATTTTATATATTAGATATATTGATCACTAAAAGTTATAGTCAAAATTACGATTTGATTAACCGACAGTGCTTACACTATGAGAGTCCGCAATTTGGCGCGAAAGCATAACATAAATAAAGCAATTTGGTGTAATCAATAATAGAAACAGGCCAGTAATAGTAAAGACAGGCACCTGACTAAGAAGCTAATAACAAACTGGTATCTGATATTCAGTGGTTATATCAATTTGTCTAAACAAACACTTCACTGACCCACATTCTTTATTTACGTGTAGAAACAATTACATACTGTTTGCATAAATAAAATATTTTATCATTACAAAAAAAATAAGATTAAACTGCGTGTTATATTAGTAGGTGTAACAGAACTATTTCGATTGATCTTGCCAGCCAGTCGCCGACGAAGTTATGGAGTTAATTCTAAAAATATAATAAGAGAAACACATTTGAACGTTAGCCTGCTGCAAGCTTCGTCGGCAGATTGTTATTTAGAGGGGTGATTTTATGTGTAAAACATTTGGTCTCAGATGTTATTTTACCGACTAAAGTATCTTATTTTCTTAACTAGGTACGAGTTACAAGTTCATCACATAAAAATTTAAACCGTTTTTAAATGCCCTTAAGTAACTTCTGACCTCATTAAACTTACTTATTCTTTTATGAATTGCTTCTCTGCTAGTTAGTCACATTAATGTAGTTTTTATACTTTTATTTTTAAAATCAAAATAAAAATTTGTATACCATCGGAGGCAAACTACAATATTATACTAATCTGCAAGATCGAAACCGTGATATTTGCCTACCTGCACCGCTTGCATGGGCAGGAGATCATTTTCTACCCGAGGAAAGGATAAAAATGTATCTACTTCCACAGCTTTATCAACTCTCAGACCATTGGCGCACAAGTGGAAATAATATCCGAATAATATTTGTGTAATTGCAAAGGGGGGTAAACTTCTCCTATTCCCGTGCTTTAGCAGGTGGACACATTTATTATATCCCTTTACAGTTGGATATAATCGGAAGATTCGGCGAAATCTGTGTAAAAAGCTGTCTTAACAGTGAATGGTCCTGGTTTAATCCCTGGCACATTGGAATTTATATTTTCTGAATTTTCTGTGGCGCCGGCCGGGGCTAGTTAACACCCAACGTTAAGCGACTTAGCGATCTGGAAGGATGCCGCGTAGAAACCGAACAGTTATAGGTAATCATATAACTGCCATATATTCCTAACAGATTAGGCCGCTATTGTGTCTAGATTTTTGGCCTGTTTATAATCATGATACCTTAATATACAATTACTAGAATTTGTTAATTGCGTTACACTACTCAAATTCAAGTTTAGGACTTAGGTATGATAATAAGCTTTGGGAGTCAAACAATTCGCGTGGCAATTTCGGAATGTGGTTTTGAGAGCTGTAAAAACAACTTAATTTTAAGTTACAGCAATTCCGTTTTTAAAACATTAT
Organism: Pararge aegeria; assembly: GCF_905163445.1. Classification (NCBI taxonomy): domain Eukaryota; kingdom Metazoa; phylum Arthropoda; class Insecta; order Lepidoptera; family Nymphalidae; genus Pararge; species Pararge aegeria. The sequence goes on along the minus strand of NC_053192.1, from coordinate 9,040,205 downwards.
AAGGGCCTTACAACGTCGGAATATGTAGTTATTTAGTGTTTTAGTACGCTAAAACATTGCCATGTTCATATACCACATGAATTTTTAAGAAAGTTACTGTTTATTGCTGTACTTAAATTGTATTTTAAGTACTTCGTTATTCTTATTATAAACAGTAATTTCGTAGCAAATGCTCTGAACACCTTTGAAAGGCTAGCCTTTACCCAGACCAAAACACTATTTAATATTTCCCACAATATGTATTGTGAACCCAGCTGTTGGTGTACCATTAATAAATAAATATCAAACACTACTTTATACTAGAGGCACTAATGCGTAAATGCAGGTTTATAATATTATTAGAGCCCGCGTAATGCAATTCATTCCATTAAATTAGATAATAGTCTAACAGGTTAACCTTGCGTACGACCTAAATTTCTAAAGCCCTATCAGCGATTAAAGCTTAAAATTGGAGTGCCGTGGGTAGTGCGTAGGATTTGTCTCACTAATCTTTGGCGTAAGGATTGCGATAACATTTAATTGGTTCCATGAATAATTAATTTGAGAAAAACAAAATTGATCCGATAGCTATGGAATGAGGTTTCAGCTGTGTTATTTGAGTTACTATCGGATTGCACCTAATTTCGTTCGCGCGAAATTACTTTTCCCGGTTCCCAGTGGATAGAGTTAAGCAGCATGGACACGCTCTGCGTCCCATTTCTAACTTACCGTTATTATAATTAAATATTTCGTCACCATCAATCAGTTCAGTTTTTCTCGCGGTAAATTGTAGGGATTTCTACTGGGATTTCTAGTTCTGTCTGTGTGTCTCCCGGTTCAGTCATTAGGAATTCGAGTCCAGACAGACACTTAAATTAAATTTTTTTGTATAGATTATAGCGCTATCGTCAGGTCTCTGTAGATATAAGCTTCAAAGATTCATCAGTCGTCCGGTCGTCGACATCTGTTACTTCATAATAATTCTCTTAACTTCGTTCCAGGTATAATTAGATTACGCGGTCAATAAGAGCTTAATTTAAGCTTCAGAAAATTGGATCACCCACATGGTTTAATCAAAACAACGAGTCACTGTATGAGTATGACTTCTAAAAATGAACCACTACAATAAAACAATAATTTTTCTCGTTACGGAAATATATAAACAGCATTTTAACTATTAAACGAAATTTATTTTGGGGTAGGTATTCCCACTATGATTAATGGATTTCATTCCTAGATTCTCATATTGAATGTCTAATAGGGTCTTTTCGCCTTTTCGCGTCCGACGCCCAATTCGCGTCCAAACGACGGTACACTGTTTTACAACAGTGAAAAATAACAATACCGACACACCAATCTAAACAAGAGCGCTTCTATTGATGTTCGGACCTATGACAGGTACTCACACACAAACAAAAGATTGCGTGCAACCCAAATTTAATGAAAAATAAACTAATCTTGCGTGAGCAACCAACAAGTGCTGACGCGCGAATGTGTTGTAAAAAAAATAGTGAGCAGCTGTACTTTTCACGGTAAGTATTTAAGGTGTTTATGTGAAATTTAGAATACTTTGTTATCCCTAGACCTTAATTGTGAACCACACTATAGGAATAACGATGTTTGTGCTTATATTCTTCTACTGACAGCTTTATATAAGGTGGACGCGAACTGGTACATAAAATTTATAAAAAAATCACTTTGCGTCCGCTGTGGACGCAGATTACTCTAACTATTTCTCAGTCAGATGTTTAATTAAATACGATAACATGGGAAAAACAATATAAACTTCCTATCAATTTTAACAACATTAACATGCATAATATGATGGCCGATTTGCGTCCATATTATTAGAAATATAAAAAAAGATAATGAATGACAAAAATCAGACTTGGACGCACAGTTTTCCTACATTAGAAACCCTATAACATTTTGCGTCCATCTTTTTATCACACGAAAATAATAGAGTAAAATTTATATAATTTTATTTAAATATACTCTTTATAACCTACCTAACCTAAAAATATACAATTAATATACGAAAATTATTTTATGTATTTGCCAATATTTGAATTTTGTTCCATTTTTAGGGTTCCTTACCCAAAGGGTAAAAACAGGAACCTAGTACTAAGACTTCGCTGTTCGTCTGTCACCAGGTTGTAGCTCATTAATCGTGATAGTAACACCGTTGAAATAATCATGGATGCTGTATTTCTATTGCCGCTATAACAATAAATATTAAAAAATAGAATAAAACACGGAACGCGCGAGTCCGATTCGCACTTGGCCAATTTTAAAGGCTTTGTACCGAAATGGTAAAATAGAATCCTATAAAGCCATCGACATGATATTCGAAATAATAGTGAATCTATTAATGGAGTTAGTTGGAGGAGAAAAAAAATATCCTGAAGTGCAATTTATGTTTACTTTTATGATATCAGCAATTATTAAATAAATGTTTTGATTAAAATCACACCTTCCCTTTTTATTTCCTATTTCCCTTCCTAATTATTTTTAAACAGGCGGACGCAATCTGGATTTTGTGGACGCAAAATGGGTAAATCGCCTGTTTCAGCTATTTGTAACTGTGTAGAATAAAACATCAGATGAGTTTTCCAAAACTGTGCATTAAACTTGACAAGACTATATAGGGACTACATTACAACCATATTTGATTAAAAATAACCGCACGGACATTTTTTTTTTCACATTCAAACCTAACAACTCCACTAAGTGGACGCAAACAGGCGAAATGACCCTACGAACCATTTTAACAATGATATGCTATTATTTAATTAGTTCTTAAAATGTACCCGCTCTCCGCCACTCTGCCAAGTTCCAGAACGAACACGAGCGGTCAACAACCTATTCAACGCTCTCACAAGGATTCCAATTGATTAATTTTACTGTTGAAATGGGACAATACTTATTAGAACTGAAGTTGTATGGTTATTGTTATGGTGTATTGAGGATTAGTAACTTACATTTAATGAGGACAACCGAGTCGTGGGGCTCGCACTGCACCTGGGTGGCGTTCATGGCCAGCAGCCCGCCGCTGCCGGCCCCGCCACCCGCTCCGCTCGCCTCCCTGTAATACATCAATTTTTAACTGGTTATAAATTTCGTGATACTTAGATAAGTACTGCATTGTTACTAAGAATTCCAAGACACAGAAAACCCAACAATTATTGGTTCTACATGATAATCGAACCCAGGACCTTATGTTCGTTCTATATAATAACCACTGGATCAAGAAGGCCTAAGTATAATCATAATATAATATGTGTAGGCTTTGTAAATACATTTGTAGTTAGATAGGTCTAGGTACACAGGTATTATAAATACAGGAACAATTTCATAATGAATTTCTTTTAAATTTTAACTCTCTGTGCATTCCCTCAATATTTATTCATAGTCTGCGAAAGGTACGGACTTCCTTTGTGGAGTAGCATACATAATATATATATATACCAAAGTTTTATATAACAAGTTATAACAAGACAAGTTTATTGAAAATACTAGCTGAAGTTAAATATACATATTCAGAGCTTTATTTGCACATTATAACATGTATGTTTTTATTACTTGTAAATAGTATCTGACTTAACATTGTTGTCTTAAAACACTGTTTATCACCCAAGTTTGCAAACTGAAAATCTGAAATAGGTGAATAAAGTTGATAGTGAAACAACGTAAATAATATGAAACGTAAAAAAAAAATTAAAATAATGATATTATTAACAAGTGGTGAAATAATTTTTAGACCCTATATACATATTTAATCTTCCTAACTACAGGGTCTTGGATGCTTAAATTTGATATAAACTTGAGCAATTTAGGATTTTGGCTTAAACACTTCATGTATATTATATATATATTATATTTCAGCAAAATATATATAGTAAATTTTACCAAAATGAGTCTGGGAACTGACTAATACCTATGCATTAAATGATAAGAGTTATGTACATTATACATCACAATATAAGGTTTAGAGTAGATGCAAATGGACTCTAGAATTCTGGAACACAGTCTGGAAAAGGTATAAAATACTTAATATAAGTACTACTAAGCTAACTTGTAATTCTTAGCAATGCTAAATAATATTGTAAATGCGAAAGTGTGTCTACGTTTGTTTACTTAACACACTAACAAAGCTTGATTTTTGGCATTGAGTTAGTTGAAAGGACGGACAGTAACTTAGGGAATTTTTAATACCAGGAAAACAAACGACTCCCACAGGACTTTTTAAAAACCGTAATAAACGCAAGTAACACAACAACATCAAAACTCATACTTGACTGTCACAAGGCCCTACAAGCCCTATCAAAATCCGACAGAGTAACCCTAAAATGGATACGAGGTCACAACGGAAACAGAGGAAACGACGCAGCCGACGAATTAGCGCGGCAGGCAGCATCACTAAGGGTAGCTGGACCAGAACCCATTATACCCATACCCTTCACTGAATACAAAACATGGCTCCACAAACAGACACAAGCATCACACTCGGTGCTATGGTCTAAAACAAAAGAGTGCAAACACACGAAGGAGGCCGTACCAGTTCTCAACCCACGACTAACAACAAAATTACTGCAATTAAATCGATCTAAACTAAGGACAGTTGTAGGTATGATAACAGGGCACTGCCCACTAAACAATATTCTATTTTAGGTATAACTGACAGCCCTCTCTGCAGAGCATGCATGGAGACGGAGGAAACACCGATACACGTAATGCTCCAATGCAACGGAGTAGCAGAACACCGCGCAGCACACCTTGGCTCCTCAGCAACACTCCATGAAGCACTCGGCGACCTGGGCGGCCTTTGGAGCTTTTGGAGCGAGCTCGGCTGGCTGGAGTAGTGATCCAGCGGGGAGCCGCATCAGTGGCCATACGTACAACGGACGGTCCCAGACCAACCAAGTGCGGAAAAGGCCCAGGAACAGAAGAAGAAGAAACGCAAGTAAACTAAGAAAGTAAGCAACAGTAGTTAAACTAAATAAAAAATTCTCGTTTCCTTTCATAAAGAAGGCCTTGATGTGAAATTAACACTGCATAAAAATGAATTCATCAATGACTGAATAATTAAAGAGTGTATTACACCTCCATTTTAACTAGGTAAGTAATTTTTATAAATTATTGAAAAAAAAAATATTAAACATAAACCTTGAAGTTCCTTAGTTTAAAAACTAGTTAAGTATTTAGGTAGGTACCTACTTAAGATTTTAAATTACAAGAGTAAGTAGATCATGGCTATCATAACAATATTTGGCGAGACCCTCAGCCGGTTAATTAACTAAAAAATAAATATACAAAGTTATTTAAGTACATATATACTGCTGCTAATTTTCAAAAGTAAATAGTCCATGATAAACATAGTAAGTCTGTTGTCAGTCAATATCTGATAATTGTCGAGGCATGGAATTGTATTGCCTGTTTATCTAAAGACATATCGAAATTAAAGGCTCCAATCAATACATGCAGTAACTGCATAGATTAACTATTATTACTATAAATTGCTACTACATTCAAATTTAAATGCATTATTAGAAGCACTACATAAAAAATTTGCAAATCACTTAATTCTTCTTTAAGAATATTATCCATATTAGTTGCACAAAGGATACACATTCTTTATAATTTTAGTGCTATTCAGTTTGAATGAACGGTTATATTTGTTTATTGTTATGTTTATTTTGTATGATGGGCCTGCCAAATGTATGAAAACAGGTTAATGTCGAAAACAGATACCCTACTCACTGCAGAAATTACTATGTTTTAATTATTATTCCACTCTTAAATAGAGATACAACTTTAATTCATTATGAATAGATGAACACCCAAATAGGTAAACTTCAGATGTTCATAAGATATAACATACTGTGTTGTTTTTTTAGCACTTTCAAGTGTTTAAATTCAGCACTCCACTCAAGTGTAAAGATTGTGTTGGTTAACAAATAGAATATTCAACATCTAGGATTTTCTCTGAAAGTAGTTATTATATATATACAACAATTATACAGATATACTTTAGTCATTAAAAAATGATAATATAATTATAATTTATTTATCTTATTCCAAATGTACATTCATTTAGCATTCCTATTATTATTTTTATTAATTATTGTATGCATTAGTTTTTTTTAACTTTCAAAACATTACCAACAAAAACTAAACTAAAGAGAGTTACAAAAAATGGAATGAGTACTTAATGTTTTTATCTATGAAGATGTCTGTAGCATGCATGATACAAAATGCACATTGATTTTTTTCTGCAAATATATTAAACCTATTTAGGTATAATAAACCAGTGTTGGCTGCAATCAACCTTGTACATGATCATTTAGCTTAATTTGGAGCATGATTGCCTGCTGCCACTGGTTATGCTAATTAAGGTTACGCTACTGCAAGCTGGGTTAGCATTCCAGATCTTTAGAGTGACTATTAGAAATGAGGGAAACTTTATATATGGTACTTATTACTCAACTGAATATCTACTATGTAGCAAATTTAATTTCGGCTATATAGTCTGCTGAAGGGATACTGTAATTGTTAAAACTACCACAAAACTACAGATCTCAGGAAGCAGGTAAAATAACATTGTAGTTTTTAATGTAACAATAATATAGTTTAAAATAAAAACCATCAAAAACTTTTGGTCCAACGTCATCTGTTGTTATCATTGTTTCCTAAAAACTGGCTAATACATCTGGTGGTCTAAGAGGTATTGCTTATTTAGCTTGATAAATAAGTCTTGCAATCTAGTCAGGCATTAGCATCATGGACAATTGAAAGGTGTATAATTTTTTAAATATTTTTGTAGAAGGTTTTCTCTTTATGTCCATATTTTTATTTAAAAAAGTCTACAAATGTTCCTTTTCAATGCTTTGTGAATCTGATATTAATAACGAAATAATAGAGTGCATTATTTGTTTTCCCTTAGTTCAATAGGCTGTGTTTATTGAATGAATTGACATTTGACACCGATAAAGCTAGGACTTCAGACCTACACCGTGCTCTTTTAGGTCAAAGTACGATGAACTTGAACGTTTGTACTCACCGTAAAATGCTTAGTGCCGGCACTTGCTTCCTTAAGGAATGCGTGCAGGCGGAGCCCGCATTCGGTAGGAAAGCATTACCCACTGTTTTATGCACGTTTGGAAAGTTTCCTCAATGGAAACCGGCTACGACAACAATCACTGATCACACTGTTGGGTTCACAGGCATGTAACCTGACAGGAACGTACCGAAATAGCACTACTCTTGTTTTATACACTTCAGACAAAATGCACTGGTATCCAGGTAACAACACCGAACGGCAACACGAGTTTTCAAAGTCAGATTCGTTGTTTTCAGGAGTTCATTACACAATCACATTTGTGAACGTTTTTTTTTTCACACGCGCATGCACAGAAACTTGTTTCTGTTGCCTGTTGAACGAAAGAAAATAAGAATGAAGCGTCAATCTCACTACGATAACCGAAAAACACAAGCAAGCAACACAAACGCGCAGCTGGCTAGCCGTCGCTGATCGCGGGCCGCGGGTGGGTGCGGGGTGCACGCGGGTAGAGAGACGAGGCTCGCAGCTCCCCCCAACCTTCCTGCCTTGTCTCGCAAGTCATTTTCATTATTACGTTACGTTCATTTCATTTTATTTTGAATCTTGCATGCGTTCACTATCCAACTGCAGAATTATTTAAATTGTTTATTTTCTCCGCCGTAATTTTGTATTCTCCACTAAAATACTGCATTTCTTTTCAAAATTGATCTTGTAGGTAATTAATTTTGCTTAAATTTCAAGTGTCACGAATGCCTGTGATTCATTTCAATATTTCCAAGGGTTCTATATCGAAGACAGTGGGTTGAAACGTTCATTATCGCATGTTAATGGCTGAATTTATGGAGCAGTCGTTAAATTTGCGTATTTTAGCCTAAATTTTAGCCATAGAACTCTTAAGAATAATGGATACATTGAAAAACATCCCGATTGATAGTCAGTTTCCGTTCGCTGGGTGCTATTCATACAACATCAATCGACCGACCACCTGTGGATCAGTTTTAGGATCAGTTTCGTAACTTTGCATTCACAGATTCGACTAGAGACTATTTATTTACTGCAGTTATTATCGTGCATAGGCCAAATTTAAGGTACCTACTCTCGCTCATAAAGCTTAACCATCAATAAGCACTGCGACTGCCACATTGTCAGCCTGACATTCGAATCAATTTCTTTCCTATACTTGCGACGTTTGAACTTTGGCCTTTCGAGCTTATTTTGAGCTGTTCTAAAGCTATCGTGCAAACTTATTCAAAGTAACGACGCACTTCATAATCATCGCCATATAAACTTATTTTCCATTTTATTAACGTTACTATTGATCTGCTATATATCTACGTTCTTCAGAGTTTTTTGTTATCTTCACAGCCCCACAGTTTGAGTTAAACCTATGTACCATCAATAGGTACAGCAACAAGGCTTTGGTGACGTCTGAACAGTTAAGTAGTGTTCTATCACATTTCAACTTACAGCATCTTCCAAATGTCAGACCGTGAAAACACATTTCATAACTAATCTGACGTTATGATACGTTTATTGTTAAGGCCATCATGGGATTTACTCAAATATCTTTCATCGAATAAGAAATCACACGAAGCTGAGTTAACGATTGAATATTATCTGCACATTCCATAATAAAAATGGCCTTTTCACACGGCACACTTTCGTTCAATTTTCGAGAAAGTGATCCATCAATGACGACCTATCAAGGGGTCTTGGAGTTTTCTCCGTCATTGCCGAGGGAGCTCGGACAACCCCTGTAATTACGCGCACTTTGCCGGCAGATGAGTAAATGCTTGAAATTCTGGGTTGCAGGGAAAGTGATGTGTTAATATGACAACATGATCATAGCATATCGCTGAAGGTTCGCGAACCGGGAAGGATTCCGCGAACTTTATAACTACCACTGCTTTTAATAGTTTATGGCATAATAAGTTGCCAATTAAATTGTGATTACAGGCACCACCTGCATCCTAATAAACAACTTACCTTGTCCATGAATCAGATAAGACATCTGCTTCTGTTTTTGTTAATAACGTACCTCTACCGACTCTACCCTATTCACCGGAAATGGGGTGCGGCTGGGTGCGTCTTTGTATGAGTGAATCGGATTGTTTTGGTTTGTTTTATTTTAGTCAATTTGACGATAATTCAACAGTGTGTATATAGGTACATTACTTATTACCTATCTTACAAGTAAGTTGTTCAATAAGACATTTATTGTTTTAATAGACGAAAAAAAAATGTGCTGCTTGGGAACTAACAATACAAACGGATATCCTTTCTATTTAAGTCCAAGGTAAATGCAAATCGAGTACCCTGCATAGCTCTGCTTCGTAATATTTCGTCTCTTTGTCATCGTTGCTGAGCTAATAATAGTTCGGCTAAGCCAAGTCATAACTCTAAGCTAAGTACTATGGACTGTAAGCTTATTTGTATTTGTTTTGCACAATTCCTAAACGTTTATAGTTCTAACAGCTTACAATTGTAGCGCATTTATCTCTAGTGTTATCTCTGTCGAGTCTATCTGTAACTTCATGTTTATTAATGATAATCTTTGTTTGAAAGCGTCTCTTGTAAATTGTGTTTTAGTGCATCGTAGCATATGCCTGTCAGTACTAAGTTTAGAGTAAGTTGGGAGACTGCAATTTAGCTTTGTTTCGCACAATCTTACTCTTTCTCTCACAGACGTTTGCGTATGTACTATGTAACATGTATTAATAACTTCTCAGATTACTTTTGAATTCTTTAATACTTTATCGGCGCAGCAATTTGTAACTTACTTTTGTGCGGCCAATTTAGGTCGCGCGGAATGTCCAAGCAAAGGAACAACTAGTTATTTATTGCAAAGCTGTAAGTACCAAGATATGTACTACCTAGAGATTGAGTATTAAGTACCTTAGGTGCTTCTTCTCTGATGCCGGTTATAGAAAGTGGGTCTATTTAAACTATCTTCTCTCTTTCAAAAAAAAAAGTACATACCTATTACTTTGGTAACATCGACTAAATCCTTACACTGACCACTTTAAAATCGAACTATGTAATTTTTTGTCTTGTTATTATGAAAGTGGTGCGTTCTCGTACACACAAACGCTTCAGCAATAATATAATAGAACGATTAGCAATTTAGCAAAAATATATAAAAATAGTTTCAGCCGCGTTTACTATGCACCGTAATTATAATATGTTATTTATAGACTAAGAAGTAGGTACCTTGACCAAAAATCAGGCACAAAAAAAAATATTTCTGAGTCAGACTGTTAGGTCCTCTTATCAAACATGCATGCAATATAAACTATTCAACTTTATAATGTGTGTAGTATAGATAGTTGTACGATGTAAGCTACGCATACCCAGCGTGCCTCGCTCGAAATATCGCGTCGTCCCGGCGACTTCCGTCGATTCACCGCCAAGCGCCAACATTTGTCCATGAAGAGCGCTTTAGCATTATCGTACGTTACACGTGGATTTTGAACTTTTTGGAACAAGTTATCATCTTCATCTCATCCGATGCTTATTTTTAGGATATTTCAGAGTCCGCGTTCCCTTGCATCCCGAATTGGAGCTAGGTGAAGGGTCTGAGCTCTAAATCGAAATCAGCAGTGGCACATTTATAGTAAGCTAAGAACAGTGATGTTCTTATGCCTCTTGTTGGATAGAAGAAGGCGTTACTTTGCGGAAATCCATTATATATTATGATAATTATTAAGCTTGCTTGCTATACTCCACGAAAGGCAGGAGAATCTGTATGGTGTAATTTATAATTTCTTCAATCCTTATACGCCACTCCCAACAGATCTTCTGCAATGTACCCACTATGCACGTTTTGCTCCGAAACCGGAGCATCATCAGGAGATGTTGACTTTACAATGAATAATTGTTATGTTACTTAATATGTACAGTACAGGACATAAATGAATAGTTACTTAATATAAATACAGATTTTCTTGCATTTCGTGGAGTATAGCAAATTAATCTTAATCTCTTGTGTCTAGTGACTTGTTAACTAAAGGGGGAGTGGGTCTATGAACGCTGTGTTGTACCTTGGGACCCTACCGTCTGTCGGTCCTGCAAGTTGCGCGCTATTGCTACTTTATTGCTCGGCAACACGCTGATTTATGTCGATCACTCAACATTTACGGATCTCCTCCAGTATGCTTTGATCACGAAGAGATACTCCGAGCCAGACTCCCTATATCACGGTGAGCTTTCTTTAGGCAGCTTTACTGAGTAGTCGAATTGAAGAAGTAAGTAGGTTGTCATTTACCATACAATGCATTTTTTTGTATGGTACCTATATGAAAACTAAATAAAATGCTACGCAACTCTTGCTCCTTGTAGACTTTGTCTATCGATCGCGATGATGATAGATGAATTATTTTTTAAAGAGTACTACGTTGACATAATTTTCATGTGAAACATCAATTTGCTATAAATACACGACAATGTGTGTTATTAGCAGGTATTCTTTTACACGGAAATATACATTCAATTTCTCTTTCGACCTCAACCCTTACATTCTGTAAAAGATAAGCAGTGACGTATAGAAGCCGTGGACACGTATACCATATTTTTTGTTAGGTTTTTATGTGATCATTGTCCCGAGTTTTTAGACGGCCCACGATGAGCTGTCGGAACCTACTGGTTGCATTTAGTGGCGGCTCTTTTATTTAGATGTGCACAAACCTTGGAAATGATATAATAATGGCTCGACCATCGATTGTCTTGTTGATATAGACTTTTTTTTTTTGGACGGGGGGGAAATCTTCTTTCAAGATACCCGATTATCTGCGGGAGAAATCGGGTTATGTGGAATTTGTACCCACTTAAACCCCCTCGGTAGCCAACCTCAGTACATATTGGGAGGCTCCGGGGTCTCCTAGGAACGCACCAATGCGTCCCTTGTACAACGCTTGTAGCACGCCCCGGGAATAACGACGTGTTTATATAGACCGGTGTGTTTTATGTATCACCTAGGCACTAACAACTCTGGTTTTATAAATCTTGTGTTTACTTCCTTAAGTTTTAGCCACCTTATAGAAGGTCTGAACTGGTATAAAACAGTCCCGTGGATTAAACACTTAGGTCAAACCGCTGGGTCAATTTTAAAGTAGCCCTTCCTGTAATATCACAGAAATTGTTGACAGGCATGTCACTTTGAAGACGAAGGTTACGTTACGGCGAGAATAAAACCCGCAGTAGTTGTTACGATGAGTTTAGAAACAATACATAATAAGTTATCGAACAGGAATATGTCACATCTATCTATATATATAAAAGAGAAAGTGTATGGGTATGTTCCGTATAGGCTCCAAAACGGCAGGACCGATTTCAATGAAACTTTCAGGGAATCTCCGGAATGACCTGGCGAGTAATCCTGTACAGTTGGGTAACGATCGGAGCACTCCTATTTTTGAACTGTCAAAATGTCAAATACCGCTTTTATTTACTATGATGATATTATATTGTTGGGTGTACATGCGTGTAGATAATGATCTTCACTCGCTCGAGAAGAGAATAGAAGAATGAATAAATACGGAGAGAAATAAATGATTTAATATATTATGAGACTTAAATTAAAAATTTAATGATGTAAGTTTATTGTTTAAGTAAAATAAAGCAAAATCTATCCGGTGAAGCGGGCTAGGTACGCTAGTAAAATATAAAAAGTCTAGCAAGCCTAGCAAGCCAATAGAAACGAACTTAAAAGTAACCTTAGCAAGAACTGATATAGGAAATGCAAGTTACTTATATGTATGATAAAAATTAATATAATTACCTAATTCCTGATCCCCTTTCATTTTATTATAACGTAGCTTAATTTAAATTCAATTGATGCTGCATTCAGACAATTTGTGCCGGATACTTTTCGAATCACTCAACCAATTAAAGGGGTATTAGCGAATTGAATGGTGTGTATCAAGAGGCATTGTTGTTGGTCATGACGCCACGGCCCATTTGACCTGCTCGGTATCAACGGCGAGGTCAACGCACCTTGTCTGTTTGATTTTGGAACCCACGTTATCTTTTTTTTTTCGGTGCCGCCATGTTTATGTACCATGTCAAGAAGCGAAATCACAACAAAGAAGTTTTATAATATTATTAGTTAGGTAGGTAGCTGCGGATAGCAAAAAATGTTTTAATTATGCATTCATAACTTTTTATTGAGTTATTAAAGTGCATTTACCTCTTTTATATACTCTGTGCTTATATCAAATAGGTGCCTCAGTTTAATCTGGTATTAAACTACCTACTTGATTTACAGCTAATAGGGCTAAAGTTACTGGAATTAAGTACAACTGATAATATAAGTCTTTACCTCACTAGGTAAAGACTTATATTATTAGTTAGTAACGTAACGCATTAAACTCACTTGATTAAAGTTACTAATTGCCTTTCATTAAGTAAAGATGCAATGGTAATGATGTCTTGATCAACTTTACCTGTTGCCGCGGCTTTAATAAAGCGCTTAATGTACGTAAAAAATGTTTTCCCCATTCATGTTATTTATTTTATATGTAATTGGTATAAATTATTGTTTTGTGTAATATACGCTTTTTGCGGTAAGCAATTAAGTCGATTCAACTGAACCAGGACAATAAATCATAGTTATACTAATGATAACGTCTGTTATGTCCAGATAACGTATTCTACAGTAATCAGAATTACGATTTCCTCTTATGCTTAACTGCCACTAAACATAAAGGTCGCTGAAGTTCAACATTACTTGGTTTGACCATAAGACTTTTAAATTACTCACTTTATTATTTATGCACTTCACTGCGATCTAAGATTGATGGTAAGCGGTTATTGAGTCTGGAATGGAAACCATATCCTATATGTGTTTGACACCTCGCAACTATATTGTTTTACGCCTGGTTTTGAATAGCGACCTGTTATCTCGGTTACAAAAAAATATGCGTTTGCACCTATATACTTACACCCCTACAGCATAAATTCTGTACACGGTTTTCCTATAGCAGTATCTGTTATGGAGTTTCGCAAACCTCATAACAGATACTTAGTTGGTTCTTCAAATCAAGAGTGAATAGGCTTCTTCTAGGCAAGCGAGCTCCACATTAGGCTGCATCATCGCTTACCATCAGGTGTGATTGCAGTCAAGCGCTCTTCAACATAAAAAAAACAAATCTTACGAAAGATGTAATATATATTATATCCATACGTATTTACTATAAACAATTGCAAAAGTATATGTACAAACATTTTTGTAACTCATGACAACCTCCTGACAAAGTCTAATTATTTCATTAAGTTTGACAGAGCGAAAGTCCTGGTTAAAGAAATTGAATATTGAGTCATACCCACGTAGATTTATTTTAATGCTAATGCAACACCGCCAGCATATTAAGCCCAAATTAGGCAACAATATCAATTGCAAGATATAGTATCTGACATCTTGTGCTAGTAACTGGAGATCTGATCATAGTTTGTAAAGGTTTGTGTATTCAAAATCATGTAGAGATAGAGTATATGTCTGACTCTATCTCTACATGATTTTAAATACCTCGGCGGTGGGGCTTCAGTTGCGGGCGGTGGAGGTGAAACTGCTCGAAGCCATCGCTCACAAAGCCGGCCCAATATTGCGTCACAGTCCCGACCTGCGCCGATCCATTGGTACATCTGCTAGTACAAAGCATGGTGTTTTTAAGAGAAATGGGATAAATTCCGAGTCCCAGCAGTATTGTCAGAGGGTATTGACAAAAAGTTTATCTTACTCCACAGTTTTACCCACCCGCCGAACATGGGCGGGTGTAAATAATATTCAAACTTTTGTTATAAACGTGTACTATCAAACGGGGCTTAGCGTTTCCTATTCTCTGTAACCTTTGGAAGGTGGACAAGTAATTTTTATCTCTTGGAAGTTGATATAATGGGGGGGATAACATTTTTGTCTCCTGCCTAGCATGCCGGACAGATGTATACCGTGTTTCCGATCTACGGTTTTAGAACCTGGCAGCCATTTTTTTTTGTCGTATAGGTCTTTTGAATTACTTAGGTAAATGGCAAGACAAGGCCTAAATGATTAGTTGTAAATTTTGACAGACCAAGCACATGTCCCACTGGATGGTAAGTGGAAATCGCCTATAAACAAAACAATCTTTCGCAGTTAATGGAAGGAACACGTCCTGATCAAGTTGATGGAAACAGGGCGCCATGTGACAAGCTAACTTATTTATTTTAAGACCTCAGTTTACAGTATTTTATGTCCCAACTAACCTTTGTGTCAGACATATACTGCAGAGGTTGATAATCATCTGAAGCATCATGATTATCAACCTCTACAGGGCACGGGTCTTCTTACAGAATAGAAGGGTTTAGGCCGTAGTCCACAACGCTGGCTGGATAGTAAGGAAGTGAACGAAGGACAAACAAAATACGAACTCACTTCCGCATATATCATACTAGCTGTTGCCCGCGACTTCGTCTGCGTTTGATTTTGTTTTTTGATGTGGCATTCAATTTAGTTGTAGTTCAAAAAAAATTTAAGTATTCAGTATCGCTAAGCCTTAAATGAGGGATTTGCTGCTATCCGTTGAGGAGTTTTGTCCTCTATCTTCAACCACATTCATCAGATCTACACAAATTAAACACCTCTATTTATAACCTCTATAGAACAAAAATAATTATTTAAATCTGTTATAATTTGTCGGAGTTATGGTGTAAAATCGTCAAACACTTTCATCCCCTCTCCCAAAGGAACCGAACTTAATGTCAGGATAAAAACTATCTTATAATATTTCTAACACTTCCAAGAACATGTTTACAAAGTTTCATGAGGATCGGTTAAGCAGCTTTTGCGTGAAAGCATAACAAACAAACTTACATTGGCATTTATAATATTAGTAGGGATTATAAAGGTCGAAACGAAATGTTAGATTAAAGGGAGTCGCGTGGGTCACCTTACTCATAGACATAAACTCAATTCAATTAAATGTTTGATTATCTTCTAAGGATATTTATATATACTATACGTCCAAATACCACGACGAAAATGGCAAGGTTTATCTTATTTCTGGATTGCTTCCTGAAAAAATACTATTACGGAAATAAAATATAGCATGATATGATGTTACTTCTGCAGGACTAGCAGGCAGGAGACAAAAATTATATCCCCCGATTATATCCCCCGTCAGTAACGTGTCCACCTGCTAAAGCACGGGAACATGGAATAGGAGAAGTTTAGAAGGAGGAGAAGATACATTTTTATCCTTTCCCCGGGGAGATGTTTGTCTCCTGCTCATGCTAGCTGTACTGGATATATAGGTAATAGCTTTCTAATGATAATTAAAGAAATACGACAATACACACATCGCCACCTAGCCCCAAAGAAAGCGTAGCTTGCGTTATGGAACTAAGAAGACTGCTTTATAATATACATATAAACACCCAGTGACTGAAAAAACTTTCATGTTCATCACACAAACATTTTCCAGCTGTGGGAATCGAACCCACGGCCTAGGACTCAGAAAGCAGGGTCGCTGCCCACTGTGCCAATCGGCCGTAATGGTGAAAGAATTGTTAGAATAGGTCAGTAGTTCCAGAGCTTACAAATTAACAATTATTTTTTGTAGAATAAATATAGATAAAAAATTCCGCCACCGTTTTAAATCTATCAAGACTGAACCAAATTACATTTTCCATATGACTAAACTCTCGCTACGTCAAACTTTACAAACATTTTTTAACTCCACAACAAAACAGCATTCCAAATATGCAATATCCTCTTTCTTCTTTCATCAATGCTTGATCGTATCTCTCGATCTTTCTCACAAAGCACAGTATAGCCTATGGGCTTCTAGTTATGTAAGTCCACTGTAGCTGATACTGTTTTTTATTTTCTTCGTTAACTCGCCGACAACATAGCATTATTCATAATTGGTTGGCTATTAACCATTATTTATGGGCGGCAAAGGTCTTTTACGTTGTCGTAGGCGGCTAGTTACGTAACGGGTCAATATAATAATTTGAACAGTAATTTTCTCATAATACTTATGGAACAGTTTATTAATATCATGCATTAGAATCATGCTTACAAATTTATTATTTTTAAAGTAGCTATGTTATTGTTTTTAGGGTTCCGTAGTCCGTACCAAAAGGGTGCAAACGGAATCCGTGTGCCCGTCGGTCGGTCCGTTTGTCAATGACAATCTTGAGATTTAGATATATATTATGAGACTACGATTTTCCTGCTTGTTACGATTATATGTGAATGATGGATTAAGTTACGATGTGTTAGCTTAAGCTGTATATGTTGCTTTACCTAAAACTATATTTGGATTTACTACCAATAAATCAACAACTATCTTCATAGATATGAAGTAAGCAGATTAACTGTTTTAGTTTTAATTACTCATGAACCTTGATAATTTTTTTTGTAATAAAATTAACATTCACGATACTATGTAATCGAATGTCTGTTAAACTCGGAGTTAATTAGTGACTTTTTTGTCGTAAAGAAAACGATTTCTAAAATACCATATCACTACTTCAATGCATAATTATGTAACGAAAAACTATCCTATCTGTTTCAGAAATACCAACAAATAACGCATATACACCGACCATATAGAAACTTCCAAAAACTCTAACATTTAAAGACTTCCAATATTTTTTATATTGTATTTTTTTATATAACGATTGGACTGTGAACAAGTTTAGTTTTTAAAATATTACAGCTTAAGCTTTCTCGCTTGTGCAATTTTGAAATCTTTCTCACACCATTGTTAGGGCTGAAAAATAAATACTACTAATATACTTTTACTATTGGTACCGGTTTCCCAAAATTGTATACCGTATCTCAATAGCCTCTATGGCTATTCTACCAATATAAGTATTAAAATTTATAAGTCATTAAAATTTCTTGGCTCACTTTTTTGGATAGCTTAATACATACAATAGAACGCTCGATTTTTTACGCTACGTTTGCTTAAGAATCGATGCGATGTTTCCTAGTTAAATTTGCATTTATTTACAGTCGCAAGATTTATTAATTTGCTATCTAAGAAGTGAAGCTGTTGTAAGTCGCAGACAACAAAGCCGGCTGGCTGTGTCGATGGGTCGGCGGGTTTGTTGTGTAGAATCCTTGATGGCGCCGGTCTTTATTGGTAGCTGGTGGGAAATTTCTAAATGCTCAGACTTAAGACCAAGAGTCGTGCTAGTGTAATCCATCTCATTAGACACAAAGGAAAATTAAACCTCCGCTTTCTTCAGCCACAAAAGGCGAAACGATTGAAAGTCCACGAGTTACAATGGTCGAACAAGCGCGATGACACCGGCGTTATCCACCATCTATAGCTGACTCATCGTCCATACAATATTCTTAATTATTATAATTTTCGTAGTCAAACTCATCCGCGCGGTAACCAGCCCCGAGTGAAAGTATTCTGGTTTCGATAATCACACGGTCGGCATGGACAAGTTCAATGCCTTGATTATGACAGTTATACAAATTCTAAAGACCTGTCTGGCGTAGGGCAGCCCAACGCGGCCGTATAAGTTCGATACTTGGTGAGGGTAAATTCTTGGTGAGGGTAAATTCGGAAAATGATTTACTTCCAACATATTACTATACTAGCTGCAGTTTTACTATTAATTTGCAAATCCCGTGTGAATCATTCGTTTTTCTGTAATAAAAAGACTATGCTCTTCTTCCCTTCAACTAACTATACCCAAAATCAAGTCGATCGGTTGCTCACTTAGGGCGTGAAGGAGGGACAAGCAAACAAACAAACACACTTTCACGTTTATAATAATGTAAGTATGGTTCGCCTGTAGCAAAATGGTTATGGTCCGTTACTATAAAACACGTTCATACGCACACACATGCACGAGTACTTTTACAATTAGTAAGGGTTGTAAATATTTTTATTTAAAGATATCATAGTTATTGAAATAAATATAATATCTTTAAATCAAGTATTTTTAAAGATGTTTATAGAAGCCAACCAGTAAATAGTTCTAAGCTAATAACAATAAGCTTAGAATCATCTGTTGATAATTTAGATTATCACACGTTACAGTGATCTATAGGTAACTCCAATGTCGAAAGCAGGAAAATGCGGGTTATTAGGAATTTTTCTACCGTTTTGCTTATCGACTGAGGTCAGATTTGCATCATTAACTCATTATTGTTGGAACTCTATCGCAACTAAGCCGAACCAAATTTCTACTGAATAGAAATTGCGAAGTACTAACTGGATTCAGATATGCAATGAAACATGTTTCAATTTAAGTAGTAAGACCTGTCCAACGCTGAAAAGCAAAGCGTTGTTGATGTGAGTAACACACAACACATAGCGGCATTCTGAATGAACCATGCTGTGCGTAATTGACGTAAGATCTTTTTACGCCGGCATAACTTGTATCACCTGATTTTCATTGCGACGTCAACAAGCCCCAAACATATCCGGTTGTAATCAATTAAAAATAACGTATAAGACCCCACGTATACTTGGAACTGCTTGTGAGTTGATGCTGGATGCAATCAAACTTTTACATTGAAACATACACCGCTTTTTATATCAATAAAGCTACAATTGCAACCGCCGAACAATGGCTAAAAGAAACATTAAGAAAGCGTGTACGGTTGTATATTTAAAATATTTTTTTGCTTTACAATCGTTATCGCATGTTATTCACTTGGGAAAAAAACCGGTATTACATAATGTTAATATTGTTGGTCGCAAGATCAGGTGTTATGTGTTAAAGACATTGGACTTGGAGAATGTATTCGCTATTCACATTAATTTCTCTTGGAAGGATGTACGCACGATAATGTTAAATATTACATAAGTTATATAAGTAATACACGTGTGTGAATTTTAAGTTACAAGGTTGTTTGGAATCTTTATACTTGCTTTGCTTATATTCTCGACACAATAAATGGGGTGTTGTAATTAAAGCTTATTTATCTGTGTGGCCGTCTATGACACCGTAGCTTCCAAACAAATAGCTCCACTCCTGGCCTGGGCCATGCATCCCCTGGGTCCATCCACTACGCCCTCTAATCCGCGCTCCGCATCGGAGCAGAGGGCGCAGTGGATGGCCGGGGAGATACTCGTCGGGTCATTAGCTGTAGATGTTTCCAGAGTACATTGCTCTCTCTTGCAATGTTGCTCTTCCTCTCGGGCGAATCAGCACAGGCCACCCAAAGCACTCAGGTACACGTGGAGGTTACGCGACCGCCAAGTTAGGTATCTACATAAAAGTCTTTAAGAAGAACAACCATAATAGTTCCGTGGGAAAGTCCTACAAATACTACACAAGACTATTTTATTTTTTCCCATACTTCCGTTTTCCACAAGCTGCGGACGTTCTTGAACCCGCTTGCGAACTCTCTAAATTCTGCGTAAACCTAATAGCAGTTTTTAAAATGTAACAAAATGTTTGTATCTAGGGTACATTCGTAGCTTATACGTAATGCTAATTTGTTCAAATACGACAGTTAGTTTCTTTAGGAAGTAGTTGAAGTATTGGCTTTCATCGTTAAGAATCTCGGCCACTAGGACTATTCATTTTGTATTGAGGGAAATGTACGTGACTACGACTCTACCTAGGGCTGTCATCTGTCCAGAATTTCCGGGAAGCGTTGACTCTTTAACTGACTTTCCTACCTTAATCTTTGATCAGGTTACAAATTAATAATATGATAGATATATGGGGTTTAAAAGACTATTATATTAAGGTGTTTCTCAAAGAATACCAATCCGTAGTGGATTACGGCCTGAACTTTTCTCGTTTTGAGAGGAGACCCGAGCCCTGTAATTGATTGACAATGATGATCATGGTATCATATTAACTGCCTTCTTGGTCTCGTGGTAAGCATAATTTACAACAAATGACGAGGCCCTAAGTTCGAATCCCGTCGCCAGACCAAGCTTGTTAGGTTTATCTGTTGATTAACCTAATAAGCTTGGCCTTAAAATAGAATTCTCGGTACCAGCGTGGAGTAAGGAATTTGGTTGTGACAACCCGTGTGCTCTGGATATCTTGCAATAATATTCTATAAAGCCCACCAACCCGCACTGTAGCAGCGAGGTGATGCTATGCTCTAAAAACCTAGCTCTAAGCTCTTTCCTATGAGCCAGCCTTCACAGCCTTCACAGCCTATGCAGCCGACGTTAGACTAAGTTGTATGGTACTAATGACATGATAATGGAGTTGGGAGGTGGTATCGAGTACTACCGATTCGAATATAGTATAAAATATATAAAGTAGTCGAGTTTTGACTGATTTGTTTTTATTTTCTTAACTTTTCTACGCACATAAACAGTAGCCCGATCCTTCACCTATATGTTGTCCGCAGTGTTCTTCTGCAATCTTCTTTTTAATCGAAAGTCTTTTCAGGCCTCCAATCCATTTTAGGGTACTACCGTATCCAATAAGAAACGGCCAAATACAAGTATTTAGTAATAATACCAATCACAGGGCGGCAAAAACCTAACAAAGTAAGTTTTAAAGCACTTAAAATTAAGAATTCGTTTCGGAAGCCTAGTTTACGAATTAGTTCATGCAAATACGACAACCCTGCTAGCGTATTTTACTGTTTAGCGACTTTAACATCTTCATTGTTTTCTCGAAGGTTTTACAGTTAGGCACATAGACACTGAGCTTACAATAATTGGAACCATGTTAGGACAGAATGGTATTTGGACTTCGTAGCTCAGTAACAGCAGATATACTTAGTAATTATTCTAGTTATAATTGCGCAGACCGCTCTTAAATTTACATGATTTGTTTTTCTCAGCATAACATTACGTATATATATCCCTATTGGACTGTTTGTCTAGTGGTTGGGTGTTCACGATGTCCTGGGTTTGATTTTCGGGATTCCCATGAGAGTGGAGGCTTAACCAAGCAGTGGGACGTTACTTGAAAGAGGGACAAATAAGTAAAAACTCACATCGCATTTAAAATTTGGTACGTTCTTTTGGAGTGAGAAGAATCATTCCAAGTACTATAATACTTTACCATAAATTTATCACCAAAATCTTATCATGTTATAATACAGAGGTTTACTGCCTCCTAAATTTGAGCTTTAGATAAATCAATCACAAGTGCATTTTTTGGGTTTATAGCGTAAAAGTTAGAGTATTTTTGAAGTGGTGATAGACGAGTGGGTAAGGCATCGAGGACTCCATCACGAACCACTGACTGACAACGGTCAAGGAAATTATCGTGAGGAAACCTGCACACCATAATGTTCTCAACGGCGTGTGAAGTCTACCAATCCGCACTTGGCCAGCGTGGAGACCTACGGCCCTTAGAGGAGACCCGAGCCCTTTAGTAGGCCGTTGATGTGTTGATAATATTAATGAGAGCAACTATTTTTAAAACTGTCTTCTTACAAAGGTCAGGGCCAATCATCGCTTAAAGCAGTACTATTTTAATGTAACAGTAAAGTTAAGATAGTTTATATGACCTACCCATAACGATTATAATTCGGAAACAAAACGTCAACAACATTAAACTAATACTTCTATTTGGTGTTATCTCAACGGTACTCACCTTTGTGATCCATGTAAAGTCCAGCTATTATTACCTATTTAGAACCAATATTTAGATCATGATCAAATCTTTATACATTTAGATATTAAGCGCACGAATTCTCACACTCACAGAAAACCAAGTTTAGCATTCCGTTTTTCCGCCGGGATCGCGATTGCATCGAGAAATGTTGTGGTTTGAGCTTATTTCATGTTATTAAACGAGTCACCGTGCCGTGGTATAATAATCACGCAGAAACAATTGGCTGGCCGTTATTTGCCGCAACTATGTTTTTTTTTCCACTACAAGTTAGTCCTTGACTGCAATCTCACCTGGTGGTAAATGATTATGTTGTCTAAGATGGTAGCGGGCTAACCTGTTGTAGAGTATGGCAGTTATATTAAATCCATACTTCTAATCAGATTCTATGCGATATCGTGCCGGAACGCTAAACCGCTTAGTGGCACTTCTGTGTCGGTGGAAAGGTAACTAGCTACAGCTTCAGCTTCCTACCAGACCAAAGCAGAGAAAAATCAGAAGTAAGAAATTATCATATTGTCCTTGCCGAGAATCAAACCCGGGACCTTCAACTTAAAACCTCAGCAGCCACCGCTGCGTCATGGAGGTCGTTTGTTTATTACAATGTTTCATTGATATTCATATTAATAAATATCCACACCTACCTACGTAAACAACGCGGAAATATAAGAATAAAAGTATCTACATGAATGCGGAAATTTTGCATCAATTGAGTAACTTGAAGAGTGCACCGGTCTAATAAAAAGCTACAGACAATCCGAAAAAAAAACGTGCTAGCTGTAGGTAGAAGTGAACGGCAATATTGTAAACACCACTGTTTATTTCCGTACGTTTGGCAAGATCCCAAAACAGGCTGTCAACGCAGCTCGAGATAAGATGGTTAGCCCGATTGCATATAAGTCATGTGTAACGGTGTAAAGGGCACAGTCAGTAGCAGAAATTAAGATGTCTTTATTTCAATATGCAAGATTTCTTACCTTGCGTTGATGGCACACATGCGTGTTTGACAGCTGTGATGACCTCGGGCAACTGGCATGGTGGCGATCTGATATTTACTACCGAAGAAGAACTATCTCCGTTTCTTATATCTGCCAGCATGTCTGTGTTCCAGTCTATCGGTCTCAATGGCGTGGTTGTCGGTATAATTACAGCCTTATCATCTACTAAAACTACAAGTATAAAGGTAGAGACCGTGTAGGATACAAAGAAAAATTCTATAGTATTATTCCCATAAAGATACAAAATCAGGAATCAGAAAATTAGGTTATATCAAAACCCAAGCTTTTCTTGTTAAAACAGTTTTAATTTAAGACTGCGATCATAGAAGTAATAACAAGACACTTTTAAGATTAAGATTTCGATGGCTGCGATTTATGAAAAGTTTCCGCTTGGCACAGCTTTGTTTAGAAACGAGCCTGATAAAGAATGTGCAGTTAATAAATATTCATTCATTCGCCTCACTCGAAATGGACATAAGTTAGTGACATATGCATATCGTTTGCGAAAGGTGCAAAAATCATTTGTGGGATTGAGTATATGCTTTTATAATATTATGATTCCAAAGGTAATTTTGGACCTGCCAATGCTTAAATTTAAACAATGTGTTAAAATACATTTAATAAATCGTGGTTACTATACGATTGATGAATTTCTTACCGACAAGGCTGCTTGGAAGCAGGCTCCGCTCTGATCTCTCACAAGATAGAAAATTTATAACATATTTATTTTTTCATTGTAAACTAAAATGATGTTGAAAAAGATCAATCTACTGAGTTTCTTGCCGGGTCTTCTCGATGGAATCTGCCTTCCGAACCGGTGGTAGTCACTACAAACAGATAGACTTGACGTTTCAAAAGTGCTTATAAACTGAGCCTACTTGAAATAAATGAATTTTGAATTTCGAATTTTTGAATTCAGTACAAAACCTATGCTGAGTGTACATGCACAAATATAACAAGGTTAACAGGGCACCCTCTAGGCATACGAATGGTTACAATGCAATGGCGGCAAACACGAAAGAATGCCACATTACGTTAGAGTTACATAGTTTATTTTATACACGTAATTGGAAAGGGGCATAGAACTTGTGCGATTCACCCAATTCCCATTCGACACGAGGGATTTACCGTTGCGGCGACTTTAAACTATTGAACGACATAAAAATAAGGTTTCCGACTTAACCTTTTTTTTGTGTAATTTATTTCATTTTTACCATTCGTTTAGGACAGGATAATTAAAACGGAATCGCTTACAAACTCTTTTATTTTTCCTATTATTATATTTATCATTATTAATAAAGTTGTGGATACCCTTTCTCCTAGAAAAAAATATCAAAAACTGTGAAATTTCTGGCGAAGAGCGAATCTGTCTAAACCCGAATATGCCTAATCACGAATCTGAAGAGACCAGACACTGTCCAATACTGAGTGAATGATCCTTAGCAAGCTAGAACAACTATCGGACGACGATTTTGTTTATTCCTATATTTTTCAGGCAGTTCTCTAGATTCTGATGATCACAGTGAGCGAGTGAACTAGTAGAAATCGACGTATTTCAGATGCCAGTGCCTGAACCTTCAACTGAAACCATAAAAGATAATCGTCAGCAACAAGTACTCGGTAGCTGTATTCGATGATCACTGGATTGTGCCACGTTAGCCGAGTACATCTTATCTTGATCCTGGAAATTTCAACTTTCTATCGTCGTCCGAACTGGAAATATGAAAAAGGAGGCAGTGCGCTACTTTATTTTTCTCGTCTTAGCAATTTTGCAATATCATCAAATGCTAATCGATGGATTGACATGAAACCACCGACATGTTCGTCACACACGCCAATCCGGGTCCACTATGTGCCCACAGCGCTGCCGAAAATCTCAAGCCAACTATTTGAAGATTGGCCGGGGAGAGACATCAACGTAAGTGTTCATGTTTAACTATTTATAATGTATTTTATACCTTTAAACAAGCAATTCCTGTACATATTTATATACCATGTAATCTGAATCTCGGAAACAATATATGTCGATCCATGAAATTTTGACACAATGTTGCATTTTATTAGAAAGCGGTTTCTTTATCTCGTAGCTAGGCCCTACTATTTATTTCTACGGTCCCACAAAATGGGAAATTCTAAGCTTTTATAAGTATACTTACCCAATAATTAATATCAGTCTTAACACACATTTATGTGTGCCCAGGTGTAGCTGCTATATTATGGTGATAATAAAGTTGTGTGGACAAGTTGCGACACACTTTTTCTGTCGATTGCGTTAGTTAAACAACGTCGACCCAAATCGATAACTTTGGCCTTTACTTTGCTTCGTGCTTCGGAGAGCACGTTAAGCCGTCGGTCTCGGTCATTATTGCTAATCAGTAACACCTGATAAATCGTTACGTAATAGCAAGAGCAAGAGTTCGAAAGTTCGTTACCAAGGCCTGTCAACCGGCAATAGAGCAGGGTGATGTCGAAGTCCTATATCCCCTTTTTTGTAAGGGAGGAGACCTTAGCACAGTTAAACACTGACTCTGCCTATAAGCAGTGGGACACTCATGAGGCTTATTACGAACAGTAATAAACGTATTTGTTATCTCTATCTGTTAGGGCGCGTTCACATAGAACGTCCGTTTTACAGATCCGTTTAAACGTATATCTTATTAGCGCATATACTTGTATGAGCGAGTTCACACACATTACAGTATTCCGGATCCAGTAACAACAGAAATACTGATCCGTTTTATTGGATCGAAACCACCCGAGGCTTGGCAGTGGCACGGGGGTGCGCGGGGTGCGGTGTGCTGCACACAGCCGCCATTAATAACGTCCACCCTCGTAGAAAGTAGACACGACATTGACGATCAAATAACTACCGACAATGTGTCCCAACAGCACACAAACACACAACCAACACAGCGTCTTCACCGGCGAAGACGAAGGCCCCAATTTCTGACGTCATCCGGACGTGGACCCTTACCACGGTCACGAGGGCGTTTGGATTAAACAATGATTAGTCCAAAAGTCCACACTACAACACTCAGATTAACGTCGAACGGAGCCGAGGTCCGAGCCCCCGCAGGAGGCACCCTCGGGTCGACGTCTCCCACTCTCCCCCCGATGTCGTCGAGCCCTGGGGCTCTTCTCAAGGCGAGCTTTCGCGCTCGCCCCACTCCCCCGGTGACGCCGTAGCAACCCCCAGGTGGTTAGCGGCAAGTGTCCATCCGAAAATCGAAATCGAATCGAAAGTAGACGATTCACTATAGAACGAAAGTCCAGTACCGTCGGATCTGTTAAAATCGGTCCTGTAAATGCTGTGCTAAATCCTCCTGTAGCGACGGATCATTTTAAATGTAAAGTCGTATGTTCTATGTGAACTAGTATGTGTTACTAATTGTACAAGTTCATTTTAATCATAACTTTAGGTCGATTAATGAGCAACCAACAGTCCAACATCCCAACCCTTTCTAATATTATAAATGTGACTGATCCTCATGAAACTTTGTACACATATTCTTGGAAGTGTTAGAAGTAATATAGGATAGTTTTTATCCCGACATTAAGCTCGGTTCCTTTGGAGAGGGCATGAAATTGTTTGACGAAGTGAAACAGTGTAAATCTGATGAATGTGGTTGGAGATAGAGGACAAAACTCCTCAGCGAGCAGCAGCGAACCCCTCATTTAACGATACTGAATACTTTAATTTTTTTTTAACTACAACTAAACTGAATGCTACATGAAAAAACAAAATCAAACGCAGACGAAGTCGCGGGCTAGTTAACTATAAGTATCTAAATGCGAAAGTGTGTGTTATTTGTTTATAGGTTCCCTATGTTCGGCTCAGCCACTCCACCGATCTTTATTAAATTTCGCACATAATAGCTTGCATCCCTGAGATGGGCATTACTTTTCATCCCTAAAAAAACTTTCGGGTCATATTACAATGATTTATAAATATGTCGTTGGTAACCTTAGTTTGTACGGCCTAGCGAAATTAGCATAGAGATATTTAACTGGTGCTGAAGATCCCGGAAACACAAACGAGTGATGCGGCATTGAAAAAAAACAAAATAAATGTAGACGACGTTGCAGGCGGCAGCTAGTGTTTAATACTTATATATGTGCCATTTTATACCTAGGGATAAATAAAATAATTATTAAATTCAACTGTGTATGCAAATTAAATTCTCTTGAAATTTCCCTTACAGTAAACGGGTAGTGTTACAAATAGCTGATAATCTTGTTACAAGTCTTTGGTGAAAGTGTATGAACTAGGACCTGGGTCGACTATTGTTGATTGTACGACAACGGTCACGCTTCGCTAATTTGAATGCTGACACGACCAGTCTGCTGGTAATAGAATTATCTCGTTAAAAGACATTATACGATGATGTACCTGAAAGTTCTATGTCCCAACAAAGGCGTGGCGAGTTGATATTTTATCACCGCTATGTTCATTACAAACTTAATTGAAAAATAACGTTATGCAACTGTAGTCACAGAGAAATCATTTCTGACCGTCTGTCCTCGGGCGGTAAAAGGCTCAAGGCAGTTTTCTTTCTTCTGTTACGGGGATCCAGTCATATCTATACTCGGGTCATCGACCTCTATTTTATGGCCCAAGTAATTGAATAAATCGATCTTAATCGACATAGTTTCCATGTGAAACCGTTCGACGAATTTTGTGTGAAAATTTTTGGAATCATCGTAACTGCATCATTCAAACGATCAATTTGAGGAATTATAAAACACCTGTGCAGAGCTATTAGTTATTAATTGGTCGATTTTTATGCTTTAGAAATTTTATATATATCTACGGAACGAGAAACGTTTAGGATTCGTATACAGGTTTGCTGAATGAAAATACGCGGACGTTATCGTACATTCTAAATCTAGGTTTTCAATTTATTTGTGTGAGAAATAACTGAACTGTTTACATTGCCAACTTGTAACGGGCCAACTGAGGTATTTAACTGTTGTGAAATTTATTTCACGTATTAGAATCACGATCGTTGTTGATATCTTGAATGTCTCAAGGATGTGAGGGTCATAATCCACTGGAACGGGCAACTATCGCTTCTAATTATATTATCGTAACCTTTTTTTTTTTAATTGCGCTTATTAAGAAAAACGTTGAATTGCATCACAAGTAACGTGAATATGTTATGAATTATCACAATAAGCCTTGAAATTACTGAATTTAAAATTAATACGTATTAATATTATTCACCACCTGCCAAAGCACGGCAATGGGAATGCTAGAAGTAGACGTGCAGATCCGAATACAGTTGTCACTGCCCATCCTAATCCCACGGAGGTCGTACGAGGCGACTAAGATCTTATAACTGAGAAATGGTAGCAGCGTCCTCTGTGCAACTACTACCATCTACTGCCATCACCAACCCAGCATTTCTCGACTCTAGCCGATCCATTTGATGTTGCCTGTCTATCTCGAAGGGTGTCCTACTATGTATTGGATAGATACTTTGCAAAGTTCCATGATATACTTTGAAAATTAAAAACAGGACAATCGGTACGATGTACTTAATTTACGTTTCGCTTCGACAACGAAGCAATCTCAGGAGATGTTTACTTTTCAACTCTTATGAATAAACTGATGACTCTGATGAACAAGTTAACAACGGTTTAACAACGGATTGGAGAAATTATAATTAAGCCTAATTTTCATAGTGCCCTAATCACATTTTTATTTTTAGTGGAATCGATACGATGAGATTACCTACTTTGTGTTATGGCTAACTTGCTCGATTGCTAGTCATCATCATCATCATCATCATCATCATCATGTCAATCAATGGACATCCACTCCACTCAATAGGTATTCTGTAGAGAGACTAAAATACAAAGATGGTGTGCCAGCGGGTCCCGGTTTCTCGTTTGATGTCATCTGTCCTCCTCGATAGGGTCTACCAACGCTGTGTTTACCGGTGCGAGATCTATTCCAGCAGATTGGGACCCCAACGTCCATCGGTTCTCCTAGCTATATGCCCCACCTATTGCCATCTCAGCTTCCAGACTAGTTGAGCTATGTAGGTAACTCTGGTTCTTAGCTTTGATGGGAAACCCAAATAAACTTTTGCTCTCAGGAAACGAGAGTCAATCTTTTTATCCCGAAAAACAAAGGTTCTCGGCGGGACATTTAACAAACGCGGACGATACCCTGGCCAAAAGCTATTAAATAATATAGTACCTTTATGTAACGCATTTACTATCTCTTTTGATAACAAGTCGGTGCCGTTTTAGGAGGTTGGTACCTACCTAGTTGTGTGGTTAGGTCACGCCCTCGAACCTAAAGATTTGATCCGCTGCGTCCATAAAGTAACTTTACAAATCACGTTCTTCGAGATAACATAGATAACCTTCTAGAGATGTCAATACATAAAGAAGTTATGAGTACAAATTAAGTCCATGTACTAGTTGTAGATCATCTTTAAATAAATAATTATAAGATTTTATCTTTAGATGAAACGATGGTTTAAAAGAGTAGACCTTGGATAGGAATATATGTAAGTCGTTTCGGTACAAAGTACAAATTCCGTGTAATCATGTGCGCAATTTATTAAACAGCATATGTGCATTTATCATAACATTGATAACTGGGCATGCGTGGGTACCATTGCCACAAGCGAGTTTAGCTTTCACTAGATCACGATAACATATCAAAAAGTTTGCAAATGGTTTCTTTTGTGTTCTCTAAGCTGCAGTCACGCCAGGCTAATAACTTATTTTGGGTCTGTGGTAGGTACCAAGGTCATGAAACCGGATGGCATTACAATACAGTACCTACGAATACTTTCGTGCTCACTTGTCGAAAGCGAATCCGACGCCTCCCGTTTTGGAGACAACTTTCTGAGTATATTCGAACCACTTTTTATCCTTTCCCAATCGGAATCTTGATAAACATCAATCGCACAAACTGTTCAGGTTCACTTTCCACAGTTACATAAGCTTTCGGCATGTTATTGTTGCCGTATCGATTGCTATATAATAAGTTACAAAAGAAAGGTCCGTTAATTAAGGCATCGCGTAGGTTCGGATGTCCGCTTCGGGCGGTATGTTGTGGCAATGTTTCCAATTGGAATTTTGAGATTCTTTGCCGCTGTAAAGATAACTGGATTCAATTTCAGTATGTAACGTAACTTTGCCTTTTATGGGTTCCGTACCTATGGGGTAAAACGGGACCCTATCACTAAGGCTCCGCTGTCAGTCCGTTTGTCTGTCTGTCCGCCTGTCACCGGGCTGTATCTCATGAACCGTGATAGATGACAGTTGGAATTTTCACAGATGATGTCTTTCTGTTATAAACATCAAGAAATACTAAAAAACAGAATAAAATAAATTTAAGCGAGGCTACAATAATAACCGACATGATAAGATTTTTTCGCCGTTTTTATAGATAATTGCGCTTCGTGTCAGAGTCCGACTCGCACTTGGTCCAATTTCTTGTATAGTTGCAGGAATATTAGTAATTAAAACAATTAATCTAATGTCTAAAAATACAATATTTTTACTGTAGGATCAAAATTTAAAAAACAAATAAGACAAGCGTAGTTACTTACGTTTTCGTTAAAAGTAACATTGACTTTTTTTCCATCATGAAAACTTTACTGAATCGTATGAATTTAATGGATAATAATGCAGTCATTTATTATAGGTAGTTCAAAGTATTTTAAACAAGGCGAAACGGGAGTACATCCTAGGTACGGGCATTTACGATTGGCAATGTTTACGAGATTGAAGGTTTCAAATAGTGGCTGATTAAAGCTCCAAGAGCACGAACAGATATATTATACGCCCCCACCTCAGTCGTGAGGCTGTATTTAATATCAAAGGTTAGTAATTTTGGGCATTTCCAGTACGATTGACAGTAAAAAAACTTTACTGTATCTGATTTATTCAAGTAGGTGTAGACTATTTACCAGTACGCTGTGTTCCGTAATTTACGCGGGTGAAGTAATATTCTGAATGCGCAAGAGTGTTTGTTTGTTTATTCGTCCTTCGATCATGCCGTATCTTAGCAACCAATCAACATGATTTTAGGCCTAGAGTTAGTTGAAAGGGCGCGACGGAGAGTAACATATGCTACTTCTTATCCCATGAAAACGGTTCTCACGGGATTTGTAAAGAACCGTAAGTACCTACCTAATAAACTTTAGTATTGTTCTAAAGGTTCTAGATTATTCTTAGTGCTTACTTTTAGTAACTTGATGTTTTTTTTTATTAAGGGAATTTTATATTGAGGATGCGAGTAGGTAACTCGCATTCTCAATATAAGATTCTCGTTATTTTTGATGATTCGGTATTTTATCAAGACAAAACAAACCTTCATTCTGTTATTTGTAGCACGTGACATATTTACCTGAACTAAATTCAATCCTAACCAATATTATAAATGTGAAAAAAAAATGTGAAAGTTTGTTTTTTTGTTTGTTTGTCCTTCCTTCACGCTTTAACTTAGCAACTAACCACCTTAATATTTGGGATACAGTTATTTGAAAAGATGAAGAGTTGAATGAAAAAGGAGAAATTAAAGTTGGAGAAGGAAAGGATTTGGACGTATGAAAACCGTAATAAACGCGGACGAAGAATTCCGGCAACAGCTAGTTTATAATAAAAGAACAAAAAATCGGCTGCGACATTGTTTTCGTTTAAACCCACTGTTGGATATTTTTAAAAACCTCCCTTACGGGTGAACATTTCATCCCAGGCAGGTGTAACTTAGTTTTAAATGAAATTTATTATTTCTGATTTTTTTTTGGTCTGTTCTGTCTTCGTGCCGCCAAGCGATTTAGCGTTCCGGTACGAGGTCGCATAGAACCCAATCAGGGTGTAGTATAACTTCTATACCCCTAACAGGTTAGCCCACTACCATCTTAAATTGCATCATCCATAACCCCATCAGGTGATATTGCAGTCAAGGGGTAACATTAAATAACATCACAGACAATATGTCTAAATACCTTGTTTTTTTTTTTGGTCTGTTCTGGCTTTGTGCCGCCAAGCGATTTAGCGTTCCGGTACGAGGTCGCATAGAACCCAGTCAGGGTGTAGTATAACTTCTATACCCCTAACAGGTTAGCCCACTACCATCTTAAATTGCATCATCCATAACCCCATCATGTGATATTGCAGTCAAGGAGTAACATTAAATAACATCACAGACAATATGTCTAAATACCTTGTTTTTTTTTTAATCTTAGAACTTACTTTTACTTGTACTTCTCTAGTTACCCATAAGTTATTTTACTTCAACTGTTTATTCTTAGTGTTTCAGTTGGAATGTTTTCTTAGTTAAAGTAGTTTTCATAATATTGATGTTTGTGTTTAAAGTTCCCAAACAATAGTTAATATCTTTTTATTATTATTATTCATCATCGAGGGTCTTGAAATATTATTTTATGATCACCGTTATATCAAACGATGAACACACACTACTGGACATATCCCTCTCGTAGAGATAACTGGCGTTCTGAACATTGACTAAGGACAAAGCAGCCGGCAAATATTTTCCGCGGGGTCAAAAAACAAAACCTTTGTTAACTAACTTTGCTTTACGTCTAAATTTAAACTGGGGTCGCATCGGAGTTGGACTAAGACAGGCAACTAGACTTTTATAGTAGTAGAATTTTATGCCGAAAAACTATCAAGTATTCCGTGGGATTTGAAAATTAATAAACGAAACAAACGGGGACAATATCGCGGGCAACACGAGCGATCCTCCCCGCCTATACACGGATGCAATGTAGATACTTATGTGGGGCAGTTTGGTGTGATTAATAATACAATTCAGTGGTACATTATTTTAATTCATATCGTTACGTTTAGGCTGCATTTGCAATGTAAGTACACACTAATTTGTGTTAGTTAAGTTATAACATTTACTTAACCCTTACCTTACTTCTCTTTCATATAATATGCATGTTAACTGCATACCAAACTTCCTCTTAAATCACTCTATCTATTGCTGATAACTGCATTAAAATCCGTACCGTACTTTAAAAGATCAAACCGTACAAACAGAGGGTGTTACTTTGTTTCATACTATGTAAAGAAGATTTGAAAGCTTACTGTCGGTAATATGTACTTACTTCAAGATAACCTCTTTACTTAATAGATGCAGATCGGCCGTGTAATTATTATAGGTTTACTGCTAATTAGCCTTCGGTAAAGCTAAGTAAGCGAGCTTTGTGAAACTATTAAGTGTGCTTCTAATTCATTATCGTAAAGGCCGTGATAATTACCTGCTTAATTGGTAATTACAATTGCCGCAGTAGTAATTGAATTAGCAATTACAGTTATTAAGAGGACTCCTTTGAACCAAATAATCATAACATGACTGAGAAGATCAATTTGGGATTTGGCACGAGCCTACCTATTTATTTATTACTACTCTCACCGAACAGTTCAGAAATTAAACAAGTTGTCAACCGCGCCATGAAATCTACAATTTGATAACGCTAGTTGTATATCTAACCATCACAAATTTCGTATGGTGATGACAGGTTGTTTGTTTTTTTTTATATTGCACTACGACTTGCCTTTGGCTGTTATCTCTCCAGCACGGATAGCAAGGAGACAAAAATTATATTCTCCGATTATTTCCCCCTGCCAAGAGATAAAATTAACGTGTCCACCTATCAAAGCACGGCGACATATAATTAAGCCACGTTTATTATTACACATATATTATTTGGATATTATTTCCACTTGTGCGTCAATGCTTGTTAATAAAGCTGTGGGATAAGAAAACATTTTGACCTTTCCCCGGGGAGAAAATAATGTCTCTTACCCAAGCTAGCTAGGTAAGTTATTATTCAGTCTAAGTTAGTATAGCTGGAGAAACTGTTATTATATAACCCCCTTCGACTCCTTATGGGGCATAAGGGTTTTCACGCGGCATTGTAAACGCTAAATCGCTTTGCGGTAGTACTACTTCTTTGTAGGTAGGTTGGTAACCAACCAATGCCGGGGCGAGACCAGACCAGACGTAGGAAATTCAGAAACTTGGCCCTACAACATTAGACGACAGCGCTGCGCTTGGTAGGTCGACAAAGCCGTAACACGCATGGATTAGGGTTTGAGCTGAAAAGCAACGCTGCACGCTTTTGTACCTGGCAGGGCACGTAGCACAGAGCATAGCTGGCTAAGGTGCCAGCTATGCTCTGTGCTACGTGCGTGCCATGTTTGTAAACAAGGTTGTGCCACTCATGACAAGAGTTATCCTAGCGCTTCTATTATTTAAGTAGTGAGAGCGTCTGGTGGCACCTAATTTTAATTACCTTATTGGGTATTATTTTTTTTGAAATCTGACTATATTTATATTTATTTTATGTTAACCTCTCAATTTTGTATATGGGTCCCCGACCTGAAATGAAATAAAATGATTTTATTTTATTTTTACATTTGTTTAATAAATATAACCTAAAATATACTATTTAAAACTAAATAAAAATTTATTTAGTTTTAAATAGTTTATTTAATAGTTTTAAATTTTTTATTTTTTTATATTTATTAACTTTACCTAAGGTGTTTCAAATTGTACTGTGTAGCATAAATTATTAATAAAGATATTTTGCTTTCTTTAACAAATAATGGATCGAAACCTATAAAAATTTGGTGTGGAAGAATGAAGCAACAAAAATGAAGTTCGAATCAAACTTGAGCGTTTGATACGAACAGATAGCATTTATTAGCCCAATTAAGTTATTACACACGGAAGCTAATCTACGTCAGTGGCCTAGGACAAATGAAACATGACCGGGAAGAGATGGTGTTGTTTTGTTATTTTCAAATACAACCTACCAAGAGTGAATGATTGAGAAGAAGCAAAATACAACAAGCACCGTATAAACCTATTATAAATGATTGGTTTAGTTACGTATCAGGGACATTTACTTGTAACATTTCGGAATAACAATGTAAGGCCGTTAGAGGCTAATGTGTATATGTTACAGTTTTATATTTGGCATAACACAGCAATTCGCATAGGAGATCACAGAGAACAACATTTACGATTAGCCTTGACACAATAACATTTAATTTGAGTCAGGAATTAGGTAATACAGTCACGCAGTTTCATCGTATCATGACAGATTTGTACATGTGCTGTCACCACTTTTCTAATAAGTAAATTCTGTGTGTTTGTTTGCCCTTTTTTCGTGTCCTTACAAACGTACCAATAAGCTGGTTGATGTTTGGCATAGAGAGTTGAAAGGACGGAGTGACACATACTTTTCATTCCAGGACAAAAAACGGATCCCACGGGATTCGTAAATAGACCGTAAAAAATATAAAGTAGTTATATAACCGTGTAATATTTATATATAAAACAAGTGGGCAGATAGTGAATGGTCGTAGCGTCATCCGCAACTCTTACACTTTTTTTTTTTTTTTAATCGGCACCTTTATGTAAGCTACCTCTATGCGAAATGTTGTTAATCCATTTGAAATCCCGTGGGAATGATTCCGAGTGCGTAAAATATACGCACGTGCGTATACGAAAAAAAAGTAGGTAACGAACAAACGATTGTAAAATAACTTAATGCGCATTCTGAATTGATTGTTGGAAAATTAAAATAAAACACGAGCGAAGCCGCGGTTAAAAGTTAGTTTGTTTATAACTGTATTTTAATCTTTTTTATAAGCAGCACCACAGAGATATTCCAAAATAGATTTTTATTTTGCTACTGGAGCATCCTCGGGAGATGATGATTTTATAAAGCCTAATTTCAGTTATTTAGCCATTG
Organism: Pararge aegeria; assembly: GCF_905163445.1. Lineage (NCBI taxonomy): Eukaryota > Metazoa > Arthropoda > Insecta > Lepidoptera > Nymphalidae > Pararge > Pararge aegeria. The sequence continues at coordinate 9,003,864 of NC_053192.1, read as the reverse complement.
TCAACAAAATCAATGTAATAATACTTGCAAAACAATTGACCCAACAGTCTTAAATCAATCTACCTACAGTCTGCCATTCCGTCACGGTCATAGTCCTGTTGATAGAGTGTCATTTCTAGACCTTGCTCTACGTTGTTTATGGCAAATCCAGTTGGCCAACCCCAACAGATTCGGTCGTTCGGGTACCGTTAAGGCATTATCGGGCCCGAGCCAATTTACTCCGAAATCTGGTAAGAAGTTAAAGTAATAAAAAAATACAAATAAAAGTGAGGTGGCCTTATAAAACCTGCGGCTATAAAGATTTAAAGGTCATCAGTGTTAACATCATGCGTGACACAGTTTGCGAATTCACAAAACAAAATGGCGGTGGGTGCGTCGTTGCGGTCGAGGCTTATTCTCTGTTTGCAACAATTCGGTAATCCGTGGGAGCACGTGCAAGCAAGGTCGAGGTTGGCGGTAAATAATTGTTCTTTTTGTCTCGTTTTGTTAAGGAGTCTTCACACCTAAACCGACGCCAGCCGACGGACGGATTGGTGTCAGCGGCTTTATTTTAAAGACTCTTGGCAGACCTGCACGCGCTCAGTTGCCCGAATATTTTAAATGTTGCTGATTTCCGGCCGCCAAGTTTCAAACTTATATCGAAATGCCACCGACTAACACAGCCTAGCGGCTTTCTTGCCGGCACAATAAAGATATGTTTCCAGTTACCATACACAGTCTACTAAAACCGCGGTGGGTTGGCAATTTTAAATGTCGACGGGAATAGGGACCTACACGATAAGCCCCTAAATTAATAAGGCAAACGCATACGTTTCTGCTTAAATGGGGGCAACACAAGTCGTTTTTTTTAGGACAAAAAGTGGCGATAGCCGCCTTTAGTCTCGGGGATAAGACCTTCCGAACACCACTTGTGTCGCCACTGCATAATATCACTTGCTTTAACGGTGAAGGAACCTATTGCCAGGAAACCTGCGTGCCTGGGAGTTCTCCGTAATATTCTCAACGGCGTGTGAGGTCATTACGCAATTGGCCAGCGCGGTGGACTACGGTCTTCTTTTCCGGCCCTTCCCATTCTTCTCACCTGTATTATTTCTGTGGCTAGTAATGGGTAGATAATGATGATTACATAGGTACCGAGCATTTTATAGGAATAATCTGCACCGTTACGTGGATGAAATACCATCAACACGTACGAAGCGTTTTGCTTCGTCCTTTCTGATCCGCACCGCAAAGGCCTGGAATGCCCTCCCATCTTCCGTCTTCCCTGATACCTATAATCTGGGTACCTTCAAATCAAGAGTGAATAGGCATCTTCTAGGCAAGCGCGCTTCATCTTAGGCTGCATCATCATTTACCATCAGGTGTGATTGCAGTCAAGCACTTGTCTTTATATTTAAAAAAAAAAAAAAAAAACTAGCCTAAATCAATCTTCGGTAGATCAGTGTCAAAAAATACAGTTGATCAGATGCTCTCTAGCTGCTTGAAAGACAAGACAAAAAACCAACTTTTGAATTTATCATATTAAGTATGGTTCATAAATTACCATGTTTAAGTTTTAAACGGCCACCAAGGTGGCATCTGAAGTTGCGAAATCTTTGTGAGGTTAATCTCTGGATTACGTTGATATTGACATTTTACTTTAACTTTCATTAAGTTTAATGTTTATTACTTTATTAAAATAGTATGTTTTGCCCGCGGCTGCCCCTGCGTCGATGTTATATGTGATTTATATGTCCCGCTTATGAATGTTCTACGCCTTGAAGCACGTGTCATAGCTTTCGATTAAAGGCGGACGTTTCTATGTTATTTTCACTGAACCGATTTGAACTCAAAACCATAATTTTTAAAGAAATACGTATGATAGAAGTAGCCGTTACTTTTCGAAAATCCATAATATATAATGAAAATTAAGCTTAATCTGCTATAATCCGCGAATAGCTGGACAATCTGTATGGTGTAATTTATAATTTCTTCAATCCTTATAATTTTAACAATTATTAATTGTTAAGTCAACATCTCCCGAGGATGCTCCGATTTCGGAGCGAAACGAGCGTAGAGGATGCATTGCCGCAGATCTGTTTGGTGTGGAGTATAAAGATTGAAGAAATTATAAATAACACCATACAGATTGTCCAGCTTTTTGCGGAGTAGGTATAGTAGATTATGCTTAATTTTCATAAAATATCTGTGTTATTTTTGTACATATAACATCGCGTGTGATAACCCTTTCGAACGGTCTACACAGGGCATTGCGGCAGCGGTATGGTGCCGGAGAAATGCTGCTACAGCCTTCTACATAAAAAAATTCAATCGCTTTTTCTGGCAGAGCTCGTCCGGGGAATAACTACGGCCATGCTTATTTCTGTCACCAAAAAAATAAATACCGGTATCCTGGATTGAATAGTGTGGTTGCCTATAATCAGTGGCGTGCACTGGGTTTCTCACCTGGGTATGCATATAGCAGGATTATTGCATAAAACGGCTAAAATTCTCCTCTTACACGAGTTTTATATAAATTTTAGGGTAGGCAGTGCTTTTGTGCATGTAATAAGTGCAAGCCACTGCCTATAATAACAGGTACGAGGCTTAGCATCCACGCCTCAGGTTAATGGACACAGGGAGGTTCTTTGTAGGACGCGTTGTTGCGTGCCCTAGGAAATGAATCTGGTGGTGAGCTTGGCCTATCAATTATGATTATGTGGTTATTCGTATGTATGTTTTAAACAGTGCACCCCACCTTTTCGTTTTTCTTTTTAGTTTTTCTAATCCTTAGGTTACCTGTCAGGAGGTATACAACGGGTTCCCCGGGCGTCTAACGAAGCCAACAAGAGGGACCTGCTGTGGCAGTTTTCAGTTTGGGTATACCCCTTTAAAGGGGGGAGTACCACATAACCTCCGTCCTACCCAAGGGTCGGAGGTAGCAATAAAGCTTTTCCACCACGCAAAAAACTTGAAGTGTACTCCATACTTGAAGTCTCTGTTCTTTTTTGTTTTTCTGAACTTGATATGGTGTACCAATAAAGAGTTAAAGTAAAAAACCATGGTTCTGGTTGCACTTTAGTCGAGACGGGGTGGGCACTGGATCTCGCGTTGGTTGGTGCTCTGTTGTTCTGGCACGTCTCTTACGTTAACGCACGAGGCGAGTTTGTTTCGGCTGACATCCGCGGATGGCATCGTGGATGTATGCGAAAGCGTTCCCGTGACCCCGTTTTCATGCGATGAACAAGGAACAGCTTGGAGTTTTAGTCCTAGATATAGAGATTGATATAGATTGATAAAGATATTGTATAACTGACTACTGAATCGATTTGTCCCTATAACCATACTTTTAAATAAGACGTGTAAATCTTTTCGGAATATGTATTATTACCGCAATTAATTATCTCGTCAGACTTCGTAGATATTATGTAACTTTTCAGACACTTGCAAACCAGTGAACTGTCATTTTCCTTTATATTTACCGAAATCACATGTTTTGTATTTAAAATTTAAAAGCTCGCTTGACAACTGCCACAATAATAAAATCATGTCGTTGACAGATAAGCTTGTAATATTTTTAACATCATTCTGCGCGGATAATATTTATTAAACGGTAATTGTTTATTACATCAAACGTCCAATTATCGACTTATGCAAGGGACATTTCAAACGTTTAGAAATTGATCACGTTGGGTTGGATGCTTGACCTATTTACAAATATTTAAACAAAAATATTTCAATAAGATTACGTTTGCTTCATTTACAACAATAAATAAATAAATAAATAAATATACTACGACAATACACACATCGCCATCTAGCCCCAAAGTAAGCGTAGCTTGTGTTATGGGTACTAAGATGACTGATGAATATATTTTATATATAATATACATAAATACTTAGAATATAGATGTAAACACCCAGACACTGAAAAACATTCACGCTCATCACACAAACATTTTCCAGTTGTGGGAATCGAACCCACGGCCTTGGACTCAGAAAGCAGGGTCGCTGCAAACTGCGCCAATCGGCCGTCAAACAATATGACCAATGTTTTAAATTAAATTACATATGTAATTAATGAAATGCACTAAAACGATAAAAGATTCAATTTTTTAGAAACGTGCTCTAACAAGGTGACACTGACCTCAAAGCAATTCCTAGAAGCCCTAGAACGCCTTAGGTAGTTGGATAAAATGTACAAAAAGTAGTTTCAACGTTGCTGCTAAAACGTTTAAATACCCTTAATTAAACTTTAAAAAAATATAGTAAGTAGGTAAAAGTTTAAAACTTTTTTCTTTTTAATTTCTTCTAATAGGTATTTTAAAATCAGGTTTTATAAACAGTTTTTCGAAAATAATAAATTAGATACCTGTTTAAGAATTAATCTGCGCTAATGTGGCTGGTTTTGCGTCAGTTAATAATCTAACATCTCTCACTCCATTTTTTAATTTCATCTATTAAAATGTAATTAATTTTCATATCTGAATGAAACTGACTTATTTCAATATTTTTTAAAGTCCAACTGCGGGAAAAATACGTCATACATACATATATACATACATACATACATACTTGGTCTGGGTAGGCTACCTGTCCATCAAATATATCCAAAGATTCATGATCAGAGAAGTGTATGTGTGTAAAAACATCAAGTTTGGCTACAGCTTTTTAGCTTTACTTAGGATATGCTTGCGAGAAAAGTTTCAATACTTAATATAGGTATGCCCACAAAATCTATAAACAGAAAATAACATTAACTTAATTTGACATAAAGTAATACCTTGTTTGATACTATGATATCACAAGATATATTTAAAATAGCAAAGCCTACCGATAAATTAGCTGTAAAATTTATATTTGAAACAGTCAAATTAGATTTTAGCGTACAAATATTTCTAAGAGATATACTTACTTATCGTTTAACGTTATATAGCCTTTAATGAAGTGAGAGGTGCGTGCAACGAACCCACTTCATAAATGTCTTACGGCGTCTGACGCAACAATCACCTGTGCTTTATAGAACAAAACTTGATTGCTACTGCATTCCATAACCGTAAACGGCCTGCTTGGTTTAAAGTATTCACAAGATTTTAATAAACAATAGCCTTTGTTAGAATGCACTGAAAACGAGGAAATTAGATCGCAGGTCGAGAAAATCGATATCTCCACAAGACCTTGTGCCCGCTTGTCAACGTTACATTTTACCGAATCACGCAATAAAATTTAATAAAATACCTATAGCTGTCTACCATCAATTTCATTTAATATACTGACTTACAACAGTAAAATATTGTTTAGGATACGTCTGGATCTTTTTCTTCTGCTGTACCTTGTGTCACTGAAATTGTGAAAGTCCAAAAAACCAAACCAAAAAAAACATTGTCAAGGTGATTTGCGATGGGAAAAAGTCTATCGTTATTTCGAACTACGTGAATAAAGAAATTAACACTTTCCCACGGTCGATTTCATTCGCAGTTAAGGCAATATCAATCGTTAATTTGTATAACTTGTATTTTTGTAAATAAAATTTATGTACTTAGTAAAATATATCCTGCCTTAGTTCGAATAATTAATATTCAGTCTAAGTGTAGATAAGTAGGTCTTATAAATGAGATGGTGCCGAAGAAGAAATGCCATGTCTTAAATTAATTTGGAAATATCCTAAGTACTGGATTCGAATATGTAAAGTAATAAAAATTATTTATTTCATTTAGGTTTAATATAGGATTTTGACGTCATGTCTGTCTATTTGTAGTTACTCTACCAACGGTACGGATGGGCGAGCAGAAGCCGGTAAGATACCAGAAATTGCTCTTTTCCGATATCAGTATTTTTCAATCATTATTCTGTCTTGCGAGAGATGAATGCGGAGCGGTGTTCTCAACCTTGTCATTACGAAATTCATAAATTGTGCAATAAAAATAATTCTTAAAGCTTTGGATAAAAGCATACTTTCCGAAAATCCATGTTATAAAATGCTGAGTAAGCTAAGTTTGTTATTATAGCACACTCATTCTATTCTTAAAGTATGCCAAATAAAATATTTTTCCAGTAAGACCTTTATAATTTGTCCTCGAAAAATGTCTTTTTTCCAGTGAACCAAAATAAACTGTCATATAATGGTTTGTAAATGTAAAGCGTCAAGTGCTGTCCTTAAATAATGAAGAGAATTTAACGCCAATTATTCAGAGGTCATTTTCACCAGTACGCAGAGCAATATACTCGTAATAGGTATTCATAAAAGTAATAACATGATGAGAATTGCACAGCTGCGGGAGATTGCGGAGTGTTGTACAAATATTTTCGCTACACGCACAAACACTTGCACGTCAGAGTAAATGTTAAAATCGTGATCTCGAATTTAAGCTCAAAACGATCGCTACACAACACAATTCAAGTGCAATATGAATAAAATCTCTTTTCAACTTCATCGGGTTAAGCATGCCAAGCTATTGTTTTGACTTCTCTACATTTGGACCATAGCTAATTGAGCAGCCGAGCGAATACGTGGTGACGGACCGTCATAAACTGACCAAGGTTATTTTTTCTTCCTTTAATGAGACTCGTTTCGAGACGCCACAAATTTCAAATTAATGTGGGTACGGTAATGGTATATAAAAAGCGGTTTTGCAACGATGTTTGCGAAATTATTTATTTAAATGTTGGCGTCGCTTTATTTTAATAGATTTACCTGTACCGTTAATGAGCAAATTCTGTATCCTTGAAGTTAAGAAATTAAATTTGACGTACATGCGTTTATAAAGTAATTTGGCTTAACCGTTGTAATAACGTCATAACATCGAACGTCCTTATCTCTATTATCGAACATTGAATAGTGAATATATGCATAATACTCACAACTTGATTGACAAATTAGCAAATAACATTTCTAATTACGTGGGCGGACTTAATTATGTGATCTTACCCACAAGTAAAGGATATGGAAATAAAGTTAAGTTATCTAGAAAGTTTTTTATGTATCTGATTATTCAATGGAATTGTAAATTAGCATTAGCTAAGTTAAAACTTTTACAGCTGTTGATACGTACTATTTCTACATTAAATTGTATAGAAAAACAACTGTTTATAACTTCAGTACTATCGAAATTACTCGTACAAAATTATTAATTTGTTAAAGAAGGATTTGCATGCAGTATTTTCGCTGCATATTTATTAAATATATTACATGATAGGTTAGAGTACCCAGTAGTTTTATCAATGCAAGAAAATAAAAATTAAAATGAATAAAGCTATTTCAATTTAATCTTAAAAATTATTACCGAAATACTCAAGATAATAGTAATTCGAGATTATTTATAGTAGAGATAGTGTTTGTTAATGACCAATAGCACAACAATGGTGCTCCCTTTTGTGTCGCAGTGACCCGAACTGATTAAGCGAGATAAGATTGTAGGAAATAAACGAACAGGCGGAGCGCGAACCAGCCTGGGTGGTCTGCGTTATAATATGTAACCATTTTACGATCTCACGCAGTCTTCTGCAATGTATCAAAGCGGAGGAAATCATGCTTAATGATTTGGTCCGGAAGATATACGTGTTTTTGTGTACTGTTCATGAGGATATTATCTATCGTGTAAAAGAAAACCGAAATAATACTTCACACGCTTTCGAGGTACATTATATACTGTCTCTAAGACTTATCTGTGAAACCGAATACCTCATAGTTTTTGAGTAAACCACTGCCATAGTTTTTACTGAAAGAACTCAGATATAGCCCTAACATCACATGCAAAATAAAAATAATGTGACTCCTGACACTTTATAAGATACGCGTCACGTAGCGTAGGTACTATGCGTGTGTCGGTCTATTATTTTCAATAGGATTGTTGAATAAAACATTTAGAATGTTTTGAATTCGTTTGTATGGAATAATAAATATGCTACTTTTGATTTAATATTTTTACGGGGTGATTCCTAATGACATATATATATACTTATGCATCCTTTAACATTACTTCGTAATTCGGTTACACGTATATTTTTGCCCGATCATGAACGGGTTTTTGCGTTAGCGTAAGTCCGTGCCGATATTATGCTTATTTCTCTAGTAATACAAAACTTTGCTTTATGATATCACCCGATTGTTCTAGTAGTAAGTATATTCACTAAGAATTCAAACGTTAAGTTAAGAAGGTACCTTTTTTATTCTACTTCATTTTAACCCTTGACAGCACCGTTAATAAGCGTTCATGCATTCTAAATTATTAGGGATATGGCAGTAATAGTTTTCTACACGGTATTGTAATGGAACGCTTAATCACTTGGCGGCGTATTTTTGCCTGTAGGGTGGTAACTAGCCACGGCCGAAGCCGCACACCAGACTGACCAGAGAAAATTCTGAAACTACAAATTCTGAAATTGCCGGGGATCGAACACGGGACCTCCATTCATAGGAGATTACCACTAGTTGTTTAAGTCATCGATATCTATATATTGGACTACCATCAAAAGGCGAAAGTAATGTCAAGTCGAAGAAAGAAAAATGTCTCATCTAAATTTTAAAGTCAATAGGATTACGATGATCTCTTTACTGAGAACCTTTATAAGTTTATCTACTTGAGAACGTTACAAGTAGGTTTGTGTGAATAAGTAAAGATGCTTATAAATCTACTCGTAGAGAACTAAAGTCTGGTAAAGAGAAAATAAGTAGGTATGAGATCTATTAAACAGATACTGAGAGCAACTATTAGATCTAAAGCTGATAGCAGTCTCCTCGTAATTTGTATCTACCAATCACATTATATTCATATGTGGCTATATGAGAAAGACTCCACACTGTCTCTGAGAAAGTGTTCGTATGAAACCAGTCTTGTTTGCATAATTTCTGGCCATTCATCACGGTATTCTAGCTAAGTTATCAAACAGTGGGTGGTAGTGTTTTAGTATTGTATAATTTAAAAATACATACCTATTTATAACGTCACCTCATGGACACCAAATAAGGGACCCTCAACTGTCATGTAGCCTTGTGAGCAACAAAAACTCAGATCCGGGATTTTCTAGTTCAATATTATGTTATGTGACTTGCGTAGTACGTAGTAACATCGACGTTGCTCTTAAATTTGTGCCTTGATATAAACTATTAAATAAATGAGAGTTTAAAGAATAACAATATTTCCGTAAATCCCAAATTATCTTCTCAATCTCACTAGAAGAATTTTTTAAATAATGTATGAGGCGTAGTTACATTGAAAACACATAACTACAACTCTTAACACAATTTTTTTCCACGAATTTCTCCTAAACCAACATGAAATCAAAAAGTGCCTCTTAAAGTTTTGTAATATTTTGCCTACTTTAATTACACTAAAATATTATAGGATAATATTATAGAATATTCACTCCATTTACTTTCTATGTTACTCTATTTACGAAATGTAAACAAGTTCTAGGCATGTTAAAATGTCGGTTAGGTTAAAGTAAATAAAGATGTTCAATGTTCGTTGGACAGGTTAACTTGTGAATGGCGCTGTTATTTTTACCGGCCTTTATCATTTATTATCGTTGTGTTTTATCTGGCTGACCTAGTTGTTATGCCGTAAATAATTACAGGTAGTAAGTAATCTTATCAATGTTTGGATACTTTACATTACCGGAAATCCATTTTGCCACAATATGACTATTGTATTTTACACTACTTACGTACATACTACAAATTTCATATTAACTGACTATTAACTGAGTTCTATTCGAAATAAGTGGCTCTTTTTTACATAAGAAAATATATAAAAATTTTCGATAAATTTAAAAAATACATGCTTTTTATTATAACGAGTTACTATCATATCTAAGAAATTTAATGAATTGTTTTGTTTCAACCCTGATTTGAATTGAATTATTGGGCGAATTTTAATTCAGTTTTATTTATCTGTGGTTATCCATACTTAAGATACAAATACAAAATATTACAAAATATTATTATGAGTTACCATGTTCTTATTTTCAAAAGAATCTATAAATATTTCAGACATCAATGCAATTAGACTCCATAGCTAATATAACGATGATAGAATGTATCATTAAATCTAAAATAATTTTGACACATACATATTTGTGTTACTTATAATAACTCTGATACTTCTCCTGCATGTAAGCGCTTAATTTCTTTTAATTTATTAAAAATACTTAAAGTTTTATAAACTGGAAACTACTAGCCAGTAATTCCATTAATGAGCACACTGTCCAAACCCAATGACAGCAATTTGCAACAGATAGATGTGATACTCGTAATCCTGGAGGAGACATCGGACTATGTGGCATTCATTGCAATTCCAGAACCTCTAGGCATATAATTGGAAAGCTCCTGGATGTACAGGCACTTGCGCCGCATTTATATAGACCGCGTTTTCGCAATGAAAAAAAACGAGAGCGAGAAGCTCCAGTTCTCTTTGTGACTGTATCCCCGTGGCATCTTTTTCTACAACAGGATCGTCTATAGTCGCTCCATGGTCACCTTTTCGATCGCAATAATGGAGTTGGTAGGAGGCCTATGCGTTAATATATGAGGGATTGTTTAATTCACTTTTTCAACTGTAAAGTCTAAGTATTTGCTAAGTTGCGATTATGAGCTAGTTCTTCTAATAATAGTCCTGCGGCAAAGCTATTACATTTCACACATAAAAAAAGAAGAACATACGGTTACGTGATGTCGCACCGAGACCTGTCCGGAATCCTGAGATACTCGTAATATGTTGTCCTTCGGTCTGCTCTGGGGTTTATTATTATCTCGGAATGAGTAGGTATGAGTAGCGAGCGAGGTGTGTGGCCGGGCTTGCAAACAGGTTTATAGTAGTAACAGACGAACCAATTTCGTTGCCCTTTACAATGTTTAAGTTGGATAGCTTGAAAGGTGGTTCTAGCAATAACTACCTGCTTCGTCAGACTATTGGTTATCATTTTCAATTATGGATCCTGACATGTCCTATACTATCCTGGACACAAATTGGCTCCGGTTATGTTCATTACATATGCAGCCATACTGTCGTAGCATAAATCATCATCCTCATCATCATTATCAAACCATCACCAAAGGATCATCTCTCAGAATGATAAAGATTGAGGCCATATTCCACCTAGTTTGGCCAAGTGCGGAATGGTAAACTTAACATTCCTCACGATCACGATCTTCGCCTTCACCGTTAAATAAAGTGATATTTAATTGCTTAAAACACACAATTCTCTCTGGGCTCGAAGATGGTTGCATCGCTAAGGATGCCGAACTTCTTACCACCAGGCTCTCATTTCCTTAAAAAAATAAGTAAAATAAAGTGAGACAGAACAAGAATGGAGGCAAGATAGTCTAGCCGACAATGGTTAGATTGGGTCGACTCAAACCAATTAAGTTGGCTAGTCTGTTAAAATCACTTCTCGCGGTTGCTATGGTCCACGTCTCCATAAAAAAAACCCATTCAAAATTTAATGACAGGCTGTAACTGTAACAAGCAAAGCAAGTCACAGCTTCTTTATATCGCTCAATAGAAATCTCACTTTCCATAACATAGTGACATAGTGATACAATCGCCTTATGTTACGTGTGTTGCAAGATATAACCGTAACATGGCCGTAACTCAAATCTGGTGGAACATTTTATTTTGTTACTACCTTAGTGGTGCCATATAGATACGAGTAACAGAGCATGGGGCAGAGTCAATGGTCGTAACGGTCTCCTGCGTTTTGTAGAGCTTTGTGCGTATTTATAAACGTCGCTGTTTCGTACCTTCTGTATTATTTTTGTTACAAATGCGCACATGCACAAAACATACATTCTTTTAAAGAACATTAACTATTTAAAACTTTAAATTAAAGGCACTATGACTAATAATACAAAATAAATTTAAGATAAGCAATTTAAAGACTCCTTTACGATTTAAATTTCCTGTTACACCGCCATCACATCTGCTCGCTTTTTTGCCTAAATCCATATGTTAGAATTCTAAATTCGCCAGGCGCTTTAATGTTTGTTCTGTACATTAACCTACATTTTTATATGCCAATTGCAATCCCACGGTGTTAAGACAAGGCCCTCGATGCGTCATTCGGACGTAGCTCCCATTCACGGTGTTGGAGCCAGATCACATTCCTTTAGCTCCAAAGTCAGTTATTCCGCGATCTGAATAGCACACGAAGTTATCTTAGGATGACGTACCTGATTTAAAATAGGAATTAATTGCTCCATCCCCATGTAGAATGGAGGAACACTGGAAACAAACATCTACTTTCACGCAGTAACTAAAATAAGCTCATTAATAAAATACACCTAAGATATAAAATAAAATGAAGGCAACTCTCACCATTTGCAAAACATATGCAACTTGTGGTAGATAAGATACTGAAAACTCAGACCACGAGTACGTGAAGATGCTATCTAGCGACGGCCATGTTGAAATACCTCATTGACTTTTACGGTATTCGGTTATTAATACTGTTCAAAGTAATTGTACACCATTCAACCTACACTCAAGATGGATGGGAGCGACAGAAATGCAAATTCTCCTTTGATGTTCTTTAAACATTCCTTTGGCTTCGAAAGCCCAGTACTCGATGTCTGTTACACCTAGTACAAGTATGTACATTTTGAAAACTGTATGACAGTTTACGTTACTGTTACCATAGCCGAAAAATGAGGCAATAACTTCAAAATTCATTAAACTTTAATAGGCCCAATATTAGCACCTTTGAAACTGAAAGTCTCTCTATTTTTAGTGACTCTACCTCATGTTAGGAAGATTCTACCGAGGAATTTAACATTCATTTTTCTTTCTTCTGAATATCAAAGCGGAGCAGAATTAAGAAAATCAACAATCGTATAATGATCTCTTAGTAATAAATATGTATGTGTACACATTGTTAAAACAGATTTGGTAAGTATTTTTTATGTTTTCACTTCTTTTTTTATAAGTAGTTGATACTTGAGTACCGTTTTTATTTTGTGCTAATCTAATGTGTATATTATATATGAACGTCATAGTTACCCTAAGAATGTTAAATATGTAAAGGACAAAGAAAAAGAGGCAGACCAAAGAAGAGATATATCAATATGTGTAAGAGGATATGAGTATTGGATATTGCCTACCACCTAATTTTTATTTAAGCAAGTATTCGTTCGGGTTGGTGCCTGTAAACTTGCCCCGTTGAAACGTTCAAGATCAGACCACGAGGTCCACGCTTGCCCGATCGGGCCAAAAGGTAGGTAGGTAGGTAGGTTTTAGGTATAAGTAGTCATTGGTAAAAAATTCATAATTAGCCAATTTCACAAATAGGAAAGTAGAGTCCAAACAGTGCTCGTGCATGGTACCACCCGGCAAGTATATCAAGCCGCCGGTATCAGTTAATATCACAAACATGTGACAATAATCGTTAAAGCCCACCAACCTGAATTGGAGCACTGGCGAATTTTGGTGTGTGCTCTAAATCTCTCTTTCTTATGAGAGAGTAGGCCAAGCTCGGACACGTTAATAAGCTGATGATGGTATTGATGGTGAATGTAGATGTATGGAACGTGCAAAAAACTCTATAAACTCGCACTAACAGAATAGTACCTATTGCTCGTAAGTACCTAGAATAATAAAGTAAAGAATGGCGTTCTTGAGCGGTGGTCACGTGTGGCTGTGGGTCCGAGATGAAAGTGGCAGCGTGGGTGTCGCCCATTGATAAAGTCTATTAAACGGCCGTGAGAATTGTGACTTCTTTTATGAAGAAGTGTATCCGCTTGTTTAGATATTTCGAAATTTTTCTTTTTTGTTTACTTATGATTCACATTATATTGTATGAAGCACTGTTTAGTTTTAATAACTGGCTAAATTTCTGCCATTAAGAGCTTCGGTCAATTTGAGCATTTGGATATTAGAATTCGGATGAAAAATACTTTATGATTATTTTATGTGCCGTGTAGTGACCGCAGATTGGAATACAATTGTAGCCAGCCTCCTCCCACGGGAGTCGTACGAGGTGACTAAGGGAGGTTAACGGAAAACGTGCAGCAGCGTCCGTGCTACTTATACCATCTACTGCGATTACTAACCCGTCTGTCCAGCGTGATGCATATGGCCAAACCCTTTTCGTTGCGAGAGGCCCTTAGTCCAAATGTGGACTGTTATAGGCTATTGACTTGATTATTTTTATAATATCGATATTTTATTATTGGGAGCTTGAAACTTTAAACTTTAGAACCAACAGAGCTGGGTGGTCATCTATCACGGTAAGTACTTACTTGATATCAAGAACATAATAAGACCGTGTTGTCGCTCGGATATGCGATATCCTTACCATAACAAGTAAACTGTGAGACGCAGAGCATCATATTCATGACCTGACATTATTTAATCCAACTTTAAAAACTGATACTTACATTTAGTATAAAATGCGACAATATTTTACATCAGCCTGCATATTAATTAGAATAATAAAGAAATATCTAAAAGGGGTATCTTTTGGATTGCTAAATCTAAATTCAAATGAACTTCCGCTTCGACATTTTATGACTCAACCATATACTTAGGTTGTTTATAAGTGTTGAATGGTAAGGAAGTGTGAAGTGTGAACAATGTATTGTTTTTGGATTTTGTACTTGTCTTGAGTCAGCGAATGCGGGATAAGCGTTCCCGCAATTACCGCGGTTACCGTAATTATTCGTCCAAATTTGTTAAAAGTCTTTTAAGTGACTTTTCTAGCACTCAAATCCAAAGATCTCTTATGCGTTACTTTTAGTTGGCACTCAAGCTTCCCCAGCATGCTTTCGAATTTTCAAAAGCGATGTTTTGCGCTATATATTTATTGTAATTTTATTTGAACTATTTAATTCAATTAAGGATGCCGGAACACCTGCACTTAAAGCAGACACTCAAGCCTACTTAGTTTTTCTATGCCTTTGAAATTAAAGCAGCAAGCTGAATTGGTCGTCCTTACTTTGGTGCATACTTAATTGGATTTTAGGTGAAGTTTTAAAACAATTTTTTCAGGATGAAAGATCAACTGAATTAAGCTAGAAGTAACTATTGTAGCCTAGATAATGAATGCTACGTCGCTCTCGAAATAAGACCAATTAGCTGATATTTATAACTAAACTTCTTTCCTCCGAAGCAACTGCGAACTATGCACTTGCAAACTCAATAAAAGTTCAAATACCTTACCCATATTTCCATTGTATTTAAATTGTTGAGGTTGTATGTAAAAGTTTTTATTTTTCTACGGAATATTTACGGTGACTAAAAGCCGTTCTGCGGTTGGTGGCATGCGCAAAAGCTCATCATACATGCGCGGGCGCATCGTGCTCTTGACCCTCGATTCTGACTCATTGCGTGACGTGCCGCTTAGCTTTAGATAATAATTATGTGGGAATGCGAGATGAAGCTATAAATATTCATATGGTAATAGTTGGTTGATATTTATTATTCTCTCAAAGTCCTAGCTTATAATAAATTATGTTAAATAGAAAGCGATTTTGTTCCGATGAATCTTTAGATATTACGTATTTGGCTTGAAGTTTTTATTTAGTTTATTTACCTCTTTGATTCTAAACGAATAAAGAGGAAAAGAAATTAACAAAACAAAATGGTGGAAAAAGGGAAACACTGATCTCTAGAGTTATAATGTATCTTCTAATCACTTAGGTTATACAAAGAAAAATAGGCACAACAGAGGAAATAATTTCCCCTAGCGCTACGTTACCAAATCCTGTTCCCCGGTCATCTAGTAAAGCCAACAAGAGCCCCTTCTCCTCAGGGGGTCGGACACCCACATAGCCTTCGTTGTAGGTAGCCATAAAGATTTTCATCCCGCCAAGTATTTATTTTCCACATAACCTCCATCCTGCTCTGGGACGGAGGTAACGATAAAGCTTTTAACCATGTAAAAAAAAGATACTTATATGCTACATATAAACGTAGCGTTTTTGTTTAAAGTGACATCCCAAGAAGCAAACTTCATAAAGGAAACATTGATCATACAAGGAATAGTGTGCGAACACTTTTGAACCCGCTTGTTGAAACGTATCGTAGGTACGTAGGGCATTAGCTAAGGAACAATTTCCGCGAGACGCCATGAGGCGAAGCGAGTAAAGAGCGTGGACAGCGCTCTCGCTTCGCCTTTTTATGTGTTTGACGCCATGACGGCTTTTTGGCCTGAGTCAAAGGAAGCGAGAAACGATTCTTAGCATGCCACTAAATAAAAATGTGGATGGTTTAACCATTTTCGAAATAATCAAAATTTATTTAGGTTACACAGGTTTACGTAAAACCAGTTCCATAATTTCAGTTTTATTGAAGCAAATTATATTTTATTCATCTTAGTCGTGCAATCTTGACAGAGTGGTCGTGGCTACTGTGATGAATTGCATGGCGTTAGGTTACTTTGGATGGCACAGCTTCCGCGCGAGTCGTCTTCACTTTTGGGGGTTGTTAGCGTTTTGGAAGCATTCCACCACAGTTGTCTAGGTCAACGATTTTACCTATATATTTATTTAATTGGTTTCTTGTACATGGTCAAAAATGTTTAAAGAACACATGCTCGTGCGTTTACGTGCCCCGTTTCCTCCTTATAAGCTCCCAACACGGCTAGTTACTAAACCGAGGCAACAGTTATTCAAACTGGACTTGATTCTCCGATACCATCTTCAAATATTAACCTCAAAAATTAAAGCATGCTTTTTTACGAACGAAACTACTATAACTTCGATCTCAACATGTACAGTAACCAATATGAGAAGTTAAGTGGTTTTGAGTGTATTAAAATTACCTTTACTTCAGTCCTTAATTTATTGCTCGTTTTTGCAAAGGTACCGCAGTGTTTGGTCACACCGAGTAACTTCTCGTACTAACTAGGCTACAACGCTACAACCAAGAATTTTAATAAGAGCTTAAAGGTATTATTCGCACACTTAGCAAATTTATGTTCACGTCACATCATAATTATCCATAGCCTGTAACAGTCCACTGGTGGACGAAAGGCCTCTCCGAACGGGAGGGTTTGCTCAAAATAACCATGCAGGGCCGAAGATTTAGTAATCGCAGCAGATGGTAGGGGTAGTACAGAGAACGCTGCTGACCATTTTAATTAACACAATATAAGAAATTATATTATTGACCTACTTTCAAACTACGATTTATTATAAAATTATTTTCCAATTGAACGTTAACTAACCACGCCTAATTGTAAACCGTGGAAACTAATAAAAGTGGTCATAAAAAGTGGTAAAGGAAAGTTTAAGTTGAAGGTGTTTGATTTAAAGGCCCTTCGCGTGAAGGTTTAGGAGATTTATTACTCCCATAGACTAACGTACGTTATAATGTGTTAGGAGACACCACGTTTTACACCATGCAGTGTAATATACAATAGTAAGACCAGTTTATCTGTATATCAACTAAATATAATCGGTCTTTCTAAAGCGGTTAACCAAGAAGGGGTTAAACTCCTTTAAAGCTTGCCGGTATGGAAAGCACGAAGCTTTTTCTGAAGTACTTTTAAAATTATTTTTATGGGAGTCATTTTTTCCCCTTCTCCAAGAGTTTAACGGCATAAAAAAACTACAGTATTATCTGCAGAACATTACGTATTAGGAACAATAGTTTTCATCATCATCATCCTCAATCTTCAAATGTACCACTGAAGCGCACTGGCCTTTTCCTGCATAGGATAGAGATTTGGGCTGAGACCGAGCAAGCTGCTCTAAGCTGGGTTATTTGGAATACATTGAAATTCATTCAATGAATACACTTTTGGTGCACACATACATAAAATAACAGGAAAAAAAATATTTTACGAGTTTACACGATGTACTTATACGATTTGGCGGCCTTATTGCTACATAGCGATATCTTTCGGGCAACCAATAAATAAATAAATAATAAATAAATTTACTACGACAACACACACATCGCCATCTAGCCCCAAAGTAAGCGTAGCTTGTGTTATGACTGATGAATATTTTTATACATAAATACTATAAGATAGAAGCAGGCGTTACTTAGCGAAAATCCATGATTATATAACATGAAAATTAATCCTAATTTGCTATACTCCGTGAAAAGCAGCAGAATCTGTATCTGTATGGTGTAATTTATAATTTCTTCAATTCTTATACTCCACACCAAACAGATCTTCAGCAATGTACCCTCTACGCACGTTTCGCTCCGAAACCGGAGCATCCTCAGGAGATGTTGACTTTACAATGAATAATTGACGGCCGAGTGGCGCAGTAGGCAGCGACCTTGCTTTCTGAGTCCAAGGCCATGGGTTCGATTCCCACAACTGGAAAATGTTTGTGTGATGAACATGAAAGTTTTTCAGTGTCTGGGTGTTTATCTGTATATTATAAGTATTTGTGTATTATATTCATAAAATATTCATCAGCTATCTCAGTACCCATAACACAAGCTACGCTTACTTTGGGGCTAGATGGCGATGTGTGTATTGTCGTAGTATAAAAAAAAAAAAATTGTTAAGAACCAATTTTAACTGATGGTAAAGGATGTACCTACATAGTCTAAAATGGTAGCTAACCTGTAAAACGTACGACACTTTTAATGTACCGAGTCCCCAATGGTTTCTAAACGGCTAACGGCGAACTTTTTTGTCCTACCACATATATTACATTAGTATGTTATGAACCAAGTATAGCCAGCGGGAACACACTAGTCAAGTTATGAATTTCGCTTTCACTGAAATTTGATGTCTTTACAAAAGGTAAGAGTACAATAACCTATTCCCAGTAGATTTATTACAATCGATAACTTCTGCTATTCTGTAGCCTTAATACAAAATTTGCTCGCTCGCAATCGATATTCTTAGTCGAGTATGGTAATACCCAAATAAAAAAGTAAAACGGATCCTATTTGTAATAAGCTAAAGCTTAATTTTACCTACAATTCTTTAGTTCGGGCTTTTGACAGAGCGTTTGTAAGTCATACCATAAATTTGCAGTTCTAAAACGAGAGACATTAGGTTCCTTTTTTTTGACGATACAGAGTTTAATACTCGAAAACGTCTCCTCGATTGCGAGCGAGCGAATCACACTAAGGCTACTAGTATTAATAACTGCGTTTACATCTCGTGGTATATTAATCAGAATTCAAGAATCATATGTCCAAATGTAACGTGTTTTCTCTTCGGGGCCATTATTCCTTTTATATATTTTAAAAGATACAATCTGTTGTTTTCTAAATACGTTGAGTGTACGACAGAAATAATAGGAAGATGATATTATTCGTTTCACTTCTCATGCTTTTTTTTATGTGAAAACAAACAAAACGAATACTAAATGTTTTATACGGTAAAAAAAACAATGACTAAAATATCAGATAACATCTTTTATGTAATGTTTTTGTCTGTGAGGTTTCTGCCGTTTTTAGCTAGTTTAGTGTTCCGGTACGATGTCGCATAGAACAGAATGAATTAATGAATGAATGAATACACTTTCGTTTTAACAAAACTACAGAAAAGATGGAAATTGTACACAAAACAGATTGGGTATCCAGCGTGGTGGGTAACGGGTTAAGCCGTGTCTTGTAGTGGACCGGTAATGGGTTGATGTTGATGATGTTTCATATTACTCTCTTACATTTAATAGGTTAGCCTGCTAGAATGAAATTAACGAAGAACCTTTTAATGTTATTTTTTAAATCACATCTAGACATTACAGAAGAATACAAGAATGTGCTTGGTCCATCATTGATGTATATAAAAATAAATGTTTTTTCAATCGGCCAAGGCCAATCTGATAGTAACTGAAAAACCATCGCCGATACACAGAGCAACACTTCATAGGGTATGCAATGTACGAAAAATGGTGTGGAAGGATTACGGATGGTGATTAGTCCTCACGCCTCCAAGGCCGTGGTGTGAGCACAACTCCGGATGACGACAGAATTCGTAGACGTCGTCTTCGTCGGCGAAGAAGCTGTGCAGAGGTTGATTGTGATTGATAGGGAGCATTATCAGTAGTAATCTGATCGTCAAGGTCGTGAAGGATATGTTTAGGCCTCCTCCTATGAGACAACCCTCTCATAGTTGCGGATTATTTTTACTCACTGTTAGAATAATATTAGACGCCACATCTTTGTAAGCAGGGTGGTAACTAGCCACGGCCAATGCAACCAGGACAGTGAAAATTCACTTCACTGGGGTCGTCAAACTGCGATGGGTCGCATACCCATCCCTGTACTCCACAATTCAAGTAATTAAACGATATCTAGAACGAGCTTATTTATTTCTTTCATTTAAGATGCCAATGCGTAACACAGAAAAACCTACAATGGACAAAAGGCAAAATGCGACCTTATCACTTATCTTCTCCAGAACGATTTCTTCTCCTAAGTAGTCGTACAAGAAAGGAATATACAAAACAACAATGTAACTGCTTTCAACAAGTTTACAGGAGGTCACTCCAATAATTGATTCCTATTAATACAGTTTAATGATCCGCTGTCAAATTAACTTCTTTAGCGCTTACGGAATGTCCGGTCGTCGCTTGTACGGCAGGTCATTAGCGCTGCAGCGCTAGATGTCTGCAAAATGACACGACTGTGGTCTCATCAGTATGCTGGTGTGATACTGCTGTGCGACTGACTAATCGTGAGCTCTCATGGTGTAGGTTCACCATATGATATCCGATTAGCAGACAAAATATCATCATCAACTCATCCTTTTGTTGTAAACTCCTCTCTGCTGCTGCCTCTATCTCATAGGAGAGAGAGAATTAGAGCATTGTGCGTCGGATAGTTTTTAACTAATATTGTATCATATCATTCTTGATAGAATTGAATACATAACAATTATTTGCCTGAATGAGTATTCAAAATCAGTAACTCGTGATCCGTTTAATGGACGTAATTTGTATATATCTGAATGAATATTTCCATTTGTGTTATTTTTTTCCGAAATTTCTCCTTGACTATTAGAATTAGGAATAATTTCAGTTTTCAAGTGTTGTGGTAGGAAATTTTAAAATTTCCAGGTAAAGTACTAATAGTTTTCTAGAACCTGTAACAAAATTGATTAAAACTTAAATTGTTCCGTTGCTCCATTTTTTTAACTATGAATAGAATATAAATTAATATATCAGCAATCAAATGGAAATAGAAAATCAGAAATGTGTCCAACGAAACATAGTTTTTATACACACGAGAAGCTCATCAATACGATGCACGGTACATGTTGAATTTCCATAGCTTAGCTTTATTTTCGTGGAAAATAACACATTGTTGCATGGCTTAGCTTCCATTTACCACATATAACGGCCGATTGGCGCAGTTTGTAGCGATCCTGCTTTCTGAGTCCAAGGTTAAGATCAACATGAAAGTTTTTCAATGTCTGGGTGTTTATATGTATATTATAAGTATTTTTGTATATCATTCATAAAAAAAATATTCATCAGTCATCTGGGTACCCATAACACAAGCTACGCTTACTTTGGGGCTAGACGGCGATGTGTGTATTGTAGTAATATATTTATTTATTTATCGCACAGCTTGAGTACCCTGTTAGAGAATATTTTGAAAATTAATGGCTTTTCGACAAAAATGTCCGAGCTTTAGTGAAGTCGTGGCATCCCTTCTGTCGGTGGATGTGCCCTTAGTGTCCCGGTAGGACTATTTTTTTTTTAAACGATTTCGCCCCTTTGTGTAAATCATAATCATCCCGATTTTAATAAAACCATGGCATTTCTACTGACGAGATCATTGTCGGTGGACGTGTTGACACATCCCCCTTTGTGCCCCAGTGGCGTTTTCCGGGGACGGCGCTGCTTTCAGTCAGCTTTCCACTTTAAATGCTAATAAATACACTTATATGCCTACTTGTGTTTCGTTTAATTCATACAGATGTACGAAACATTTGTTAGAACAAAGGCTGGGCCGAGGCTTCAAAGTAGCGGCATACAAATGGAAATTGTAGTACTTTAGGGTTATTGCGGCAAAGTAAGTAGGTGCCGTTACTATACACGCTTTCAGTAATTTTTAAACAAATCTATGAATAGGTTCTCTATTTGGATTTAAAACACATCAAGTTTCAATAGCTGAACAGTTTAAGGCGCTTAAAGTTAGGCAAGTTTATATGGAGTTCGCTAAGCCTTTAAGTCAAAGTGAATTATTTTATTCAAATAGGCACATAGATGGCACTTTTGATGAAAAACATACATACATTACATGTAAAATACAACATAGAAGTAAGTTTGTTTTGTAGTGAGGTGAAGGAACTAATCGCCAGAAAACCTTTATCCCTAATAGTTCTCTAGAATTTTATACATTACATGTAAAATACGACATATAGAAGTGAGTTTGTTTTGTAGTGAGTTAAAGGAACTAATCGACAGAAAACGTTCATCCGTACTAGTTCTCTATAATTTTATTAAAGGCGTGTAAATTCCAGGCCCATTCATATAATACCAAACAGCGCAGGGTGGAAAACGTTTAACCCGCTTATAATTACACCTATATGTGGCGTGCCAGACACGTACGTCGTGACTCGATGCACTTTAAAGTCTCGCTAGGTCACCACAAACGTTGCACTGCACAATACAAGTTTGTTCCGGTTTGTTCTCCTACAATAAGAAGGGGTTAAGGCCGTAGTCCCCCACGCTGGCCCAGTGCGTATTGGTCTACTCCACACACTTTTTAAAACATTATGGAGAACTCTCAGGCATGCAGGTTTCCTCCCGATATTGTCCTTCACCGTTGGAGCAATATTTTAATTACATAAAACGCACATAACGTTGAAAAGTTAAAGGTGCGTGCTGGAACTCTACCCACGAAAGTGAAGTCGAGCTCCAACCACTGGGCTATCACCGCTTTAACAAAATTTACTTTATTTTCAAAATTTTATTACTACTTATTACGTATAACAATTACATTTAGTATTGAAGATTTGGCAGATTTGAAAAGGGACAAGCATTTAAAGCTCGTAACGGATCTGCCCGTAGTGAAAACCCATCGTAATGCATGTAGGAACAAACATTGAGTAAAAGCGACAAACCATGTCTCTTTCAAATAAAATACTACTTTCTTAGAGATTCATTTGCTTAAGTCCAGTTTGTTTAACTTTTCATTATAGCAGGCCGGTTTTTGGTTATGTCACTATTCTGAGGTGTATTTTCATCTAACCGGTTTTAACGGAATTGTGGGAAAATAAGAAATTATTTGTTTACGTTTTTATTACGTTGTACAGCGTATAATAATCACATTCTGATAGATAGCGTGATAGAAGATCGAGTGTTTTGGCCTTGTTTAGATATTTTCATTATGAAACAGAGAGACATACCTAACGAGAATAATAAAGCATTTATAAAGAAAAATAACGATCCAGTTCGGGTTTTCCGGAGATTCTAAGGCCCAATCCTAAAACTCTCCTATGGGATCGCGGTTTCTCTTGGTTTTCTCATCCTAAGGTTGCCTGGAAGAGATCGCTACTTAGCGATTAGGCGGCCTTTTGTTTTTTCTTGTTGTGTCCATTTTTTCTTTTTGTGGTGTACAAATAAATAAATAAATATGAGAGAGCAAGTCACGTGTGCCTAGATGTGGGAAGATAAGAGGCTGTACAAGACGTATATTTTATATCAAACCTAACGTATATTTTTATTAAAGTATTGAATTAAGATAATATTAATTTCCATATAATCATATCCTTACTAGTATTATAAATGTGAAAGTTTATCTGTTTGTTTATTTTTACCTATATCTACTAGTGCTCTTCCTGATCTTGATGATATCTAGCACAGATAACATCATATTACTTTAGTTCCCCCGGGGTTGTTAAGAAAAAAAAACACTAGAAGTCGCGGGTAACCGTTTGTTTACTATAAAAATAATCAATTTAAGTTAAACCAATTTGCAAACGCATCACACAATCCTTCCTTGAAATAGATGAGTTGAACGGAGCTTTTTATTAGCAAATAAATACAACGACTGCACATAACTTACCTATCTACTCTCAGTTTACGACTAGTAATAATAGTGAAGGTAGATAATTATTTATTTAACAATGTCATAAAACTATACTTTATACATAGAAAATATCTACATAGGTACCTATTTAACTGTTATATTACTAGAAGGTAAATTTGCTAACGTTATATATTGCCTGACAAGAGCGGAAATAGAAACGTATTTCTTTTTTTGGTCAGGAGTATAATGAAAGGGAACCTATAAAAGGATACCTTTGAGAGCCTGTTTTACAATCATCCAATAAATAACTGTTTGAAATTGACAAAAAAAATATTTAAAAACGCCATAATCAACCAGTCGTATAAAGCTTATAAAGACTTTGGGAAATAGGCCCTGAATTAAACAAATTGTTAATAAAAAGCGTGTATGAGGAAGCCGTAACCACTGTGTTGTTGGGGGATTCACTGAAACAGATTTTCGATAGTTCCTTGATGTGTTGGATAAATAATCGCTAGGTAATTTGTTAAAATTCGCGAAATCCAAGCGTGATACAATTTTTTTTTAACGTTTGTACATCACAGCGAACTGGAGATGTTGAATTTACAATGCAGTATTGCCTGGTTACCACAGTTTACAACTAATTGCATATCATATTATGTCAACGTACCTATATCAATTCCGTAAAGTTTACTCTACTATTCTATGTTTAATCGTGGGGTGCTACGATCTTTATAGAGCTCAACATTGCGCATGAACCTAGGATATTTGGTAACGCGTGAAGTAGTCTACAGTTGTGTAGCAGTACAACAGAGACGTCATAGGGTAATGCCAAAATCTATAATTTATAGTTTGTTGATGCAGGAATTCAGGTTAAAACTTACGCATGTAATACACGTCCAGATTGTAAACAGTTGCAGACGTCATTACTAAACGATTTGTTGGCGATCTGCCGCCTTTACGACGATGTTCCGAGCTATTGAATAGGCGTAGACAAATAGGCGAACGATCTTTTCGTCCCACTTCCTTGATAGTTTTAAGGAATAATACATTCGTTTGTTTTTATCGCCAACCGCTATCCTGTTGGAAATTAACCTTGTTTCGTTACTTTATTGTACAGTTAAGGATAATTAAGCGATTTCAAACGACGTGTCGTCGCATCGTTAAAGTTTTAGAGAACTGCATCCCGGGATTACTGTGAGAATAGGATTGTCAGATTGTTTACCAAACTAGCCTTGATTACCTACTATCTAATAACAATAAGCGATTTTTATATTATCAAAAAAGTTCTGAATTCATGCGTGGATTGTTTTTTACTCTCGTATACTTTTTAATAAGTAATTTTATTTTCCCAAGGTTAGTTAGCCGATTTCTGATATTCATTTTAAAACTGTATCGCTTACAATTTCATTAAAATTTAGCTGACTTGTCTTTCATGATATGAATGGATTTTTTTACTTTCTCCACCAGAACTCTTTCCTTTAGAGCTATTGGATGCATAAATTGTTTGTCGGTCATTTTAATAAAAGGAAATAAGATGAAACCTTGCGTTAGAAGACGATAGTTTTTTGTTTAGAGAAGCCAGTTGCTGGTTGATTTTGATAATTGTCGTGGCAATGGATGGAACACATAGCTCGGAGAACCGATGGAAGTAGGGGCCCCAAGGTGCTGGAATGGCGACCCCGCACCGGTAAGCGCAGCTTTGATCGCCTCCAAACGAGGTGGACTGTCGCAATTAAGCGAGTCCCTGGGAGCCGCTAGAATCAGGCGGCCCAGGACCTTGGATATCGTAACCCTGTGCAAAATACCTATGTCCAAGATGATGACCGATAATAGTGTTGCTGTAAAAGGGGAAACGTATAGAAACAAAGTGCATGTAATACAAGATCAAATATTATTGTCGTTTTATTTTATTGACTACAGTTTACACTTGTATTTTAAATAGAAAGAGCTAATTATTTATTCAAAATCATTACTATCTTGTTAATTAAATAGAAAAAAATGACTACATACAATACAGTTTTTAAAAATAAATTAATTAGTATTCCACAGTGACATTTATTTCCGGATAGCTAATAGCATCTATTTTGTTTATAATTTCAATTTAAAAACGTTTCTCTAGTGAATTTTCGTTGAACTAGATTTTTTACTGCTATTAATAATACTTTAATAGGCATTTAGGTATGTAGGTATTTTAATCGGATTTCCTCAACATGAAACATTTAGCAGACTGACAGCTTCACTGGCGAAAGGGGTAGGTAAGTAGCGCTTTTCTTTTTCTTTTCTTTTTTATATATGCATTATCAAAGTGCTGGACTTTGATCGTATCACGAGGCACTGTTATTTATTCTGTATACTGATATATCGACAATTACTTAAACACTTGTTACTTGTTAAACCCAGCCACACTTGTGCTGTGACTCTGTCGCTAAACGACCCTTGCTTTCTGTATACGGGGCGATTTAAACTTTCATAGATGACATTAGCTTCCTGTATAGAGAGACGTGGGTACTAAACTTGCTGAAAATACATTTGCGATCTGTATATGAGACGTACTTAACGTGCATTAACGGCAGTTACAATCTGTATCCGAGACGTACTAAACTTGCATAAACGGCACTTGCTTTCTGTTTACAAGACGTACTTAATTGCATTAATGGTTATTGCTTCCTATATACTAAACGTACTAAACTTGCATAAAAGACACGTGCGACTTTTTTCGAGAAGTACCGAACTTGCATAAACGACGCTTGTAATCTGTATGCAAGACGTACAAAACTTGCATAAAGGACACTTGCTTCCTGCATACGAGGCGTACTAAATTTGCTTAAAAGACATTTAGGACATGTTTACGAGACGTCCTTAACTTGCATAAACGACACTCGCGACTTGTTTCCAAGACGTACTAAACTTGCAAAATAGACACTTGCAACCTGAATACAAGACGTACTAAACTTGAATAAACAACACATGCGACCTGTATCCGAGACGCACTAAACTTGCATAAACGACACTTGCAACTTGCATACGAGACGTACCAATCTTGCAAAAACGACACTTCCGTCTTGCATACGAGACATACTTGCATAAAAGACACTTGAAGAAGGAGCAAAGTGACCGCTTGTACTCTTCCTAAGATGTGGAAACCTTTTACCGAGTAACTCGGCCAAGTCATAACAAGTTAGTTAAACTTTGAGATTTAACAATAGGAGTCAAAACTCCAAATTAGCTATATGTAGGTAGGTACTGTAAGTTCTATAAAAGCGCCATTACTTTTAATTTAAAAACGTCATTATTATTCTTAATGCTGGTTGAATTTGTATCTCTTGTTTCTTAACCTATCTATTACGAGCTAACCTTTGGCTATAAAGGTTAATTAATCACTGCAATTTAAATTAGCAAATTTTCCTATTTTTCTTAACCTGTGTTTATTGTCAATGTCCTCCTCCATCCTATATATCACTAGCATAATTAATTATATCTTTAACGCTGTATAGCGAAATGAATCATTGCTTTTTCAATTACCTACATGTTCGGCGAACGTCGGAGGCGGTGAGAGAACACCTCTGTAACGCCTTCCTAGACTATGAGTGGCAGTTCTAGATCATGGGCGCCTCAGTAAAGCCTTCCCCAAACAGTGGCGATGGCGGATACGGTCTAAGCCGCTGTTGGGTACCGACCTAGTTAATAAACCTAATTTTGCAGTAAAGTAAAACCGTCAAATTTGTATGGGTTTGTAAAATCTTGTAATTTTATAAGCAGGTCATTTATAGTTTAATTTTACGTATTTGCGCTAAAGTGGATATATCATCGTCATATCAATCTATTACCGGCGCACTACAGGGTACTCTTCCCATAATGAGAAGGGCTTAGCCCGTAGTTCAGCACGCTGGCCCAGTGCGAATTGGTGGACTACTATGCCGTATTATATATTTTGTTTATATTATATGTTTAGTAATAATTGGCGGACTGAACCGGAAAACCATCTCTTATGAACCGAGCAACACTTCGCAGGGCAGGATAACACCCTACAAAGTGCCGTTCATGATCATCAACCGAAGGCTAAGGTGTTCAGACCGGAACACAGCAATGCTGCTTTTTGGTATACATAAGCATGGCAGTGGTACTTTCCCGGACTAGATTTGTCGGTCGCCATAATATGTAGCTAGCGGTAGAATGCGTCGCTTGCTCATTTTTAAAATTCTCCATAAACCGTCTGCGCCTTCTGACCGCTACCGCCAACGCGAACGTTTGGGGTACACTTTATGGAGCGTCTTTTACTTTGAAAGCGATCTACTTATGGGTATTGTATTGCATTATGTCTTTCACGGGGAACAATGGCCAAAATAACTCTGATAAAGACAATAGAGTTGCGCCGATTGATAGACAAATATTTGCGCTACAATATTCGACTTGACATACAGTTGTAATCGGCAGAGGGTCGGCCAAAAACGTCGACTAGATATTTAAAATAATAAACACGAAATATCTATTACCTCTTGAATTAATTTAAAGAGACAGAACGCTCACCTAAAAATTACAATTTAATAATACTTGCACAATCATTAGTTGTCTTTTTTTTAACTTTAGGCATTTACATTTTTAATGTGACACTTACTTCTCAATTTTGAAGGTGTTTTAATTTAGGCATTTTTTTTAAGCGATCAGTTTAGTGGTCTCCCGTGCCCTGTAATGAGCTGGTAATGGGCTGACAGTAATGATGATGTTTCTTCTAACCTAATTATTTATGGGAGTGAATACTATAAATAATCAGGTTCAATTATTTTAGAGGCTAGATGTAAATTAATAATTGAACATTTTTATAAGTGTCGACATAACATTAATGCGACTTTGTATGCTATGACCACGTTGAAGCTTGTAAATATT
Source organism: Pararge aegeria (assembly GCF_905163445.1). Taxonomy (NCBI): domain Eukaryota; kingdom Metazoa; phylum Arthropoda; class Insecta; order Lepidoptera; family Nymphalidae; genus Pararge; species Pararge aegeria. The sequence goes on along the minus strand of NC_053192.1, from coordinate 8,975,107 downwards.
AAGTTATTTTGATAAGTGTGACATGAACACGTACGTAGTCGGTCGAGCAAAGCTGTACGCGTGACTGGTGCGGCGGCGTGCTCTTAGATGTTAATTCTGGTCAGAGCCTCTAGCACATTTTGCCGATCTCCTTAGTGCAGTGGTAAGACCACTAATAAGTTGGAAGTCCGGAGTTCATTTTCTGACAGGGGTTGTTTGGGCATTAGTGATAACAGAATTTTCTCTGGTCTATTCGTAGGGTTCAGCCGTGGCTAGCTACCGACCTACCGATAAACACTTAATCCAAACAATTAAGCGTTCTTGTGTAAGTGTAATGTAGCTGCCATAACTTTGTACCCCAAAAATGTTAGCCCGCTAACATGTTAGGGTTACAAAGTAACATAAAACCCGAACGAAGCCGCGTAGAAACCGATTAGTATGGGTTTTATAATAAAGCTGATCTACCCTAATATTACTAAATATACGATTACAATTGAAAAAAAAAATTATAAATATGCTATGAATGTTATAATATAACTAGGGGCCCCAGCGCCATCTGTCGGGCTGATTTGTGAATCTTAGCCATAGAGGGTGCCACCAAAACGCATAATAAAAAATTAATTAATAAAAATAATAAAAAATCGGTCCAGCCGTTTAGGAGGAGTTCAGTGACATACACAAGGACACAAGAAATATATATATAAGCCAATAATAATAAAGCCTTTTTATTTCCCATCACCTTACGTATTACATTTGTGTATTATCTATAAAAAATTCCCTTATATTTATGCACATTATTCACTTCTAAAACTATATATACCTATATAATATTATAAGGCCTATGAATGTTATATATGACTTATTTAATTTCTCAACGTTGAGTCGATTAGATGACAGTCGAGTTTTTATGGTACATCCCTAAAATAATAGAGATCGAATGAACTAAACTTCGTTCCGCACCGCGGAGTAAATACATTTCGCGTACCAAATCGTAAAGTCGCCTAGCCATTGTCTTAGCTCTGTAAATAATTTGATATGCCATTTCTGGTTAGATAATTGGATTTTGGTACTGCCACGTTTGTGGATTTGTCCAGAAAGGTTTTGATACGGTTTTTTTAAGCACCTACTTCACTATCACTCTAATCGCCGTAAGGGCTTTTTCTTAAGAATTTGGAAAAATCTTATTAGTATCAAGTTTTATTTTTCACTACCATCATCACCTAATCTTCCTTCTATACCATCTTAAGGTCGGATTTCTATAGTTTCAAATCCCCATAACCTATTATAAGTCAACGTAATTTACAAAAATATATAAAAATAATATATAACTATATAATATATCCTTTAATCTGAATGCAGTTGAAATTTTTTAAATGGAATATATGCCTACATTACCTATACGATAATATTTGATCTCGTCTGGGGAAGTTCTAGTATTCCTTTTTCTGCCGCAAAGAGGTGCTGTGTTCCGGCCGGCCATCATTTAATAGACAACGAGAGATGCGCGAAGAAAATCATTGAGTCATAGATAAAGAAAAGTGTATAATCAATGTGTACATTGTAAGCATCATTTTGGTTAAGCAACGATTAGCTTTGGCCTTTACCTCACTCCGTGCCTCGGAGAGCACGTTAAGACGTTAACGTCATTATTAGTTACGCCTGATAAAAATCATTACCTAAGAGCAGTAGGCTAAGCTGTATAACCCTGTCCAGCAGTTGGGCGATATAATAAATATAATATAAGTTGTTGCCGGAATGGCAGTCTCGCACTGGTAAACGCAGCGTTGGTCGACCCCCGACGAGGTGGACGGACGACATTAGCCGCGTCGCCGGTAGCCGCTGGATTCAAGCGACACAAAACCGTGGAATTTTAAACTCCCTACAAAAGACCTACGTCCAGCAGTGGACGTCTATCGGTTGATATGATGCTGATGATGAAGTGGTTGCCGGTGTTTACAGGCTCATAAGGGTTACACCTACGCCCCAGGTTGATAGACACAGGGTGGCACTTTGTAAGAGTTATTCCTTGCTTATGATGTGTTGCTCTGTAAATCGATAGTTTACTACGCTATACCCTCGGCTTGGCACGTCAATTATTCCTGTAATAAATAATATGCTTTTATTTTCTTAGATCTATTTAAATATATAGATACGGTCCACCGATTTACGCTTATGCCTATCAGTCAATCAGTCACGGTTATTTTTTAAAGCTATGAAATAAGTATAACAGTGAAAGATTCTATTTATAAATATGAGAAAGTGAGTAGGTACTTTGAAATGGTTTATAAGCAATCAATAGGAGAAAATGATCGATCATCAATTCGTTTCATCAGTAGATTACTAATCAATGGAGATTCATGTATGTATATCAATTCAGCTGCTAATTACGATTAAAACATAAATTCTAAGAAACGTGTGGCGTCTATAAATAAATATTTGTTATTTTAACGTGTTATAGTTACTGAAAAAATGAGATATAAATGATAGAAAGTTATTCAATCATTTTATTTAATATAACGAAAAGATGTATAAATCTTTTCCTTTGGCACAAATAATGTGTGACACACTGGTGTGTAAATAAAGATTATTTTTCTTACTTTCTTTCAAAGAAAGTGGGGCGGTGAGAGATAAAATGATAATTGGAAGATGCTTGTTGATGCTGATGATGACTGCTTCGTTGTTCTAGTGTTTAGCATGTTAAAAGCGGATCACGAGATCCTAGGTTATATTCTCGGGATATTTTTGTTGTTGCCATTGTAAAACCTAACTCTATTTGCCCTGAAATGTTAACACAGCTGGTGGCCATTTTTTTTATGACAACTGTGCATAGTTATTTCTTTAACAGTATTGCTCTCAGAAAGACGGTTTGAAGTTTTTATTATTATTAAAACTGTAATATCAAATGAGCTTAGTACCCTTTTCCAACTTGCCTTATCTAGTGGCGATGGAAAGCATCGTGAGGAACCCCGCAAGCATGAGAGTTTTTCATAATGTTCTCAAATTTGTGTGGAGTCGGCCAATTGGCCATCATGGACTTCGGTCTAAACTCTTTTCACTAGGGGGAGGTTACCCATGTCCTGTACGCCACTATGAAGTATATGTAGATGAATTTATTAATAAGTTGCAACTGCACTGTATCTGTAAATGACTTGGTAGGTATACGCTTTGGCTAGTTGTAAGTATCCAAAGGATATAAATATTGCATTGTTTATGATAATGATCGTAAATCAACATAATTTTCTCAGATGAAATGCGTTGGAAGAGGCGTAGGTTGTACGATTCACATTGCAAGTTTTTTCCATTAGTTGCAAAATTGTAATCAGTTATTATCTCCTAGTGGTGATGCCTGCCATTTGTACTTAATGTCACCTAGCCTCTTATTACACACTTGTTACTGTCGTGTTTAATGTGCAACACTGTAAAAGCGCATTAAATTCCGTCATACTTTTACGCAAATGACATCAGAGCCGGCTGCAGCGTGTCTAGGCGGATATTATGCACGTCCGCAGACATACCGGTCTGGATTAACTAGATTAGGAATTTCTCAATACGTCTGGGAACCTGGTACCTACGATCTCAAAGCCACCCTCAATAATACCTCATCTAGTTAATATACATTACTGCGCATTAACTTTTTCTATAAATAATAATTGTAGAGGGGTATAGCGATTATGTGGAGAATATAATACAGTTCTTCTGCTCTTAGAAAGGTTTAGGTTTCTCAGGTGTGTTTTTTCATTTCTCAGATTATTCACCTGATAATAATCTATACACACCAGAGAGACAGACACCTGATACTTAATAATAACAACGATCAAAGGCTTCCAAAGGAGTCCTTTTCTCCGCCAGTTACTAGCTTACCTATTTTGTCATCTAAGTCATTGAAGCTTCCCTATATACCCTAGGATAACCTACTAATAACTATACCAAAACTATATTTTTTATTCATACTATTAGAAAACAGTGGTACCTACATCGTACTCGCGTAAGTCAAAATAATAGAAAAAAACTTAAAAAAAAAGATAAGTTCGGCAGCAGATTTTTGTTATAATCATCATCAATCGATTGACGTCCACTGCTGGACATAGGTTTTCGTATGGAGTTTCAAATTCCTCGGTCTTGTGCCGCTTGAGTCCAACGGCTACCTGCGTCTCGTTTGACGTCATCTGTCCACCACCTCAGCTTCACAACTCGTTGAGCTACGAGTATGTCGGTAACTCTAGTTATTCTTTGAATAAGATCTTCTTCGGTTCTTCTCGTAATTTCTATAGTATCACGTAGAGATGATCTCTTTATATCTCTCCCATCGCCCGCTGATATAATAATAGTATGTAGTTCTATTTCATCTGGTCTACTCCTAACACGGGCTAACGTGGACTACGCTGGCTACCTAAACCTTTTTCATTGTGGGAGAAGACCCGTTTCCTATAATGGGCCGTTATTGGGTTGATCATGATGTCTCCTAACACTATCTAATCTATCCCGTTTGGCTGATGCACAAGAAATAATGAAGGCAAAGGATGTGCTAAATATCTCGTTGATTATAAGAATGCAGGATGCGGTATGAATGAAAAAGGTGTAAAGGAAGCAAAGATCAGAGTGTGCCGATGGTGACCTCGAATAGCGACTTATATCTGTCGTTCTACGAAATAATCCTCTGTGTACCTACATAATTGCATTTTGTCGGTCATCAAAACTGTATTTGCAATTAAGTAGCGCGCTGCGGTGCCATAGCAAGTTCAACGCTACATTGACATGCTATTGAAATGGATGAGTCAAGGCTTCCCCCTTTCCCCCCACAACGAGAGTGCGAGCGCGGTAAAATTATACACACGGCATTTCCGGATTTGTAACCCTTTGGCCTTCATCCATTAGAAAAGCGTTGCAGATACGTGCATGAATAGGTTAGTCACATTACGTCTATGCTATATCATGGTTTTAAGGGAACCCTAATTAGTACTAGCCAATTGAGCAGGCGCCACAAATAATAAATAAACAAAGGTTCACTGAGGTGACCATGATTAGATGAATGTCGAACAGTCAATCGAGTGTTCTGAGTATTAGGTATTAGGCAACAAGCATAACCAATGAAGTTAATCTTTCCATCTTAAATGAACCAGATCTGATCGATTAATTGTATCAAACCCTTTATTAATAAGAATTGGTCATTAATTCAAGGCAACAATACTTCATAAAATCTTCAGCAAACAACATTTTACAAATCCATTCTAATATTATAAATGCGCAAGTGTGTTTGTTTGCTTGTTCTTACTTTACGCCCTAACTAAGCTACCAATTAACTTTATTTTTGGCGTGATATTTAAAACGATGAAGAGTTTTAAGGGTTACCTTTGCCTTTTATCCCAGAAAAATAAATGGTTCCCACGAGATTTGTAAACACCGTAATCAATTTGGAAAAAGAACGCAACGGCAACAGCTAGTAATTATTATAAATACCTCACAAAACATTACGACCAGTCAACACTAGTTCAGTAACGTTAGCCGAAGTCTATCACCAAATTATGCCATACATCTGGTTACTATCCCCCGTGGTCTTTGACACTCATCACGAAAGGTTTTAGTTCTACAGATGATGAAGACTTTACGAGAAGTATTAAGAAAGTTTTTCAGACATTTGGACCGTGTGTAGTGCGATTTAATGATACCGGTTAAAGCGCGAATACATGGACCGTTGGCAGGTACGCGATCCCATTTTTTGCTTTTGTTTTGACGCTGTTTACTTTCTGAAAACTTTGAGGAATTTGAAGGCGAGAGCGAATATCGGAACAGGTTTTGAAACAATAGTAGGTATCTAGGTGACCAGTAAAACCAATATAGTAAAATAATTACATAGCAAAATAAATATTACAAAAATGGTGCCTTTACAGCAATTTTAATTATAGAGCACAGTTTTGTGATTGTTTTTCTGTTTCATGCTCTTTTTGTGGTATAAGTACAATACAAGTATAATAAATTTTTCATTCATTCATACCTTCATATTGTTATTTAATAGGCAATCATTATCACAGCTCATTACCGGCTTTGCCCTGCAGTAGCCCGGTAATGGGCCGGTAATGAGAAGAGTTAAGAGCGTAATCCAGTATATCCGGTGTGGATTGGTACATGCATTTGAACGCATTACGGAGAAAAGAGGACTCTCAGGCATGCAAGTTATCTCGCGATGTTTTCCTTCACCGTTAAAACACCTAACTCCGTAAAGTTCAAGGTTCGCGCCGGGGATAAATCTCGGTTACCCCAAAACGGAGGTTGAAGTCCTAACCAATGGGCTCTCACTGTTTGAAGTGCTTATTGTTCAATAGGATTAAGATAAAATAAATGTAAACCTCATGTAAACCTCAGCCTAGATTTCGTTTATCTTAGGCTGCTTAATGCTTATAATATTATTATCTTAGGCAGGCTTAAGAGAGACAGGTATTTTTTCGGCTTAATCTTATAGTTCCTGAATATTGTTCAAAAAACAAAAGGATGTAGAAATGAGTTGCCAGAAATGTTGATGTAATGTTTGATTCACCGGAAAGGCGAATACAGTGTTTCTTTATTTGCCTTTAAAAGTATTAAACAATATAATACAACACTTTCCGTGATTAAACAATAGACCAGTTTCTCCCCATCCAATTCGTAGCGAAATAAAGTTAAACAGTGTTATAACAGCTTTAAATGCTGTTAATTAATTGTTAACTGTTGTCACTTCCCATGAAAACAAAGTAGTAATTATAAAATGAAAGAAAAGTAAAAAGTACTATACTTTCTCTTTCCATTTACATCTTTACGTTAGTTCTACAACTGAAGAGTAACACCCACACAATTTTATAAATAACTTTGTCAGATATACTCAGGTAATAACTGCTTTACGGTTTTGGCCAACTCATCATCTCCCTGACGACTTCTCTGGCGCAACGGTGAGCGCTGTGAATTTAAGTAGGAGATCCCTGGTTCGATTCCCGGCAGGGGCGATTTGGGAATTGATAATTTCAGAAATTTCTCTGGTCTGGCATAGTATGACTACCATACTCCCTGACAGGTTAGCCCGCTACCATCTTAGACTGCATCATCACTTACCACTAGGTATTATAACAGTCAAGGACTAACTTGTAGTGGTATAAAAAAACTAAGGGATTATTTAAAGGGCAAAGTAGGTTGATTCAACCAGCCAGAATGGTTTCAAATTTTAAATAGCAGAAAAGGAAAACATTATATATGTTTGAAACAGAGGTGATCCAACTCCCAAAAACATTTAATTACCTTCTAGTGTACGAAATTAATTCACAAATAATCACCATCATCATCATATCAACCGATTGACGTCCACTGCTGGACATTGGTCTTTTGTAGGGAGTTCCAATTCCACGGTTTTGTGCTTGAATCCAGCGGCTAGCTGCGACGCGCCTAATGTCGTCGAGGGTTCACCAACGCTGCGTTTACCAGTGCCGGGCTGCCATTCCGGCAACCACTCGGCTCGTTTGATGTCATTTGTCCACATTCCAGCACCTTGGGACCTTAACGTCCATCAGTTTTCCGAGCTATTTGCCCCGCCCATTGCCGCTCAGCTTCGCAGCTTGCTGAGCAATATCCGTAACTCTGGTTCTTCTACATATCTCCTCCAGTTATTTATCTAACAGGCCTCTTAAAAAAATAAACTTCTTCATATTTATTATTATAGTGAGGGAGTATTTTGTATATTTTTGTAAGACCTTTAATACATTTCATCATCGCATCATCCTTCATCTATCACTGATGGTTGGCACAGACTTCTATCATAGGAGAGAGAGCATTGACTTACTAAGCTTTTCCAATGAAATTTGACTGACCTAAAAAATAGACCTTACTAAGAGTTAAAAATCCAAAGTGTTTTTGACTTTTTGTTTGTTTTCTTTACGTCCTGAGCAAATCAATGGTAATTTTTGACTTAAAGCTAGTCGAAATGACGTTAAAAACTAAATATATCTATATATACTGTTAGCATAAAGTGCCTTAACAGCTCTTCAACCCTTATACTCCACACCAAACAGATCTTCGGCAATTAACTGCTTCTATCCAATATTTATATATTTGTGTAATGTTTAAATCTTATTTATTGCACTATCTACCTCTTTTCTATGTTTTTTCCTTTTGCGCCTTTGGTTGCGTGGTGGAAATCGCTATGTAGCGATAAGGCCACCGAATTGTACTCTCTTGCTCGATGTTTATATCTCTGTAACTACTTTTTTCTTTGGTGTACAATAAAAGTGTATTCATTTATTCATTCATTCATTCATTCATAGGCTATGTAGAAGTGGTGGTAGGACTTCGACTTCACTTTCGGGAGCCCGAGTTCGAATCCCACCACGCACCTCTTACTTTTCGTTATGTGCGATTTTAGGAATTAAAATATCACTTGCTTCGACGGTAAGGGAAAACAACGTGAGGAAACCTGCATACCTGAGAGCTGAGAGTTCTCCATGTTCTACATGTTCTCCATTATGTTCTTACCCGGGTCCTGTAGAGGGCTGGTAACGGGTTGATATGATGAGGCTATATCACGCTTTCACCTGTGGTGGGCGCAAATTAAACCGCAGGGCACAGCTAGTTAGGAATACGCAGCGGAATACATAATTATTATCTCACCGGCATCAGCAAGTGCCAGGAGCGTGGATAGCATTCGCACAGGCTAATTTTGACCGTGCGTTGACTTAACAACCGGACGCCATAAAGCATACAGGATCCACATACATAAACGACCAAATACCTACGGTAGTGATGTGAAATGTAAACCGTAACCAGATTTGTTAACGCACTAGTTTTCTCACGATACTCGTTTAGTTTGTGCAGTTTTTATGGCTTATGATGTAGTAGTTGAATAACGTTTAATATTTATTAAAAAAAGAAAGAATAAGAAGAGAAAAAGTCTTTCTTGCACATACAAATAGAAAGCCAGGTTAACAAAAAATAATAATAATAACGATAATATACATATGCACAAAGGCGGCCTTATCGCTTGAAGAGATCTCCTCCAGTCAAACTTTCGTTGAAGAAACATATTACAGAAAACGGGATAGAGCAACACCCAAAGAAATTGCATTATTGTCATGAACTCAGCTATTTATTTATTTATTGAAAGAAAATATAACATATTTTATAGGTTCTTCGTAAGCCTTCTCGACTTGTCACGGTAATGCAAATTCCTCTTAAATTACAGCGTGGAGTTTTAATTTTTTTAAATATTTATTCTACTACAAGTTAGCCCTTGAACTGCACTTCAATATTATCAACTGGTAAGTGATGATGCCGTATAAGATGTAAATGGGTTAGCACCACCTCTGTGTCAGTAAGTGATCACATCGGGCATCGGGCATCGAATCACAGCGCTCTCTGCCTTCAAGTAGGTCGTCGATTTTTAAAAATAAACAATTATTAATTGTAAAGTCAACATCTCCTGAGGATGGTCTGGTTTCGGAGCGAAACGTGCGCAGAGGGTACATTGCCGAAGATCTGTTTGGTGTGGAGTATAAGGATTGAAAAATTTATAATTACACCATACAGATTCTACTGCTTTCCCGGAGTATAGCAAATTAATATTCATAATATATCATAGATTTCCGCAAAGTAACACATGCTTTTATCCAAATATAAACATCGATCAAACGAGAACCATATTTTAAAAGTTTCTAAATTATACATTTGTATCACGAGAGGAACCACCAACGCGTGACTGGGTTTAAGATATTTGTTTATTTTACCTTTTAATGACCCCGTATCGATTTGAGAGAGCTTCAGACTAATTTCACAACCTCAATGTGCCAGAAGTGATTGGGTATTGCCAGTAATACCCAGTTGGAATAAATTCAATTCGGTCCACTGATGCACGGCTAGCATAGGTAGTAGACAACAATTTTATCCCCTGATTATATCGACTCACAAGGGACTCACAATTTACTATTCCACTTATCAAAGCACAGTAACAGGCAAAAGGAGAAGTTTACCCCATTTGATGTTACCCGTATATTACTTTTGGAAAATATTTCCATTTCCATGCTCGAAGCAAAACAATGAATGTTGAAACCGTGGGAGAAATTTTTTTCATACCCATGCTAGGTGTACCATCCAGGCACAGATACTCTCACAGGAGAGAAAGAGAGAGCTTAAACCTTCAATACTGCGCAAATACGGATTGTAGGAATGTTGGAAAATATAACGGGGAATAACAGCTTCTCGAAATTTAGAATACCTTAATGTTAACCCGAATCAAAATTAAGATCTCGTAAGTATGCTAACCTTTATTGGAGGAAATAGGATCGAGGCAGATGTACTCGTAACATCACTAGCATCGAATACAAGTGCAATAATTGTGTCATGGGTTAGAACTAATTGTGCTTGTGACACAGAGTAATTGACTGTAATGGAACCTAATATTAGAGGTCATAGCGTAATTCTATGCAAAAATTATAATGCTAATAACCGCGTATTAAACTCGTGGGTGATGTGACTCAGTGCAAGGTGGGTGCGAAGGCTGTTCACTATGTCTTGGTCATCGGAAGCCGTTCACTCATAGATTAAAAAGATTTCAACCTCCAAAGGACCATAATTTTGTGTTATAAGACCACAATGCATGCCACGAGGTTGCACGTGGGTCGTCAGTAATCTCTCGGATCTGACATTTACACAATTCCATATAATGGAAATGTGGACCTCGAGTGGAGAACACGCATACGTCTTAGTAAATCCTTAATGAAGGGATTTAGCTGTACAGATAATGCTAAAGTCTGGTGGTAGTGCACTTGCAAATAATTTTCAATAAAAGCGACGCTAAGCAGATTATTACTAAATGCATTTTATGTACAGACTAGAGTATGCACTTCGCTCTACGAAGCAGTAGATATCTCTCTTATATTGCACTTTGAAAAAGTTATACGGAGAGTTTAATACTACAAAATAGTTAATGACCTTGCGTTGCACACAAAGAAACCCATGCTACCACCCAAAATACCCTCCGTAAGTAATTCTTCTAGATTGTATCTGAAAGTTTCTTCATTTTTGCGGATATGTTTATCATAAGCTGTTACGAACCGAGTTGATGTAAATGGCTTAGAACAGAAATTGAACTTCTCCAGAATATGAGTTATAAAAATAAGTTTGGAATATCTGACTTTCACATTGCAGCATCATGGTTCATTCAGATAGAATGATGCTGCTGATTGGTGGACTTTACTTTAAGCATAACAGCAACGAAAATGGTCCTGCCCGTAGAATTTTATTCTTTCCTCTAATGAATAAACGTTTGTAAAACTCACTATAAGTGTAAGCTATCAATATTTAACTGACTAAATCAAAGCAGATGAAAGTATACCTCCAGCTACATAAGTACTTTCATCAATTAACTAATCATAATTTATTAATCAGGTCAGTCGTCTGTTAACCGCAATTATAATCAAGTCCGGTGTAAAAGTGTAACGTGATTGATGTATTTAACCTTAAATCGGATCGACATATTTTTTTATGTGGTTCGCCATCCATCTGTGCAATGGCCCAGAACATTTGGCTGACATAAACAAATTGACGGTCACTCACATTTGTAACGTGCGGGCCACGGAATGATTTAGTAACCCCACCTCTCTATTATTATCAGCATATACCCACAACAGGTAGGGCCGGTAAATCGTTTTTTTTTTCATCCAATATCCTAGATCCAAATCTAAATAATGCAATTTCTTAAAACTCCTGCGAGATATGTTCTAATTTTTTGCTTAAAGGATCAGGTTCAGCGCGGAGAAACAGCCAGAATAGTAGGCACATGCCGCACGCCATTATTCTCACTTTTTATGCTCTTATTTCAATGAAGTTAGTGTAGAGTCAATATGGTATCCGAAGGCCTTTAGTTACCGATAGCAAAGGTATGAACCCCAAACTACGGCACCGAACGCAATCATAAATAGTTGTTTGACAAATTAAACCATACCTTTTAAGCTGTCTAATGAATAGGTACGATTTACTTAACTTACACAATCGCATCTTTAGTATGACTCCCTAATCGAGTATTGACATTACTGACCCAGATTAATTTTACTTTTGTTTTTTGCGATAACCTTATTGCTCTATAGGTGTTAAACTGGTCACTGGTTATTAAGTCGTAAGTCGATACTTGGTGTAAAAATCCGAATGAATCCCTAGGTAATTGGATGTTTTTTCGGGACCAAAAGTAGACAATTTTTTACTCTCCGGCTTTTCAACTAACTCAATGCCAAAAATCAATTCAAGATTAGTCGCTTAGTGAGTTGTTTGATGGTAGAAAAGTTTAACTTAACGTCAATTTCGGTGACCTTCATGCCTATGGTATTTAATTACGCAATCGCCTAATTTATCACTAGCAAAACAATCCATCACATGGCGACTGGCGAGCCATTCAGATTTGCCATGTGATAGAAACCCATTACCCATCCATTTAGATAACACTTCACATAGTATTTTCTCCTTGTATCTCGGTGAGTGATCCCATTCATTATTTTGTGTAATGCCCTTAAACATATAGTATGTTACATATATAATATAAGCTATATATAGCTGGTTTGTTAGTGCTTCAGCATCTTTCGATGGGACCGATTCCGATACCTGGAAAGCAATTTTAACTATCCAGAGGGATGTGCGTGTTTAATCAAAACATTTTTAATAAAACTTGTTGTGAGTGCCAATATATATAATGCCATAGAGTGGAATTCTGTATCCTTGCGACATTCGTCTGCGTAGAAGTTTAGATTTTCCGTGATGTTATGAAGTTTTACAGCTGATTTCACCAATGCACAGTAAATATATAAGCTAAAGTACTATAGAAATTAGAACCGATTGATAAGTACCAATAATCTACGCGACCTACCTTCACTACAGTAAAGGTAAAGGCGTGCATTTGTGTGATTTTGCTGTTTTACGCGTATGTTTGTAGTTTCCATACTATTTTGATATATTTACTGTGCAATGGGTCTCCATGCCAAGAGGCAACTTTTTTTATTCCTCTAAAGTTGATGATTAAGTTTAAGATTTTTATTTCACCTTTAAGTCTTAGAATCGAATGTGATACGAGGCAAAGTCTGAAAACTTTACTTACCACCAAGGAATTTATGTAGCTTATGTTTATTATAATAACCTTTTTTTTATTTATGCAATAAGACCTTTCATTTGATAGGTACCAAACTCGATACATCCGTTTCAATTTTACTTTTATTAGTTAAGTGCCTATTTTTTGCTTGTCACATCCACTGTTAGTCCACATGTTTGATGTGCTGTAACCTCGTGTATCTTGATGAACTGATCTTAAAGAAAGACATTTGTCTGTAACTTGTGGACTTCGGTAGTGAACTGTCTTATAAAATGTAGCAATATGGGAACTACTAATTTCTATCACTTCTTAAAAAAACGGGCCGATAAGCATTCCGGTGCGATGATGTTCTGAAACCGATAGACTGCACCATCAGGTGAGGTTGCAGCCAAGGACTAACGTGTAGTAGAATAAAAAAATAATAAAAAGATAAAAGCGGAGTCAAATTCTTCCAGGCAACATTGTCATTACGAAATGTATGTAATGTAATGTAATAGATGTTTTTTTTGTTTTATGTACCTTTGCAACACATTGTTTTAACTTATGTCACAGTGTAACTGTGTAAGTCATTTTATCTTCATTTAAGTAGGCTTATAAAGGACACTCTTGATGCGTGCATTATGCATTGGTAGTTTTGTAGTCTAGTGGTAAGAGCCTTTTGCTCGAAGAGCGAGTTCGATGTCCTGCACGTATCTGCAACTTTTCGGAGTTATGTGCGTTTGAAATTTAAGGAATTTAAAATATCACTTGTTTTAGCGGCGAAGGAAAATATCGTGTGGAAACCAGCGTGCCATTTCATAGTGTTCTCAAAACTGTGTGACGTCTACCAATCCGCACCTGGCCAGAATCGTGGACCACGGCCTTTCTTTTTTAAGCCCTTTTAATTCTGAGAGGAGACCTGCGCCCCGTAGTGAACTTATAATGGGTTGTTGATGATGATGATGACTGTTAGTACTCTTCCTATCAGTGAACTCATACCGCAAGCAGTGATAAAGAATTTTGTTCCAATAAAAAAGAGGACCCAATACGAGCAAACTCAGCTGGTCATCCACGTCCCAGATAACAGACGTGCTAACGATTTATTATTTTTCACTCACAGTGAAACAATGCCATGCCATCAGGGTTGATATCAGTCCCAGATTTCCAAACAAAGGCCTATTACAGCCAGGAGAGATCATTTTAAACGTCCGGCCGTGTAATTGCGGTAACCAGTCCTATGTCAAAATAATTTATTTGGATTTCTACTGGGAATCGTTTGTATATCTATACAGTGAAATAATATGTAACTGTTTGACTGCGATACCTAAAATAGCCTATATTTATAGCTTAGGATATCTCCGTATGTAATCCTAACATACGATTTCTGTCTGCGAGTTTGTGCGGGCTAATTTAAAGGAATTGATGTATATCTTACAGTCAGGTAGATAAAATTATAAGGCACAAAAAAAAAACCTTAATCACCTCTAACTTTTCAGATAACAGGAAGTTGCAGTCTGATACTGCAACTTCCTGTTTTATCTGTTGGTTTTTCCGGGGTCACCCGGAACTTATATTTAACTTTTTTTCAGAAAACTTTACACGCAGGTTGATAAAATAATAAGAAATAAAAAAAAAACTTTATCACTTCTAACTTTTCAGTTATCAGGAATTTGCAGTAGAGAGTCGCTGGATATAGGTGACATAAAGAAAAGAAAAAGTGGTCTATCGTATCGCATTTGAGACAAGTTTTTGCGTGCCTGTATAGACCTTTATGTGCTTCAATTCGAAGCAAATAATAGTTATTCTATAGTTAGGTTTCAAGTAATATCATTAGGAAGTGGAGCGTTTTTTTCAACGATTCAGTTTATGTAAGCAACAAAAACGGTTAGCAAACATTTCGTTTTGGTCTTGCCCGACTTGCGAGTAGCTGGCGCCGTTGATAAATTGCATCGCATTCCGACGGATTGCGATCAATGACATAATGACGCGACAGATTTAACTGCCTGTTAAGGTGTGTTTTATGAGCACGTCATATCACTAAGACAAGATATCTATTATTTTTTAAGCCCGCGGCTACCATGCCTATAAGTAAAATTTGGAGATTATAGTAAACATACTTGTTAATAATATAGTATCAAAAAAAAAAAAAATTAAAGGTTTTCTGTTCTCTCGCTATAATAACGTCCCGTTACCAATAATTATATAACTATAAAAACATTTTTTTTAGTTATATCATCCTGAGCTAACTTGTGTCTTTCAGCTTATATCTTAAAGGGCACAAGTTTATATCTTAAAGGAGAGACGGATTTGGAGCTTATTTTCACCGCGCTGCCCCACTGCAGGTTGGTGAGCTGTAAGGATTATTGTCAAAAGTTGGTGTTAATAACTCATTCTAGACTAACAGTTCTAATTTCACGTTAAGGCTCATGCACGATGAAGCGTAAAAATTCCCAGTAAGTACTTAATAAATAAAAAGACTTCAGAAAATAGTTTCTTCATTATAAAAAGTTTACAAATACGAATAGTTGATTGATATTATACATATTTCCCTGTATAATTATTTTGCGTTATAAATTCATACATAGTGTAATTATGTTACATGAGCGTTGTGATTTTATAACTCTACAATGCTGCTAGAACGTAGATGTTTTATAACAAACTAGTTTTTTTTTTCAATATAGTATAGTCAGTGACGTGACGTGATGGTCAGTGAAGAGCCATTGCCTATAAACAGAGGAAAACTTCACAGGGCATGCAAGGAACACGACGTGCAACGACACCCTGTGTTCATCAACCTAAGGCTTAGGTGCTAACTCTTGTATGCCTTTTATTACAATGGAACCCTTCCCTTCAGACCGTAACACAGCATTGCAACAATGCTGCTTGGCGGCAGAAATAGGCATGTCGATGGTACTTCCCCGGACAAAAGCTACCACAAAAATATCTTCTATTATTTTTTCAGTAGTATAAGATGCGGAGAACATCTTATAGTCTCCCTTCAATAAAATGCTTACATCTATTGGGAAATAAAAAGAAAGTGATATATCTTAACGATGCCCCCGTGAAAATGCACCTTAAAATGTTATGTGTTCATTAAACACCACCACTTCTATAAAATTGAACTGAACGACGCATAAATTACTTTAATCTGAGTTTTTCGCACTTGTGAGAAATGCTTAACATTTTCACCAGAATACCTGTGAATGTTTCAGAGTTAATTTAATGTAACCGGAAAAAAAAGAAGTCGGTACGTCATAAATGAATAAATTTACTTGTAGGTCGATATGATAAAAATTGTACAATTTATAAGGTAAAACGGACTTTGACGCTATAAAACAATGGTTGAACGTATTTTCTAATAATGATATTTTTTATGGAAACACATTTGTTTTATTTTATTCATATTTGATTTCTTCGCGTTTTTTAGATCCATCATGTTGGGTTTCTTATGACGTAGACCGTAGGAATCCATTCGGACCGTAGGAAGCATCGTCGGACACTAAGACTATCTGTAAATTAACTATCATCAGGTCATAATCAACAGCCTATTAACCACCACGCTGCTCCAATGTAGTCTGGCGGTCTTCGACTATTGTTATTGCTTAGCAGAGATAAAATCAGGGCCCGATGTCTTTTCTTTATACAGATAATTTAAAACATTGTTTAAATTTATGCATTGGTAGGTCCAAAATTACCATGGGAATCATGTTATAAAAGTATACACTCAATCCCACAAAAATTACTTGCAGATGTCGCTAACTTATGTCCATTTCGAGTAAGGCGGTTGTTTATTGCCACTTTTCGTTTATGAAGAGTAATGTTTTGTCTTACAAATACTATATTGTTTTAAATTTATTGTGAAACTACCGGAAATACATTATTTCTTTTAATTTATATTTACGGCAGCTTCGTCATTCCAAACTATTTCGTTACAAAAGTTTGAAAATAACCGCAAGTCTCCAAACAAGTTTTGCATCTTGTTTGTATTACTACAAACTACTTAATTATGAAGTTACGTATACATTACCAATGATATTTAAATAAAGCCGACTGTAGACATGTACATTATAAATACTTGTGTATAAATGGTTTTGCAAAGTATACCTTCCGAATATTATAAGCATATTATATCATTAATTTTCAAGCATTTTTTTTTAATAAAGGAAAGAATAATGAAAACTTTGGTTCAAACCTTCTTACTTTAAACAATTCAACCAAAAACACACAGCCAAGTGTACCCTAGCACAGATTATAGATTTAAATTATAGATTCCTCTTGATGAGAGTACTATTTCAAAATACCAGGCAGCAGCTCGAATTATTAGAACTGAGATGGTACGTACTATATAATATAAATTGGTAACAGACAGCAATTAATAGTATTCTCTAAATGGGATTTTCAAATCATTGGCAGTTTACATAGCATGAAGTTATTATTTATTGAGGTAAATTTTGGGACACTGCCTTGCTTATACATATTATCTTAAGGCCTAACTAAAATCCCTGAATGTGTTTGAGTCGAGGATGAAGCAGCACTGTCTGGGTTTCCTATATTATTAGTTTATGAGTACATCTTTCATTTTGAACTTCATATATTATTGTATCATCATCATCATATCAACCCATTATCGGCCCACAATGAGAAGGGGTTAAGTCCACCACGCAGGCCCAGTGCGGATTGGGATATTATTGTATGTTTATGTACCCAATTATTTATACATTCGTATACATTTGTAATTTATACTTTATCTGTGCATATCTATGTATTGTATATCTATATTCTTATGAGTATTTGTTATTTCTGTAAGTACCTACTCAGCATTTAGCCGTTCCATTTTTTCTCGAGGGCTTCTGAAAGAAATCTCTTTATAGATAAGTTGTCCTTGTGCACATCCTATCCTATGAAGTTAATTTTAATTTTTGGTACTAAATAAATAAAAGTTGTTTAACATTAGTATACTTTGTCCTTATTATTCGAATTTTAAATTGATGGCCGAAAGAGGGAAATCGTTGGTTAACTAATTTTCACCCTCAATACAACGTATATTAGTAAGGCCGTATTTATCTCGAGCTGAGTATAATATCATTGGACGTTACTAATAAATTTACATACTGTACAGTTTTACCTTTCTTCGAACATTACTCTCACTCAATGGTCAGTAGCAGAACGTAATTGAAATAGAAAGTGCAGTCCATTTCATTAAAAACTTATTACATGGTCACTAAGACGTTATATCATTATGTTGATATCAAGTGCCTGGGGACAGGTGTTGCCAGTTTTTTTTATTTTCGCTCTCCGACAAAGGCAAGGTACTATTTTCCCGAAAAGTGGGAGAGTAATGAATGAATTTATAGGCACGGAAATAGCTGTTGCCCGCAGTCTTACATTTTTTTTTAATCCCTTGGGTTACTACCGATTGCTACCGATTACTTTCTCGGGATAAACAGTATCGTACATCCGTACGTATGTACGTAAGATTAATCAGTATTTGAGCCGAATATAGGTAACAAACACAATACAACAAGACACAAGTTTTTAAAGTAAATATATAGGTAAGAAATTCTCGAATGGAGTAAAATTAATAATTTGAGAGCCACTTTTTGAGGGAAGGCATGAATGTTTTCCAATTTCTGGGTGTTTATCTGTATATAAGTATTTATGTATATTATTCATAAAAATATTCATCGGTCATTTTAGTACCCGAAACACAAGCTACTTACGCTTACTTTGGCGCTAGATCGCGATGTGGGAATTGTCGTAGTATATATTATTATTACTTAAATATGTAAAGAAAATTTTCTCGTCATATTTCTACGTTCAGGCGTTCTAAAGTTTGCATGAAAAAATGAAATCATGTAAGCGAATAAACAAAATGTGTGGTGTCGCGGGACACCAGATAGAAACAAAGTCGCTTATTAGGTACATAAATTTTAATTTTAAGTTCTAGTCGCGGTAGAAAGAAAATAATTATATTTTTATTATGATTTTTTTATATATAGTAATCAAAAACTACTTAAGACAATCATGGTAGTTCTTTTATTGTATTTACAATGATTCATTTAAATATAAAATAATTATAACCGTTATAGTAGACGTAGACCATATATTCGAGACTTTGTAACGAGCACAAATGATTTGTGTTCGCTATAAAGTGCGTGGCGTGCGTGAAAATGCGTGGCGTAAGATCAAAATCTTACGCCACGCATTTTCGTTACGGACGTTTTTTGCCGGTTAGATAACCCCTCCGCATCGTCCCATAAGGAACTAATTTTATAAAGTTCATTTAATTTTGCTTGCCAAATTCAGGGGAAATGTTCCGTAGATAGCTACATTGCCTTGAAGCACTGATAATGATAAGACGGGGCGGTGCGATGACATATGGGAGAAAACGTGGAAGGTGGACCACTGACACCGATTTGATGCGAATCGCAGATTCGAGCTGTATTATTCTTAAAAGGAATTTGCCCGTTACACATAGGGTTGGCAGTTGTAAAATTTAAAAGATTATTTAATAAATGGTTTGTTTTTTTCTTACAAGCCTCTTTTTCTTTTTTTCCGCTACCATTTAGACTGCATCACCAATTACCATTAGGTGAGATTTCAGACCAGGAACTAACTAGTAACCTGTAGTAGAAGAAAGTCTTTTATTGTTAAACCAGCTTGAAATTTTCGGCATCACCAATCACCATTAGGTAAGATTTCAGACCTGGAACTAACTAGTAACTTGTAGTAAAAGAAAGTCTTTTATTGTTAAACCAGCTCGAAATTTTCGTAGCGATGTGCGTTTTTAATTTAAGCAATTAATACATCACATGCGTTTACGGTGTAGAAAAACATCATGAGGAAACCTGTGTGCATCCGCAAAAACCACACCAAAATATCACATTACAGAAAATAAAAGTTTTTAAATAAAGAATGGCAGGACGAGGACGTTTTAGATTTTATTTAGTTTTTAAATAGTTTATTTTAGGTTATAGTTATGTATTAATAAAAATTATATTTTAGAGATAATCAAATAAATTCCTAATAACAATAAAGAATGGCAGCCCTAAGTATAGTTAGGGATTTATTTATAAGCGGCGCATAGCAAAGGTATCATCAAATGAGTGCAATCTGCCAGAACATCTAGACTTCAGGTATGGCAACCAGCTGTGGGACGCCAGTTTTTTGTAGTGTCTAGGGACCGCATGGGATGGTGAATCATCGTTACTAATTCTATGTCAGAGAACTGTTCTTAATGTAAATAAAGCTTTTAAACGTCTACTTAATGTTTATTTTATGTGTACTAATTCGTGTTTTCATTGATGACCGATTTGCACATGGACAAATAATAGTATATATTGTCGCGGCGTGGTGGGTCTATGCTCTTAAACCTTTATGAGAAGGGAGGCTTGTGCCTAGCAGTGAGACGTTAAAGGGCTGATAGTGAGGATTACTTATTATGTTCAATACGATGCTGTTAGTCTGACATAGTTGAGCCTCCGTTTAAATTGGTATCAATGAATTATATATTATAACCTAAAAAATCTATTTCTATACTAAAATCTTTATATAGGTATAGGTACTAATATTATAATGAGGAAAGATTTTTTGCTTTGTTTGTTTCTTTGTGCCGAATGGGCTCCAAAACGGGCTATCGATTCTAACCAATTTTTTTATTATAAGAAAGCTAAGCTATTACTAAAAACTTAACATAGGCTATAAAAAATTGCAATAACGTTACCTAAAGTAGCAAAAATTCGCCTATAAAATTCATTAAGTGCATGCGCTGATAAATTTATTGATTACACATAGAAGGTTTTCACTAAATATGACTAAAGTAATTATTATAATCTACAAAAAAATCCCAAGGAAACTGACGTTTTCTGCCTTACAAATCGTAAAGAACCATAGTTAAAGCGTATGAAGTCGCAGGAAACCGCAAGTATGATAAATAAAGTATGTCATTAATTAAAACATCACCTACTACTGTAGTACAGCTCTTTTGAAATTTATTATTTGAGGCTCTATTACCACCGCCATCTATGAATAAGGTTAAACACCACGTCACGGATGCGTCATTGAGGATTAAAAACTGCTATTTAGTGTTGCACTTAAAAAAAAGATGTCGCTGTTTACGGAAAGTAGTATTTTATAAAATAATAATAAATGCATACTTTTTTTACATTTAAGTAGAAGAAAAATTCGAATAAAGTAATTTTACTTAAAATGTGTGAAATGGTATGTCATTTGTAACTGTTATAGAGAAAAAAAGTAAGTACCTAAGTTTTGATACTAGACGACACAATTATTTGTAGCAATTAACTATAGTAACATAGGTAAGTATTATAATCTGTCCTTTCACTGAAGATTATTATGCTCAAGGAGTCTCATTCCTAAATGTTTACTGGCATAATTTAAGTAAGATCTACCTACCAAATATCATAATTTTATCAGAATAGGTAAGTATCTTAGCACATACCTAACTAATGGTACTTATAGGTAAGTACTATCTATATGTTTAGCTTGAAATGCTGCCAGAAATGTTGGTTATTTACCTACCATTCTACACGGGAATGACTTGCACAGTAATTAGTTAAGGTTGAGTACCTAATTATTATAGTATAAAGGACTACGTAATCGATAAAAAAGCTTAGGTGTGAATTATTGCTCTACCCAGGTTGCTCTTCTAATAATTTTTAATGTCAATGTGAGATGATGATAACAAAATAACACCCGGCTAAGTTTGTTTTCGGCGTCTTCTTAGACCAGGACGCGTCTGGAACCCTCGTAGCTTTAGTTTTAAGTTTATGAATTTGGTTATCGCCATCAACTCACTACCGTGTACTTCTCAGGTCAAAGTCAAAGTCAAATATTTATTTAATCAAATACGCACATAGATGGCACCTTTTATGCAATGTACGCATTAAAAGTGCAACCGATGGGCCTACTTGAATAAAGATATTTTTGCCTTTGACTTTGAAGTTGACTTTGAGTTTATAATTAACAGTAGGGATGGACCGGAAGTAGCGGTTGAACTTGTACTTGTAGGACATTGACTTTATTTTCGTGGGGCCGTGTTCGAATCCCAGCACGCAACCTCTCACTATTACTATTATAATTTTAACCCTCTATTTTTCTTACTTCAACGGTGAAGGAAAACATCGTTAGGAAACCTGCACGCCTGAGAGCCCTCCATAATGTTCTCAAAGGCGAGTGGAGTACGCACTGAGCCAGCGTGGTGGACTACGGCCCTAACACCTTCTCGTTGTGGGAGGAGACCCGTGCCCTGTAGTGGGCCGGTGATGATGATGGACCGTAAGCAAGGAATGAAGGTGCCAAATTTAATGGTTAACTTGTTTGTTTTAAATCTTTATTGTATGTTGAGTCAGTCAACAATCAGACTAGACATTGACGGCCGATTGGCGCAGTGGGAAGCGACCCTGCTTTCTGAGTCCAAGGCCGTGGGTTCGATTCCCACAACTGGAAAATGTTTGTGTGATGGACATTAATGTCTTTCAGTGTCTGGGTGTTTATATGTATATTTTAAGTATGTATGTATCCTATTCAGTGTCTGGGTGTTTATATGTATATTTTAAGTATGTATGTATCCTATTCATAAAAATATTCATCAGCCATCTTATTACTCATAACACAGGCTACGCTTACTTTGGGGCTAAATGGCGATGTGTGTATTGTCGTAGTAAAAAAAAAAAAAAAAATTTGATCCGTTTGAAGGTGGAGGGGAATTACGGAGGAGGAACGGGCATTGTACAAAACATAATATGGCAATAAATTGTAATACTAGGTAGGTACACGTGATAAAGCTAATTATAACTTAATCGTAGTACCTATTACTTATATTGTTTCTATAATATGTACATTATCAAACCTCTTTGTAGAGGCTAGTTTATAAATCTACTATATCTACTATCGGATCTCAAACCTATAATTCGCTCACCGTAGTTAGGTAAATATTTTAGGTATATTACTTATCTTCAGTCAAGGTTAGAGCATTATTTTCTTGTAAACAAGAATAAAATATGTTAAAACTCGTGTAACTCATAAACCGCAAACGTCCTTTTCGCTTATAGGTATGGATGTTTAAAATAAAAACTATCAAAAAAGAAATATATGCAATGTTCAGGCCAAAAAAGTTTTATCAAACATTCCATGGGTAGACTGGTAAGTTACGTAACAGCTTGTACAGTGGCACAGATAATACAAGTGGCGGAAAAGCAAGAATCCACACGTGTTGCTGACAACTTTGACAGAAATCCGTTTCGCAGCGGTTGCGCGTCCGCGCCACCATTAATCCTACATTCACGTTGCTCACACCATCAGTCAACCGACACGCGACTTGAATTATGATCACATTGTACTCTAACATAATTTTGCCTCTGAGATTTATCTTGTATTCTATTTGGATTTGACTGCGACGTTGGATATGAAGAAATACCTACTGTGCCTGTTGAGAATAAAAAGAAATTACATAGACGTGTTTTGTTTAAAGGCAGAATTGCTCTTAATTTTCCACAGGCGCAGTTTTTGTAGTGTGGCTCACTGCAAAAACTGCGTGAGCTATATGTATACTGTATATATAATAGGTTTTCACATCTATAGGCAGTCCCTGCCTCGCATGTTTTTTTTCATAGCAAACACACATACCTAATCATTATTTACTAAGCATTTCCATAACATAAGGTAAACTTCAAAAATGTTTTTACAAAAAATAAACCGATACAGCAAATTTCACCATTAGGTTAACCACAATATTATTAAGTGCCGCGGTCGCAAAATGGAGAGGCAGGCGATCTCCACAAAGAGGACGGTATTAGGTACCCTAATTTACAGCCCCTTCCGTAATATTCATTCATTATGAACGTCCGGTCTTCGTTCCTATCCTCTTAGCTTGGAACTTTATCGAAGTATTGAGTTCAAAGTGAAAATGTAGACAGAGGTCCATTTGCACCGCCAATTTTACATCTAACTATTTCGGTATTGATATTAAGTACCTACGATAGGATATGCACTATTTTTAAGACCAAATCTAAAATCTAAAAGAGCCGTACAAAGAAGTAGAATAAGAAAAAGGGCCCTATTATATATATATTTTTATTTAAACTTTTATTTGTACACCACTACACAGTTAGGAAAATAAAGGGCGAATAGAGAGAAACACAAAAACTGGAGTAGAATTCATAAAGCGGCCTTTAAAGCGATAAGGCCACCAATATTATAACATTATAGCTATTAGTAGCGATCTCTTTCAGGCGACCTAAGAATCAGGCAAATAGCTACTAGGAAAACAGAGTTGGTAGAGTGGTGGTGAGTGCTAAGAGTTATCTTATCGCGGTTTTTTATAGTGATAGTTGACGGACCAAGCAGCTAGCCGAGGTGGATGGTAAGCGGAAACCGTGGCCTATAAACAAGACAACACTAAGCAGGACATGCAAGGAACTCGTTCTGCAACATGCCGCCCTGTGGCCATCAATCTGCGGCGTAGGTGATAGCCTTATGTGCCTGTAATTAAATAACAAGCGGCGCGTGATTGCAATTTTATCTCTTTCAAAATAATGTTTATCATAAATTGTTTAGTATCGACTGGTTGGTTAACATATTATCATTACCATTCTTCGGTATCTGAATGCTTAAAAGTTATGAACAGGCGACATTTTTTTTTTTTAAAGTACGTGAATTAAAATGTCATAAATAGGATTGAACGTGATTCCACACGACTGATTTGAAGCCGTTACGTAATAGTACGTGAATTACAGAATGTAATGTTTCTCCGGATTCCAATATTGATAGATGAGTGAGCGGAAATTGAGATGTGGCACCGGATATTAACAGGCTCATATAGTTTAAGTAGCTATATGTGATTACTATTTTGCAGCAATGTTACGAAACTTTTTTTTAAGTACATAGCTACCAGTTCATGATTTCGCATGCGAATGCTATAATTAATTGTATAGGCGCTAAAAAAAATTGAAGGGCATTGAGGTATATGCTGCGGTCATAAGGCTGCGGACCAAAAAAACCTGGGTTTGATTCGGGTGAAATTCCGAAACTGCTGGACTATACCTCATCATAAGCACGCCATATTCTTCAATTGCTGATCTGCATCCAGTTCTTCCCTGCTGTCTCGACGATATCATCACTCTATCCATCTGCTTGTCGGTTTGTCTTTCATATCTAGTGCGTGGTTGCCAATCTGAATACTCACGGTTCTACCAGCCCCTACGATATACGTGGCCCGCCCAGCTACATTTAAGAGCCCTTTGAACCATGTCAGTGATTCCAGGAATAATTTAGAATTTTGTTCAGTTATCTCTCCGTTGGGAACCTTATCTAATAGTGACAATCCTAGAGTCGCTCTTTCCATCGCATAACAGTCATTAGTCGTCCGGTATTCAGTGTATACTACTCCGTAGTTAGGCCAGTTAACTTTGCCAACATACCTTGGATAGGATACATTTTCTATCATTGTTATTATAACAAACGTGTTATAATAATCGTTGAACCCTTCAGCCATTAAAGCAGCTTGGTGGGTGTACCTAATTGTCCCTCCCTTTTTAGCATGTACCCAGAAGAAGTTTAACATGTAAATGAATTTCACAAATGAGAATGCAAACAAGTTTTTTGATCATGATGTCATTTCTTTGTGGCAATAGTAGATTATTGATTGACCGATAAATAAACCATGCAAGACATAGCGCAATACAGATTAGCGCATTTTGCCAAAATTTCCTCAGGAGATGTTGTCTTAACAATTATTCATTGTAAAGTCAACACCTTCTAAAGATGCTCCGGTTTCGGAGCGAAACGTGCGTAGAGGGTACATTGCCTAAGATCTGTTTGGTGTGGAGTGTAAGGATTGAAGAAATTATATATTACACCATATAGTTTCTGCTGCTTTTCGCGGAGTTTAGCAAATTAAGCTTAATTTTCATAAAATTTTGTCGAAGTGTGAATGACGAGTAATATGCAAATAAGCACTCTTAACACCACTTTAGTATTTAATAAAGTAATATAAAAATAAACAAATATTCGATTAGGTTTGAGGTAGGTATATTTTTTTGGCACCTGGTTTGATTACCAGATTCGTTGTGAGAATAATATAGCTAAGACATTTAAAGGTATAAGATTATACCTAAGTGTAAAGATCTTCATAATAGAACAAGAACTGTACACAAGGACGGTATTTTCGAGATGAAAATAAAACCCAAGGGAAAAAATATGTACAAAATTTGTGGTTCAAACTTACCTCCATTCGGATTTAAGTAGATACCTGTATAGTTAGTTCTCAGAAATTTTCTTTTTAAGTAACTCTAGGAATTTCTTATTTTCTTGTAAGTGTCTCTTCAGGTACATAATAGAAGCGGAAGCAAAATTAAATTTTCAGTGTCGACTCTTTGTTTGCAATAAAAACCTTTGAATTTTAAACTATTTTTCCTACTAAACTTTCCATTCAGCTCTTTACAAATCCGTGTCTATTCACAAGAACATGGAATTTAATGTTGCCACGAGGATTTTTACAAGCAGTCTGTGTCTTGTAAATAGGGATTTGATTTATATTCCCTTGCTGTGTGGTACATAATTCAGTATTTTTTGTAAAGCAGCTTGAACAAACTATAATGCTTTGGTGTTTAGTATTGCAAAGTGTGAATGACGGCTGATGATAACCGTTATATTTAGAAGGCTGTAGTTTTCTGTCACCTCTTGTGACAGCATGAGTTTCTGAAGTTGATCTATAAGGCAAGATAACCAGAAAAAGAAACCCTGCGGTGTAGATGAAGTAATCTAGTTTAATTATTAGTATGTAGTTATAAGTATGTATTTTTTTTTGTAATATGCACAACCTGCAGTATGTTATCCTTATGTTTTCCTTATCCTAAGGTTGCCTGGAAGAGATCGCTACAAAGCGATAAGGCTGCCTTTTGTATACTTCTTCTGTCTGTGTTTTCTTTTATTCTTCTTCTGAATTAAAAAGAGAAAAGAGTAAATAAAAAGTAATACTTCTTCGATAATGGAGCGGTCGTAGCTATTCGGAAATAGAAAATGACACACCATCGATCGACTTTTCACCGCTGACCTACTAACTTCAATGTGGAGAGGGCAACAGATGATGATGATGCTGATAATAACATACGGTTGATAGCAGTTGCCGTACCCATTTAACCCCTCAATTTTCCGCACATTCAAGGACTCCTGGAAGAAATCTCCTGAGAGATAAGTTGTCCTCGTGCACGTACTGTCCTTTTTCATGTTAATTTTAATCTTTGGTCCTCAATAAATAAATAAGATAGGCATTCGTTATAATTTTACGAGTTCCGTGTGCTATAGGTAGGGATTGATTTTCGATATCATCTCGCAATACCACAAAGTTATGAATCTTTGTTAGTTTTACCATAATGACAAAGTTCCATAAAATGTCGTAGCCAGTAAAGAAAATAGATAAATTAAGAACATTTGGCTGAATAACAAAGTAAATAATTATAATTTACGTGTGTTTTATTAAAAATTACGGCGCGGCGGTATTTTACTGTAATTCAATCCAATTAATTGGAAAATTTGTACAGCTGTTTGAGAAAGACTAATATTTTTCACTGTGTAGCAAAGAGACTAGTATTGATAACACTCGTGCCTCAGAGAGCAGTTTAACCTTTGGTAATAATACAAACATTAAAATGCTCGTACAAGCAAAATTGGGATAAGCTCTTCCTCTCTCTTTTAAGACAAGAGTACCGTGGCCAGCAGTGGGATATAATATTTATTTATTATTTAGATTAGGTATAATGTAATTTTATAAACTGAACATATTTTTGCTATAACCTGTGGGCAAACCCTCCCGATGAAAGAGGCTTTTAGTCCAACAGGCTTTTAGTCCATGGTGGGTTGGAATCTCTCCTGGACACACATGGTGTGACTTGGATAGTTACATAAGGAGACCGATTCCGATGCGCCTACTCGTGAGACTTTCATAAAGTTGGTGTTTTAAGAAAGATGTAAAGAAAGTCTAGATAGGGAAGAATGTCGTCAATTGTTATGTTAAGTTTAGTTTATTATTTAAAATATCCTCAGCAGTTTGATCATTAATTATTATCTATAACAAATTTATTTTCAGCTGGATGGCAATTCGAACGCCAAAGGGCATCTTTTGCGCTTCGACACGCTTTGTGGAGCTAAATCAGAGAGATTTTATTTTTACAAATATTAAATTCTCCCGTTCAAGTTTTCTTCAGCGCTGACTGCTTTATTGCTGGATAATCGTAAATTACTAAGTACATACTTTGTACCTATATTTTTCTTTTTTCAGGTAAAGCAAAATTAAAATTAAAAAAAAATTTAAACCATCCATCATACGATTTCGATTTCCACTACGATGTCGCGTATAAATCGATTAGGGGTAGGAGGTTATTATTTATTTAAAATACTTTAGATCGGGCTTTTAGTAGAACGTTTTAAAACAAGAATCAGGAGTACAGGTATTGCGACTCTAAAACGACTGACATTAGTTACTAGTTATTTTTTATTTTAAATTTAATATTTAGTTATTTTAAAAATATGGCCTTTAACCCAGCGGAGCCATCTTCATCCTTTAAAGGCGACATAACAGGATTGCTTTCGCATCCAACAGTGACGTCTTGATGTTGAACCAGCACTGCAGCACCCTAGTTACGGAGTGTCCCACGTCCTCTTTTCATGGGCTCTCCTCTAAGTCCCAATCTTTTATACTTTATGGCAGGAGAAGATGTGCATAGATAGAGAAGATGTGTGATGTGGATAGGATCTGAGAGTCCTCATACGCGTCCCTTTTTCGCTCTGTAGCCTCCTTTAGAGCGATGACTGACTCGCAGATGTATACCACTATTGGTCAGCACGTCTTGCTGCCAAGTACACCATTTATCACGCTCGGCAACGAAAGGTCTCCGCCAAGAGTATGAGTAAGAGTAAGACAATATGTGTCTCTGGGGGCCCCAAGCTGCACACTACTCCAGGGTCTGCTGTACCTTCTCTTCAATTGCACCACATTCCTGACAAGCTGCTGTAACCTCCCATCTTGCAATCTGGTACAGGTAGTTACTAAGGTTGGGAAAACCTGGCTTATATATTAAAGAGAAAAAATGTAACAGATAAAATTTCGATTAAGTATATGCAGTAGGTATCAATACAGGCGGGTCTAGGCACAATGTACCTACTTGACGGATGGTTGGATATATCTCCGCTGTAAATAGCCGGGATATAAATGGCCATCTAACCGCCAGTCGAGCAGAAAATAAGATACAGCAGCTAGAAACTAGAACCCTGTATCCCCTAACGCTTTAAAGATAAAACTTAATGGGCGATATAAATTGACATCAAATCCATTTCAACCTTCTCAGTTTATTATAAGTTTAAAAATATGACCTACTTACATATGCAACGTAGAAAGATATTAGACCTAAGTAGACTACGATGTAGGTAATTTAACTAGCTTTTGCCCGCGCCTTCGCTCGCGTTATTGTGAATTCGTTAAACCATCTGGTTGCCTTTAATAGTAGTTTATTTTTATGGCAATCATCAGAGGTACCATATGTCCTATTCCATGTTCTTGATGAGGTGTATGCAAAAAAAACTAAAAACGGGAACTCTTCATGTTTCCGGGATATCCCATCTACAGAATTCAAGCTAACTGCGAGCTTTCATCAAGATGGGAAACAACCGAACAGACAAACACACCATTTCGCATTTATAATATTAGTATGGAATATGGATATGGCTTGGTCGCATGGAGTCGCTGGATACAACAGAACCAAATCTTAGCGAGTGGGAAATTCATACAAAAGACATGTCCAGCAACGCACGTCCTGTGGTTGAGATGATGATGACGGTAAATTCCTCATAGCCTCTGAGTCAACTCTAGCCGATCATAAAATAATTTGTCATGGTGAGTATAAAGTTATTTATAGCTTATAAAATGTAGCGTCGGAACTTTTACGCTTATAAGATCTTTTTGTCAGTTTTGAGAACTAGTGCGGGAGGACCGCAAAACTTAGCGACATAGTTTTTAAAACTTGAAACAGTTTCTGGTTCAAATGGGGACGTGCTTAAAGTGCAAAGTTCGATTTAAGAGAGCTCGCATTTTGCAATAAGTCACTAAAGTACACCAACTACCGGGGAAACTAAAAAGTTCTTCGTTTATAAGGTATTTTATGTCAATTCAGTAGAAATATGACATGAGCGTAGCATCTCATTAATTAGCTAAAATATTTTTATCATTGCTTCGTTCGTTTGTTTCGTTTTCGACATGTTTGGCTACAGATTACGAGGGTGAGGATTCGAACAGGATGTTTGAGCAGATTAACTTCTGAATTTTCACTAGTATGTAGTAGTGGTGGCTAGTTGCTATTCTACCGACATAGACATACCGCTTAGCGCTTTGGAGTTCTGATAGGATACATCCTACCGGAGTCATGCACCACGTTACAACGTAGAAACCGACTAGGGGTAACTTCCTGCTATCTGCATCGTAACTTACCAACTGGTAAGTGATGATGGTACATGGCCAACACAAGCTAAAATTGTGGTCAAGGTCTTAAATAAAATATATTCAGCCCAGCCACAAAACAATGCGGTAAAGGTAAACAAATATGGCGTCAGATCACGTGATCAAAATTGTCAAGTGGTGGAAACATTGGCACAGTAGTTATGAATGGACGATTGAATAAATACATTCTGTAATCTTGTGATGTTATAAGTGATATCTTATAAATATAGAATTACTTACACGATAAAAAAGCTTGGTTGTGAATTTCTCTAGCTTCAAAGCTTAATATAACTTTACTGTGAGATGGTGATAACAAAAAAAACAATTTACCCGGCTAAGTTTGTTGTGGGCTCTTCTTAGACCAGGGCGTATTTGGAACCCTCTTAGGTTTAAGTTGGCGAACGTAGTTATCACCATCCCCTTACAATTATGTAAACATATATGTATGAACGCTTCATAGGTGCCAGTGATAATAGTAATAATAATAAAGCCCTTTATTACTGAACGGTACGTACCTTACGTTTAAACATAATAAATATTGATTTTTTTACTGAAAAAAAAAAATGTGCCTGTGATAGGCCTACATGAATAAAGAAATTTTGAATTTTAATTGCACGCCTCATAAGCGAAGCGTTGAGGTTGTGCTCTACTCTCGACATTTCAAAAAAAGCAGTTTTCTCGAAACTGAAATTGATTTTTTGTTATTTATATTGCACTTACAGGTTAATTTGAGTACACTAATATCAAGTCAAATAATTTGTCAGGCACATAAAATACATTTCAATAACAATTTTTTGTTTAACACAGTAAATAATAACATTAAACATAATCTTTTCTGGACGTCCGTGTATGGACGGGTGTATGTGGCATCAAAATTGGTCGAAAAAATGATCGTATCGGAATAATTTTTTTTTAATTATCTAAAGTAACACACGACATAATTTCTTAGTTAATATGAGCGTTCAATTCACTGTCGTTAAATTTCCATGTAATTATTCTAGCTAATATCAATTGTAACTTTCAATGTGCAATCATTATGACATTCCCGTGTCTTGTTTACAAAAAATGAATAATAATTAATATGAAAAAAAAAATTGTAATGAGCATTGAAAGTTTCAGTTAAAAAAAATTCAATTTTATTGTGAAAAAAATGAGATTATGAGGCGTGCACTTTTGGATTTTCGGTACATATCTTATTTAATGGATATATGCTCATTATTTTCATATCAACACATTACCGGTCCACTACAGGGCACGGGTCTCTTCCCATAATGAGAAGAATATAGGTCCGATTTAATGGATATATTACATAGCTGCTAATATGCAAATATATGCAAATTGATAAGACAAATCTAAAATTACATAAAAAGTTATAAAAAACTTTATTAATTAGCCGCCATTTGCCATTATAGATCTAAAAGACTTCCGATTTTACATTCGACTAAGCTTGTTCCTATCATTCACTCTACGGTTCACTTTTTATTTCCAGCTCCAAACTCCAATTAGATTACTAGTAGTCTGTATTTCCGATTCCTACCATTTTTTTGATAAAATAATGGAGTAAACTAATTTCGATTGAAATACTTTTGTGTTTATTATAAACTTTAATAATATTGCTCTTGGAAATATAACTTGTACGACAGTGTGTACATGTAAAAACAGAACAGAACAGTGAAAATATTGTGAGCAAAATTGAAATGTCATGACGGGTATGTTTTGTTTACATTAGTTCATTGGCTTATGTTATGGACTTTGATAAAAATCATATAATAGTTGGTATTGGAAGATTCGAATCGTTCGAATATTAATTTCCCGTTTGTATTTTTATAGAATTGTAAATTTGAGGTAGAGCGTGTCATGGCATAGCGATAAAATATAGTGTAACCTTCTCCTATCCGTCGTGTAAACTCCTTACATTGTCCCGAGTAGTATAACAAATTTCAAATAGGTTAACCACCACATTATTAGGTGATTCGTTCTATAAGCGGACACGGAGGCAATCTCTATAAAGAGGTATTTGAGACCCTAATTTACACCCCTTCCGTAATACTCGGCATCTTGGTTATGAAGGTCCGGTGTCCGTTTCAACCCTCGGTCTTTGAGACTCGGGTGTAAAAATGTTAAATATTGTAGAGGAAGATCCATAATACTATTTTCGTTGAATATTTTTCCATATTTTTCATAACCAAATGATCTTTTCAAACTAAACATCCATATAATTTGGAAATGAAAACACATTTACAACAGATTAGTAAGCCGTGGAAGCAGTGGCGTATATAGAGGGTATGCAGATGATATAAAATAAAGAAAATCCCCAGTAGGAGTTATATAAAACTTCAGGATAAGCAATGTAAGAGTTATGAAAAGCCTACCGTTAAGTATTTATACTATGCGTACTTGCACTATGCACGCCATTGAGTGGAAGTTGTCTAATATTGTCCAATACGCTCAAAGTAAATGCAATACACATAATATGCTATACTTAATGTAATGACTTCGGAATAGTTAAACAGTGTTTTGTCACAGTTAAATTGACATTACCTTTCAAATCTCAGACCGTGAAAAAACACAGCATAGCTATTCCGACGTTGTGTTTCTTTTATTTATAAGGGGAAATGGGTGTCCGCGAAAATTATTCAACGGGTCAGAGTTAAGCTACTTGATCTAAACTTGACATTTGACCCTCTCTTTAAAAAAAATACTATGTCACATATTATGCACACAGAGTTCCGTATCTATCCATTCCGTTTTACTTCCAAAACGTATAAATAGTTATTAGAATTGATAAAGTTATTCACCTATTCACTTTACTTTAAAAACATATTATTACTATTTTTCAGTGTCTGGGTGTTTATATGTATATTATAAGTATTTATATATTCATAAAAAAATATTCATCAGTCATCTTAGTACCAATAACACAAGCTACGCTTACTTTGTGGCTAAAT
Source organism: Pararge aegeria (assembly GCF_905163445.1). Lineage (NCBI taxonomy): Eukaryota > Metazoa > Arthropoda > Insecta > Lepidoptera > Nymphalidae > Pararge > Pararge aegeria. The sequence continues at coordinate 8,941,608 of NC_053192.1, read as the reverse complement.
GGCGATATTGTATAGTCGTAGTATATTTATTTATTTATTTACATGGCTTATGTATAAAGTATATGTAACATATTATTCCATTTCCAAACAAGTTTAGCTATTGGTAATGTAGTGTTACTGATGTTATCGACGTGACGAAAAAAGTAGCACCATAGAGGAGTGTTTTATCAAATTTTATAACCGACCCCTGAAATGGGCAAGGGGATATAAGAAAAGACGGCTTAAAAACTATTATTTGGGAAGGCTGCATTAATTTAAAATCTTTCAACCAGTTAAAGTTAGTAGCGTGTACCTATCTACTTAATAGTGTTCTTAATAAAGTCCTTAAGAGCATTGTCTGGGTAGAATTTCATCCTCAAGGATTCCATTGCTTTGTGATGCTGGCGGGACTCGGCGTCGGCAATGCAAATGGAGGGTATGATCGCCTTTCACAGCTCCTTTTCAAGTCTTTATTAAACTCTGAAGTTCTAAGGCGGTGATAAAAAATTTAATTAAATAAGTCAGTATTTCGCCAGTTCATCTGTCCTTATTTTATAACTACGATATGTAAAGAATTCTTTCTTAGTTACGAAAAAGTTGGATTTTTTTTACAACACTATAACTTAGCAAAATCAACAGCTCCTGAGGATGCTCCGGTGCCAGAGCACAATGTTTGGTGTGGAGTATAAAGGTTGAAGAAATTATAAATGGAACCATACAGATTCTCCTCCTTTTCGTGGAGTATAGCAAATTAAGCTTAATTTTCATAATATATAATACCGCAAAGTAACGCCTGCTTGTATTCAATATTTAGTTGGGTGATACCCCAAGAAAGGAATGTATGTGTTCCGACGATATAACAATTTGATTTATTTGGGGAAATGGGTGTCCACGAAAATGATGCATCGGATCATTCGGTTTTAGTAGGCATTTTAGCTATTTGAACTAAACTCGACATTTGTCCCTTTATTGTAAAAAAACGGCAAGCTACTACTATCGAGAAGTAATCTTTACTCAACCATAGTTTCTAAATGTCTGAACAGATTTGGCTTTATGTGGTCTCATCAAAATCCTAACCATAATCCCGAGTGACACTGGTATACACAATTACATTTGAATAGGAGTAATTGGTGGCATTTTTAATTATTATTGAGGACCGCTCTAAAAGGCGTGAACTAAGAAAATAGAATCGCATAAATCAGATAAAAAGGATTTTCTGATAAAAAGTTTATTCATAAACAAAGATGACCAACGACCCTTAAAACTATCTACATACACTAGCTGACCCCAGCGCCATCTGTCGGGCTGATTTGTGAATCTAAACCATCCAGGGTGCCACCCAAACGCATACCGAAAAATTCATTCAGATCGGTCCAGCCGTCTAGGAGGAGTTCAGTGACATACACACGCACATAAGAAATATATATATAAAGATAAGGGTTGAAAGAACTCCCATTTCTTGAAGTCAATTAAAATCTAAGCAGATCCTTGTTTAAATTTCCGGGAACTGTCAGGTCAAAGAAGATTATGGTTCTTCGCAAACCTCACAAAGACGCAACGCATTTGGAATAAAAGTCTCGTAAACTACAGACAAAAGGCTTTTCTTTTCATATCAAGAGACACTCCGCTAGCAATACTCGGACGTTCAGTTCGGAATAACAACGATCTTGAAGATTTACCAATAGCGATTCCGAATGTCCTTTGTATCGTCCCGTTTCTTGTGGTGCTATGGAATAAACAAAATAGCTTTATATTTCGGGCTTATAAATGTACTGGTCCATTTTCAAGAAATTGTGATTTAAAATTATTTGGAACTTAGAAAAAATACTTATATTTTTTTGTTTGTTTTCTCTCGCTGGCTGAAATGGTAAAAGAAAAAATCGTAAGGCTCGAGAGTTCTCCATAATATTCTCAAAGGCGTTTTAATTATAGATACCATTCAGCATTCGGCTAGCGTTGTGAAAAACGGCCATTACCCTTCTTTGGGTTGGCTGATCACGTTGATGATGACGATTACAGAGTGCCCTTGCTAGTTTCCAGCTCAGATCAGCCCCAAGACGAAATAAAATTTCACTGTCATAAGATTTACATATGTGAAACCTAAGCTAAAGCGGGAATTGGTAAATGGGTCTCTTACAAGGTTTGATTTCAGATAGATTTTGATTAGGTACTCCGGAACGGATGAGACTAAAAAATATGAGAGTAGTCAATTCTTAATTTGCTCGAAAAAAGGACATTCTTATAAATAAATATACCATAATAATTTGTTATAATTACCATAAACCCGTATATGCCACACACCTAACAGCCCCAGCTGAGATTGTATTCAAGGGCTAACATGTACATAATTTAAAAAAGTACAATTTCTCATTTATGGTAGTAACGATAGGGATACGAAATAAGTTACCTACAAAATATATGCAATACCAGATTTGTATCTTTACCTACTCTGTAGTTTCTATTTACAATTATATACAGCCCAACTTCGAATTTTAGATTTCTGTAATTTTTGAGATTAAATGGATTTTGAGATTATATAGATTGAGGGATTTGAGTAAAAAATATTATATAAAATATAAAAAAAATAAAAAATTACATGGTCTTTTGGGAAATCACATGAAATCTGGATTCGAGTTTATAAAATTAATAAATTGCACGAACCAATCATTTCTACACTCAATTAAGGAATCAAATTAGACGTGCAGTTAAATTGTAAAGGAGTTATCATACGAGTTGTCGAAGTGGTCAGATAACACAGTAATTCTTAATTGAGCTGTTTTCGGGGTTAAATTAAGATTATAAATAATGGAGATAAGAGTTCCGAAGGTCTCAAATATTTTTTGAAAATTCCTTGAATATTAATAGTTTTTGATAAAATAATCGGTTTTTTATAGAAATTATAATAAACAAGTTATAACTATTTTTTAATAGCCAAATTTTAACTGCTCCTAACCCTTTGCAAGATTGCGCCAAGAAAAAATATTAAAAAGGCATTACATTTGACTTTACACGAGCTTAAAATTGTAATAGAAAATATGTATTTTCTGCCAAATTTGGTTCTTTTTTGTCAAGATTTGTTTTTTTTAAGTTAACTATTTGCAGAAGCAAGCTCTGCACTCTCAGCACAACTGTTTCTGGCACAAGTTCTATCTCTTAACAAAACTGAATCTGAGTATTATTAAGTTTATGCTACACTGGCATCAATAGAATATAATAATATAAGCCCTTTATTATAGACTAGCTTGCGTTTTTAACCTTACCTATTCCAACATTCAATAAAATCTATCTATCTCATGCAATGATTGTCGTATCGTCGTCATGATGTAGCGTTGTGTTATCATGTTAATGACATGTGACTGTTCGTTTCGAGGCATTGCTTTTCATACCTGCTTTTATAGGTAGTAAATAGGTTAAAAAAACCTACCTTTTTTTATTTATTTTTTTGTTATTGTTTTGATTTAGTTCGCATAACTGACCATAAACTGCTTACTCTAATATAAACTATAGAATTGGCATGTGTATACAATTGTGCCTTCTCGATGCGAACATAGCATGGAAATCCGCTGGGTACATAAGGCTGCTGAAAACAGGTAAAAAAAAATTAAAATAATATAAAAAAATGTAAAACTAGCCACGGCAACCAGACCACACCAGAGAGTGAACCCGAAACTCATACTTAAAACCAGAACGTCAGAGAGGTCGCCAAACATTATAATTCATAATTTATAAATCATTTATTGCATAAACTGTGTACATATAATTGGTCTTATGTACTAATAAAGGGTAGTTTGCTATTTCAGGCGTGCAATATTATTCAAGCACTAAGCTTACAAATAGTTATAGGATTCCAAATTAAAAAATCGTATTAAAGCATAAAGCACATGTCATTTAACTAAGACAAAAAATATAAATAATTTAAATAATGATATCAATTATAATAAATGTTCAAAATGGTTTACTTACTATTATTTATTCATTTCATTTACTGAATAATAACACTGATTTATTAACATTGATATTATTTTATTCGATATTTTTTTTTATTAAAATAAAATCAAATGTGAATATACTCTAACGACAGAAGTAATTACGATATTCGTATGCACGGATCGATTCCCAGCCGATAAATTACAGTAGCAAATTAATTACGGGCTCTGTAACGCTCTCAGAGGATATTCACATCTGTCGTGAATTCATGATGTTTCGCCGCTAAATTACATTTATTGGATTGGATTTAGTGATGTGAACCTGTTTTGTCATACTGGAATAACTTTTTTAAATACAAAGATTAGTAAGAAAAAGGCACCAATTCCGTTGTACAAGAATGTCTTAATTAAGCTAAATTGATAGAACTAAAAGAGCGGTAACCTTTTCACGATTTTCCCTGTAGAAGTGGTCAGTCTCACCTGGTGATGATGTAGTCTAAGATGGCTAACCGGTTAGAGGTATGCCAGTTATATTAAAATTATACTCCTTAAAGGTTTGTACGCGACATCGTACTGGAACGCTAAATCGCTTAGCGGCATGTCTTCAGGGTCAGATCAGGGTCTCACACCAGCCCCGACAAGAAAAAAATCAGAAATATAAAATGCCCGGAATCGAAGCCGGGACCTCCCACACAGCTCTTATTTATTTATCTAATATATATAACGCCCATGTCATTACTTCTAAAATAATTACATCTTTAATAATTTTACTAATCAATTCAGGATCTCGCCAATATTCAACACTTTACACGAACTTTTGAAAAACCTTTCTTAGATCTTTCTAATATGTTATCCCATATAGCCGTTTTAACACTTTTTGCCGTTTCAATAGTGCTTAAAGAATATGCCTACCTACTTTAAATCGGCCTAGATGAATAACGGATTTATTTGTATTTAATTTGAAGCATAGTCAGTGGCGTGCATAAAGGGTATGCACAGGGTAGATGACATCGTAATAATTTTGTTTTTCTTTTTTTTATTATTATTTTGTAGACCTAAATTTATGTTTGTAATTAATGTTAAGTTATAAGGACGTAGTGTTTGTATTATATTTGTTATTTATCAATAACTTACCCATAGAGTATACAAACACTACGTCAGACCATGTCGCTTCGCGAAAACCCGCGACCTTTGGTCCCTACTGAAAATCAGCGTTGTAGTATTCCTTGGCATTTACTGCCATGGTGCTGCGGCACAGAGCTGAGTAGGTGACCCGTTGACCACAACGAAGCAACATACGCCTAAATTATTATATATATTTTTTCTTTTTCTCTGTCAGTAGGTTGTAATTTGTTTATTGTGGTTAATAAATATTTATTTTTATATAAATTGAACAAAATCTCCAGTCCAAGTTAGCATTGTAAGAGTTATTAAAAGCCTACCCTTAAGTATTTGTATCTCGTACTGGAGATTTATTTCATTTTATATCACCTGCATACCCTGGGCATATCCTCTGTACACGCCACTGAGCATAGTTAAGAGAGATTATAGAAGAGCACGTTATATGAAAATACCAGAGTTATTATTACCTATTATTTTTATCTTTGTGTTAGTTGGGAAAAAAGATGAATAGTTTTCATTAGACAGGTAAATAAACCGAGTAGGTATTGGATACTTAGTTACAAATAGAACCACAGGCTGTAAAGCCCTCATCTAAAATAAGAAGTTGCGTACCTACATTTTTATCGCAAATGTAATTTAAACATTCCTTCAAGCCACGGTCCGATATAGATAGATATCAGCGTATATTCGCGTCCCCATCTCCCTAATAATTCCTTCCCCAAGGATCTGCATTGCTGACGGAGGGGAAAGGGAAAATAAAAAATTGCACGATTGCCAACAGCTGAGCCGGGCTTGCATGTGCACTTCTTGCAATTTGATAAATTATTCCAATTCCATGGTAATGAAACTTCTGAATAATAAAGGGTCTTGTTTTTGCAGAAGTACCTATCGGCTTTCGTCATTGAATTTAACTTCCAAAATTCGAGATTATACAATAATGTATATTATATAAAATTAAAACAAAAAAGAAATCTGACTTTATATGAATAGTGTACATTATTCTATTAGTCAAGCCCTTCCATTTGGCACTTGTATTGAGGAAGTTGTGAAAAAAATGTAATTCGCCATTTTTGTATCGATTCTCATAAAATACCGATTAATTCCACTTTCTAAATCACTTTTCAAACAAAAAAAGACCAAATCAAATCGGTTTATCCGTTCGGGATATACAGGCCACAGTAGACAAACACATACACTCACACACACACCACACACACACGTTAGACTTATAACCCCTAGTCGTTTTTGCGTCGAAAATGGCACACCTTTTCACTCCACATTTTGTTCATCATCATCGTCATATCAAACCATTACCGGCATTGGCCTACTACAGGGCCCGGGTCTCCTCCCACAATGAGAATGGGTTAAGGCCGTAGTCTGGCCCAGTGCGGTTTGGTGGATTCCACACACCTTTTGAGTATTTAGATACGTAAAACTCTCAGGCATGCAGGTTTACTCAAGATATTTTCCTTCACCGTTGGAGCAAGTGATATTTTAATTACTTAAAACGCAGATAACTAAAAAAAAAGTTCGTGCTGGGATTCTAACTCGGCCCCCCGAGAGTGAAGTCGAGCTCCTACCAACTGGGCTATCACCGCTTCACATTTTGTTACGAGCATAATTTTTAAAGAAGTTTAAATTCTATACTTTATATTGAACAAGGTATTAAAGCAAACGATTAAATTCATCTAAGTTACGAGGTAAGTATACATAATATTTAACCAAACTGCACGGTAAAATATCGCACAATATATTGTTATTGTCTTCCAAGTTATTGCTTATTGCATTTTCCGTGAGGCATTGCCCAACATTATATCCATTCAGATATATTCACGTAAATATTGTGGGAGAAATACTACTGAATTTGGATAGGAATTACAAATTACAAAATGTATTTATGAATTTCTGTGACTTCAAGTATCATCATCACATGTATAAAGTCTTCAAGTATAAAGTGTGTTTGAAAAATTATAAAAACATATAATATAATCAATAACATATAATATAGTAAGGAATATTTTTTTAATCTAGTTTATCTTGGTTTCTTTTAATGCACCTATAATAAATAAATAATAAATATACTACGACAATACACACATCACCATCTAGCCCCAAAGTAAGCGCAGCTTGTGTTATGGGTACTAAGATAGCTGTTGAATATTTTTATGAATATAATACATATAAATACTTATAATAAACAGATAAATACCCAGACACTGAAAAACAATCATGTTCATCACACAAACATTTTCCAGTTGTGGGAATCGAACCCACGGCCTAGGACTCAGAAAGCAGGGTCGCTGCCCACTGCGCCAGTCGGCCGTCAAATAATGCATTAAGGACTAAACCAGACCGCTTATATTAAAAGCATACCTCTAATCGGTTTCTACGATTCCACATAGAAACGTCAAAATGAACATGCAAACATATAAAATTATTAATTTACCTTATTTAAAATTTTACATTTTCAAAAAGTAATGCAAATGTAACGGCACTTTACTTTTTAACCGATTTCCTTCAAAAAGGAGCCTCCTCATTCATCAATTCGGTTGTTTTTTTATTTTTTTATGTGCTTATGTGAAGGTTCAATGTTTTTGATGTTAAAACATTAAAATCAACATCAATATCTTTAAAAGCGTTTTTTAAAACATTTCTTAAGGGATAAAAGTTTATGTGAGAAAATTTTACGTACTTAGAAACAATATGTCCATCGGTTTTGACGACAAAATAAGAGAAGTAGGTACTACTTCTTAGTGATATAAAAATGTAGAAAAACGTGTTATTAATGCATTTTTAGTTTACCTATCTCAAAGAAATCACTTAAGAAAAATGAATTAAAAAGTTTAGATCAAGTAGACCAGCTTTACTTTACAGCGAGTTTTCCTAGTATAATAAATTTTATCTTCGGGGATGCCTAACTAACAGCTAAGTGAGTGGGAGCTGCAAAGGAAAAGTCCAGTCTAGTCCAGAAGAAAACTAAAAGAACACACAACTTCTAAAAGAACAGTGTAGTATACACCGAATAAATCAGTTTAATTTATCTAATCACCTTTTTAGAAGTTTATACATATCTAGCGAATTTTCGTGATTTCGTCTACGCAGAACTTCCTGTGAGATTATGAAGTGTCTTTTTATCCTGGCAATGGGCCCTGCAACACCTAACGGCGCGTTTTAGGTAAATATCATTGAATCGAATTATTTATAATTATTTGTATTTTAGTTAGCCCTCTTAAGAAGCGATAGCCCGTTGGTTAGGACTACGATTTCACTTTTGGGGGGGCCGAGTTTATATCCCAGCACGCACCTCTAACTTTTCTAATCAAAATGTAACTTAACTGCATGCTTTAGAATTCTCCGTAATTTAAAATTTTCTCAAAAGTGTTTGATGTCCACCAATCTGCAATGGGCCAGCGTGGTGGACTACGGCCTTAACCAAAGCTCATTGTGGAATGAGACCCCTGCCCTGTAGTGGGACGGTAATGGGTTGAGATGATGATGATGATGAAGCCATATTTAATAATTGCGATAACTTAACATACATTTATTCCTACATCATACATACATACGAATAGCAAGAAGTAGCTATATGTCGTCTATCGAAGAAGACCACAAGTTATCCTCTAAAAAGATGGGGCAAGTCAGAAGAAGGGCAATTCTATATTGGAATTTAAACGTTTCGATCAACTTCATCGACACGCAAATTTTGAAAATAAAAGAAATGAATACTTTTAGTTGTCAGGCTTGGAACTGGAAAGTTAGGATAATGCAGCGTGTTTCACTTGCTGGCTTCAAGAAAACGTACCTGCCCGCAAAAATGCTAAAATGAAAGCTTAATAGTGCAACTTTGTTTTCCGTCTGTCACAGCTTCATTTTTGTATGACGTCTAATGCTCTACTTGAAATTTGTAAAAGTTAATAATAAATTCTATCGTTGAAAATTCATTCACAAGGTGCTTTTGAAAAGTATGTCTGTTTCTATCTCTAGGCTCTAGGCTCTTCTACCGGCTGGAAAGCAGATTCTACCGAGAAGAAACCGGCAAGAAACTCTAAAATTTTTTCAACATCAATATTAACACTCATTTTTCTGAAGACGATAACGGAGCTGACTGCTTCCAAGCTACCTTGGCATTGAGAAACTCATCAATTGTATCTTAGTCACCTCGCTGTAATACCAAAATGTGTTTTTACATTGTGTAAATTTATAAATTAGTAGGTCCAGATTCCAGAATTGCCTTCGGTTATCATGTTAAAAGAGTGTTATAGGTTACCCCGTAGCTTTCGCAGACGATTTGTGTATATTATTTTATAGTATATTTTATACTTTCATCGCAAAACGGATCCGAAAAAAGTTTACGTTTAATTTTATATATTTCGAGTACATCCATTTTTTTTTGTAAACTAAATAAAAATAAGGAAAAAAGAGAGTTAAGAGTATTTAATATTTAAATCGTGAAGTCAGTAAAACACGAAGACATTTAATTGAATTTTTCATTCCGTCTAAGAAGTTCAGGCTTTATTAAAGTCTTGAATAGGAGCTGTGAGAGGCAATCGTCCCCTCCATTTGCATTGCCGGCGTCGGGGCCGGGCCAGCACCACAAAGCACTGGAATCCTCGAGGTAGGAATTCAATGCAGTCAAAGCTCTGAAAGGACTTACTTTAGATAGACATGTTTAGCTCCTTAGAATTTGGTATCAGGGTTAGATAATTTTATAGGGCCGTTATCATATCTAACCTTAAGAAACACTGGTTTGCTTATGAGAATTCATGGTCTTCCCTGTAGGTACAGTTCAATCAATCAAAAATACTTTATTGCACACAAGAAAAAATAAATAAAAGAGAACAAAGGTACAAGTCAATTAAATTTGTGTAACAAGGCCTTATCACTTATAGAGATTTCTTTCAGGAAACTATTATGAGGAATTGGCTCATATATGAATCCTTATAGCTGTGCGCAAAACTCTAAGAACATACATACATATTAATATTATTATTATTAATTACAAAAACAGTACATACTTATATAAAATAAAATAAAATACTATATGGTAAAATAAATAATACTAAAACTATATATAATAATGTTAACGCAACAGTTATTATGCAACTAAATCTAAATATTATTTGACGTTGTACACAGAGAGCGGTGATAGCCTACGTGGGACCGAGTTCGATCCCCATTACGCAACTCTAATGTTTCCGAGTTATGTGCGTTTTTAATTTGAGCAACGTAATATAACTTGCTTTGGTGCAGGAAAACATTGTTTGCAGGAGACGTAAGAGTTCGTTTAGACGTGTGATGTTTACTAATCCGCGCTTGGTCAGCGTTGGTTACGTTTTAAACCCATCACAATTCTGACGAGACCCGCTCTCTGATGTAGGCTGTTAAGGACCTTAATGTTTAACCTGAGCCAAAAAATTGATTCGTGTAAAAAACATTTTCTCAGTGAAGTTTTTATTCGTCTTATGCCGCTTATGATCCACACGTGAAATAGCTTACGTAAAACGAATTTCTTACAAACATTTCGCTGACAATAGAAATGTAATCCGACATGAGGACGGTGTGTATTGATTTGCCATTTTTCACTTTCACATTATCTACTGTCAGTTCCATTGTAGACCTTTATCAGTGTCAGTAAAATTGTACAAATCAAATAGTCCCAGTAAGTTATTCCTTTCAAATCGTATTTTTTGGGTACCCACTTAAATAACTTGATTGGAAGCAAGAAATGAATCTGATCTTGATTTTTTATATGAAGTAAAATATAACGCTTTTGGAATGAATAAAAAGTGCCTAAATGTTTTTTGTGTTCTTAGTATTACTACTAGCTTGTGGCCGTGACTTAGTCCGCGTTTGTTTCGGTTTTTAAGAACTCCAGGGGACCGATGATTTTACCGGCTTACAAAGTATCATACGTATGTCTTTAAGAATTAAAGAATAAATAAATAAATATACTACGACAATACACACATCGCCATCTAGCCCCAAAGTAAGCGTAGCTTGTGTTATGGGTACTAAAATGACTGTGAATATTTTTATGAACAATATACATAAATACTTAGAATTTAAATATAAACACCCAGACACTGAAAAACATTCATGTTCATCACACAAATATTAATATTTTCCAGTAGTGGGAATCGAACCCACGGCCTTAGGCTGAGAAAGCAGGGTCACTGCAAACTGCGCCAATTGGAAATCGGAAGAAGATGTCTCTAATCAAGATCGGTTCTAGTAAAATAATTTATTTTTTAAGTAATTGCTACCTACTATATTAAATTTGTCATTGGCCTAAAATCCAATTATCTATAAATATAAAAGAGAAAGTGTGTGGGTATGTTCCGTATAGGCTCCGAAACGGCTGGTCCGATTTCGATTAAACTTTCAGGGAATCTCCGGATTGACCTGGCGAGTAATCCTGTAAAGTTTGGTGACGATCGGAGCACTCCTATTTTTGAACTGTCAAATACAGCTTTTATTTACTTTGATGATATTCCATTGTTGGGTGTAGATGAAAGCGGAGCTGACTGCTTCCAAGCTACCTTGGCATTGAGAAACTCATCAATTGTATCTTAGTCACCTCGCTGTAATACCAAAATGTGTTTAATGTGGTAGATAATGATCTTCACCAACTCGAGAAGAGAATAGAAGAGAACGAATACGGAGAGAAATAAATGATTTAATATATTATGAGACTTAAATTAAAAATTTAATGATGTAAGTTTATTGTTTAAATAAAATAAAGCAAAATCTAGCCCGGCGAAGCGGGCTGGGTACGCTAGTATTATATATAATAATAAGTTTAATAAAGGTAATTTATACTAATTCGTTACACCATATTAAATTGTAAATCCAACACCCAAATTGTAGATCTTTCTATACTCTAATATTTCATCATCATTATCATCAACGGGCCCAAGTCGGGGCGAGGGTTTCCTGCCCGAATGAGAAGGTTCTAGGCTTTAGACCCTCACATTGACCAAGTTCAGATTGGACTACTTTAATTAACTTTGCCTTGCTTGCGCTTGAATATTTACCTCACCTCTTAAACCTCATTCATTCATGTTTTCCTACACCGTTGAAGCAAGTGATATTTAATTGGTTGAATTAAAAACGCACATAGCTCCGAAAGGTTAGAAGTGTATGCCAGGGCTCGAACTCAGTCCTCAAAATGTAGGCTGAAATGTTAACCAACTAAATATATAATGTTTACTTGTTTTTTTTGAATTTCTATGATAATTATTTTATATATATATTTCTTGTGTGCGTGTGTATGTCACTGAACTCCTCCTAGACGGCTGGACAGATTTAAATGAATTTTTCGGTATGCGTTTGTCCACAAATCAGCCCGACAGATGGCGCTGGGCTCAGCTAGTATTTTGTAAAAGAATGTGTTATATGTGAATAATATACAGTGAATACTGTGTGTTAGAATAGAAAAAGTATTTTTATGACCTACATGAATCGCAACAAACTTTTGTCTATAAATTGACAAGTTACTAAGCACCCGAGTAACTGACAAGCCATATAATTAATAGGCGGTATATCCAGCGGTTAACATCATAAATCAACACAATGAGGTCTCTGAGGATCCGCGTCAAACGATATCAGTCACCCCTCACCCCACACACCCTCAAAATTCACGTTATTATCTGGCATCGACACAATTCAAATCGCCCCGCGGGCGGACCCTATCGATCATTTTCGCTTTTTGTCACATAAGTATATTCTGTGACAATTGAAATGATATTTTATTAATATGATAAATAAAAATAAATTATATAGTTGCTGAGTTGTCTAGTGGTTAACATGTTCTAGTAGGGATTACAAGGGTTCAGCTACCGGGTTTTGTTTTACTGTAATTTTTCAGTAACTGCTGGGTTGGGAAAATGGCCGCTGTTTAACCCCTGTGCTAGTTTTCAGATCATTGGTTTTTTTCATCATTCATCATTCATTTAAAAATATCTTTAATTTAATAAAGGCCGTTTTGCTAACTGTTGCAAATAATTGTTTTTAGTATAACTTGGACGAAAAACTTAAATTACACTTTTTATCAAATAAATTCAAAATTAGTAATAATGAATACTAAAAATGTCAAATCAGAAAAAAAAAAATGATGTTTTGAGTAGAATAAAGGCTTTTTTTTTTATTGCTAACAAATCGACTTGGAATCTTTTCCGTGGGGTAAAAAACTAGTGTTAGTTACCTATTGAAGGTGCAGGAGGTACACGTAGGCGAGGCGTAGAGGTTGTATCCGTAAAAACAAGCGTGAATTTTGGAGATCGTAAAAATTTGGATTTAGCCATAAGCATAAGCTAGTTTTCTATACAGTGACAGCTGTGCTACAAGCCCTGCTTGTATCATGAGAAAATAAATATCCATAATTAATCAATTATTTCATAATATGCAATTTATTTTTACTTAAACTTAACCCATTTAAACTAGTTAAGTAACAGAAGTATTTTCAATGTGTAAACTACGTCTTTCGCTAGTCTTTCTTTAATAGAAAGTAGGTATATCTTAGTAAAAGTCTGTGCGAAATGTTTTGTGTAAAAATATTGTACAATCGCTGAGTTTTGCAGGAACAACAGTGGAGAGATTTGTTATAACAAAGAATGAAACTTCCAGTGGCCATTAATATAAAACTGAAACACCTGTTTCACTTCACATACTTATAAGATCTCTCAGCGAACAAAATGAGTATAATGATCGGGCTGCCCTATCACAGAAAGTATCTAAAATGTACTTTTAATGTTTTTTTTATTACTGAATTCTGACCCGCGGTTTCACTCACTTCAATTAGTTCACCGTTTTTCAATTCATGGGGCACGAAACACACAAGTTTTATTAATTAGCCTTGTTGCCCCAGATTAAAATACAAAAACCAGTTCAGCTTTATAAGATTCGGTTATAGGAGGTTTGAGGTGGAGTTCGGGCATCCATCGGCCTTTTTAAAATAATCAAATCATCATCATCACTTCAACAGATTAACGTCGCTACTACGCGACCCCGCAACGTTTACCGGTGCGGGGTCGCCATTCTAGCACCTTAATACCCCAACGTCCATCGGTTCTCCGAGCTATGTGCCTCGCCCATTGCCACTTCAGCTTCGTGACTCGCTGAGCAATATCGGTAACTCTAGTTCTTCTACGAATCCCCCATTTCAGATTTGATCACAATTCGATTAAAATAATTAAATATTATATGCTATATATACAAAAGGAGCTCTTACGATACGTTAATAGTGATGGGTAGTGATTCTCTATTAATATAACTCAAAGTAATGGCTAAAGTTAAAATTAATGCAATCTCACCTGTTGATTAGTGATGATGTAGTCTAAGGTGATAACCTAAACCAGTTAGGAGTATGGCAGGTTTAGAGAACCCATACCCTTAGTCAGTTTCTACGCGACATCGTACCGAAAGGTAAAGTCCCTTAAAGGCACGTCTTTCTCGGTAACTGGCCACGACAAAAGCCTCCCACCAAAACCCACTACGCCAGGGAGGTTTCAACACCACCCAGTTAGCCGGGAAGCCGCTGACCCCTAAACTGAAAGCACGTTTACCACAGTGACCACATTCCGATTGCAAAGAAACCTAAAGGGGAGAGCAAAGAATTGCAGGACTTCTCATCACAATTTGTTATTATTGGTAATTGGACGGCCCATTCAACTCCCAGTTGGAACAATTCACGTTTAAGGAATAAAATTTAAATGGCTGAATATTGAAGCGCACACAATACGGATGCTTCTTGTAAAAAGAGGCGAATAAAAAATCTGAACCCCTTGAATAAACCGTGCAAAAGGTTCGGAATAGCCTATTAACACGGTGGCAATCTTGGCCACTCTACAGTCCAATATTTTTCTTTTATTTCTTTCCATTACCAACTGTGCGGCTCCACGCTAATTAAATTGTACCACTCAATTGTGCAGGTCAGTAAGATGTTATTACATCTTGATGGAACAAAACAAAGTAAGCTTGTTGAAAATATATATTTTGGTAAGGGATTACTTGAACGATAAAACTGCTTGCGTATTTTATAATATTTATTAGTGTTTTTACATGACATCATTTATTTGTAGCTTAGTGGAAAAGCGCTTGCCGTAAAGTCAAATTTACAAATGCTGCCGTTTCCAAAATTGTATATGCATTTTAAAATGCTTAAAAGGGAATTAATAATTACTGGCCTGAATAGGTTGTTCAAATAGTTTCCAGGTGGATTGTGTTTTGGCGATAAAAAAAGAACACCAGGGTTCGTTTGTTGTGGCCTATTCAAAAAACTCGGTTAGGATTACTTTTAAATTTGCGAATATATTTACAAACTAACTACACTAACTACTCTAACTACAAAGAAAAAAACAAGTTCGCATTATTAGTGCCTTCAAATAGTTATTTTTTAATAGCTGTTGCCCGCGTTCTTCTTCGCGTTTAATACGGTTTTTTTTTCAAATCCTGCTGTTACTCGTCGTTCTTAGAAGTAATTCTATGCCAAAAATTTGATGCTTCGTAAGGACGTAATGTAGGTAAAAGCAAATAAGCAATAAGGTAAAAATAATTTGCATTTATAAGTAAGGATTTTAATCAGAGGAACAATTCAAATTTTGTTATTTGTCTTAATTTTTTTAAAACTGCTTTTCTGTTAATCTTAAAATGACGTCAAAAAAGCGGAACTACTTCATTTTTAAAACTAAAAGACTTTAGAATGCATAATCAGCTATCCTCATTTTTCATAATTTTACTGAAAAATTTGCTTTCGTTTTGTTTATATTATTAAACAAAAAAAAGGACTTTCCTCTTTCTTCCTTTCCAGACTACCATTCCAGCAGAACAGTAAGGATTCTTTTGGTAATAACATATCACTGGTGCAGGTGGGTATTATTTTTTAACTCACCTTATGAAAATGCATGACTGGTTAACTTATTTTTTCGGTCAAGTACGAGTCGAGCTGGCTTGTTGAGGATTCTGTAACCATAATTAATATTTATTCAGTTTTCATATTTCAGATTTAATGTATACGATTCCATGTAAAATAATAGTAGTAGAGAAACTTTTTTTATTTAGTATTTATTTTATTGACTTACATACAGAACGTTGATTTCTTTATATAGAACATTGTGTTGGTTGAATCGGTTCTACCTTTATTTGGGGTTTCCTGACAACAAATCTTGAAATCAGCCCTGTGTAAGGATATTGGCTTTCTCCCCCTTAACTAGGAGAGTAAGTTACGCCATGGGTCCCAGTTATTATCACTACCATAAGATGATAATAGAAAAATAATGCTAACCTTAACCAAAGCAACCAACTCTCCGTTCTGCCCAAATATGGTCAAATATTATTTACTTTATTGAATTAATTCTAATATTACGCCACGGGATCAAGGTTATACAAACACCTCATATCTTTCAAAGAGATTCTATAAAACTAGTAAATGTTTGTGATGTTTAGGTTATGGTATGGAAAAGTGGCGCCCAGTGAAATATATATCGCTTAATTAACCCTTTTTATTCTAACATTACGTTAATTAATTCGTTGTTTTGGCAAATATCCGCCATTTTGAATATCAGAAACGAAAATAGCAATTCGAATATAAATAAGTTTGATCAAATAATAATTAGTTTGTATTTTAATTGCGTGAAAAACAAGTAGATATAAATTTAGTTAAATTAAGTGATATTGAAAATTTCAAATTAACTGAGGGTTCCCTACCATCACTTAGAGCAGTATTAATTTGAAGTGATAGTTTGTATAACTTAATATCTTGACGTCCCTAGACATGAAAAAAGAACATTTACAATATTAAAATAATACCGCTTTAAACATTGAACCTATGGTAGTACGCCGGAATTTCTTACCAAGAAGCGATTAAGTTAAAAATATCTGAATACCTCCAGTTTCTGTGATGTTTTTTTTCAACAAAAGTGTAAGATTAACCCAAACCCAATATTGCGAAATAAATAAGCTGAATTAAAATACATATACCTATAATTTTATAAATATGTAACTTCAAAGCGTAAATAGTATTTCCTTAAATTTTGAATTTGTGGGGTCCACCCTGTGTCTTGTGAAGTACGTCAGGCCGTCGGTCCCAGTTACCATCACTACCATGAGATGAAAATCGTTAACGCAAGCCAACCCGCCCTGGTATAGTAGCGTGGTTCATTGATACTCTAAATCCCTTCCTCGTACGAGACCCTGATGATGTTATTCAAAACAACGGTATCTATTTATAGCGACTTAGACGACAGGAGGTACGCCGAGGATATTTACGCCATTTGAGTCTTTGAACAAGACTCAAATGCTAATGCATTATTCATTTTAAAACAATATTATCGCGGTGTATAAAATGCATCAAATGATTCAATAAAATATAATTTATTTAAATTAACATGAGTTTGATTATTTACTTTACAACTTCCAAATTAACTTCAATTACATGAAAAAATAAATAACGCCGACAACACATAGTAAAAACTACTAGTCAATTGATAGCCATGTTGAGTGGCCGGTGAAAAATAAATATGTAATTGGCCATTTTGTAGAGGCAGCCATCTTCGATTTAAAAATTTTCTATATACTATAATATTTTCATCAAACATTATTAACAAAACCCAGACTAATTCACCTTTCAAACAAAATCTAAACATACACACAAGCATACACACATAGACACGTAAAAGTATAACACCCTGTCGTTTTTGTGTCGTCGGGGGTTAAAACGTGTTGTAGCAATGAACAAAAACAAGGTGTTACACCTAATAAACGATACATCCAGCCGTTCGTATCGCTATAAATCAAAACAATGAGGTCTCTGAGGAGACTTCAAACATCGTTATCAGCAATTTCTCACATCCACGTACCCTCCAAATTCACTTCATTATCAGCTACCTATAATTCAAATTCCACTGGATGCCGGCTCGATAATTCGATATATTACGTTGCTATGGCAGGTTGAGTTCTTGTTTATTTTTATCTCCATCCTTATATTTACTTGTTTTTCCAGCTGACTGCAAAAAAAGGAACTTTACATCAACTTAATTTAAATAAAAATCGATTCAGAAGCTTACAAGATATGAATTTAAGTGTGTACAGGCTAGCGCCTGTAAAATTGAATTCTTAGCGCTTCTACTCGTAAAAGAGAGTTTTCCGCAGTACTGAAATCTGTAGATTTTGTTTTTAATTATCTTGTTGTAACACCTAAGCAACAGAGCTGATAAATTGTATAATTTATGTATATAGGTAATATCGTGTTTGTTTTGTCGGATATAAGAAAATATTTTTTATTTCATAGTTAAATTTTTGTGGAAGGTAAGCCTATTTTACCACCCTCAGGGATAATTTTTTTTAGTTAATAAATAAAATTCAATTATGGGACGAAAGTTTTTATAAAAGTTAGTTAATATTGATTGCATCATGTCATAGCATTAATAAAAATATCACTTCCAGGTGTTTTTACAAGGGGATGAAGGAATATTTGTTAATATTTCAGTTAAATTTAAGATATAAAAATTGCATTTCTTAACAGAATCGGTGGGACGGGGTATATTGTGTAGAATGGGGGAAGAAAGTTTGTATGGAAACAATATCAGAATTTATCCGCAGTTGTAATCACTTTGATACTAGTGAGTCAAATATTATTTTTAATGTTATATTTATCTTACTAGTAAAACGTTAATGCAACAAAATAGAAATATCTAAACAGTAAAAGAAGCAGTACATAATATAAATTGATATCCGGTGCTTCATTTTAACTTCCGCCAAATCGTACGTAGGTAAATAAATGTCTAGAATATGTTACTTTAGGACAAATCTACAGTTGCAGATTATTAAATATTATAGTAATTTAAAAAGTTTATATTGAGGTTAAAATCCAGGTTTATGTTGGAACTGAAATACTTGAAATAACATTCGAAAGTGAACACTTCCGTGTTTTAATGTTAAAGTACTTACACAAATGCCAGACGGAAAATATCAATTATAGCATTTTAAAGGTATCCATAAGAATTTCCCTTCCAAAAGGTCACGCCATTTACTTCTCGCCTACGCTAAAATAATAGTAACGGTAGGTATACTTATTGCTTTATTATGTAGTGGTGTGATACCATACAATAGCGTTTATAAAATGATTTTCAATTGAATTTAATACTCACCCACTATTCGCCCACTATCGATCTTTCTCGTCAGCCTGGGTCGGGCCAATAATAGTGTTATATAAGTATTGAGTTTTTCTGTCTAGTGATTTCTAATACCAGCTTACAGTCAGAAAATTGGCGTTGTCCACCCTCGTACATTGAAGAGCACGTTAAGCACGGGCTGAGTTATTATAACAATATTTGATCATAATCGTTCTTGGTCAATGCTCAAGAAATTTCCCGCATATGAAAACGGAGTTCTGTGCGTAGCATATTGATATTAAATAAACTGTGAAGGAGGTTGACATTTTTTGAGATTGAATGTTCTTATAGTAGTACACTCAACTGTGTCGATCTAAACGGCGTAGCAATGATCTACGATGTGAGGCAGAGAGCTACGTCAGTGGCTACAAGTCTAAAATAACGTTTACTTAGTAAACACCTCTTTATTTGGCCATAATTTCAGTCATTTTCCTAAACCGATATAGACGAAAAGACAAAACCGTTATTTGACGGTAGCCATACTGCTTACTATATCACCAACCCGTTCTTCTAGGATGAAGAATATAAGTATAGGAAACTCAGCTGTATCTAAGTCTCTGGAAGTCCCGCTAAGTGTGGATCTAGCAGTGAGTTTGAAAACGGTGAAGCAAAGTTTACTAAGAATCTGCAGTTTTTTTAAAGAGATCCTATACTCCCATCCCCACTAGGAATCCCAATAAATCGTTGGATATAAACACTGGAAGGTGGAAATTGTAATTCCCAGGAGCTACGATAATTGACCCATGTTTTAAGATAGATTTAAAGATAAAAGTTCCGATTATGTATACGTATGTATGCACGTTTCTAATATGCACCGTTAAGCTGTGCAAGGCTCTCGTAAAGCATGGGTACCTTAAAGCCAAGAGTCTTTATTCACTTAAACAGTAATATTTGTTGTCGAGCGCTAGCCTATCCGTTTAAGATACGAAGAATAATACTGATGCCTAGAATCGTAAAGCATGAGTACTTTAAAGCCAAGTGTCTTTATTCATTTAATCAGTAATGATTGTTGTCGAGCGCTAGCCTATCCATTTAAGAAAACAAGAATAATACTGATGCCTAGAAGAGGTGATAGCCTAGTGGGTAAGGCTTCGGTTTCCTTTCGTGGAGACCGAGTTTGAGCCCTCGGCACGCACCTCTAACTTTTAAGAGTTATGTACGTTTTTAATTTGAGCAATTTAAATATCACTTGCTTTAAATGGCGAAGGAAAAGATCGCGAGGAAATCTGCATGCCTGAGAGTTCTCCATAACGTTCTCAATGGTGTGTGAAGTCTACGAATCCGCACTGGGCCAGCGTGGTAGACTAGGGCCTAAACCCTTCTCATTCTGAGAGGACCCGTGCTCTGTAGTGGGGCGGTAATATGCTTAAAAAAAATCATAACTGCGAAAGTGTTTTGTTGGTTTGTTCTTTCTTCATACCCTTACTTAGTACTTAGTCGAAAGGATCTAGAGTAATATAGGCTATACAGCACACATCATACACATTTGTGATTAAAGACGTTTATTTTCTCAAAATAAATTACAATTTCACTCAATGAGAATATTAACAACTTACTTTATGTAGGTAATATTAAAACAACAAACAACGGCACGTACAAAACAATCAGAAACTATTTAAAAACTTGAGGGTACTATAAATACTTCATACTGTTATACATAGACAGGACCGAACTCAGATTTTGTCAATTACAAAGGTTTTAATTTTTTTCTTAAAAAATATATTCTTTTTCTTAATAATTTTGTGCTATTTTAATGTCGTTAGGTAATTTATTATACATTAATGCACCTTCAACGCGTATGTTTTCATTTAAAGCCTACAGCAGTCAACTGATGCACCAAACGCCTCTCCCAACGGAAGGTTTTGCCCATAATCACCGCGGTTGCTGTTGCGGAGCAGACTGGTTGGTGCATCTTCAGATTGCAGTGGATGGTAAAGCATAGAAGCTACTGCTGCCCGTTCTCGTAGGACAACCGCGGTAAGAAGAGGGACGGTCAGAACTGTATTCTGATCTGCAGTTACCACACGGCACCCAGTGGCGTGCATAGAGGGTATGCACAGGGTATGCAGATGATATAAAACTAAGATAACCTCCAGTACGAGTTATAAAAAACTTAACGATAGGCATTGTAAGAGTTATAAAAGCATTATAACTCTAACACTTAAGTATTTATAACTCGTACTGGAGATATTTTTCATTTATATGATCTGCATACCCTGTGCATACCCTCTATGCACGCCACTGACGGCACCAGGTTACAACAGGCTAATGGAATGAGACATCAAATTTAATATGCTTCCTTAAAAAGTGCACTGTCCGATATTTATGGTCGGTATCTTATTCAAAAATGAAAAATTATCACGTAAACGAATCTTCGGATAAAAGCTGGTAAAGTATATATCTACCCCTACTATCATAGAGGGTGTAACATCAAATAATATTTGGTTATAACTTCAAATAATATTCAGATTTGGTTCCATAATACGTTACATATTTTCAGATACTATAAGGGGTGGAACGGAACCGACCTTCATAAACGAAACGCTGAATATTAGGCAAGATGGTGTAAATTACGGACCCTCTTTATGGAGATTGTCCGCCAGCCCGTTTAGAGAGGCACGTAATAATATTGTGGTATCTAGGTATTTGCTGTATCGAATAGCCTTCCTATTCGTATATCATTTCGTTTCGTATTAAAAGAAGCTTTGAAAAATGTTGAACAGTCTTCCCTGAATATTATTTTTATCTTACTTCCATTGAAAATATTTTTAGAATATCATTTTCTATCTTGTTTTCACTGAATATACACGTATACAAGTATAAGAGAATAAACTTTGTTAAATATAAAAGAAGCCCGAATATTAATCAATACAAGACAGTTTCATGAAATAGCTGCGAATTACGGGGTAAAAGTACATACACTGTTTATTTTTTATACTAATGCACAAAAGAGTGATTTTAGGATTGAATTATAAGACTGTACTCAACTGTAACTTTCAAATGCTGAAACAAATTTTAGCATATTTTAGAACTCTTACATAAATATATATATATATAAGAGAGAAAGTGTGTGGGTATGTTCCGTATAGGCTCCGAAACGGCTGGACCGATTTCAATGAAATTTTTAGGGAATCTCCGGATTGATTGGTTTGGTGACGATCGGAGCACTCCTATTTTTGAACTGTCAAACTGTCAAATACAGCTTTTGTTTACTATGATGATAGTCTACTGTTGGGTGTAGATAATGATCTTCACCCGCTCGAGAAGAGAATAGAAGAGAATGAATACGGAGAGAAATAATTAATTTAATATTTTATGAGACTTAAATTAAAAATTTAATGATGTAAGTTTATTGTTTAAATAAAAAAAAAAATCTAGCCCGGCGAAGCGGGCTGGATACGCTAGTAATAAATAAGTGCAAAGACTAAATACTCGTAAAAAATATCAAAATGCTGTATGGCAGATACTATTTTAAAGTGAGATAATTGGTGCAGTTTTCAACAGCCAAAAAACCCAAAAATCAGTTTAATTAATAAAATATAGAAATTTACATCCTTCAGTAGATATTAAACTATATACAACTAAAGTCAAATTAATAACTCACTCCTGCGCGAAAACCTCCACTCACTAGTATTTATCGTTCTTTGTCTCTCAGAAAGTGAAGCCGGTAAAGTTAAGCTGGGGTAGGAGGGGCTCAAAGAGACCGGTTTTTATAGCTAAATTATTGTCAACCTATTAGCATCCCACTGGTGGTAATATGTCTCCTCCGTAGGAGAAGGAGTTAAGAGCAGGGATCCACCACGTTGTTGCATCGCGGGTTTTTTTTTTAATTACGGATTTAATCGACTGTTGTATAACGTGCTCTGATATTCACGGGGAAGTATCCATACCTCTAATTGCCCAAATCCTACCTGATACCGAGAATGTTTAACATAAAACCCAGGATGGCATAAAACCCCACGATGTTTCAACCGATCGGTCGTGATATAACTAACCCACCCTTACCCACTATTATTCTCCAGGGCTGAACTTCTACCACGTATCAGGTAATGTTTTTTTATTGTAACTATACAAGAACCATTTATGCAATGGTCACTTCGGAACAATTCTCATACATTTACCAATTGAGACTGATCGAATTTTCCTAATTTTCCGTTTTTCCGAAACCAATACCTTACCGGATTCACCCTTTTCGAGAAACACACGGGCAATTGATTTTTGTATAAGAAAAGAGTATAGACAGATTAATTATAGTTTCCAAACACGGATATCTGTTGTGTAAAACACAATAAAGTAAAGATTTCAACAAAAGATACAAACAAGTGTAATACTTCAGTACATAACAGATACACCTGTTCCGTTTCACACATTCATTAGATGCGCTATCGGGGTACAAAAATAGGTACAATGAAAAATGTAAAGCAGTAGATTGTTGATTACGGGAACAATGTATTCTGTATATTTATTCTATTTTAGGGTAAGTAATTTTGTGTATTGGATGTTATGTTGTCTGTTTTGGGACATTAATGATATTATCGATATCGGTAAACAAAGAAAATTCTACTTATTTTGATTTTATTTATACTCACTATTCTCAGCCTGTTGAATACCTTTTTCATTTTAGAAGAGAGGGTATTTAAATCTTAGACGTGTTCTGCTCCAATGCGGCCTGTTCGCCATTAATGATTACTGTCACGCTGATAATAAGTGGGACCAAGTAATTGCAAGACACAATTGAGCAAGGTGAAGAGACTAAGCTTAAAATTCGTATTTCCACGTGAAGGTAGCCGCCTCCAAAACCGTAAGACTTTTTGCTTGGCAAAAACCAGAACTAATCTTGGCCAACATAGTCCTATGTATTGAATGCAATTTCTTGCAAATTGCTTTCGTGATAGTATAGATATCTTCAGCGATAACATACCTAGTGTTAAGTTTAAGTTAAGAAATAGGTAATTGCTTGAGTAATTTTATTTCCACAATATTTTTGTTTTTTTTTCTTAGTAATTTAAATATTTTATATTATTTTAATTTTTTTTAGCTGTTTGCAGCGGCCTAATGTACCTAGCGGATTTGCATGCTATGTTCGCATCAATAAGGCACAATTGTATACACATTCCAAATAGTGCAATAGTTTATATTAGAGTAAACAGTTGATTATCAGTTTTGCGAACTAAATAAAAAAAAAGCTCCTTTTCTCTCTGCTTTAACATGCTGCACATTTTGCCAGCGTGATGGCCTTCTGCGTAAACCCTTCACAAGAGATACTAAAGCCAAAGAGATAGCATATCTATTTTCATCGCGAGCTGAGTAACGCTGAGCCCTAAAACATCCCTACTGACACGTATTGTTTGAAGTATATTTGGTCTCTGTTCAAAGACTATGGTCAACGAGGCTCTGGCGACTCTCAATGACTGTATCAGCTTCCTTATCAGCTGGTCCAACACCCAGTGACCAGTAACAGCCAGTAGCGTTATCAGTGCGATAAGTGTAGCACTGCGATCGCCTACCCGAACGCTAAGCGTGGGGATTATATAGGCATAACTTTGGAGATGATAAATACAATTAAATATACCGCTACCTTCAAATTAATCTAATTATTCAAGTTATTTTTGCTGTCGAGTAACAATGGTAAGAAAACATTTTGTTGCTTGAGAATGGTACGGCTCTTATTACAACTCTTGCCAACCCTCGTCTTCCGTTTAGGTGGTGTAAGGCTGCTTTCTCACGTGATTAAAACGTAAGTATTGTAGAAACTTTTTATAGGTTTTCCGTGACATCAATTTATAGATACACTAGCTGTTGCCCGCGACATCGTCTGCGTTTGTATTTGTTTTCAAAGTATTCAGTATCGCTAAGACTTAAATGAGGGGTTTGCCGCTGTCCGCTGATGAGTTATGTCCTCTACCTCCAACCACATTCATCAGATCTACACAAAGTTTGGGCAAAATTAAACCCATATTATAACCTCTATAGTACAAAATGTTTTATTTAAATCGGTTATAATTTTTCGGAGTTATGGTGTAAAATCTTCAAACACTTTCATCCCCTCTCCCAAAGGAACCGAGCTTAATGTCGGAATAAAAAGTATCCTATATTACTTCTAATACTTCCAAATATATGTGTACAAAGTTTCATGAGGATCGGTTCAGTAGTTTATGCGTAAAAGCGTAACAAACAAACTTACATTGACATTTATAATATAAGTAGGGATAGGGATAGGAATAGGGATAGGTATTGTTATAATGTTAGTTGGATTTAAAGTTAAAATGGTTATGTAAATTAAACTGAATCAATTTTATGCATTGTTACAAAACTAACGAGTTACTATTTATTAATTATGACGAGTATTGTTTACTATTAATATGGTAACGAGTATTATCATTGCCTTTCTGGTTGTTGTAGTGGTATGTTCAAATACAGAGCACGAGATCATGGGTTCCTTGTCTATACAAAAAATTGTGTTGAGTTTTTTTTGTTAAAAAAATCTAGTGCCCTCGGAGAGCCTTAACCGCCCCGGATGCTTTCACTATTACGTGATAATAATCGGTAAAACCCGCCAAACTGCATTGTATCAACGTTTTGGGTCTATGCTCTACCACACTCTATCCTATGAGAGAGGAGGCAATGCTCAACAGTGGGAAAGTAATGGGCTTAAATACGCCTACCAGATTTTCCGTTACTTTTATTGGTCTACTCCGAAATAAGTCCCAAATTGTGTTAATGTTACTCAAACAAATACTTAACTGACACAACCACAGCAGTTACCTTCAAATTAATCTAATTGTTCTTGTAATTGTCCTTTCCGGGCGACAATAAAAAGAAAAACCGTGTCGTTTTCCCGTCCGGGAATTATCCGCTCCTTATTACAACCCTAGCCGACACTCGGCTCGCTTTTCTCATTTCCCGTGAGTTATTGTTATATTTCCACCCCTTACTTCTTATATAAACAATTTTAATAAAAACTTTAATGCTGCAGAGTAAGACAAGTCTTGTTTTAATACAAAACTGTACTGATTGGATTAAAAGAAGAAAGGAGATCTATAAAGAAATCTAGTTTTACTTCTAGGAGTTATATTCTTATTTATACATTAGCATATATATGAGAACATAACTCAAGGCATGCTGTGCATCGCCAGTTCAGCTCTATACTTAGAGGTAGTAGAAGAGTATTCTACTTATACCGTATTGGAGACACAAGTTCTATGTTTTCTCGGAAACATACCCCCCTGGCCATTTAACCATTTCTATAAATCTATTAATGTCCCTCAATCCATTAACGGCCCACAATGGGCTCTTCTCTAATAGCGAGAAGGGTTTTGGCTGTAATCAACCACGCTGGTTGAGTGTGTCAAAGTCTTTACTTTCCGTTCAACTCATCGTAATTGTAAGTCCTAAAAATGTAAAGTAGGAGGTGTCGGTCAGTCACCCCGAAAGGGAGGCCAAGTCCTAAACAAGACACACAAGGCTATGATCGTTTACATCGTTTGTATAGAGATTTACTTCTGACTTGACGTGGTAACTCTTGCATTTACAATTTTAGCAGTGCCTGCATAGGGTGTTAAGCTATGAATTATAAAACTGGTTTTTCCATAACCCCAATTTGGAGAGAATGGATCTTCTTCTATTCTTATTAGTCTCAGCTGTCTATTACAAAAACCTTGTGTCGTGTAATGTGTAGTGGACCAGTAGTAGGTTGATCTTTATAACGATGAAGTATGACCACTTCGATTTGGCCTTCTACATATATTATTTCTATAGCAATTAATGTAGTTACGTATAAAGTAACTATTATTAGATGATGATGTAATATGTACTGACCGTGAGTGTACCTCGTAGGTGTCACATTTTATGAGCTTTACTTTATCTCCAACGTGAGTTTGCCGAAGCTGTAATTGGACGCCAGTAATTATACAACTGAAACTAAATAAACTAATTAAGCCAAAGGTTAGCCAGCCCATTTAAATTATATGAGCGAGTTGCCCCGTTGATTATGTTACTTTGATTGTGAACTTGTTGTGGGCGCCCTCGGGATGAGATCGTATGTTTTGTATGAGGTATACTCCCGACATATTATGTTTTAAATTATGTTACCCTATTAGCTATTACAAAAGTTGCTGTAACGGTGTGGTTTTTCATTCTTTATGTATAATAAGAAATATATTACTCTAATAAAGAACCTAGAGCTGACAGTTTAGATTTAGTTAAGGTTTATATTAATGCAAAGATCTTTTTAGGTTATTTTTTATTAAAATGAACAGTCTTTTTTATTTATAATGTTAAAACAAATCTTATACCTAAACTGATTACTATAAAGGCCATGCCCACGTGAGCCAGGCTGATTCTTTGCGCTAAAAATGAACCAGCCGTTATAGTATCAGAAAGGGCAATCAACTGCAGTGTAATATCTCGTATGAATGTTTCAAATATGTAACTCTCTATTAGAGAGGCTACTAACGCCTATTGTTGTTTTCAACCATCTCAGCTGCGGCTTGCGATCTTGATGCTGTATCCCTGATATGCGATGAAGGCAATGTGTAAACGCATGTTGTGTTACTCAAAATAGCCCTTCCAGTTGCCAGCGTCAATCCAAGTCTCTTAATCTCGATAATGATATTGTATGATTATTTTGTTTCATAACCCCGGCCTATTCCTCATGCTCAATGTGAGTAGGAATATCGATGGTGACCAGAGCATTTTTGGCCAATTATTTTAAGGTGTAGTTAAACAACATGGCTACCTGTAGTGATACACCATTTCGTTGGTAAAAACTGCCCAGTAGCTGCTGGAAAGCCGCCGAAGCAGATGCACTGCAGGCAGCTTTGCTGTCAGCGGTTTTATCAGCCGCTTCACATCTTAGTAACAAGCTGGAAAAGTTTGTCAGCGGCACCAATTGAACAACTACTAAAATCTACGAGACATACATTTTTACATTAAAAAACCTTTCTTTCATCATCCTACAAAATACAAATAAAACACTATAATCTTTATCTCCGAAGTTTATAAAGCGTTAAATCTAAAACAAACCTATAGACGTGACCATACTTATTATATTATATCCTAAGATAATAATATAAAAAGTACCAAATGAACCGACTTCGTTATTTTCCGATTTACCGGTACACACCACAGCAGCGGAAAATCCCAGAGCGACGTGATTTGTGCTCGGAAGGCGGTATAAATGGATTGACGAGTAAATGCTCCTCTATGCTTATGGCATTATCGATATAAATTTTATGGTTGTTTATTATTTCCTTACATTTGTTCGTCTTATGAGTTCCAGTATTTCTATACTGTTCTAAAATAATGAGAGCATTTTGCACAAAATATCCTCTTATTTTAGTATGAGATATTTAATGATGATGATTGACGGCCGATTGGCGCAGTTTGCAGCGACCCTGCTTTCTGAGTCCTAGGCCGTGGGTTCGATTCCCACAACTGGAAAATGTTTGTGTGATGAGCATGAATGTTTTTCAATGTCTGGGTGTTAATATATTCTAAGTTTTTATGTATATTAATCATCAAAATATTCATCAGTCATCTTAGTACCCATAACACAAGCTACGCTTACTTTGGGGCTAGATTGGTGTGCATTGTCGTAATATATTAAATAAATATATATATATTATTAATGATTATCTTTTCAAATATTCATAGTGTTAGCTTAATTATTGCTAAGGCTATGAGGGCTAAGCATGAAAATATAGTTTAAGTTATCTTAGGAACTCTGCCTCGCTGCGGTGGTTTCGAAGTCGTTTTAGATTTTCTTTAGTTTCACATAGTTAATTTAGGGTTATATTTATAAAACAAAAGTGCAAGTTATAAACTATATTTCCGAAAGTAATTATTGTGATCGCTAATGAATGTGCGCGTTTGGCAAACGCTTATTTACCGTTATATTAATTGCGACAAATCTAGTTATCGAAATAAATATTTTAAACTGACTTTAATTAATCTTCTTTTGTAAGTAGGGACCGCTAACCCTGCGTACCTACACATTAAAAAAGATTTATATGAGTACACTCTTAAGATATTACGTATTTCTATAAATGTGGTGGTGTCATATCAGATTTATGAAAAAATTCAACCCCTGAGGGTGGAAAAATGGGGGATGATTTACTCCAGCTACTAAAATTACCTTACCATATAATAAATATGAGATTCAGAAAACGAAGGTAAACTAACTCGTTTGTCCAGTGGCCAGCATGTTCAATTACGGATCCCCGAGGCCTGGAGTTTAATTTCTAGTTCCGGTTAAGAATTTGCTTAGTAGTTATTGGATTTTTCAGTTTCAAGTAATTTATATTTTCCGGTTATATTATGTTAGGGTGGTAAATAATCGTAAGAGTACACCGACCCGCATTGGAGCAGCTACACGCTGCTCCAATGCTCTAAAATCTTATCATTTTAATTTCGTGACCTACTCGTGGTATGATTACTATTTTAATTTGTTTCAACTCAATTTAAAGTTGTATGTCCCGAGAAGAATTCAATGATTTATAGCACAGAACCCATTTGTTATAAGGGATAAAATATTAAGGGATATTAAGGGATAAAACTTTGCGACAAATACTAGATGGACAAGTAGATGATTGAATATAGGTCAACCGTGTTCAACATCGCAAAATGTGATAAGCCTTTTCCGATACTTGACATAGATTCTTGTTAAATCAGATGTATTTTATAAGGAATGTAAGGGACCGCTGAATAAATACACGGGATCACTTATACGTACATAAACGTTTGTTATAATATCAAATGAAAGAAGTGGTAGATCTATTACTATCCGCATACCTTGTACAGGCAGATTTAACTTTATTCAGATGTAATTTTAAAAGAAACAGTTATAACGCAGTAAGTTTCATGCTCTTTGGTAGTTGAAAATGTACAATCTGCAAAAAAAAGGAGAAGTTTCCACGATATTCCTGTGTAATTTCCATGCTTCTATAACAGTTTAGTCTATGCGTGGTGGGTACAGACTGACAGTCAGTGTAAGAGTTTTATTATGTAGATTTGTACGTCAAACACGCACATTAGTTTATTTCACGAATTGAAACGGTCGCTCATTTAGCTAATTAAGTTGTCAGAAAATTATAAAAAGTTTTTGGTCTTGCGAATTCGAAAACAAATGTTTCCGAACATAGACTTAAGATTTTCTGCATTCTTTGTTAGCGTGAGTTTACATATTTTTCGAACGACCTAAATAAAAAATTGGCAAACCACTACTTATACTCCTATTGTCATTAGTAAGATAGACGAAAGCTTTTATTCTTTGTCACGTACTGTCACTGTCACATAATGAAATGATCATTATATCTATCATCATTATCATCACTATCATTAATATCACTATCACTAAAAAGTACTTTTGCGTATCACTACGTTGTAAGGGATTGGAGCTGAGAGTTGCCGAATTCTCCCTATAACTTGAAGGTCTAAAGTATGTCGCCCATCTTTATACTGACTTGAGTCAACGTCGCGGCGCGATTGTGAGCATAATATAGTAGTTCTTTAATAAGTATAAGTAGGTATTAAAGATCAGTGGACTTCTAAGATAGAATATAGCAACCGCTACTCTGAAGTTAAACTGAAGCTGTTATTATTCTACGAAGTAACTACTAAACCATTTCTAGAAGATTCGGTTTAATATATAAATCGTTTTGCACTCAACAGCGTTTTCAGCTGACGCTAAGTAATAACGCAGTCTATGTAGGTTCTTCAGACCGATAAAACTCACCTGCGGGCAGGCTAAGTGAGCTTATAAAGGTGTCAATTTAACATCAACTAAATGTAACAGTGAGAATGTGCTAACTTTTAGTGCTTTAAAATTATTACAAGTGTTTTTTATCGTCATACATCGCCAACCTCTTTGATGCTGTGATAAGGAAACTGTGAAGCAGCTGATCAAATTAAGTACTATATACATATATATTGTATTTTTGATACTGCGCACTGCGTCGCTGTCACTATGAATTTAACTTTCTTATTTTATAAACTTTTTTACTAATGATTAGAATGTCACGCGTTGTGCGACGAAAAAACGACACCGTGTATTTGATAAGTTTTTTTATTATAAATTTCAAAATCATGTATTACGGACCCCGTCATCCAGAGTTTACTCACGCTATGGTTTTTTACTGTTAGACATGTACTCAGTGGGTCTCTGTTACTCCTATCGTGTCGTATATTTACCTGATGAACTGTCGCTCTGACATAGTAATTATAATTCGGAAGTATAAAGAATAATTAGAAACTATAAGCCATGTCACATATTTTCTTCTAAGGATTCCCATAATTCTGATTAGATCACTGAGAGCAAAGCTCTACATCGCCCGCTGAGTGACTTCGGGTCATTGAGTTAGCAACCTCGTTATTATTTTCTGAAATTTAATTTATTTTGTGTTAAACTAAAACGCTGGGTAAATTACACAAGGTTTTATTTTAACCGAATAAAGCATTCTTGCATTTGTGCTTTCAAGTAGCATTTGTAGTGGTTGTTTATTTTTAGAATGCATTTTCTGTTCATTCAATCTTGTTTACATATTCAACAGCAGTACCTACAAAGAACTGTTAAATATGCAAATCGAGTAAGTCAAGATTTACTGCGGTAACATTTTTAACATAAGCAATAAACGCAGTTGTACTTGTTGTATATTAGAAGGAAAGAGAAAAGAGATTTTTAAAAGTAACAAGAAAGAAAGGTATGTAAACAAAACAGCATTTACTACGGATTTACTGAGGAGGGACTTGGACGCTGGTCCTCCGTGGAACCAAACTGAGTCGCGGACGGGTATAAATGACATTGTTCTTTTTTTGAAGTAGTAGTAGAATATACAATTTTCGGTTTGAGTAAACCAATGCCATAGTTTTTACTGAAAAAGATCAGATACAGCCCTAACATCACAAGCGAAATGAAAATCATGTGCCTCCTGTCACAGTCCTCAACTTATGTACACTTAAATAAATAATTAATTAATATAATTGTTGCGAAATACTACCTCCGTCAACGTTTTCGCTCATAAAATTAAATATTTCGAAGTTCGATGTAATGGATTTAATACGGTCACGGCCTAGAGATCTTTATTTTCGGGTACGCTATATATTTTAATACTGAGGTTCACATTTTACTGGCGAACTGTGGCCCGAATAAAAGACGAATCTCTATAAAGAGTCCTTGTGTCAATTTTACGACGGTATCTTCACATCGGAAGCCCTCCCGAATTGATTCATTCAGCACACTAGTCATTGTGCGTGATATTTTGACAAAAACTCGGATGTGTTAGGTGAATATCACCTACGGTTTTGTATTTTACCTACTGACGGAAAATATGAGTCCAACAGTGGTATATTATGAAAATTTTGCTTTATTTGCTATACTCCGCGAAAAAAGAGAATCTGTATGGTGTAATTTATAATTCCTTCAATCCTTATACTCCACACCAAACCGATCTTCGACACTGTACCTTCTACGCACGTTTTGCTCCGTGGTTCCTACATCCTCAGGATATGTTGACTTTACAATGAATAATTGTTCAAATTACAATTATTCAGTGTTTGGTGTGGATTAGATAGTATAGGTTCGTTAAAAAATACAAATAGGTGCAAAGATTTCATAGTTTTTTTTATACAATTATACAATGTGTACAGCATACGGTGCATCAAAATTTTAAGTTACTCGAAAAAGGGTAGGCTGAGCTTAATAGTTTTAAACTCAGGCTTTCCAATATCAAGTTTCATTTACGTTATTTGGAAAAAAAGCGGGATAAAATGGTAAAGTTTTATGTGACCAGGTTTTTCATCGTGATAATCCAACCAATAGCGATTATTCGAAAATTGTCGAGTGATTTTTAATTGCTTCAAACACACATAACTGTGAAAAGTTAGAGGTACGAGTACGTCCCAGGTATCGAACCTGTTCGCCAAGAAAGTGAGGTCGAAGTCGTAACCACTAGGTAACCATCGCTTGCACCTAACCTATAACTGGTTTGAAATATCGCCATATCATAACAACTATCGTAAGTTCGAATATAAAATCAATTTATAACCGTGTAGGTATTTCTCAGCATTTATGTATGGAAATATATAACGCAGGAAAACTTGTGAGGAAGGAATGATTGGTTCAATAAATTGTACGCAAGCATGCAAGAAACATCAACTATTACAAATAGAGGTTTGGCAGGCGAATTCATGAAGGGCGGTTTAGCGAAATTTATAAGAGGTTCCGTTGGTTAACTCTCATCTATTAGAGTACCAAGAACCCTGGCCCATAGAAAAGGTTAGATATCTTAAAAGTTGCTCATTTATTTCCTAGAACTTGTACATCTTTTAAGAATGTACAAAAAGATTGATAGTAAACGGTATATGCCGGAGTAAATGTGTGTTTGTTAATAGATTGCTACATTTAAAACAAAAAACTGCAGTGATTTTATTCCCAAAGTCGATCACCTTGATCTTCGTATTGACTTAGGTTAATGTTAACATACCTGCAACTAATTCAATGCGTCTTTTTTTTCCCACTAAAAGTTAGCTCTTGTTTGCACTCCAACATAGTGGGGGTTGGTGGACTCTGGGTGGCACTTTTAAGGACGTGTAAGGAACACGTGTTGACACGTCCGCATGACCTGCGAATTGTTGCGATGGTTGTAGATGTTTTCCACCTACCACATCAGTTCGGCTAGCATGGGCGGGAGACAATTATCTCCCCGGAAAAATGATAAAAATTAATCTTCTCCCACAGCTTTATCAACTCTCAGAACATTGGCGCACAAGTGGAAATAATATCCGAATAACGTATGTTTAATAATAAACGGGGGTTTGAATCTGCCATGCAACTCCTTACTCTTCTATACCGCCACACGATCTGAGCTGCTAAGTACTTTTGGCTTACGCCAGTTCTCTTTGTCAAGGAATAGTGAAGTAAGACCCTTATCTACTGCAACGACATCCTTACACATACCCACATTCATTCTAAGAAAATGATCTCTAAGATTGCACACCTCACGATTATGAAGGTTCTTGGTATTCAGAAGACCACTTCCTCCACACTTGCGTGGGATGTACAACCTCATTACTGAGGAACGTGGGTGATGCATACGGTAAGCCGTCAAAAGATAAACGGGGGTCAACTTCTACTACTCCATGTTCCCGTGCTTTAGCAGGTGGAAACGTTAATTATAGACACACTATATTATATATAATTGGGGGATTTAATTTTTGTCTCCTGCTTGTGCTACTAGCCCTGCGGGTGGGCCATCTGCTTGGTACTCTAATTATCACTATATAAAACGCTAACTATGTCATTGCGTCATTAACTAGCCACGGCCATCATCTCCCACCGCTCTCCATATTATTCACAAATTAAAACATGAGACTTTGAAAATATAAGCAAAAAAGAAGTGCCAAATTGTTTCTTTAAAAATTACAAATTTATGCCCGATTCCTACTATTTTCCCGCGGTTTAACACACACAGGGGTACGTTTTACTATCGTTATAAAATTTTGTGTAAGAGGGCTTTATAGAGGAGGATTTGTGTGAAACGCTCGGGTGCTCATAAAGAGTCGGTAATAGATACAGTGCGGTAATACCGGGTAGTGGTTCCAATTTGGGCGGTGCTTTCACCTATCTTGAGAGGGTTCACAAATAGGCGGTATATCGAAAATCCATTGGTGTAATTTGAGGCGAACCGAAACGATATTGTCGCTAAGCGATTCAATTCCACGCGGCCGTATTGGTTCTACACGGCCATTGGAATTAAAGTGATTCCATGCAAACGTTTTAACAATTCGTTCAGAGCTTAAAAAAAAATTGTTTAGTTTCCTGTCTTTTGTTTGGCATTATACTTTTATTTAGAAAAGGGTTATTAAAGCTTTTTACTTTTTAAGTTTATTTTTGTTGTGTCCATTGTTTTTTTTTTACTATTTGTGGTTTACAAATAAAGTGTTTAAATAAATAAATAAATAATAAATAAAGCACCAACAGAAATAACTACTACTTAATTCGGAAATTAACTTAAATTCGAATCGTCATCACGAATTATACGTGAGCCGAATACGAATGTTACAAAAGAAGATATTATGGATATCACAGCCGTATTCCTTTATGAAAAAAGATAATTCTCTAAAAGAACTGATCCCAGAAAAAAGTTGTGGCACAAATAAGTTAGTGAAACTGACCAAAAAAAATTACAGAAGTATTTCTTTGTTTATATTTTTACCGATAAATGTACGATATAATTTATACTTAACATGTTTATCTTTAATTTAATAGACCACTTATCTGTAGCAATATTAAAAAAAAAATTAAAACGTAATACGGTACGTCGTTCACGTAGCATTTACTTAGTCGGAGGTTATGACTGGAACTGTATTTCATTAGTAGCATATTATGATACTTCAAAGGGGGGGTCCCTTTGAAGTATATAACTTAAAGTTGCTTTGACTAGTTGGTCAAAAGTTATTTAAATAGGAAAGCAATATAGGAAATTGAAATTAAATTGTTGCTTCGAACACTTAAAGTTGCAAGAAAAGAAGCTAAAGTGTACCCGCAAAGTATAAGTTTTCATCAAACTTCATCGCTGCTTCCTGTCGCGAGTGGTCGGAAAACAAATTGAAAGTCCGAGAGAAAATTAAAATAACTTATTCATGTTTTTAGCTGCAGAGAAACTACAAAATTGTATCAAGCACTAACGTCTCAAAGAAAACAAGTCCAAAAACTAAAATCTGACTGGTTACTCCATTTTGAAAATACCCGATATTTTGTCTTTTTTTTTATTTACGGTTTGGGATTGCCTTATCCGTCACCTTCTCGTATTATTAACACCAGTACAAAGCCTTAGTGAAAGTTGTCATGCAAACATATTTTTCGACGCCTAAAATTGTGGACCCAGCTTCAATCAGTGTTGCTTCGACAAAGTTTTAATTAAGATCATTTAAGGGGTGAAAAAACAAATCTCTGAAAAGCCTGTAGACGATCATGGATGGCCGTAATTTCTTAACATAAGCACGGCTAGCAGGCGGAAGTCTAAAAATATAGATTGTGTCCAAAAACCAAAGTGCGGTAACAGGGAAAATAAGAAGTTTACCACCGTTTAAAATTTATCATCATCATCATCATATCAACCCATTACCGGCCCACTGCAGCGCACGGGTGCCCTCCCACAATAAGTAGGGGTTAAGGCTGTAGTCCACCACGCTCACCCAGTGCGGATTGGTGGACTCCACACACCTGTTAGAACATTATTATGAACTCTTAGGCATGGATGTTTAGTCACGATGTTTAATTTTACCGTTAAATAAATAAATAAATAAATATACTAAGACAATTCACACATCGCCACCTAGCCCCAAAATAAGCTTAGCTTGTGTTATGGGTACTGAGATGACTGATTAATATTTTTTTAATGAATAATATACATAAATACTAATAATATACGTATAAACACCCAGACACTGAAAAACATTCATGCTCATCACACAAACATTTTCCAGTAGTGGGAATCGAACCCACGGCCTTGGGCTCAGAAAGCAGGGTCGCTGCAAACTGCGCCAATCGGCCGTTAAAGCAAATGTATTTTAATTGCTTAAAACGCAAATAACTTATAAAAGTTAAAGGTGCGTGCTGGAATTTTAACTCGGCCACCCGAAATTAAAGACAAAGTCGTACCCGCTGGGCTATCACCTGGCAGCTCGCTTACTTAATATTCATATAACTATTCATAAGAAAAGATTTTCCAATATTTATACATGTTTAAGAGCGGATGAAGAAAATCGAGTAAAATCTTTGTGTACACTTTATTAGCGGAGCTCTCATTTTACGAGCGGACCGGTGACCCAAATGAAATACGAATCTCTATATAAAGACCTTTTGTTGTCAATTTTACGGCGTACCGTACGAAAGGTTTACGTGTCGATTGATAGTTTACTAGGTTTGCGCGTGCTTGGAAAAAATGGTGACCAATAGTCACATGACTTAGTTACATAACACCTTAAACGTGTACTCGTATTTAAATTTAGTTATTTCAAATAGTCTTACAGTACTATAGAGTAACCCAACTATAAGCACTTTGAAACTTCATATCTGTCTGTTTGTGGAGATTCTATCACTGGTTCTGAAGACAGATTCGACGTACAATAGAAACTAGGCAGTTGCTGTTTTCAAAATTAACAATTTACATTTAAACATTTATTTTTCTATCTTGTGAGAGATGAAAGAAGAGCTGGATGCTTCCATGCACCCGATTCATTACAGTATGTTTACAATTTCCCACTAGCTATTTTTATTCCGGCATTAACGGCTAATAATAGCTCGCTAATAAACTAATATTGTTGTCTTATATTAAACATCAGCAGACCTCAGACATCCCTAGACCTTTTCCGCGTAAAACCTCTAATTAGTAAATAATTCCACCAATTTGCCCGTACTATCGCGTTGCATTGTCCTATGCTATAACTTCGAGTCCTAGTTTCCTAAGCGTCACAGCGTCAGTGTAAAATAAAATAAACCCCTACCTTTCAATAAAGTTGTCATAAAAAAAAAACCAAAGAAACCAATTCCTTATAATCCACTTATACTATCACTTTGAATCTCGTAATTTTAAATTTGGAACTATACAAAAACAAATAAAAACATACTAGTGTGCGATTTTCGCCCTTTTCTTTTCTGGTACCTTGAAAATGCAAGTGGCCATTTTCACTTTCAGAACAATATGTTATTTGAAGGTTAGCAATGGTTAGATAACTTCTATTTAAAAATAGGTAAAAAACTTAATTATTTATAACTAATCTGAGGTTTTTGTAAATATTAATTTTAGTTTGCAATTATTATTTCCCTATAAAAAAAATATTTTTCATCTGATGTTATCGAAATTTAAAAGAAAACAGCACGCTCACAATGATTTTCATATAGTTTTTCGTCTCGTTAAGCAAGTTGACACTTAATTTTCAGAAATTTTTTTCTCTGACATATTTGTGTGACAGCAATGACGTACTACCTGTTTCTTTAGAAAAAATTGGTTGCCTGTAAAAAGTCGGTATACGGGCGAAAGTTTTACGTGACAACGACTTTGAGTGGTAAAATAATTTTAATGGGAATATTCATTCGTATAGTAGGAAGAAGGATGAAATAATAGTAACAATTTAAAACATTTATTTATACAAAGAATTATATTTAAAACATTAATTTATACAAAGAATCTCGCACTGAATTTAATATTAACAAAATTTTATTTTTACCTTTACACATACATACGTATTTATATACAAATATACATACAATAACTTGCAATACATTTGCGTACAATGAAACAGCGTTTACTACAAAGGGACGCGTGCCTTTCACTTTTTATGTCTGTCTCTCTCGCTCTTAGGCGGGCGCGTGCCTCTCACTCGCTCTCATTGTGAGCGCATAACGTGAGCGGAGCGTAACGCAGTTTCTTGAAGTGTCACCCGGCAAACCAATTTATAAGACGTTGTCACGTCAATATTAATTAAGTGCGTAAAGTACATTACTCTTCGAACTTTCATTTGATAGATAACCATATTGAGGGAGTTGCAAAAAAAGTGTTTTCCTATTTTGTTGCGGCGGCCATTTTAGACCGATTTCCATGAAACATACGAGTAGTTAAGAAAAAGTAAGTTTTTAAGCAAAAATACGATGCCAAAGACAGACACACACACATTCACACACAGACACCTTAAAATTATAACAACCCGTTGTTTTTGAGTCGGGGTTAAAAAATATAATAAATTAAATCTTCGAGCTTGACAATTACCTCTCGATTACCATTAGTACAGTATTAAAAAATGCTCCAGTATTACTTAAGCACTGTAACGCAAATGTAAAATAGACTATATTTTCTCTAGTTTTAAAGTTCAAATTGGTCCGCCTTTTTTCATCTAGCGCTTTTGACGGAGAATTAAGTTTGTAACATATAGAATTTGCGGTTCATGAACCTGTAGCGTTAGGTCCTATTTCCTTGCCATGGTAGTGTTTGGATACTGGATAACAACAAAGACTACAGGCACTGTTGATGGCACGCTGCCATCATCAACACCCCGGTGATGATGGCAGCGTGCTTACTATCTTCATTATTTCCGTCAGCTTAACTAAGGCCCCTCCGCTGGGCACCAGGTCGTCTCTTTAAAGAAAGAGGTAAAATAAGCACATAACATCTCCAACCCGGTGGTCAGATCAACTAAGAGAAACTGGTGCCCGTACCTTTTATAAGGCAATACAAATGGCCAAAGACAGGACCCGATGGAGCGAGATCATATATGACAAGATTACTCAATCAAGATTACTAGCAGTGGTCACTATCCTCAGTCATGAGGGACCGACTAAAGAGAGACAAGCACATACCCATTATTAGTACGCTAAATCTCTGGCCGTGCTCTGTACAAGTGTACAGCTCTGGTGGTGGTGGGCTCTGGTGGTGAGGGTAAGGTTGTACGAGTTTCAACAAAAATCTACCACCAGTCAAATGGAAAGTATGTCATAAAATAACTTAAAACAACGACTGCTTTGCGCAACCTGAGAATCTTTTGATGTTACATTATGTACACTGAAAGGGAATTACAGATGAGCCTAACATCACGTTTCTCTTGTTCACGACTTACACCGTTATTGGATAGCGTTTACAATTTCACGTCTGTAAAACCTTTCGGAAGCTGTGTATCTCAATTTGAATGGCGTCCGAACCAAGTTGGAATACTAAATAAACGCTTTTAGTTCAAGCTCAGGTTCCATTCAAAGCCCCCGTTCTCTGAATTCTGGGAATACTTTGAAATTTATTGTATTCGACTTTATTTGGCGATTTTATTACTGAAAATAATTTTAATTTTAAATGGATATCTACTTTGTAAATAAATAAGGATATTTTGAATCGAATTTTTATACGATTGAATAGAACGAGAACGGTAAACGACATATGTTTCTGGCGCTGTTACATGCATTAATACCACACTATGCAAAACACCGTCTAGAACGCTCCGTTATAAAGTTTATAGAGTGCACAAAGAACCATATTTCTTCTGTACTCTAGGAACACTAAGATGCAAGTCAGTTTTTGATTGTCCAAAAGATAAACGGTACGCTTTTGTATTTGGTATAATGGAAAGAATTTGTACTAAGGTGCTCAATTACCGGTGTGAGCGTGAGAGTTATAAAACAGGAGCCTGTGATAAGAGGAGCGTAATACGAGTGTGTAGTTAAACATTAGTAAGGTAATAAAAAATAAAAGTTTTTCTTACCAGTGTGAACATTTTTTCTTTGTTAATATACGCACAACGTAGGGTCCTAACCACTAGACGATCGCAGCCAGTAAGCAACAGCCCAGTGGTAACCAGTGATAACCCAGTGGTAACCAGTAATAGCCCAGTGGGTAGGAGCTCGACTTACCTTTCGTGGGGCCGAGTTTGAATCGCAGCAAGCACCTCTAACTTTTCAAAGTTACGTAAGTTTTAAGTAATTAAAATATCACTTGCTTCAACGGTGAAGGAAAACATCGTTATGAAACCTGCATGCCTGCATGTTCTCCATAGTGTTCTCAAAGGGGTGTGGAGTCCACCAATCCACACTGGCCCAGCCTGGTGGACCACGGCCTTAACCTCTTCTTATTGTGGGACGAGACCCGTGCCGGTAATGGGTTGATATGATGATGATGAATATACGCATTTCCATGAAACCCTTAGAAATTTTTCTTTGCCGTAATCGAGAGTTTAATTAATTTAGCTCGTTGACTGCAGGATAGCAGATGCTGATAGCTGACCAAATAATTAAATATATCGCTGGAAGGAAGATTAGATCTCTCATAAACGGTTATCTTCTATATATATAAAAAAGAAAGTGTGTGGGTATGTTCCGTATAGGCTCCAAAACGGCTGGACCGATTTCAATGAAACTTTCAGGGGATCTCCGGATTGACCTGGCGAGTAATCCTGTAAAGTATGGTGACGATCGGAGCACTCCTACTTTTGAACTGCCACACTGTCAAATACATATATAATAATGTTAATTATGTTCCTATGATAGGTATGTTAAAATGTAGGCAATATAAGAAAATCTATTTTTAATTTTAAGCTACTAGTAATTATTATATCATTGAAAGGGCAGTGTTGCTAGGAATACCTACATTTTTATTTAAGATTATTATTTTTGTGAAATCAGTTTATAAATATTTAATTAATACACTTTTTCTG
Source organism: Pararge aegeria (assembly GCF_905163445.1). Taxonomy (NCBI): domain Eukaryota; kingdom Metazoa; phylum Arthropoda; class Insecta; order Lepidoptera; family Nymphalidae; genus Pararge; species Pararge aegeria. Next base: position 8,900,222 of record NC_053192.1, on the reverse strand, counting down.
CTGGGAAAATCTTTTCAAGTATGTACCCAATTACCCACAGTAAACTTTTGAACTCAAGTTAGAAAACGATCTATATTTTGGCAATCTTGGAGTTTGATTTGATTATCCGGTTTTATTGGGGTGAAAGATATTACCGATTTGGTTTTATTATTGTTGTAAAATTTTATGGTAAAACACTTTATTGAAGATTCAGCATTTTCATGGAATAGTTGCTAATAGAAAGAACATAAAACAATTTTAGAATATATTTGCTTTGATAAGCTTGTTTTTTTTTTGTCACAAAGTACCTGAGTGCCAAGTGCGAGATTTCTTACCTTCGTTTACTTATTCGATCACGTTAAAGTTAACTACGACTTGGTATAGAAAGGGCACATTCTAGTATCAATACTGGGAAACAGACTTGTAACTAGATGGCGCTGTTTACATACCATATAAAACGTACTTAACTTTCACGCAATCGAATAGGTAAAGTAGAAAATCTTACGTTTGGGGAACTCTGGTGACCGACTCACTGTTTTTCTTTCTTTCCATGTCTCATCTATCAAGCAATATAATGATCTAAACGATCATTATTCTGCTTTCTAAAGTTTGGCTGCTAAACAAAAAAATCTCTTTCTTCTAAAATTATTGTACTACTTTTACAGTTATTTTCGCTCAGGCTATTTTAAAACATGCATCATCATTAATTTAATAATCTTTATTGGTGGCTATACAAACTAGAACTACTTAGAAAACTTAAAAGCCGGAAAAGGTTATTGAATATATTTTTTTATTTTATATAAAAGTCTACCACCTATATCATCAGGCAGTAGAACCAGTGTTCTTGTCAAGAAGAGATCGAACGAGCGCGAAATCGATGGGGTTGGATTTTTAATTTGGACAATTGAAATATCACTTACTGTAACTATAAAGGAAACATCGCGAGGAAACCTGCATGTCTGACAGTTTTCCATAATGTTAGCATTCCGCGCTTCATGGACTTCGGCCTAAGCCTCTATTATACTCGTAGGTAACTAGTTAACATGTTCGAGTTTATTTTAAGTTTCCGGATAACAAAAACTGTCAGAAATACCCTTTCTTTGTATTACTTGTGTCAGTTCGTTATTTTTTTTTTCTCTCAACGGAAATTCGCTTCAAGGAGACTGGTTTAAAAATATCGTTTAAAATTAAAACCTAGATTTGGCGATGAAACGAAAAAAAAACTAAAATGGCCCGCAGCTGCACAGGTAAACATCGCCTCGTGTTTTCGCTCCTTGTAATTGAATAACGACACTCGCTGGTTCAGTGGATGCTCGAAAAAATAATTCGATTATTTTACCATCCTCCCTCGCACACTTTCGTAGAGTTTTGTAAATTGATGAAATTTATAAATTAACGTGGATATACCTACAATGGCTAGAAGTTAATCGCCCTTACTATTAAAAACTATTAAGAACTACTTTATTTTAATAACTATTAAGAATTTTTGTTTTTATTTTATTGTTAGTTTTAGTATTTGTATTCAAAACATAACTTTTTATTCATTAAATGAATATCGTAAAAATAAAAACAACTATCAAGGCCGACTTATAATTAATGCCGCAAGAAATAAAAAGAAACCCTTTAAAAATTGCCATAAGGAAAAAAAAAACATTTTTCCAAAGACGTTCTGAAAGCTTTTTATCTGATATTTTCTATCCATTTAAATTTTTGCAAAAATAACATAAGCTTTTTTCGATAATAATAATAATAAATATCTTCCATCCAACCAAATCGGTCACGACGTTCTAAGTTTTAGTGAGGCTAACAAACAACAATTAATTTTTATGTATGTACATACTTCAAATATACAGATAAACACCCAGACACTGAAAAACATTCATGTTCACCACACACATATTTTCCAGTTGTGGAAAACGAACACACAGCCTTAGACTCAGAAACCAGGGTCACTGCCCACTGCGCCAAATGGCCGTCTAAATAAAATATTTGGTTTTTTACCCGTTTTCGTTTAACTTCATAATGAGGTGAGTTTAACCATGAAAAATAAAAATAAAAGACTAATTAAAAGTCAAAGTAAGAAGAAATTAACGTATAATTTTAATTAACGTCATCGCAGTTTATTATGTGAAAGTGAAAAGATAACGTCCTGGCAACATTCATGCACCTCACCATAAAACGCCAGACATTGCTTTTTAAAATGTTTAATCGTGGTGTCGTTTTGTTATGAAAACAGAACCTTGGGTTTCGCTGGCTGGAATAAAATTGCTAGCAATTAGGGAAAACAAGGTGGCCGTGCCTTCGGATTAATAACCTTAATTAACGGTTTAGGAGCTAAGGGGATAATTAAAAGCGTCGTCAGCAGCTTCATAGACATAAACCGGGAGCATTTAGCTGGCTTCTGAATACCTGACGACTGTGCAAACTTATATTATTTCTGCGCAAGTGGGTTTTTAATTTATACACGCATAAATCAGATCAGACGACGACAATACGAGGCTCAGATTCTGTAAAATAGGCGGTTTTTGAAAAGTTTTTTTAGTCTAGCGGCTTTGGTCGTGGTTAGTGACCACCCTACCGACAAAGACGTGCCACTAAGCGATTTAGTGTTTCTGTGCGATGTCGTGTACAACTCCCAAACTCCCTAACAGGTTAGCCTGTTGTCATCTTAGACTGCATCATCACTTTCCACCTGGTGAGATTGCAGTCAAGGGGTAACTTGTAGTGGAATAAAAAATAAAATATTTTTTTTGCCACCGTATGTTTCATTTGTACTAATTCTTTTTTATAGATATTGTACACTGATAAAGCGCCGTTTAACTCGGTAGGCCATATCAGGATAATTTTAACTCTAAAAATAAGTAAAAGAAAAGTCATGGCTTATAAAAAGCTATATAAAAAGCTTATAAATATTTTAAAGTATTAATAATTCAAAAGTATACAAATACATATCGAATCGGCAGGAAAAATTTGAAACGCGTTCGCAATTTTTTTTATAACAATTCCTTCGAATAATAATAAATGATTATGCTAGAAGTACAAACCTCGAAAGATTTTCTTAGGAAAATCTCGAGCATTATTAAAATTCTTGACAATGCTTTTAATATTTTGTTTGTAACGTTAATTTACGAAAGCAACGGCTTGGTCTACTTTGTAAAAATGCTAGTAATTAGGGAAACAAGGTAGCCCTGCTTTCATGCCGTGGATTAATAACATTAATTAATGGTTTAGGGAATGAGGAGATCATTAAAAACGTCGTCAACAGTTATATTATACCAAGGTTTTTCTTTTTCTTATGCAAAATACCATATTTAAATACGGAACTCGCTTGTTAGCGACAAGAAAATAGGTGGCTATTGTGCCTGCTTAATATTTGTTAATTTTTATTGTTTTTAAAGTTTTTAATGTCTTTTAGTGTTGTAGTGTCATCAGCATCATCACATCAACCGATTACCGGCCCACTACAAATCAAAATGAGAAGGGTTTAAGGCCTTAGTCCACCACGCTGGCCCAGTGCGGATTGGAGGACTCCACACACCTTTGAGAACATTATGGAAAACTCTCAGGCATGCAGGTTTCCTCATTTTTTCCTTTACCTTTGAAGCAACTGATATTAATATACTTACTTACTTATTATAATTACTTGAAACGCACATAACTTAGCTGGGATTAGATCCCCGGCCCCCTGAAAGTGAAGACGAAGTCCTTCCCATTGGGCTATCACCGCTTCAAATATATATAATAAAATATTTTATATGATGGAGATGAAAGCTTAGCACATCGAAAGTGAAGGCTAACTAATACATTACTTATAAGTTTGCCTATAATACATAAGTCTAAACAAGATAGGGTTAGTCAGATATATCTACTACGGAAAAAATGTTTAATAACACTAAGCAATACTTATTAGTATGCTTATACTTCTATGTTTTAAAGTTCAAAATAGCACAGTTCAAAAATAAGATATGATTAACAGTTTTTCAACCTCCTTAAAAGTTGTATAATAATGGGAATTTGGAAGAAAAGAAAACTATTTTTGAGTGCATACTAACGGAATCGTCGAGGGTTGTTATTTAATTACATGAAGTGATATAGCGAGGCGATGATTACCTGTGTAGCCGAGGGCAAATCCACCCCTTTTAAAAATGACTAGAAAATTGTGAGATGAAAATGAAAAGAAAAATTCTATATTAAAATGCGAAAGCCTTTTGTCAGTTGGTCTGTCCTTTTCACCGAGCAAACCAAAATAATTTATCCACTAACATACGTGTAGGTTATTCTTTACTTTTGGTATCAGAAGAGTTTAATATTTTCTTGGTTTTCAGATATGGACAATAAATTGATTGAATTACTCTACACAACCAAACCGGTGCACTAAAATGGGGAGTGTTCTGAAGATTTGTTTCCATTAGTACTTCACGATGTAAAAGCAAATTCCATCCAAACCATCTGGATACCTGGTTTTCTATACAAGCCAGCAATGTATTGGTGGCCCTCCAATGCAGCAGATATTAATTGGCAGCATTAGTTGATCAGCGTTCGTCCACTATGAATAAACATAACGTGCCGTTTGGTGACGCCAGATCAGAATACAGTTATTACCACCCCTTCTTTTCCCACGAATGTCGTCCGAGGCAGCTAGGGGAATATAACGTAGAACCTACGGGCAGCAGCGTCATCTGTGCTAATACTACCATCTTCTAGGATCATCAATCTGTCTACCCAGCGTGGGGATCATAGGCAAACCTTCCCGTTTGGAGAGGTCGTCTAACAGTGGACTGTTAGATATAGGCGGTTGATAATGATGAATAAACATAAAAACACGAAATACAAAAATGCTAATACACGAAGCAATACAGGAAATAATTATGTCGACGCAATTATTTAGCAAGGGATCGATGTCGTAAAAATAAATGGCCGCTTTTATGGCATCGGCGAGCCAATTTTATGATGTGGGAATTTCAGTAGCGCCATGGATGCATAACATTATCTTTATCTACGGCACTTAGAAGACGCCTTAGACTTGTTTATTATTGCCATATAAATCATCAATAATAATTTGTATCGCCATCTTAATTCATTTTATATCAGGTCTCGATGGAATCAACATTAACAAGCATCAACCTTCTAATTAGGGTTCCTAGTCCTACTTCTAATCAGGAATTGCGTTAATATAATGTCTGTTTAACAATAGATCAAACGACCTAAGATTTGATTGCTGGGTCAGCTCAAATTCGTTAGGTATCGGGTTTAGTTATCAAGATATTTTATTAATAGGAATCCGCCCTCTGTAGGCGTTGTCTTAACCCCTTTTTTGGTTTTAGAGAACTCATCATGGATATTTGTTAAATATAGTTCAACGGGTACATACCACGATAATATTTTTTGATTTGTCGATATTTCGACCCAGTTGCATGGATCGTGGTCAGTACGGGACTGCGTAGGTACGAGATGTCAAGTTTGAGGTCACGGGCAGAATCTGACTACCCGCTTTCTTGTTCTTTTTGTCATAAACAAATAAAAACGGTTAGAGACAATGACACACAGAAGTCAGCGATTGCGGAGCATATTATACAAGGGGGCACCCATCACTAGATAGAGCTACATGAACCTAAAGTTCTCTCCACCGACCGTCACTATATTCCAAGACTAGTTCCTGAAGCGTTTTAAATTTGGAAGCTCAAAAACTTCAATCGTGAGGACGGTTTCAAATTAGCAAGTGTGTGGAATCCAGTGGTAGAATTATGCAAACCAAGAAAGCATCGTACAGCTTCTGAATTTAAAAGTGACGTTGTTAGTGTAGTATGTCGAACAGTTCGTGAAATACCGACAAAAAGAATACGAAAGCGGGGTTTACCACGAAAATCTTAGTTTAAAGTCATCAGGGATACTCCTTTGCTACATGGAGGTACAGAGGGTTTGTCTGATGCATATTGATAACGACGTCGCGATGTTTTACTCACCACCTTTTGCACGTAAGCGTGACTCCGCCAGCGTTACTGCACTACAGGCCTACGTGCTTACTTTTAGGGTTTCTCAGCCAATTTGAGAACCATACTGCAGGTGGTAGTTCCCCTTCCTATCTTCCACAGCTCCTCAGAAGGCCCCCGGACCAAGGAGAGGTGGACAAGAAACGCCAATGCAGCAAACGTTCCCCGAGCACCTGGAGGATCTAAGTGAACCCCTGTTATCCAAAGTGACATTTGATAATAATAGTTAAAGCCCTTTAGCTCACACTGGAGCAGCATGGAGAGTCAATGCTTCGTTCCATCTTGGGCCACATCTGCACTTTCAGGTGGGATTGTCGTCAAGCGCTGGTCTACCAATTAAAAAAAAAGCTAGCATTGAGACATTTTTAATGTGCTTAGGAAGATAAAGGTTCTCCTTTTAGTTTATCTCAGTCTGAATTGAATACAAAATAATTATGTGACTGTGAAAGGTTTGGAATGGGACGGGATGCCAAACTCCTTACTTTTGTTTGGTTTATTGTAATCCACACGGTTGAGTTTGCCGAACTTTTAATTATTAATGCACAGATTAACAGCACCAACATTTTCCAACTCAACAAAATTTAGGATATAATGGCGAGCACGAAAAACATGAAAATGCAATTCAACAGGGATCAGTTGAACCGTTAGCAGAATGGTTTTGAATGAATGAGAAAATCGAATCACTGTCTGACTCAATTGAAAATAATTAACTTTTTAAGAGTTCATTCAGGTGGCAATGAAAGTTTTTTTTAGTGAACTGATGTAGAATTGATGGGCTATTAATAATGACAATTGTTATGGTTTTTAAATTAAATTTTTCTTATTTAGAGAGATAAATAATTCAAAATGGCGTATAATAAATCATTAGTTGGATATACAGCATATTTTACATATAAACAAAAACACCTTTGAGAAATAATACGTTGTGATTAATTAATGCCGCATCTCTGTATCTAAAAACGTCAGCCTGAGTTAATCTCTTCAATTAAGACCTAAGGGGTAGGATTTAATGACATTTCCAACATATCGCTCAGTAGATATTTCCTAGCGTTTTTAATTAATATGTTGGACTATGATGTTATAATTATTATGATTATATTGCGATCATCATCGAGATCATAAACCCATTCCTGGCCATCTGCAGGTCACGGATCTTCTCTCAGAATGAGAAGGGTTTAGGCAGTAGTCCACTGGTTAGACACATTTGTAGACTTCAAACACTGTTGAAAACATTAAGGAGAACTCTCGGGCATACAGGTAACGATGTTTTCTTTCACAGTTAAAGCAATGCAATATTCCAATTGGTTAAATTAAAAACGCACATAACTTCAAAAACTTAGAAGTGCGTGCCGGATATCGAATTCGGTATCTCCAAAAGGGCGGCCGAAGCTGTATGTTATAACCACTTATAATATTACAATATTGGCTTACGAAACTAAGTGCAAGTAAGCCTTATCATCTCGAAGTACTATCCACTGGGCGATCACCGCTTGTCTATTTCTTGTTATAGCGCCAATAAAAATACAAATTATGTGAAAGCATCAACTATTACGGTGCATGAAATACATGCAGCATCAACATCTATGACGGACGGCCGGGTAGATAGACGCACGGATAGCGATACTTAAAAATAAGGCCTCTATCGGATGTTTAAAGCTAAAAAAAGCGTGTTAAAAAGATAGAGTAGGTACCAATTTAAGATAGTTCCATTGTATACTTATACTGCAAAGCGACTAGGTAGGTACAAACAGTAGTAACAAACACGTGCTCATTATGCATTCAGAGTTCTTGCTACCACCGTTGGCAGCATCAGTTCAGTAAAACTCTAGGGACTGGCCAAAATTGGACGCGTGCCGAAAACCGAACTCGACAAAATCCCTTTGATGGCTGAATCATACAAAGTAACTGTCCAAATATTTGCTAAAAATATCCACCAACTCTTCAAATTGTTTGGTTTACTACGATGAAAATTGCGAATGCAGAATTCCGTCGGTGAAAATAAGTTTGACTGTCATTGTGCTGGCTGAATTTACTGCAAACAGTGTGAGCGAGCCAACTTTGTACGGTTTAATGCTATAAATAAACTTGATGATGTACCAAAATTTCATTCCACATAATAATAAAGGTACCTTTATTAATAGTATAAATCTAATAACAGCAAATGTAACATAAAATTTTAATATACTAACACTTTAATTTGAATTAACAATTTTTTTTTATATTTATAAGTAACACTTAACGAATGGAATTTAATTAAACATTTTATATCATTTACGGAGCACTCAGGAAGGTTACTGAAGACAGCGCCACAGGCATAAGGAGAACGAGAAGTTAAATGGGAAAAAAAGAAAAAAAGCAATCGTGAGCTGGCACCTATTCAGAGCAAAAGTCGCATAAAGAAGGTCACCATGACAGAGGATAACTGATTGCGAAAAGATTAATAAAATAAAATTAAAATAATATTATAAATCTCAAAGTGTGTGTGGTACTTAACTCATCTTGACGAAATTTAGCACATAAATAGCGTGATTTCCGGAGACAAACTTCGGAGACTTTCCGAAGACGGAGACAGTTTCCATAGAATTTTAAAAACGCCTTGATTACTTATGATCTATGGCTAAATTGACGAAAAATAAATGAATCCGCGGGATTTAAAAAAAATCGAAACAAACCCGGATGAAATAGAATTTTAGAGAACACTATTGTTTTGCTGAAATTAATAAAATTGAACTGAAGTCTCATGAATTGAAATTGGGTAGACACTCATACTCTTATTCAATAAAAGGAAAACTCATACAATCATTCAAATCTCTAAAGCTGCCCAACAATAACGTGAGCAAAACTTTTAAGTCGTACGTACAGAAATTTGTACTGCCCATCCACCTGAAATGAATTTTCGGTTCCAGCTAATTGTTGGAACGAAAAGCAAACTCAATGCCCACTAGAAAAGTTATTTGGCAAATAGGCATTCATTTATCACATTTTTTTGTTTTTTATTAAAAATTAAAAATTTAATGATAAATTCTTTGTTCGTATGTGCTAAGCGCAACATAGCGGCATTACTATTAATGTTGTATAACTGGTGAAAGGATACAATGTTTTTTCCGTTTTTTGTTATGATTAATTTGACATAGAATCGTAGTAGAAGCTTTTTGTGACAAAGCTTGTCCGACGAAGTACTACTACATGGTAGTACCTATTTTTGCCAGCATGCAAGCAGCATCACGGCGTAATTGCAATGTTAGGCTTAACACATGCGTCTTAGGTTCATGGTCATGGCGGAATTTTGTAGGATGTTTTTCTTGCAAGTCTTAAGAAGTGCTGTTTTGTTTATGGGCGATGGTACTCCAATTACCATCAGGTGGATAATCTACTTAATCTGTAAACTATTACTATAAAAAAAACATTTCGAATAAAGAAGGAAAAACCTTGCGTAGGTAACTATACAGATGCATTACCGCGTTTATTAGTAAGAGGAAGGTAATAACGTACACGTTATAAATGTCGTAGACGCAGCCTACGGTACGCTACATCTCATCTCATGTCGGCTACTGGGGGAAATGTGAAGATATCAGTAGTTCGCGCATTAATAAAAACGTACCTAATCGTATTATTAACGATCGTTATACAGTACAATTAGCGTCTCTACATAAGATAGAGCAATTTTATATTGTTATCATTATTTTCCATACGAAAAGGTGAATAAAAATGTATTAATTGTAAATTCTTCGTGGGGTGGAGCCTCAAAAACTTTTATAAAGAAAGTTGAAATCGCACAACGTGCTTTATTAAAGGTTGCTACTTTTCGCCCTTATTTGTTTTCGACATCTTTGCTTTATCAAAGCTGTGAAGTTCTCTCAGTAAGGAAATTGTTTATATTAAGTGTCTTATTAAAGCAACATGCTGAACTTACGTATGATACTGCCCATCTTAATAAACGCCGAAAACATACCGTAGTAAAAACATCACAATTATCAAACACATCATTTATTAAAAAATTCTTTTCTTTCCTGGGACCTCATTTGTATAACAAAATAAATGAGTCAACGAACATCTACCCTCTCAACAAAATAAATTGTAAAAAAGCCATAACTGCATATTTAAAGAGTTTATCATATGACGATACTGAAAACCTACTTACTATTTTAAAATAAAAAGGGCACCCATTTTCTGTTAAAATTTAATTTATTTACTAACAACTTTATTTACAAAGTACCCTTTACACACATTCATTCTCATCAATGAATACAACAATACACACCCTCTCTTCACTACACAACACACACACACACAGGCATACACCTTTATATTTATTATTTTTTATAGAGAGGAACAAGTAGTATATAACATATTAATAATCAACCTTTTACAAAAAATATAAATCAATTAGCCCGTAGTAGTTAGCGTAGTCCTATTATTATTAAGTAATTATAACTGCATGTTTAATATTTGAGCTAAAAATAATCAAAAACTCTAGGGGGTGAAGGCACTGAAGCTGAAATACAAGGTTTCTTAGTTTAGCTTCTGAAGCTTGTAGTAATATAATTTTTAAGATTTCATGGATGCCCCATCCTATAAAATAAGAAATGTTTTTACTATATTGTTTAGACTTAAGATTTTTGGAAATAAATATTATTATTATTAAATATTATTATTATTATTATTATTATTCTAAGTCATGATTGACTGATATATCAACGCACATCCTAACCACTGCGGTAAGAAACTCGAAGTTTAGACTTTAGACAGTAGTTCTTTTAAACACGCTCTAAGAAAAGTTATTCTTTAAAACAACCACCAAAGGGGTTGAATAGAGACTGGAAGTTTGTATAATAGTCTGACGTTTTTCAAGTCATATCTATGGAACATGGATTATACAGTGCTAATGCGGTTGTTTATATCGCTATTGTGAAGCTACAGTAGGTCCAAGGTAAGTGCGTTTGCTCTTAGACTAAAATAAAGATATATTTATTTCACTTTATGTTTAATTTTATTTGTAATTTAATGCAAATGATGTTATGGTTGTCACTGCGTATTGATATTTCCACTATTATTTCTCTAAACATATTGATCTCAGGTAGACGTGGTGGAACACATGTATATTTTTTATTATGAATACTTTTAACGCCCCTTTCTAACTAGGTATACATAGTTAAAAGAAGGAAAAAAACAATACTTAATCACATAATGCATATGTTCCATAATAACAGTCACACGAGGATCGACATCTACGCCTCAAGTTGATGGACACATGGAAACACCTTGTTGGACGTGTCCTTGCATGCCCTGCATAGTGGTACTCTATTTATCGACGAAGGTTTTCACTTTGACATTAGAATAGAATAGACAAACTTTATTGCAACGCAACACAATAGGAAAAACACAAAGAAAACAGTAATAGTATTTAGTGCTAGGGCGCAAAGGCGGCCTTACCATTAATAGTGATCATTTAAAGGCAAACTGAGCGTGCGAAGCTGATAAAACGGATGGAAAGTGAATGGTGCATAAATTATGTAACCAAAAATAACATAAACTTAGATGAATATACATACTATATTTGCATGATAACTACAAATGTACCAGTACCAATGTATATATACTAGAATATATATTTATGATATCATAAACTTACATAATACTCAGTTACATACATCTCTATCCCTATCCCTACTAATATTATAAATGTCAATATAAGTTTGTTTGTTACGCTTTCACGCAATAACTACTTAACCGATCCTCATGAAACTTTGTACACATATTCTTGGATGTGTTAGAAGTAATATAGGATACTTTTTATTCCGACATTAAGCTCGGTTCCTTTGGGAGAGGGGATTAGTGTGTGTTTGACCATTTTACACCGTAACTCCGACGAATTATAACCGATTTAATCAATTATTTTTGTACTATAGAGGTTATAATATATTTATAATTTATATGTGTTTAATTTTGACCAAACTTTGTGTGGTTGGAGATAGAGGACAGAACTCCTTAGCGGAAAGCAGAAAACCCCTCATTTAAGGCTTAGCGATACTGAATACTTTAAATTTTTATAGAACTACAACTAAATTGAATGCCACGTCAAAAAACAAAATCAAACGCAGACGAAGTCGCGGGCAACAGCTAGTAAGTAATAATTTAGGTGTTCCACCTAATTGATCTATCTATTATTACTATTAAAAATCCAGTTTAATAGGTTTTTTTTGGTAATTTCGTACACATAATACAATTATGTTTTTTTTGGTTTATTTTAGACTTGCAAATAGGTAGACCATGCTGTAAACTGTCAATTTATAATGCGGTTTGCGTACGTAAAAGCATTATAATGACAAGCAGTTTACTGCGTGATATCATTTTTCATTCAGAACCTTCCTCAAAATATTATGTTGCTTTAGCGTGCTTTGCTTGCATAAATCACATTCATGTATATCTGATATATGTGATAGTCATATTTTAACTATGAAATGAAGCACACAATATTTTTATCGCAGATGGTATTTTATTTTCACAGGCACGAAATTTTTTTTTTTAAGTTTCATTTCTTGTGGGTTTTTGTCTCGTGGGAGGCTTCTGCTGTGGCTAGTTACCACACTGACAAAGATATACCGCTAAGCGAATAAACGTTCCGGTACGATGTCGCGAAGAAACTGATCTGGGGTTTAATATAACTGCCAAATTCCTAACAGGTGAGCTGTTTCTAATTTATTGTCAACAATGGGTATCCGAAAAATATCAAAGAGCTGGGGAAAGCTGATAAAAAGCTGTATACAACTGACGGAAGTTGAGTAAAAATTTTGACATGTCGGTGCTCTGCGAAAAATCGTTTAATAAATGTAACGTAGCATAACATTGGAATAGTTATTTCCAGGGGTTGAAGTGAGTGAACAATAAGTCTGTCTTCAAGTTTGAAGAAGACATGTTGTGGCACCCCTACATGCCGTGGGAGAAGGGCAAGAAGAAGAAGGCTGTTGTAATAGTTATGCAGTGTTTGACGTAATTCAACTGACAGTAAGTCAGTTCATGTAAAGTTTTGCATAACAATTCCAACGCTATGCCACTTTTGTTAGTAAGGATTATTCAATAGAAAAAAATATTTCATTGTAGATTATTTTGAAGTAGAATTTAATAACCAGTAAACCAATAACGCAATGCAAACACTGCCTATAAATGTAAGGTATCGATGTTAGCAGGTAAGGATTACCTATGAATTCCAACGCTATTCAGAATACAATTTTCGGTTTTACATTGGCGATCGAATGGAGTCTTTGTGAGCACATTTTATGTGGGCTTTTCATTTTATGAGTGGACAGACTAAATGAAAGAAGAAATACGTACGGACCCTTTTGTCATTTTTACTGCGGGTAGTCAAAAGCTTTTACGATTGGAAAAAAATCATCTACTGTTGAAATCTACGGGTATGTGTATAAAATGACCGATTCTGTTTTCTTCGACCTACATTTTCTTGTTTTCCGGCGTGTTATATACATTTTACGATTTTAAAAAAGACATTTTTGTTGGCTTCGTTGTTGTCAAAAAAGGTTTGTTGGCAAGAGAGCCGATCAGGTAGTTGTTCAACAACTATTTTTGGGATCTGATCGAAGACAATATATATTTTTTGGGAATGGGAATGGGAATTTATGGTTTATTAATTAAGTATTGTCTGTTATGGTGAGAGGGCCACTAGGCCGTGGCTAGTTCTCAGCCATCAGTTTATGAAATGAAAAGAAAGAGAGCTTATTGAAGTCCACTCCAATAATGTGTGAAGCAATTTTAATAGGTTGTACATTTATGATAATAGCCTTTAAACTCCGGCCTCCCTTTTTGGGGGGTTCGGGTACCATCACCAACACGCATATCTAACCTTACGCAATCACGTGCATTTTTAATGTAAGCAGTTAAATATGACTTGTCTTATCGGTGAAGGAAAACATCCTGAGGACACGTGCATGCCTGAAAGTTCGCTAATATGTTCTTAAAGGCGTGTGAAGTTTACCAGTTAGTACTTGGCCAACGTGGTGGATTATGGCCTAAAACCTTCACATTCTGGAAGGACTCCCGTTTGAGTCCCGAGTTGATAATGATGACTATGACAATGTAAGTAATATTTGCGAAAAAAAAAAAATACTTACCTCCAGTTAACTTCGATAAGTTAAACATTTTAATATTCAATAATTAATAAGCTAAAGCGACGGCGTAGAAGAGATCGTAAAGATAATGGAATTATTTTTTCATCATTCATCCGTCAAACCAACAGGGGTCGTTATTTAATTATAAAGGCGAGAAAATTCTACGTTATACGGCATTGGACTGAAGTTTTGAGGGAAATTCATTTAGGTAGTTTGTTTAATTTGATTCGAGTTAGGGCAACGTAAGTCAAACAATTTTTTTTTAATCAAGCAGGCGTTATTTTGCGGAAATCCATAATATATTATGAAAACTAAGCTTAATTTGCTTACTCCGCGAACAGCAGCAGGTGTAATTTATAATTTCTTCAATCCTTATACTCCACACCAAACAGATCTTCAGCGTTTCGCACGTTTTTGCAACGCACGTTTCGCTCCAAAACCGCAGCATCCTCAGGAGACATTGTCTTTACAATGAATCGGCCTTAAATTACACCATACAGATTCTCCTGCTGTTCGCCGAGTACAGTAAATTAAGCTTAATTGTCATAGTATATATCCTATAAGCGAAGATGCCGTACGCTGCATCTTCGCTTCCAAATGAACAAACTGATTTGAATTCGATTTTATTAATGAAAAAGGAGCGTGCTTGACATGGTTCTTAGTTATAATTTATGAAGATTTGTAGGTGTTTGTTGGTTAAAAGCTAACTGACAAAAGCGTCTTTCAAAAGGCCGATTTATTTTTTACCCATTGTTTTGTTTTCGGTGGTATTAACGGGCTAGTATCCTGAGCTTATGCTACATCATCGAGTAGAGTACGGGATACCCAGTGGCGTGCACTTCATACATGCACAAAAGCTCTGCCTACCCTAAAATTTTTGAATGACTTATAAATGCATAGGATTTTTCCAATTTATGGCATCCTCGTTCTTTATGCAAACCCTGTGCACGCCACTGGGGATACCCAATTCTTTAGTAAGAAAACGAACTAATTATTTGGTTTCTAACAGTTGGTTTCTAGACATTCATCGATCTTACTATAATTCATTACTTTCTATACCTAAATAAAACTGAAACTGAAAAATTCTTGTACAAAAGTTACATAAAAGGAATATTATTGGAGATTTTGAACAGAACTACTCCACGTACTGCAGATAACCCCTCAATAAACACATGCCATATGTGCATTAATTAGAAATAATAATGGTAGGAACCTTTACTGTGCATACGAATAACACACTAAGATTACGATTTTCAGAGTACTATATTATGAGACATGCTACGACCCGTTGACGAGAGTGAAACGTAGTAACACAGTTAGTCTTTAAAAAAAATATTTTATTTTCTTAAACCCGTTTAATTTTCGGATTTTATAGATTTGTTGTATTAAACTCGTACATATGTTTCAAATGATTATATCGATTTCGTGATTATGGTAGGCTCCTATCACACGATCCGTTAATAAACTAGCAACGTAGTATATCATCATCATATTAAATTCATTACCGAGTTGATAATGAGTTCTTCTCTCAGAATGAGAAAGGGTTAAGGCCGTAGTCCATCGCGTGGTGGACTACGGTCACGTGCAGATTACGACTTCACACACACACGCTTTGATAACATCATGGAGAACACTAAGGCATGCAGTTCTCTTAACGATGGTTTTGTTCACCATTAAAACAAGTGAATTTGCAGAAAATTCAAATAACTCCGAAAAATTTGATATGTCGAAATCAATTGTAATTTAATTTATTTCAAAGTTAAACGTATAGGCCTAAATATTTTGGAAACGATTTGTTTTTTTTTTCATTATTGTGTAGTGATATATTATTTAGTTAATAAATAAGTTAGATAAATTAGTTTTGTTGCTTCCAGATGCAGCTTAGGCACACTATTGAGCGCGCGAAAGTATTTGACTGTTTAAAATAGAAAAAATAATAATCATTTAATGTCATGTCTAAAATGTCTTCATGTCTAACGACCATCGTGAGTCGCACAACATTTTGTTTGGAATAGCTTCTGTATATTTCAATGATTTTATTAAACACGAGCAACGGCAACGGAGGTTCGAAAAATTTCATAGGGCTTAAAAGTACGGCATGAGATAATTATGTGTATCCATTTTATCGTCTTATCTCACGGGAATCGGACTAGAAATGAATGACAGAAGACGCTCAAACATATTATTGAAATTATGGGTTACCAGCTGTTGCACGCGGCTTCGTACGAAGTTTTTTGGTTTTTCATGAGTCCGGAACCGTTCATTTTCCCACGATAAAAAGTAGCCTATGTGTTAATCCAGAGTATAATCTATATCCATTCCAAAATTCAGTCAAATTGAAATTGAAAGAGTAACAAACATCCCTCCATCCATCCCTCTATACAAATTTTCGCATTTATTAGGATTTAGTAAGATTGAAATCTCTTATCTCCATCGTGCTAACTGGATGGTGTTTATTTATATTCGCAAATCAGTAAGTAGTTTTTTTTAACGTGGTGGGTCTCTGCTCTAAAATCGTCACATCTATGAGAGATGAGCGTTGTTCCCAGCAGTGGGACGTTAATAGGTGGTTGATTCGTTATTTTATTCGTTATTTTAATGATTTTACAATGCGAAGTTTGATTAAGTTATAACTACAAACGCTACGCTTGTATCAGCCTAATATAAACTCATTACAGATCCGGAGTTTGTATCTCATTAACATATATCGTTAATGAGGACCGCATTATTATTATGACGGTAGCATTCAATGGTTTCAACAGCCAAGCCGATAATTATGTAGTTATAAATACGAATCAATGTTGATTAACGGTAGCTTTCACTGAAAAATGCGTGTTTAATTTTATATCATATAATCAGCCACTGTGACGTATTTGTCTTTTATAGAATAATAAGTTTCTTCCAGGAGTACCTAAATGTTAAAACCACTAAAAATGTTAAGGCTTTTGTGATAGGTATAAGAATATTGATTGACTTTTAAATACATATTAGTTATTAGTTATACATAAAAGAATGCAAAGATAGATTGAAAATATATATAAACTACATATTTTATATGATTGAGATGAAAGCTTTGCGGATCGAAAATATAAGCAAACTAATACAGAATGTATTATAAACTAACATAAGTTTGAACAAGATAGGTTCAGTCAAGCCGAGTTGACATAAATCTAGTAGGTAGTAAAGCTTTTCGTAACAGATCTCGTCCGTGGAAGTACTGCGGCCGTACTTATTAATGACGAATTTTTAGAGGAACCATTTCTTCCATCACCAATTATAAAGGGCACGTTTTTAATTTTTTAATTGACGTTTTCCATTATTATGTATGCTGTGATACCCCATCGGCTTAGAATCGCTTTTCATTAGTTCCGTTGTATATAAAAAGTATGTAGTTAAAGAACGTACTACTGTGATTACTATGACCAATTCAAGATCTTTCTTTCTTTCTTGCTATGTTTTAAAGTTGCGTTAAAATAGCACAGTTCAGAAAATAAGATATAATTCACAATTTTTTAACCTCCTTAAAAGTTATAAGCTTAAACTATTTTTGAGTACCTACCAACGGAATCGTCGAGGGTTGTTATTCAATTACATGAAATGATATAGCGAGGCGATGATTACCTGTGTAGCAGAGGGAAAATCCACCCCTTTTAGAAATAACTAGAAAGTTCTGAGATCTGAAAATGAAAAGAAAATTCCTACCATATTAAAACGCGATAGCGTTTTTGGGACTTGGTTTGTCCTTTTCACGAAGCAAACCACGTTCGTATAGAAATGTTCTTTACTCTTCGTTTCAGAAGAATTTCATGTTTTCTTGGTTTTTAGAAAAGGACAACCACAATAAATTGATTGAATAACTCTGCACAACCAAACCTGTGGACTAGTACTATTTAGATTTTCGTTAACAGGTGGCAAATGGGATTAGACGCATGTCTACACCGGCCAGTGGTTTGAAGGTAAAAAGCAAATAGGACATATTAGATTATTCGCTTCAGTATGTTGCTTTGATAATTTAAATATTTAATGCTGTTAACTTTGGTGCCTGCTTATAAGGTATTGCGAGAGGTATACTACATTGTCATCATCATCATCATATCATTCCATAACCGGAACACGGCACGGGTCTCCTCTAAGAATGAGAATGGTTTAGGTCGTAGTCCACCTAAGTTCGGATTGGTAGACTTTACAAACCTTTGAGAACGTTATAGGATACAGGTTTCCTCACGATGTTTTCCTTCACCGCAAGTGATGAATAGAATAGAAAAACTTTATTGCAACACAACACAATAAGAAAAATTCAAGGAAAACAGTAATAGTACTTAGTGCTAGGATGCAAAGGCGGCCTTATAAAAGTGATCTTTTAAAGGCAACCTGAGAGTACGAAGCCAATAAAAAAGTGGAAAGTGGATGGTGCATAAAGTATGTTACAAGAAAATAAAATTAAAAATAGTGATATTTTTAATTTCTTAAATTAAATACGCACATAACACCGAAAATAGGTGTGTTCCGGGGATCGAATTGAGTCACCCTGAGAAGGAAGTCGAAGATCTGATCACTAGGCTGTCGGCTCTTCAAATTTGTATCTAGTAGCTCTAATACTTAGATTTATGAATATTCAGTAGGTAGGTAAGTGTCTAAAATCGGTTTCAATCTATTTGTGTAGACTGGATTTGGTCTCGTGAAATTGAATCGTTTAGCGATAACGGTTTTGGTTCACCTCTAATTACTCCAATGAGTGTTCGATATATCGCCTATTTGCGAGTTCCCGTGATAATTGTTCGTCATCCACAGCTTTTTAATATCCCACTGCTGGGCACGGACATCTTTTTCATAGAATAGAGTTAGTTAGTGCTTTTGGCGGGCTTCAACGATTAATACCTATTCCATGTAAGTGTGACGGCCGACTGGCGCAGTGGGCAGCAACCCTGCTTTCTGAGTCCAAGGCCGCGGGTTCGATTCCCACAACTGGCAAAATGTTTATGTGATTAACATGAATATTTTTCAATGTCTGTTGATCTGCATGTTTTAAGTATATAAGTGTATTATTCATAAAAAGAAAGTTATTCATCAGTCATCTCCCAAGCTACGCTTATTTGGGGCTATGTGGCGATGTGTGAATTATCGTGGTACATTCGTTTAATAAAAAAGAAAAAAAAAGTGTGCTTCAAAGTACTCTCTAAGGCCTGGAGTTAGACAATCCAAATTTCCTAACTCTTATGTCCCTTTTTCACTAATGCTAGGAATCGCCATAATACAATGCCTAGTGATTTAATGATTACTAGAGAAAAAAAGCTTCACGAATTCATATGTGATGTTTAACGATGTTAGGCGCCGTCTTAATTTACGACACCAATAAGCGCATCTCAAAATAAAGGGGACGTAAACTGACACTTTACACGAAAATATAAATTAGTTTTTTTAATAAATATAAATCCATGCGGAAAATTAAAAATATGTTTACACAAGCACGAAATAGCACACCAAGTTAGTTTATATGATTTACCTAGTGAAAATCGATTGGTGAAAGGTAAATGTATGCATAGGAATCTTCTTTGATATTCGTTACTTACTTAGGCATCGCCTTGTCTATCGTTAGTGAAAATGGGAAGGAGAATCTCTTGACAGAAACATAATCGGTATACACATTCTATATACATTCTATGTATAATCCTCTTCCTGTTTGTGAAAATGTTATCATAATCGGCCCAGCAGTTTTGGAGATAAGCTTCGGCTTAGCAGTAGACAGTAGCCATACAAAAATTCTAGTACTATTAAAATAATATAATGCATTTATAGTATATAGCTGTCATTTTGACATTACTAACAAACACTTAAACTTTATGCATTTTTTGTATATTAAGATGTGCAGTATATTCTATCTTCTTTTAGTACCTAGTAGGTGGTACATAGGTCTTTTTTTCGACATAGTTCATCCGCAGTGGCGTGCATAGTAGTCCGGTCATTTTAGACAATTGAAATAAAGAAAATTCCGACAGAGCCAAATCTTCGTAAGAGACCTACCAAGAGGTTTACCATAAGGAATAAAGTGTCAAAAGTCCCCATCAGTCCCATTTGAGCTTAGGGACTTATTCGGGTTTTTGGATTTTTCTCGAAAACAGTAAGTTGTATCGAAAAAGTACCTTAGAGCAAAGTTGTAAATCTTAAAATTCTCTATAAAAATGGCCTCTATAATTTTTTCTCTAAGACCCACTATTTCCCAGATATTGCGCTTGTAAGAATCACGTTCTACATAACATGCACACATTCCCACACCACCTGTGAGGTAGTGTGTACAATACTTAAGGGTAGGCTTTTTATAAGTCTATTACAGTGCCTATCCTTAAGTTTTTTATATTACTCTTACTGGAGATTTCTTTATTTTATATAATCTGCGTACCCTGTGCATAACCTCTATGCACGCCACTGTTCATCCGGGGAAGTAGTACCAGCATGCTTAATTCTGCTGCCAAGGAGCTATGGCGATTCTCACTGTCGCTCTCTCCGTTCCGAAGATAACCTTATACTAAAAACTTTTGCTAATGTATCATTGTACTGTGTGTTGTTGGCCATACTTAGTAAGATATAATGGTATTTTTAATTTGGTTATATTTGTTATTGGATTAATTCTAAACAAAAATCTAGATCAGCAGTCCGCAATAAATTTACTTAGTCAAGTTTGTTGCTTAAATCATAGAATAACTATTTTACCTGGAACTAGATTGTACCCGGAACAGCTGCTCTACGTCCTGATTTTAGACACGCTCGAACATGGTTTGGTCAAAAAGTTGTAACAATGCATCCGGTGTTTCTGTTTCGAAAAACTGAACGCCATGTGAACACCGTTTAAATAGAATCCCTAATGAGTTGTTTTTACCGGTTTGGTATCAAAGCATACTGTTCATAAAAGCTTTTAATGCTTGTTTGCTGAATAACTTTTCCAGTACTCGTTGAGTTTGCGTTTCATCTAGCTGGACGTGAAAAATATTTTTATTGTCAGTTAGTAATTAAAAATGTAGGTTAGTAACCATTGTTTGCAAAAATCTATACTGTGTATACTAGGTTATTTAAACATAAATTAGTAGAATGAGCTTGTGTCTACTCATATTTAATTTAACAATCTTTTAACTCATTTGCGTTAATACACGAAGTTCTGTGGCTGTGACGGACATTGGTAACAAGCAAACTAGCAAATACAAAAACTAACAGACACACTTTTGCATTAAAAAAAAATAATGAATGAATGAATGAATGAATGAATGAATGAATGAATGAATGAATGAATACACTTTTATTGTACACCACATAAACATAACAAATTAACAGTAAAAATTTAACAAAAGGTATACAATTTTGGTATACTGTTTACTTGAGGGATAAAACACATATTATAAATCATATACTCAATATGCTTTTATAATATGATTCCCAAGGTAATTGTGGACCAAGGGCATACGTTTAAACAATGTGTTAAAGGATATTTTATAAATCGTGGTTACTATATGATTGATAAATTTCTCATCGACAAGGTTTTTTGGCATCAGGCTCCGCTCTCATCTCTCACAAGATAGGAAATTCTAAAAATTGAAGAAACTGTAAAATGATGTTTAAAAAGAGCAATCTGCTGAGTTTCTTGACAGCTCTTCTCGTCACAATCTGTCTCAAACTGGGGGTAGAGTCCCTGAAAAAAGACTGACTCGACGTTTAAAAAGTGCTTATAAACCAGGCCTACTTGAAATAAATGATTTTTTTTTAAATTTCACTATGGATTTAATTATTATTATAAAAGTTATCCTTTTTCGTGTATATAACACGAAGCGGATAACTTTAATAACTATAAAATAAATAGAAATAAACTAATTTGGCTGGACATCAAACTGTAGTTTATCGCCGCATCTAGAGACATAAGGGTTGGTTCATTTCTTGCGCAAAGTATTATACTGACTGCTCAGCCCGGAAATGCAGCCAGCATTCCAAGCAGGCATGACTTAAAACTGTTGATTATTTTACTCATGTTATATCATTGTATAAAAATTGATGATGTCAAATTGTTCTGACCTAAGCAAAACATTTGGACACTCAAAACTATATCTACCTTATTAACGAATAGATGTGAAGTGGTTTGACACACTTGCGTTCCTATTTCAACGTTATACCAAGTTGGTGAATGAATGTAAAGTAATTTATAGATACTATAAATTCACTACAATAAGATTCATTGAATAGCCCGTGAAAGTTGCCCTGAACGTAAGGTATCGCGTGGTTTAAACAAGCACAATGACAACGCAACTTATTTTCAGCGGTGAATTTCTGCATTTACAATTTTCACAGCAGTAAGCCAAACAATTTGGAGCTTCGCTTGGATATTTTTAGCAAACATTTGCACTGTTACGTACTATGATTCGTGAATCACAAGAGAATTGTGTTGGACCCTTTCAGCACATGCCCAATTTGAGCATGTTTCTAGAGAGCTTTGATGACTGATTAGCGAACGTTGTCAGTTTGAATATGTTATATTTATATGTTGGGAAACTGATTCAATAAAAAAATTAAGACTAATAATATCAAACGATTTTTAATGTTAATAAACTGTCTCGTTTGTCTCGTTAACAGTCGAGTGCTACTTATTCACCTACAGAGTTCATTCCGGGTCGAGCCAAAAAATACGTAATGCTGTTGTCTATTAATGGCCACATTTTCATGATGACTTTTTCGTTATAGCCATAACTAACGGAACAAGCAGATGGCCTACGTGACGGTAAGATGTAAACCATCTCATATAAACAGTTGCGTGCATAGAGGGTATGCACTGGGTATGCAGATGATATAAAATGAAGAAAGTCTCCAGTACGAGTTATAAATACCGAAGGGTAGGCAATTTATAACTCTTACAATGCCTATCCTAAAGTCTTTTATAACTCGTACTGGAGATTATCTTCATTTTATATCATCTGCATACCCTGTGAATACCCTCCATGCACGCCACTACATATAAACAATGCACCAATTCACAGGGCATGCAAAGACCACATCCTGCAAATTGCCGCGTAGGTGTTAAGTGTGAAATAAGCGTGACGATAGTACTTCCCTAGAAGATTTGTCACAAAAGTTTATAGTACTACAGCGACTAGTTCATGTACCAGGGAAACATAATTTTTATGTATACACAAAGGCCCTATGCTGGTCATGTCTTAAATATACGTATTCTAAGCACCAACCGGTTCTGATACAAAACACAGGTAGCTCCTATAATACAAACAGTCTGTATATAACAGTAGGAACTCCGAGCCCAAATCCAATGGAATGAACCAATTAGGCAGACTCATGGAGGCTTTTACTATTTTCGTACGGAATATTTCCAATTTGGCAATGAATAGTTTACTCGGTGATTTTTTTAGATAAACATTTAAATACTCGTAGATTACTTATTGTTCTAGGTGAAGATTTGTATCGAGTATACAACTTGGATACAACAATAAATCTACGAATTTAGAAGTATTATTTCCCTGTACTTCGCGCTGCTTATTAACCATGAACTGTATACGTACTTCTTTATAATAATGCTATAAAAACGAATCTTTACTAATATTATCAATGCAAAGTGAGTTTGTTTGTTTGTCCTTGCTAAGCACCTTAACTAAGCAACGTAACCATTCAACTTGTTACTTTTTGGCATAAACATCTAAGAGTAAAATAGGCTACTTTTTATCCCAGGAAAACAAACAGTTCACACAGGATTTTTACAATAGCTAGAACAGTATAAAGCAAAAAAATTCACTTTCATATTTATAAGCGCGCTACCCGGCGAACAGTTGATCAAGAAGAGAAGTTTAAGTCGTTGCGCGTTCTCTTTTTTTTTAAACCCCGTAGACCGTAGACCCACCAAGCTGCTGGCCTGCTACTGATAATCAGAAACGACGGCTTAACGTGCTCTCCGAGGCACGGTAATGAGCAACGCCAGTTTCCTAACTCTGGGCTGGTTGCTAACCACTGTAAATATCTAGCTGAAATTAAGGACTGCAGGAACCTTTAGACTTTAGAAAATTTAGACGCAGGAAAAGTTTACGCGCGATTAAAAGAAAGCCTTTTATCTATCTATACCGATATTAGGGAAATTGCATAAAGGCGGACAAAGAAATCGTTTAACCCTTGGATCAAAACGGTTCCTTCTTTTTTGTCTAACATAACATATCTCTATAACCTTTACGATTTAGCCTATTAACATGGCTGATAGTAATGGGCCCTTTAATTTTCACTTAAGCTTCTACTTACATTTAGTTACTACTAAGATATATTCCAATGACTTATCTTAGTCTCTAACTATGATTTAAATTTTACAAACTAGTATTTGTGCTGCCTTATCTCATCACAAATTAGTTTATAATATGAGTAGGGGCTGACTACAGAAATACAGAGTAGAGACCTTTGAAATAGGCGTTTGATAATACAATATGTTAGTATTGGCGTCCGAACTGATTGCTATATTCTGCGATATCGGTAACCGCTCTTGTCATTTATTCGCAATAATCTAATATTGAGGCTGCGCGTGATCTCATTGACACTAAGCTGGAGCGCGGGTGGCGATCCATTATTCATGGTGTCCGACGAGGATAATGGTTGATTTGCTTTTGAAATTTCGAAATATAAAGAGGTATTTCAGACAATCAGATAAGCTAGGTTCTAGTTTAGTGGAAATATTTTATTATTATTGGAAAATCAACAGCTGTTTATACAATCATCACCACCGTCATCCTCAGTCTATCACACTCTCATAGGAGAGAAGAAATGAGTGTATCGATACCCAGGTAATCGGGTTTTAATGGTTATTATCAGATATAATAATCAGGAATTCTTTACTCTCAGAGGCCTGCGGTTGGACTACACTGGCAATTTCTTAAACCCGGGAGCCGTATCAAAAATGTAGACGGATAAATAAATCTATATTCAGATATTGAGATCTAAAATTTATTGCCCTGATTTCAGATTTGAACTTCGTAATCCGTGGTCTGTTGTTGATGCTACGAACTAGACCAACAAGGCAATTCTGGACGAATGAGCAGTTTCTCATCATTATCATGGTCAATCCATTACCGGCCCACTATATCGCAGGGGTCTTCTCGCAGAATGAGGAGGGTTTAGGCCGTAGTCTACCACTGCCCAAATGCGAATTAGTAACCTTCACAAGCCTTTGAAAAAGCTATTGAGAATTCTTGGGCATGCAAGTTTCCTCACGATATTTTCCATCCACATACAACTCTAAAGTAAAAAAAGATACGTGCTGTGAATCGAACTCTGTCCCTCTGAAGCCCGAAGCTAACTACTAGGTTATCGAGTAGAAATAAGCTATCATTTTATACAGTTTAAACTAGGTTAGTGGTAGTTGTCAGCCAGTAGCCATTAATAGAGAATCGACGCGTCAAAAGTCAATTGTCAGGCCTAACTAAAACAAATTAAGTGGAATATGAACCCGGAATTTCTTAATTTAATACCAATTCTAACCCGGAATTTATTATATCTATATATATAAAAATGTTATGTTGGTTTCTGTACGCTTAAAAAACTCATAAATTTCTGCACCGATCGAGCTGAAATTTTAGCATGATATATAATACACATCAAGGATTGTTTTTATCTATTTTTCTCAACCATTCAATCACAATGTGCCACAGCGAAGCGTGGCAGGGTACAGCTAGTAATTAATATAATAATAAAATAACCATGCAGCATCGCCAAAAACAATGTAATGCATAAATATGAAACTGACATCAATAAAACAAGCAACAAAAGAAAATAAGTAATAAAACGGTTGTGCGTACCTAAACCAAAGTCGACAAATAAAAGTAAACGTAGATTTATTTTATTTGTTTTTCTAATCTCGATGCCGTCGTAGTGGAAGTATCCAGAGGCAACTCATTTGAGATAAGGAAAAAACCTACGTACCGTGTTGAATTTGCCTCTCGCAAATTGTGATATCTTCCGAAATACATCACAGCGCTTTTGTGATACTTCTGAATGTAGTTAATTAAAAAAAGTAAGATATGTTTTACATTTTTCGCCAAAATGGAAATGTATCTTCTTTATAACATTTACATCTAGCATCTCTCGCATACATGCTATTTCGGTTTGCTTTATGCTTTTGGTTTAGGCTTGAGAGCATCATCGACCCCTGATATATTCTTGTGGATATTTGTGCAACGGAGCTGCATTCTTTCAAGTATCCTTATGAAGTCATAATTTTTACAAATTTCCTGAATAGAACACAAAAAAAAATTATTTACAAAATATTAAGATGATTTTTTTTTCCAGCAGAAATCTTTTGTAATTTCTGGGATGACAAGTATCATAATATGTCCTTTTCCAGGCTATAAGCTGTATGCTAAATTTCATGATGTAATTTAAAGCTGGAAAGCCTTGCAAAGACTTTTTATAGATCCTCCGGGCACGAAACTATTATGCGTTTCCGGGATACGAAGATATTATGTCCATCTCCAGGATACAAGCTATATATTTTGTGACAATGGAACCAAATATTTGAACAACAAAACGGACAAACACGGTACGGACGTTAGTTTCGTACGTTTCTTTGTGCCACAAGAAATTCTGATAACAAAAGCTCTAAAGGCAGTCAATTGTCTATGAAGAAAGCAACGCTCTGAGTATTTCTGCGTGATCAAATCAGAGTTGAGGAGATCTGTTTACTAGCAATTGGTGAGACTCATAGCTCGAAATACTGATGGACCTTCGCGTTACAGGGTACTAAAATTTGTTTGGTTGACTAATTTGTTTATTCTATAAGTACTTGTTAGCTTGACGGATATAAACTAATATATAAACTTGGATCACGCGAATCGCTTCGTGAAAAATTTAAACAAATAGGTATTCTTACAGTAGCTTCAAATATATCTTTAATAATATAGTCTTAGTGAGACAAAATATTGCTCTTTATAAACAAAAAGCTGAAATTAACAATCGACTTACCAGAAACGGACATAAATTAGTGATATCTGCATATCGTCTGCGAAAGGTGCAGAACTCCTTTGTGGGGTTGAGTATACGCTTTCACAACATGATTCCTAAGAAAATACTTGACCTACCAATGCATATATTTAAAAAATGTATAAAAACGCATCGAGTACAGCGAGGTTATTATACATTTGATGAATTCCTCAGTGACACGGTAGATTGGAAGCAGCCAGCCTCGCTCTCATCTCCCGCAAGATAGAAAAATGATGGTAAATATTGATGTTGGAAAAGAGCAACTACTCTTGCCGGCTCTTTTCGGTAGAATCTGCTTTCCGAACCGGTGGTAGAGTCACTACAAGCATACATACTTGACGTTTAGTGCTTATAAAGTAGGCCTACTTGAAATAAATGAATTTGATTTTTTTTTTTGATAACACCGGATTTAAACTTATTACTACTTTTTATGCATCCTCGTAGCGATCTAACAACGATTCTGAATGGTTCCTAAACATGGATTTTCTGCATCCCGAATGCAATTATAATTGACCAATGAAATGCACCATATAGTTAAAATGGTTAACGAAGCTATTCTAGAAAATCCTCATCATCATCATCATCATCATCCGCAGCCTATTAACGTCCCACTGCTGGTCCCTTGCCTCGTCTCTCACAGGAGAGACAGTATTAGAGCAGAGACCCATCACGCTGCTCCACCAAGGTGCCGAGGATTATTTAATAAAAAATACACAGCACCTTATGTAATTTGGCCCGACCTGGGAATCGAACCAAGAGACTCGAGATCCGTAGTTGAACATGTTAACCACTAGACTAACGAGGCAGTCCACTAGAATTTATAACATTGTGACAAACGACTAAGACACTGGGAGGTATCTTTGCATCGTTCAAGTGCATGTAGGACTGCGGTGCACCGATAATGTAGTCGTATTTATATCAAAATACCCACACTCAATGTCATGAACATAAATATCTGGCAAATATGAATTTATAGTTATCAAAAGTTTAATTATTTACCCAATTTATAAATTAACTGTAACAATTGTTGTAACGAAAGATTGCGCTACAGTCAGAAAACATATATTAATTCATTTATATAGCCACCAAGAAGTATCCCTACTAATATGATAAATGTGAATGTAAGTTTGTTTGTTACGCTTTCACGCAAAAACTACTAAACCGATCATCAAGAAACTTTGTACACATATTCCTTTTTATCTGAAATTTAGCTCAGTTCTCTCGGGAGAGGGGACGAAAGGTTTTGACAATTTTACACCAGGCTTAGCTATCCTAAATACATAAAGTGCTGCCACATTTATGAGGCACATGTCTTTAAAAAAACAAAAGCGGACGAAGTCGCGGGAAACAGCTAGTATTTTATAAATGAATAATATACATTCTTAAAAGGAAAGGTCTCTGTGGCATGCTCTACGATAATCTCCCGCATGCTGCATTTCCTTTCGAACAATGAAATGCACACGTCACTACACTAACCCAAGAAAGAAAGATAAGAAAACGTGCATATTTATTGACTAAGTTTGCCACCGACATACACAGATGTAAATATTTATATTAACATTCCCAAAAGGAAAGGTAGGAAAGGATATCTTTTTCAGGTTACCCCAATATTTTTGTATTGCGTGCCATTTAATCCACAAAACAGCGGATAACACTACCTTTACCGAACAGTTTTACGATTATGTCGTCCAAGGGACCCTTATTTATATGTGCTAATCCGAGTTAAAACTATAATTTATGGTGAGGTCCATTGCGTGTTAGCCTGCATTGTAATTAATCACTACCTTAGATTACCCTCAGCCACTTTGAAACATGTAATTTACAAAACAGCTATTTTCTTTTAGAAATTATAATCCCGAGCATTAGAATTTTTTTCATCATTATTTAAGAAGCTTCGGTCAGTTTATGTTATAGAGTAATACAAAATAGATCCCTTTTATTTTTACGAACTCATTAATAATTATAGAGATAAAAATAAAATGTTTTTTTTTTTCAATAAAATGTTAATAAAAAAAATAATAAAATAAAATATAAAGAAATAAAATAAAAATATTAATATTAAATCCACTTTGAATAAAATCACACATCAACAACTAGCAAATTAGAATGCAACACTCAAATATGAAAAGCATTTTATACTCGTATGACGCAGCTAAGAAACGAGGTCAAGATTCAATAAAAAATAAGTAACTTTTTCGGCGCTGTTTCTTAACATATGAAGTGTACGGTGGCAAAAGATCTAACCAAAACAGAACTTTACAGAATTTTGCGTAAATAAGTTTTGAAATTTTGATGTTTTTTTATATATTTCTAGATTATTCTTTCTTAATGGTTTTAAGCTATTAGGCAGCTAATAATGGATTTATGTACCTAGAAAGTTTTACTATCAAATTTTTAGACGATCTTAGAAGTGTTAAAGATTCAACTTCACATTTATAATTATAAAATTGATTGAAATTATTCATTTATTAGAATACTACAATGCTTTTAATTATTCATCATGCAGAATGCAGGATAGTGCCAACTAGAGACTTCTTGACATGATAATTGTGTCATGTCAAGAATTAGGTAGTTATTTATGCTATATTATAAAATTAAGCTTAATTTGCTATAGTCCGCGAAAAGCAGGAGAATCTGTATGGTGTAATTTATAGTGTCTCTGAATATATTCAATCCAATAGTTATTTATGCTGATTATCTATATAAAAACAACACATTTTTATAAATTTTATTTTTAAAATGTAGTGAGCAAAATACTTCTTATGATCCAGCTTTGACGTAATTTTCCTTTATGAGATTCCGACTTTTTTAATTTACGCCAATTAGTGAAAACACGTGGCTTATTATCGTAAGATTAACATTAATTAAGATCCTAGCGGAGGCACGGGAACCTCAAAGCGAGTGCTCGCCTTTTAAAACATTGCTAAAGCTGTTCAGCGCTAAAATATTTATAAAATGTTGAAATTTATGTCTGCCGTTTTCCTGTTTTACAAAGTCCCTTAATCTTTCTTTGCTCAACTTTAAACGTACCTTTGCTACGTGCAGTTAGTTTGCATATGTCTGCTGCGTGGCTGCAGTTTTGTGACATTAAACTACGCATTAGGTGCTGGCACTTTGATGCTACGAAAATATCAGTGTGATATCAGCGCCTCGAATGTGGTTTGAAATGCAACTGTTACATAATATTGTCAGGTTTCCCTCTATTCTTTCAGTGTTGGCTATATATCGAGGAAGGCTTTAGATTATGATCTATAGCATCATCACGCTAAGACGAATAGGAGCATAGTATCAATAAATAATGTTTTGAAAATCATGGTCTTTTTCCCTTATGCTTCCGCTTCGTGCGCTGCGTAAACGGTTAAAGTTTCGATAAAATCATGTATAACAAAATTTTCCCCTTTAAAAATTCTAAAATAAGTTTGCGACAGCATATGTCTATCTTTTAACGTTGACTTATACGCAGACGAAGTCGCGAGGGACCGTAGTATAAGAAATTACTGTTACTAATTTGACTATTGGTCATGGATGCGTTCTTCGTGTTAGATATTTTTCACAAACGGATGTTGCTCATTCGACTTAAATTGAAGTCTGTGAGAAAACTAGTCACGATACGAATCGATCGATAGAAGATTCTAGGGGCTATAATTGTACCTATTGTAAATTTTTACAACAGTATTGGCACCATTGGCAATGGAAATAGTACACAAACGTAACATATCGGAATTGCCAACAAAAAAGTGTTAAATCTAGTTCAACGGGGCTTAGTTTAATTCGAAAAGTATTGAAGCCAAAGCTACAATAGCGTTTAGTGCAGTTCAACCGCATCAGCAACCCAGTCAATCGTAACTCGCTCGGAATAAGCTGCTTATAGATGTAATTTTCAGTCACTGACAATTTACCAGCCATCTCGTTTGGAATCGACGTTCAATGAAGTTAGTAACCCTACGTAGCCATAAATAGTTTTATTATTTAGTATATCAACTCTATTGTGTTAAGATATTTGGGGTAATTGTAGTATGAAAATGTTCTTGCAATGAGCTTTTGACAGAGCTTGTCCGGGGAAGTACTATGCTTATATCTGCCGCTAAGCATCATTGTTGCAATGCTGTGTTCCGGTCGAATAGGTGTGGTTACCGGTGTAGTTACATGTACATCATGTACATGAGGCGTAATATCTACGCCTCAGGTTGATAGTCACAGGGCGGCACTTTGCCGGACGTGTTGCTTGTGTAGCGATCTCCACATTACAGATCTAGATGGCGCTACAAAAATCCTGCATCGTGCTAGCGTAGTGTTCACGAAGAATGCCTATATACAACAACTTCCAAAATTGAATTTGTTGGTACTCCAAAGGACGTGTAACCACTTTGGACGAAACGGCATATTCCCATCTTCCAACCTAGATGTCCAAAGCTGAATTGTAAGATAAGTATAAATCGACAAAACTTTATTCGTTGGGCATTTTTTTTATTTCACTACAAGTTAGCACTTGACTGCAATCTCACCTGGTGGTAAGTATCATATGATGATACTTATGATACATAAGTATCATCATATGATACTTATGTATCATATGATACATATGATACATAATTATCATGTATGATGATGTATAATTGAATTATACATCATCATACATGATGATGTATAATTCAATTTAACAATCGTTTTATAATTTAACAATCTTTGTTCTATTCATCTCACAAAAGATATAACAAAGATTGTTAAATTGTAAGCGATGTTGGAAAAGAGCAACTGCTGAGTTTCTTGCCGTCTTCTTCTGGGTAGAATCTGCTTTCCGAAAAGTGCTTTGAATTTGAATACAGCATTATGTAATACTCCCTAGTATGGTAGTCATACCGCTAGGCGGTTTCTACGCGACATCTCACTTGAACACTAAATCGCTTAGCAGCGGTTTGTTGGCAGTGTGGTAACTAGCCACGGCCAAAACCTCTCACCAGACCAGAGCAGAGAAAATTCTGAAAATATATCCCCTGCCCGAAATCGAACCGGGGACCTGCTACTTGAATTCACAGCGCTCACCGTTGCGCCAGGGAGGGCGTCGAGAATTATCTCAATAAGGAAATCCTCCAAAACTGTGCTTCTTTTTTTAACTTTGAAAGGAAGTTACTTAAAATTGGTCTGATGGGAATAGACGGCGTGATGAGGAAAGTAGCTCCTCAGGCTCAGAGTGCAGTAGGTAAACTGCTCACATTGAGATTTCTAATTGTAGCATAGGCACGATAATTGCAAAAAATTGTGCATCTGAGTTCTACTACTGTTCACATGACTTCCAGTAATATATTAAGCAGGGTTTGTACTTGCTAAAGCTTTATCTAAGTAACATGTCCACTTGTCTTACGAGAGGGTACATTAAGTTGGCTAAATCGATAGCCATCCGCACAGAATGAGACAATTAACTAAGTTTACGCTACGTTTAGCTAAGACTCGCTTTGGTGTCTTGTGCGTAATTGTGTAATTATTTTGCCTAAACAGTTATTATACATTTCATCATATAAATCCATTACTGGCCTACTACATGGCACGGATCTACTCGCACAATGATAAAGGTTTAGGCCTTAGTCCACCACGCTGTCCCAATGCGGGTTGTTGCACTTTAGACGCCTTTGAGACAATTGTGCTACTTTATTAATTTAAAAGGAAGTTACTTAAAATTGGTTTTAGGTTCTTAAGAATATTATGGCGAACTCGAGGCGAGGCATGCAGGTTTCCTCACGATGTTTCCCTTCACCGTTGAAGAGATTCATTATTTTAATTCTTAAAAACACACATATCTTAGAAAAGTTGGAGGTGCGTGCTGGGATTCGAACTCGGCCCCATTAAAGTGAAGCCGATGTTCTAAACTATCACTATCACTGATTAGTTATGAGTTACTTATTATAAGATCGCTAATGTTTTTCAGCAGATCATGTTTATTTATTAATAAAATTTATCATTAATAATCACGATAGAACAAAAATGTAAATTTTAATTTAAATCCACCAACATATTTTTCTTGGTTCGACAACACTTCTCGACAACGCCGCCTAGCGGTACCTAACGTTTTATATGCAAGCAAAATACGTAGTAAAAAGGAGCCGGCCTTACTGCTAATAGCCAACCTGTTATTCAGAAGCTTGGTGGGATGCTCTAAAACCCTCGAAAGCGACATGGTTTTCATCTAAAAACTAGCTGACACCCGCGACTTCGTTCGAGTGGATTAAGGTCTTTATTCCCGTGGGAACTCTCTTATTTTTTGCGGGAAAAGGTAGCCTATGTTCTTTTCCATTTGAAAAGCTACATGCATGCCAAATTTCATTTAAATCCGTTCTGCTGATTTTGCGTGATTGAGTAAAAAAGTCCACACTTTCACATTTATAATATAAAAATTATACATAAAGTAGGATGAACAATGAGTGTTTATCAACTTTAAGCTATTTTTATGTTCCGTAACGAATAATTACGCAGCTGAAACTAAACAGATAGCGGGAGATTTAGCAAAATCTAATTAGAATAGCTTAAATCTGTTAGTTCGTCGATTTTGCAAGCGGGGTAAATGAGATTTAGTAAACCTGAATTAACCACGCTATAATATAGTTTACTGCTTTGTTATACAATTTGAGAAGATACCTGCTGCTATGATCATTTAGAGAAACTACATAGAATAGTTGTTCAGTGTTTTGTCACACATCAACTGAGAGCACCTTTCAAAGTATAACAGAGCGTGAAAAAGACTGCATAACTATGTAGACACTATTTCACGTTCTATGAGGAAATAATAAAATGCCATTATTTTACTTCTCTTATCGAAAACCTTTTGCCTTCTTTACCTGCTTAATTATAAGCTTCCTTCACATTACCTTTTTAAATTGTTTCTGAAATTTGTAACTGAAATCAGCTTATGGCAATCTTTGAACCAGTGAAACGTGTGTTTCATTATCGTTGTGACTATTGTTCGATTTTGAAAGCTAATTTTACTGTTACTGTGCTCGTTTGTAGTACTCACGTAGTACACATGGGTATCTACTTATTATTCTTAATCTTGGACCAATATTGAAAAACAAATAATTTTTTTTTTTTAATTTTTGATAGTTTTTTTTTTTAAATTGTTAAGAATTAAAAAAAAATTCAAATCAATAAATGATAGAGAAAAATAATAAAATAATAAAATTCTTCATTACACAC
This sequence comes from Pararge aegeria, assembly GCF_905163445.1. Lineage (NCBI taxonomy): Eukaryota > Metazoa > Arthropoda > Insecta > Lepidoptera > Nymphalidae > Pararge > Pararge aegeria. Next base: position 8,865,952 of record NC_053192.1, on the reverse strand, counting down.
CAAAACATAAAATTAACAGATGAATGAACATCTTACAGACTAAATTAGAGTTAAGTGGCGTCCTTATCACTATGATAATGTGTAATGTACAAAATGTATAAGAAACAATGTACGACGTCCGATTCATATATTTTTTTTTTGATACAGTAGAATTACGGACCAAGCACATTACCCATCTGATAATAAAAAAACTATCGCTTATGAACAGAGAACACTTCGTTGAAACACCTCCTACAAAGTGCCGTCTTGTGTATATCAAGCGTCATATGCATGTAATTATACCGGCAACCACGCCCTTCGAACCGGAACGCAGTAACGCTGCTTGTCCGCAGATATACGGATGACGGTAAAACTCGGACGATCTTTACACAAAAAAATGTTATTTGCTTTAAAAAAATATTAAAACTTATAGTTAACTTATAGTTATAATTACTGAAAATAACATATTCTGAGTTGACTTTATATTTATTTTTTTGTATAATTCGAATTAGTAAAAACAAATGGTGAGGTGATCTATAATATAGATCTGATAATTAAATGTTTGAATGTTTGGTTTTTATTATTATTGAATTTTTGGTTATTGTTATTATTACTGTTTTTTTTTAATTCTTAATTTTAGATAGCTTATTTTTATGTTTTAATTTTATTATATTTTTTGTAATTATTACTTATTGTTAAATGCTTTTCATAGCCCCGGGGAGACGAATTGGGCTACTGTAATGTCTTCACGGAGTGCGTTGCTAAATAAATAAATAATTAAACACATAATAATAATTACAAATTTAGATTAATATATACAAAAAGTATAAGCCGTCTAACCGTTCACTTATGTAATACATAGGCATGGTACCCAAAATGCTGGCGCTATTGCCCCTTTGAATTGCTAAATTAAGAAATTGAATAATTTAATTCTTTATTAATAAATTGAGTAGGAATCTACGTGTTGTAGACACATTATTTTATATTTATAAAATGTTTATAAACGTCATTTTCATTTCAAACATTTCTTTATTCCGCTTTCTAAAATAGTGGATCCGATTAGTTATAAGGTCAGTCACTGAAGATTGAGAATGGTCTTTACCCGATTTATTGGCTAGGATTAGCGAAATCGAGTTAGAGTGGCTTTAAGCACTAGTGCTTGTGTTTAAAAGCAATTCTATTGAATTTGGCCATTGTTTGCAGTAGAATCAATTTATTGATACAAAATCTAACCAATATTTAACTGCAAATTACAAAAACCTATCGTAAGAATAAACATTAAGAAAGAAAATTTCCTTCACAAAGGTTATAAAACCATATGTTTGATTTTTGAATTCTCTTAACCTTTCGCAAGCCAAAGTCCGAACGCACAATTTTCGTTACATATGCCGCACCTACCGCGTGAACCGCGGGCGGGTCTTAAATGAATTACAGGAATAATTATGTCTCTAAAACTTAATAAAAACTTATTATTCATAAGATAAGCTATTTTATGTTTTAAAAGATCTTTTGACATGACGCCGGTATAATCAATGACACGTAGAACAACCCATCGACATATTTTCTATTAGCAAAATCTAATATATCTGTAGGTAAAAATAACACATACAATCCTACTAATATTACAAATGTTAAGGTGTAGATGTTTGTTACTCGATCACGCAAAAACGGCTGAACGGATTTGGATTAAATTTGGCATGCATGTAGGTAGCCTTTGACATGGGAAAGAACATAGGCTACCTTTTATCCCGGGAAATAAGAGAGTTCCCGCGGGAATAAAAACCTAACCTTACTCCACGCGGTTATCAAACATAAATAATATTTGAACTAAAGGTTTCTTCTAAACTTCAGTTCATATAATTGATAGGAATTTGGAGCTTGCAATACACAGTTAGGTGAATAGCAACATGAATAATGTAAGTACCTGCGTGGTTATGAACACATACCGTTCATATTAATTACTGCGAATTTTGAATGAGCTGGGCAGCTTATTTGTCAATTCAACAAAAATTGAATATGATAAGGGATAACGATGCATTGGGATTATTTAATAAATAGCGAATACGCCGTACATTTTAATTAGGTACTTGGTAGTGTGATATAACGTGATGCAATTCTCATGTTTTAGAATGAAGTGGAATATAACTAATAGCGATGAAAATGATTTAACATGCATCCGTTCTTTGTGATCTTTCTAGTTTTTATTTTAATATAGTTTTCGTGAAGCGGTGATAGCCCAGTGGGTAGGGGCTCGACTACACTTTCAGAGAGCCGAGTTCGGATCCAAGCACCGTTAACTTTTCTAAGTTTAAGTAATTAAAATATCACTTGCTTCAACGGTGAAGGAAAAGATCGTGAGGAAACCTGCATGCCTGAGAGTTCTCCATAATATTCTCAAAGGTGTGTGAAGACGACCTTTACACCTACTCATTGTGGGAGTAGACCCGTGCCCTGTAGTGAGCCGGTAAAAGGTTTATATGTCAAAAATAATACCTATATTTGCACTGAAAATCATCGCCTATAAACAGAGCAACCTTAAGTAGGGTATACGGTAGGAAACACGTCCTGCAACGCGCCGCTCTGTGTCAATCAACCTGACGCGTAGGTGTTAAGTCTCAAGCGGCTGTTATTATATAATAATAACTATGCCCTTAAGACCGAAACACAGCATTGCTACAACGTGGCTCAGCGGATAAATAAGCATGGTTTTTAGTGCTTCCCTGGACGACCTCTATAAGAAAGTGCTCTACAACTACTACAAATAATGAGTTAAAAGTATTAAGAACTAATTTTGATTTTATTTCAGTCGGAATGTTGTTGTTATTGTGTTTGAATGAACGTGATGGCGAGGATTTATAACCAAAAGGAAATAACGACTAGTCTATTCCAAACGAGCAATGACAGTCGCAAAACCTAAAGCAGGTACGAAAAAGGCATCTGAAAATCAATGAATATTGTAGTTTACCTTAATTATTATTAATGCTTTATTATTGACTTTAAAGGCTCCGGGATAAATTCCAAGCAAACAGAGAGATTTATTGGTAACTCTCAAGCATAGTGAGGATGTTTTATATAGAATCCTGAGTGTAACACGGCGTTTAGGGGCGCCCAAGATAAATAAACCAATTTAGATTTGGACTTTTATATAGATGATGTACTAACAGATTAGCCCGTTCTTAGTCAGCGTCATCACTTTTAGTGGAGTAAATTTCGAAGGGAATTTTCTTTAGTCTATACAAATTTTTTGTTTCGCTTCACTGGCTCTGATGAATGAAAGGTACAGTTCATTGAAGTCAGAAAGAAACATTGGAAATACGCGAACAAGAGAAACGTAAACATTTGTTGAAGTAAGATATCAATACATATAAGAAAGAACAGAAATGTCTAAAATGTGATAATAATTAATCGTTAAAGCCTGCAAACCTGCATTGCAGAAGTGTGGTAGGTCTTTGCTCTAAAATATTCTCTTCTGTGAAGGAGAAGACCTGTATCAATACATATAAGAAAGAACAGAAATGTCTAAAATGTGATAATAATTAATCGTTAAAGCCTGCAAACCTGCATTGCAGAAGTGTGGTAGGTCTTTGCTCTAAAATATTCTCTTCTGTGAAGGAGAAGACCTGTATCTAGTCTAGTCTCTGGTCTTGCTGTTAAAATTCAACAGCATTTGGATGAAGGATGATGAAATAAAAAGATTTGTCAATGTTTACGTCAAGTAATGTATTTCGTCGGGATTTAGTAGTATAAAGAAGCAGAGAGAATGAGATAAATGAATGTTTTTAACTGCTGTGAATCGTGATCGCTTCGTACGGTCCTGATAAGATAGATCTGACTCACCCAGCGATGGTGATGGCTATGCCCGGTGGATCTCTATGCGACCAGAGTCACCGACATAGCTCAACGAATCGCGAAGCAGAAGGGCAATGGACGGGGATCTGATCAACGTAAGGGTCGTAAAATATACGAATGGTGGCTCTGAACCAGTATGTGAAGCGATGGTAGACCCCCTAATAGGCCGGCAGATGACATTCAACGAGTCGTAACACAGGACACGACCATGGAAATTAGAGCTCTCTAAAAATACCTATCTTCAGCAGAGGACGTACATTATTTCGATGTAAAATAGCTTTAGTAATTCAGTAAGCACACACTCATCAAAGGTTTCATAATCTGTATTGGTTTATTGAATTAATATAGTTACATAAACGCGATCAGAAATTGTCAGCGAGCGGAAATTACATTTGTAATCAGCTTATTCCAGACGGCTGACAACTGTGGAGTGACACAATGCTGGGACCGTTCGGTCGGGCGTCACAAAACGCTAAAACCGAGTGACTAAGTGAATATTTAATATTCCTTTAATTTTTAGTTTTATTTCGCTCCCCAGGATTTAGGAACTAAGAATGCGTTGTTTATATGTCGGAGAAAAGCGATTCTTGTCGACATCGCCGTTATAGTTCTAGTGGGCGATATCTCGCGTAAATCAATCAACAATCAACTCTGTTCCGACTTCCTCCGACATATATATTTATTATTCCACTACAAGTTAGCCCTTGACTGCTATTTCACCAGATGATAAGTGATTATGCAGCCTAAGATGGTAGCGGGCTAACCAGGGAGCATTGTAGTCATACCCCTAATTTGTTTCTACGACGTAGCGCCGGAACACTAAATTGCTTAGCGGCACGTCAGTAGGGTGGTAACTAGCCACAGCCAGTCTACCATCAGACCAAAATATATGTTATCTCATTTTCATATCAATTGAATTTTAATTGTTAAAGGTTTTTGATGTACAGATGTCTATTAAGTAATGTTAATAAGTAAGTTACATAATGCACTCAAATCTTTTTTTCCCGAAAAAATTTAAGGCACGCGGGGAAAAGAAAAATACATGCGGACTAAATTGAGAGCGTTAACTAGTAGTCACAGGTCATGCAAGTTTCGAACAACCTGAGGCATATAATATAAGTGTAACCTTCTGAATTGTAAATATAATGGCAACCACGCTCTTCAGACCTTAACACAGCAATGCTGCTTGGCCTTAAAAATGAGCAGAAGATTTCTACTACCCTTGACGAGCTCTGCCACATAAATCTTTACTACTACTAACTATAAGTTTGTTATTCCATTTGTACTTTTTTACTACTTATAGTTAGATTGGCTAGAAAATAACATGTTTAATATAATCTTCATCATACCAACCCATTACCGGCCCGCTACAGGGCACGGGTCTCCTCCAACAATGAGAAGGGGTTAAGCCCACCACGCTGGCCCAGCGCGGATTGGTGGACTTCACACAATTTCACTTTGAGAACATTACGGAGAATTCTTAGGTATGCAGGTTTCCTCACAATGCTTCCTCACATTGCACCGTTGAAGCAAGTGATATTTTAATCGCACATAAGTTAGAGGTTCGTTCCGAGATTCAAACTTGCTTCCCCGAAAGTGAAGTCAAAGTCCTACCCACTGGGCTATCACCGTTTCGTTTATTATAATCTAATACTGTACTGGAAGCTTAATTTCTTGAAGACTTTATACTCACATTTTCATTTAATTTTTAACTTTACTATGTAATAAAACAGTCTTAAGCAGAAAATCTACAAACTCGCAGCAGACTTATCTGGATTAAACTAAACTACACGTACTAGATGTAAGTTTAAAGTAAGCAAAGTGAGACGAAGGCACTTTGTACGACAAGAAAACCGCAGACTCATATTCAAACATTTAAATGCTTTAGTGCTAAAGTTAACGTAGAAACGTAATTCAGAATCAGAATTTCAATTATTCTGATTCTGAATTGTACGTATATACGCTAACTTTACCGTTTCAATGTTTGAATACACAAATATTTTTGATGCTGATAATTCTTATTCTTATATCACCAGTCCACACTGAGCTATGAGGCCTGAGGCTTTCTCATTATGGGAGGAGATTTATTTATTTATTTTATTTATTTATTAAGGCCTTAACAGTTTACTTAATACTTAAAACTAGTACAAAAAAAATGAAGTAGCCGCTAATAAATGATGAAAAAAAAAATTTGACTGCAATAATTTGAACGTTAGAAGCAAAAATAAACTTGCAGTACAGTACACTAGACTACACAAAATAAGCAATTCATTTAAAGGAAATTGTATACAATTTTACAATAAATTACCGGTTGATATCTTGGGGATGTCACTAAAGAAGTTCAAAGTTTGTATTAAGCGAAAGCTTATAGAAAAGTCCTATTATAGTATAAAGGATTACGTAAACGATAAAAAAGCTTGGGTGTAAACAATTGCTCTAACCAGGTTGCTTCTTAAATATTTTCTAATGACAATGTGAGATGGTGATAACAAAAAGAACACCCGGCTAAGTTTGTTGTGGGCTTCTTCTTAGACCAGGGCGCGATTGGAACCCTCGTAGCTTTAGTTTTAAGTTTACGATTGTAGTTATCGCCATCACTACTCACTGCTATGTACACATTTTGTATATAATAACGCATCAAAAGTGCCATCTATGTGCCTATTTGAATAAAGAAATATTTGACTTTGACTTTGACTTTGACTATTAAAGTATCATTTTCAACAGCCTATAATAATCCATTGCGGGACTAAATGCCTCTTCCAATGGGAGGGTTCGCACACAATCACTAGTCTGGGCAGACGGGTAGATGGTATTAGTAAAACAGTAGTAGTAGTAACGTAAGCAAGACACCCGCGGAAAGAGGAGGGTTGGTGACAACTGTATTGTGAACTATATTGTCACCAAACGACATATATTCACTTTCGACGCGATTATTATCAACTTAAGTATGAAAGATGACGGGTCTGAAAAGTTAGTGTCTCTGATATTAAGCCAAATAAGTTGGGCAGAAGAAGAAGAAGAAACACTTTATTGCACGCATAACATACAGGAAAAGAAACAGTAAGGAGTATACAGTACACAATGTAGACATGCAAAGGTGGCCTTATTGCTGCAAACAATCTTTTACAGGCAACCTTGTAGATAAGACAGTTGGGGTATGCCATTGACACCTTAATCCACTTGCGATTGCAGCTTTCTCCTAAGCGTTCAATCTATGCTCCCAACAAAATATTCCCGAAGCACGACCCAGAACATCTGATCAACAATAAAAGTACAAAAATTGCTGGTTGAGTTTTGTATTCAGCGGCGGCGTCTTCACCGGCGAGCTCTCTGTCTTTATGACCTGGCGCAAAGTAAGCGGGAAGTCCCCGGTTCGAACTCTAGCAGGGGCAATTTTCTCTTGTCTGGTCTGGTCGGAGGCTTCGGCAGTGGCTACTTACCAACCTACCGACAAAGTGCCGCTAAGCTATTCTGTGTTCCAGTACGATGTTGCGTTGTAACTGATCAGGGGTATGAGTTAAATATAACTGCTATACCCCTAACAGGTTAGCCCGTTACCATCTCAGACTGCAGGTGAGTTTGCAGTCAATAGCTGACTTCCTGTGGAATTGAAAAATAAGTCTCGTTTTCTTAGTTCACACCTACACCCCTTGATACCATTCCCCCTGTCACCAATTATATATATTTTTATTAATACATAACTATAACCTAAAATAAACTATTTCAAAACTAAATAAAATCTAAAACGTCCTCGAAACCACCGCAGCGAGGCACAGTTCCTAAGATGCTGGCAGCATTGCCCCTTTGGATGGCCAAACTAATTCGTTGGCCAAAACCAATTATATATATTGTATATATTTTTATTGGTGTAGTCTGGTTTATGTAGATATTCGTATGTATGTACTAAATAGTATACCCAAACTATTTGTTTTCTTTTTAGTTTTCCTAATCCTAAGGTTGCCTGGCAGAGATCGCTACTTAGCGATAAGGCCGCCTTTTGTATCCTGCTTCATTCTTCATGTGTTTGTTCTTTTTTTGTCTCGTTTCTCGTTTCTGTTTCTGAGTGATGTACAAATAAAGAGTATAAAAAAAAAAATAAGTTCTCTTTTCATCACGACATTGTTTTCAGAGGGAAATATATTGAAACATCAGCATTTCGTTTATAATTACCGAGCCTATTGTTAAGTAATTAGCCGACACATAATAAGCCACGTGAACTTACTAATTGGCGCGAAATAGTTAACATAGAATCTTAGATCAAAATGATAATTATGATATTGTATAACAACGAATCAAATTATATATTTAATATCAAAAAAAAATTTCTAGGTAAATAATAATTACAAACTAATATTGACGGCCGATTGGCGCAGTTTGCAGCGACCCAAGGCGAGTTTGCTTTCTGAGTCCAAGGCCGTGGGTTCGATTCCCACAACTGGAAAATGTTTGTGTGATGAGCATGAATGTTTTTTAGTGTCTGGGTGTTTATATATATTTTCTAAGTAAATATGTATATAATTCATAAAAATATTCATCAAGCATCTTAGTACCCATAACACAAGCTACGCTTACTTTGGGGCTAGATGGCGATGTGTGTATTGTCGTTGTTTATTTATTTATTCTTATTTTTTATTATTATTATGGTACATCAAATATGAGATATTTTTGTTTCCACTGTTGTTCGGTAATTGAAATAAAATCTCGCCCAGTTCATAATGGAATTTGCAGAAAACTACGTAGTTTCATACTTTAAGTCCCACCTATTGACCTATAATCATTGACTTTACTTAAAAATTTGGTCTTCTGGGTTTTATAGATACCTACATAAAGTGAAAATCCGAAAAACAAAAATTTATATTTCTATTATCTGTTTGAGTTTAAGTGTTAAGAATCAAAGTGTTAACATTTAATCAATGATTTATATTCGTGCCGTTACGTTGTAGTGACTGACTCGCCAGTTTATTTTTAATGAACCTTACAGCCCTTATATGTATATTTGGAATACGTGGGAATAGTTATGCAATGTCTATCTCACATGAGCTGACAGTATATTTAAAGATCGGATCGTTAAAAGCGCTGTATAACCATTCCGACATTATGCCATGTATAATAAAGCCCTACCAGTATTGTTACAAAGTATCAACATCCCGAAATCGTTTACTGGTAAGGCGTAATATTATATCAAAGAAAATGTAAATAAAACGCACGATATGAAAAAGGGCACGAACGTTTCGTCAGGGTCGAAAACAAAGCATTATAGACAGGGTCGATGTAGCGGAAACTGATAGAATGAGCCCCTTCGCACGGAATAAAGCCGACGCGAGACCCGGCCCTCCAAGACAACGGAGTGTGCAATTTGTTGACACATTTATCGTGATCATTCAAGCGATTATAGTAATAAATGTGGCGCCAATTAAGGCTACAGTGTCGACTGTTCTTAGAAATCTTTTGTTTTCAAATTACCTTACTTGTAAGGCTGCCTTTCTAACTACACTCCCTTAAAGCAGTAAAACTTTAGATGGCATTTTATTTCACATACGTTATAATTTAAGCGGTGGTAGGTAGTATTACTACCTACCACCTGATATTACTATCTGATTCTCAATAACGCCCTAATCATAACACACTCGTAACACTTATGTTTGTAATTATTGTTAAGTTATAAGGACCTAGTGTTTGTAAGAGACGTATTTTTTATAAAGAGATCGAGAAATAAGATAGATAAGACATCAGAAGAAAGAAGACACATAAATAGGCTTGGCGATAATCATACCTGAGCCTTTGCTTTAACACCATCATCATATTGACCGATAAATAGCCACTTCTGGTACCTATGTCCAGAAGTGGATATTCATCGGTCGATCTTTTGTAGGGAGTTAAATTTTCATAGTCCTGAGCTACTTTCCAGCAGCCCCCAGTGGCTCGCTTGATGACGTTTATCCTCCTCTTTGCGGGCCGATCAACGCTGCGTTTACCGGTGCGTAGTCGCCATTTCAACACCTTGGGACCAAACGTCCATCGGGTCTCCTATCTATGTGCACCGGCTATTGTCACTTCAGATTAGCGAGTCGTTGGCTATGTCAGCAACTATAGTTCTTCTACGAATTTCCTCATTTCTGATTTGGTCACGTAAATAAACTCCAAGAGCGATGCTTGGAGTTTATTTACGTGGGCGTGGGTATAGAGAGAGCTCCATTGCAGCTGGGTAACTCTCAGACTCCTTATGAGGCTATTATTAAGTGACTACATATTGGATAGAAGCAGGTATAAATTTGCGGAAATCCATAATATATTATGAAAATTAAGCTTAATTTTCATAATATTAAGTGACTACGTTTCATAGCCGTAAGTCACTACCACTGGCAACAAGAACTTCTCGAAAACTTCGGCCTTCAAGCGCTTCTCTTTAAAATTCTTATTCACTCTTGTCTTATATTATGTGCTTAGTTATACGAGGCGGGTAACACATATGCGTACGTGTAACAGACAAGCACAAAAAACATTTCGTGCGTGTTGATTGAAAATCAGTCTCATACTATAGGGATGCAACCGCTCATAGTGTGGCGTCTTGCTTTTCTGTATTAGAATCCTCAAGGTTATCATGTCATGGAAATAATACCGAAGTTAAACCAGCAGGAACATAAAATTTTAAATAATTTTGTAAGTAGATAAGATTCTTTTTTCTAGGAGAAAACGAGCGGATGATCTTCAAATGACTGAACGTATCTTCTTCCCTAAATGGATAAGATAGATATTATCTTTATAGCTAGGAACCAACTTATATCACGTCAGCTTTTAAACAGAAAAAGCCGCATCGAAATCTAATCATTTGTTTGAGCGCTGTTGACAGATACGCAGATATACACATACATAAATATATATCTATATTTGTTATTTTATTTCTTCTTATATATAGTAATTCTTGAGCAGCGATATAATTCCACATGCACCAGGCAAACTGAAAAAAAATGCGTCATGGCATTTAACTCACCTCTGTACCACCTCGTTCTGCAGTGCTCATTATTTATTAAAACAAAAAAACAAACGTATAACACCCTTCTATTTGCGTCTGAGGTTAATAAAACAAGCAGTGAACCTTTATGGGTACAATCAGACTTAGGTAAACAAATAAAACACTATAAAAATCTTTATGTGTACACTAGTTTATGTATTAGCATGTAGTTATTCGCATGTATGTATTTTAATATTTGTACCACCAGCAGTCTATTCTCCTCTTCTTTTTTTTTCTAATTCTAAGTTTGCCTGGCAGAGATCGCTATTAAGCGATAAGGCCGCCTTTTGTATTACTACTTCTTTCGATATGTTTCTGTTTTTGTTATACATTTTGTTATACGTTTTTGTTATTTTAAATATGTTAATGTTGTGGTATACAAATAAAGAGTTTAATAAATAAAAAGTTACTAATATTTTATTGATAGCCGTGGTCGTTAAAAAGCTTAATCCAAATATAGAAGTAGATGATATCGGGTGTGGCAACACGAAAGTTCCATTTAACACCTAGGCCGGTGCAAATGGCTCACTAAACTGAAATAGGAGTCACGGAATGGTTGTCATTAGCCGAATTACATACGTGACCGCATAATTGAAAGGGACTCGAAGTTACTTACGAGCGGGTCAACGGCTGAAGTTATTTTTTTTCCACTAGAATTCAGCCTTTGACTGCAATCTCACCTGATAATATGTGATGATGCAAAGGGCAGTTATAATCCGTACCCCTAAATGGTTTATACGCGGCATTGTAAAGGAACGCTAAATCGCTTAGACATGGTCTAAGAGCGTCCAAAAGATCAGATCAGAGAATATTTTGAAATGATGAATTACCCAATTCCACTAACAGGATTTGAGCCCGGGACCTCCCACTCCCAAACTTTCTAAACAATTGGGTTTTTTTTCTGATAACAAATTCTTAGTACCAGCTTTTAAAGGCTTGGTTACACGCGCCTAGAAGATTACCTGCAGTCGTCGGGTCCAGTTCTTAACACTAAATGCGAAAATAACAGTTTAAGCCCGCCAACAAGCATATGAGTAGCGTGATGTGTCACAAACCCACTCTCATAAGAGATGATGAGGTTGGTGTCCACTGAGATAATGATAGGCTAATATCATAATGTATCAAAAAAAAAATCGGAAACGGATTAAGATTTGACGCGTAAATTGGCCAAAAAAGATAATCTCTGTATATCTAAATCGGATCATCAATAAGTTTAAATAGGAACAATCAGGCTATTCAAATGGAAAATATTTGAATACTAGTTGACAACTAGATGAAAAGAATTTTATTTTATTCCATCTACAGATTGGAAGCTACATGATAGTGCCATATTTTAATAAAAGTGATGAAAGAGTTGTTTGTTACTTATCTTGGCAGCCATTGCCAGGTGTAGCTAGACATAAGTAAGAAACAAATAATATATATTTACATTTATATTTTAAACTTCAATTGCTGCACCAACCCGTTCCTTCGTTGTTCCTAACGTCAAAGTTTGTCTGGAAGAGATCGCTTTAGTGATAAGACGGACTTTGCACGCTCTTTTTCTATTCTAAATTTCTTCTGTATAAGTTTTTACTTTATATAAAATGTGTGTGTGCAATAAAGATTTCAAACAAACAAACAAAAAAAGATAGTTTACTTTTCCAGGTTTAGGTTTGCCTGAGATGTAACATCACAAAAAGCCTCTTTTGGAAACAAGTTGAAGAAGAAACCTGTGTTATATTGGCATACAATCCTACTAATATTATAAATGTGAAAGTGTAGATGTTTGTTACTCGATCACACAAAAACGGCTGAACGGATTTGGATGAAATTTAGCATGCATGTAGCCTTTGACATGGAAAATAACATAGGCTACCTTTTATCCCTGGAAATAAGAGAGTTCCTGCGGGAATAAAAAACCTTAATCCACGCGAACGAAGTCTACTATTAGATCGCACATAATTGATGAATGCATAAACTAATTAGCCTTAACAAAATCAGAGAAAAGTACATTCGCGAAATCCATTGCGCTATTGATTAAAAAAAGCTGTACATTGTAATTGAACAAGGAAATGTCGTTTTCGCAAAGCCCTTTTATTCGAAAGGCTTTAGCTTAATTATAATGAGCAAAGTTCATTAGTAGGCGCGCTCTTTCTATCCAATTTTACTTTATTTACCTTACGTGCATTCATTCCGAGTTGTAAACGAAGTAAATATTGGAACTGAGCATGTATGTACTCACTGTAACTTTGAATAAAACTGATGCGTATATACTCTGTGGCTTAGAGTTCGAAGATACTCATTAAGGAATTTACTTTACGCCATACAAAGTAAAACAACTACGTTATTGTTGACGGAAAAATTGCAGGTTCTAATGAATGTAGGTACACTTACTTTGCTTTAAGTGTTAACTTGTTGGATATATAAAAACTTTTTATGTGAATAAAAATATATTTTACATCTTTAGTTATGCAATGTGTCAAGATTTTCACGTGTAAAGAAAAACACTATAACTATTTCCTAACCTATTACTAATTCAAAAGACAATCTTACATGACAGGTGGCGCTTAAAATGGGGACGGAATCTAAGCTGTCATTTGTATAGGGACAGCCAGTCCAGTATGTTAATAATAGAGGTCACTAGATAGTTTAGGGGGAATCTAGGTCACTCGACGGACGCAATATTTTCTTGGCTAAATATCCCATAGAAATAAGCACCTTTAGCTTTTTTTCTTTATAAAACGAATCCGGACTATTATAAACATTAAAAAACAATTCAGATGTTTCTTAGTTACACACTTGCCGGACAGCAATAAGAAGTTCGTAAAAACAGCTTTCATTTATATACTCGTAGATATTTGTACGTTGTCGAACGCACGTACCTATTCGTACGATGTGTTCAAAAAATGAAGATAATATTATTTCCAAGAAACAAATTAATTAATAAAATTAATAAAAATAATTAATTTAACACTTTTGGAAATAATCCATCTCGCTTATTTTATCTTGTATCTTGTTCGTTTGGGGCCAAAGAAAATAGATTTTTTGAACGATAACTGACTTTTTATTCAACGTTTATTATAAATGACTTTTATTTATGTATGTGTTTATTATATTTCGTTTGTTATGAATGATAATAAAGTGAATTATTATTATAAACACAAACATTAAATAAACTATAAAGTTTATATATTCATTTGTGTTCAAAGTCAGTTTTTTGAGTTACAAAATACTACGCTTTTTAGAGGCAAATGTGGCGAATTTTAGATGGAATGTGCGTTATATGCGTGTAGACTGCAGTCAAATATGTAAACTTTGAAGTCAAAGGTGACGACGTAACCCTACTCATCACGCCTTAAAAGGGGTGAAACAGGAGGGTCTTTCCCTTTGCATTGAAATTTCAGATGTTTGTATCTCTTTACCCTAGGTGTTGCGTAGCCCAAAATGAGAGAGCTATTATGTCTTTTACAAAGTAGCTCGAAAAATGCGAATCGCTCAGCTTTTATACTACCTACTTATTAATAGGCATTTTTGTGAGCTTCTTATTTATCCAAACACATACACGAAAGATTTAAAATTAAAACATAAAACCAGAAGGTCAAGATGGTCACCTATTAGCCGCAATGTCTAAGCCTAAAAAAATATATTTTTTTTTTATTAAACTAAACTTTTATTAATCATCAGAGCATTGAAAGTGATATACAAGCTGATCAAAGCAACCCGAATTCGATTAAGTGGTCTTAAAATATAGTTCCTCATATTTGTTTGTGATTTAGTGTCAAATTACCGTGTCCTCATTTAAAATAGTGAAATAAATTTCTTGTATGTCTTTCTAACTGTAAACGGCAAAACGATTTTACGATCACTCAAGAAAATGAAGTTTATTTCATTGCGGCGACCAGAGCTCTATTCAGATCCGATTCTATAAATGTATGTGCTAAGAGGTGATTCAGTTTAGAGCTCCACCGGAATGGCCTATAAACGTATTGTAATATAAATTGTACTGGGTCTCTAGGATACGACGGATTTAATATTCAACTCCCGGTGCCTACCTTTAGTTAACAAGGATCAAAATGTAACAGACGGAAATAGGCTGTGGGATTTCTACCTCAGTCCGAAATAAGATGTTGCAGTTGTCATTGCTTCAAATTTCTCTTACGTCTTCAATAAAACCATATAAAAAAGAATAATTGACAGATGAAACCATCGCCTATAAGTTACTTTACTTATGTAGGTATAGGCGATGGTTTCATCTAAAAAAAAATTTACCACTAGTAAAATTCAAGCGAGCAATTTTTGATACTCTCAAAAAAAAAAACTATGATAGTGTAAAAGAATACCTTAGTGACAGCAATATACCTACTTAGTTAACTTTTCTAACTGTATAACAACATTTTTAATTGTATTATTTGCCTGATTAATTTAAAATGACATTATTACTTATTTCTGATTATTGTATTTTTATTCTTTAACTTAATTGTTTTATAAATATAATCTAAAATAACCTATTTAAAACTAAATAAAATCTAAAACGTCCTCGAAACCACCGCAGCGAGGCAAAGTTCCTAAGATGCTGGCAGCATTTCCCCTTTGGATGGCCAAACTAATTCGTTGGCCAAGGTAACTGCCCGCTCTAGGATCACCGGTAGACTCGATAACCCTTTTCGATAATTCTTTGAAAAGGGCTCTTGCCTCCGGACCCCACGGTCCCAAAGTCTATACTCTAAATTGTAATGTAATTTAAATATATATATATATATATATTTTAATAAACATTTGCACACTGTCTGTGACAGTCGATTGTGAAGGGTCTGTTTAATGAAATGTGTTCTTGTTATTTACCCACAATTTGGCAAATAAATAAATATTATTATTATCTGTCACACACACACACACACACACACACACACACACACACACACACACACACACACACACACACACACACACACACATCGCAAGGCATGCACGTAACATTCCCTATGAATGCCGCCCTGTGTACATCAACCTGAGATGTAGGTGTTAAGAGAAGTGTCTGTTATCACATCGGCAATCATACCCTACAGACCGGAACACAGCAATGCTGCTGTAGTACTTCCCCGGACAAGCTAAATCACAAAAAGTTCCACTACCACTAAACTTTTTGTCACAGTAACAGTTCTAATCGCGCGTAGAGTATGATTGAAACAGAACAAAACTTATATTGTTATACTAGCGTACCCAGCCCGCTTCGATGGTCTATATTTTGCTTTATTTTATTTAAACAATAAATTTACATTATTAAATTTTTAATTTAAGTCTCATAATATATTAAATCATTTATTTCTCTCCGTATTCATTCTCTTCTATTCTCTTCTCGAGTGGGTGACGATCATTATCTACACGCATGTACACCCAACAATAGAATATCATCAAAGTAAATAAAAGCTGAATTTGACAGTTTGATAGTTCCAAAATATGAGTGCTCCGATCGTCACCAAACTTTACAGGATTACTTGCCAGGTCAATCCGGAGATTCCCTAAAAGTTTCATTGAAATCGGTCCAGCCGTTTCGGAGCCTATACGGAACATACCCACACACTTTCTCTTTTATATATATAGATTTAGACATAACAGTTCTGAAAACATCTAAGCTGATATCCCCTCAAATCATTCATAAATTAAAAAAGGTTAAAGGTAAATTCAAAAACGTTAGTACACACTTTTTAATATGCTTGTACAAGCGCACTTAATTGCGTTTAACATAATATTTTATCTTTATACATGAATCCGCTCACATAAACTGAATATTTATTAAACGCATACTCAGATCATCGATGCAATAAACCTATTCAGTGATGTTATTTAATAAAACGATTCCTGTTAATACCAGATTGTAGTATTATTTGTGCAATGATAACTATAGATTTTATATGAGAAAAGATTATTATTGTATTTTATGAGGCAATTTCTTGATTAGTTTGTCCTCTAGGTAGAAGTTAGCTCTTTACAGCAATTTCGTCATCATCATCATCATTTCAACCAATGGACGTCCACTGCTGGACATTTGTCTTTTGTAGGGAGATCCACAATCCACGGTCCTGGACCGCTTGCCTCCAGCGGCTCCCAGCGACTCGCCTGATGTCATCTGACCACCTCGTTAGGGGCCGCTGCCGAACTACGCTGCGTTTACCGGTGCGGTGTCGCCATTCCAGCACCTTAAAACCCCAACGTCCATCGGTTCTTCGAGCTATGTGCCCTGCCTATTGCCACGTCAGCTTCGTGACTCGCTGAGCTATGGCGGTAACTCTAGTTCTCCTACGGATCTCCTCATTTCTGATTTGATCACGTAGAGATACTCGTAGCATAGCGCTCTCAATCACCCGCTGAGTGACTCTGAACCTTCTTATGAGGCCCATAGTTTCAGTTGGTCCAAGCAATTTCACTTGACTGCATTTACCCTTAACTGGTTACTACGCGGTGTCGTAGTAGAATATTCGGTTGGTTTGGGCGCATTTCTTTGTCGGAAGGATAATTGCCAATGCTAAAAGCTTTGTCCAGACTTACTGATTATTTACGTTTTTGTTTTTGGTAAATTCAAAAAAAAAAAATTAAAAAATTCAAAATTCATTTATTTCAAGTAGGCCTAATACAAGCACTTTTGAAACGTCAAGTCTGTCCGTGTGTAGTGACTCTACCACCGGTTCGGAAGGCAGATTCTACCGAGAAGAAGCCGGCAAGAAACTCAGCAGTTGCTCTTTTCCAACATCAAAAATTTACATTTTATATTTTAACATTCATTTTTCTATCTTGTGAGAGATGAAAGCGGAGCCGGATGCTTCCAAGCAACCTTGTCATTAAGAAACTCATCAATTGTATAATAACCTCGCTGTAATAAATGTGTTTTAACACATTCTTTAAACTTATGCATTGGTAGGTCCAAAATTACCTTAGGAATCATATTATACAAAAATATAAAAGCGTATACTCAATCCCACAAATGACTTCTGCACCTTTCGCAGACGATATGCAGATGTCACTAATTTATGACCATTTCTTGTAAGTCGACTGTTTATATCCACTTTTTGTTTATAAAGACTAATATGTTGTCTTACAAATACTATATTGTTATAAATGTATTGTGAGGCTACCGTAAGTATACCAATTTCTTTAAATTTTTCACGGAGGGATTCACGTGATTTAAGTTTATATATTGACCGTACAGCTCTTTTCTGCAATATGAATATAGTTTCAATATCAGCAGCTTTGCCCCATAATAAGATCCCGTAAGACATCACACTATGAAAGTACGCGAAGTAAACAAGTCTTGCTGTTTCTACGTCAGTAATCTGTCTAATTTTCCTGACGGCGTAGGCAGCCGAGCTTAGTTTACCTGCTAGTGTATCTATATGGGTACCCCACTGAAGCTTACAATCCAAGGTCATGCCCAGAAAAACTGTGGAATCTTACATTTTTAGTGATTCTCCGTTTATTATTATATTTTTATTAACTTTCTTTACATTTGGTAAAATAAATTCCACACACTTAGTTTTTTTTGCATTTAAAAGTAAATTATTGACAGTAAACCAGTGCGACACATGCGACATAGCACGGCTTACATCGTCAGAGTTGTCTCTACCGCTATCAGTTTTAAAAATTAGAGATGTATCATCAGCAAACAGTACAATGTCACAGGTTTCACTGACATGGTGTGGTAGATCATTTATATACACCAAAAATAGAAAGGGACCCAAGATTGAACCCTGTGGGACACCCATTGACGTAGCCGACCCCTGCGACTTAATGTCTTTTATGCAAACCCTTTGGGTTCTGTCACTGAGATAAGAGGCAACCAAATTTAGTGCAACGTTTTTGATACCATAATGGGCTAGTTTAAGAAGCAAGGTTTTATGATCAACACAATCGAATGCTTTGGATAGATCACAAAAAACACCAATTGCATTCTGCGAACGTTCCCAGGCATCGTACACATGTTATAAAAGTTTAGCGCCTGCATCCGTGGTGCTACGACCTTTAGTAAAACCGTACTGCTCCGTATGTAGTAAGTTATTTACATTGAAGTGATTCAAAAGTTGATTTAATATAATTTTTTCAAAGACCTTACTAAGAGCTGGTAAGATTGAAATGGGTCTGTAATTGTTAATGTCGTTTTTATTGCCAGATTTAAATAGAGGTATAAGTTTACTATGTTTCATTAAATTTGGAAAAGTACCTCTATCAACACATTCATTAAAAAGTATGGCTAAGTAAGGGGCAATAACGTCTATAATGTTAGATATTACCATTACAGACATACCCCATAAATCACCGGTTTTTTTCTGTTTCAACAACTTAAAATTCTTTATTATATCATATGCAGATATATGTTTAAAATTAAATAAAACGTTGGACTCATTAACGTTGTTCCTCAATAAACTCTGAGCTGCAGTAGGTGAAGAATTAAGTGAATCAGTCAACAAAATAGGAACACTCTGAAAAAAGTTTTCAAAGGTACTTGCAACCTCACTGTCAGCGGTAACTTTATTATCATTAATAATTAATTCAAAGTTTACGTTGCGAGATTTAGCTTTCCCAGTTTCATTATTAACAATTTTCCAGGTTGTTTGTACTTTGTTATCCGATTTTATGATTTGATCCTTAAAGTATAGCGACTTAGTATGAAAGCAAACGTTCTTAAACGTTTTAGAGTACATTTTTACGTGTTGTAGGAAAGCTGGAGTATGGTTATATTGTTATTCACTATAGAGTTGCCCAAT
The DNA here is from genome assembly GCF_905163445.1 of Pararge aegeria. Classification (NCBI taxonomy): domain Eukaryota; kingdom Metazoa; phylum Arthropoda; class Insecta; order Lepidoptera; family Nymphalidae; genus Pararge; species Pararge aegeria. The sequence continues at coordinate 8,846,374 of NC_053192.1, read as the reverse complement.
CGCTAAACTTTATTGACGTGACAACGTCTTATAAATTGGTTTGCCGGGTGACAATTCAAGAAACTGCGTTACGCTCCGCTCACGTTATGCGCTCACAATGAGAGCGAGTGAGAGGCACGCGTCCCTTCCACTCGGGCATGGTTAGCCCGCCTAAGAGCGAGAGAGACAGACATAAAAAGTGAAAGGCACGCGTCCCTTTGTAGTAAACGCTGTTTCATTGTACGCAAATGTATTGCAAGTTATTGTATGTATATTTGTATATAAATACGTATGTATGTGTAAAGGTAAAAATAAAATTTTGTTAATATGAAATTCAGTGCGAGATTCTTTGTATAAATTAATGTTTTAAATATAATTCTTTGTATAAATAAATGTTTTAAATTGTTACTATTATTTCATCCTTCTTCCTACTATACGAATGAATATTCACATTAAAATTATTTTACCACTCAAAGTCGTTGTCACGTAAAACTTTCGCCCGTATACCGACTTTACAGACAACCAATTTTTTTTTTTTTTTATTGAAATCTATATGTTTGAAATTGAATATTTTGTTAAATTCATTTTCTATAATATTAAAGAGCGTACCATAAATGCTGTCAGGATGACCGTTCTTAAAGACAAGGGCAGGAATTTTGGATGATATTTCACCTTTGAATCGCGTCAATTTGCTCTTAGTTATCGGCCTACACTTGACGATATGTTCATCTTTGTTTATATTATTCAAAACAGTAATTTGTTGGCCACAATGATCTGATCTTAAGTTGGTTATTATCGATTTACCTAAGATATCACAGTTGAGAAAAACATTATCTAAACATGATGCTGAGGTTGCTGTGATTCTAGTAGGTTCACTAAAAGCATAATTTAAATTAAAACATTTAAATAAGTTTAGCAACCTAGTCGTAGTTGCATTACTAAGTAAAATATCAACATTAAAATCCCCGCATACTATTGCTTTTTTTGTGGATACAGACAATCGCTTAAGCACATCGTCCATTACATCCTCAAAAAGGCTAAAATCACCTGAGGGGGGAGGATATACACACACTATTATAAATCGCTCCAGCTCCACACAAGATAGTTCTACAGTGCGTTCAACAGAAAGACTAACTATGTCTTTTCGCTCCTTACAAGTTATATTATTGTGTACAAAAATTAAGGACCCACCATGAATTGCAGTCCTTCTGAAGAACACACTTGACATTTTGAAATTCCTTAAGATAACTACTAGGTAGATTAATATGTATCCTCACGGATTAGGAATATTAACCATCTAAGCCACTGGTTTTTGGAAAGCCAACATATCTTAAGGATAATCCAATATCGAAGTTGAACATGCGCATTTTGGGAGATCTGTATTGTATGGCCTACAAAGAAGTTATAAAATTATTAACTTCATTGTGTTTGGTTTTCGCGGATTATTGTAATTTGACTTTGTTGTTCATTGTACATCATGGACTTCTATAGAGTAAATCCTAATTCTATTTAATATTTATCCAATACTTTTTCGTATTTCCAAAACACGATAACCTTGAGCTTATGATGCGGTATTCAAAAGTTTGCGCTATAGACAACCATTCAGAAACTTACAGCAGACTTACAGTACATGAGATAAAATGATGTGCCGAGTATACTCATATCATTGCAGTGAAGGTTAGTGAAGATATAGAAAAGTTTTAATCGTCAGCTCGCTTTTGTAGCTCATGTCCGGGAACATTATTTTAAATTCATGGTTATTAAATGTCTAGTTTACTTGTTTGTATTGATTTTACCATATTTATTTCAGTTCAGAATACAGACGCAACTGAAGCAAATGTTGATTTTCCACTTTTTAAATAACAAAGAAAAATACGAACTGGAAAAACATTTATCGATTTTATAGTATGTACCTATATACCTTTTGCGACGTAATGCAAAAGGTATTTTAACTCCCCAGATCAGGATTCCGAGCCGGTTCAATCGGATCGCGCTTCACAAAAGGCTTTGTGAAGTCAGTGAAACCCGAACGTTCAGTATTGTTCGCATCGTAACAGCGCTGGATTACATACCGAAAAGTTACCTGAAAACTCTACCTACTAAAATATTTTTCATTTAAATTGCCTGCCCAAAGCGTTTCTGAACAATTGTAATTATACGCAAATAGGTATTGTTTTACCTGCTATTGGTGTAAATTTACCCATAGCTAATGCAGTATATTTAAATAAGCAAGTCCTGATGCCTATATCGACTTCAGGTTTACAGCTCTGAAGCTGCACCAAGTGTTCCAATGTCAAAACATACAAAGATTCCAGAACAAAGAATTGAGGGTAATAGCCAAGGCACCCATAAGAAATCACGACCTCCACATGGACTTCAAAATGTGTGCATGAGACAATGAAAAAGTATGCCGAATCTCACCAGCAAAGTTTTCATCTTGACTATAAATATCTAATGAGAAGGCTGAGATGATTAGCTCAGAGAGCAAAACTAGAGTTTGTACTACGTTATAAAATCGCGTGAACAAAGTGAAGTTGAAGTAATAGTATTTTGAGACTAAGTTATGTTATTGAACTTTATCTGTATTTTAACTATACTACCTACTCTTAGTATTTCATTGTATTGTAATTAAATGTAACCAGATTTTATTTATTTTATCACTCCAGGGAAGCTTCAGGTTCTGGAAAATCATTTAGCTCGATGCGATTAAATAATTTGTACATTGCATTGTGTTTGTAGATCTATTCTTTTTTTTTAATGATTAAAAATCTGACGGCCGACTGGCGCAGTGGGCAGCGACCCTGCTTTCCGAGTCCAAGGCCGTGGGTTCGATTCCCACATCTGGAAAATGTTTGTGGGATGAGCATAAGTGTTTTTCAGTGTCTGGGTGTTTATTTGTATATTATAAGTATTTATGTATATTATTAATAAAAATATTCATCATTCATCTTAGTACCCCTAACAAAAGCTACACTTACTTTAGGGCTAGATGGCGATGTATGGGGGTAGTATATTTATTTATTTATTTAAAAATAAATACAATTTATGTTGGTACCCATACACGGCAATCCTTTAGGTATCGTGGGTGACTATTCTAGTTTAAAATATCTATTAACGTATGCTATACTATGTAGAGCTTACACTTTAATGCTTGACTTTGCGTTATACTCTATATAAACCCGGCCATGCTTTTGAGCCTAAACTCAGTCTGTTTCTCGAAATTAAATTGTTATTTTAAAACGCTTTTATATAAACATTCTACGCTTTGAAAAAAATTCAAAACTATATATTTATTATATTTATATAGATATATTATTTCGAAGATATTTAGGAAAGTTATTTTCTAAATATAAATAGGTACCTACTTACCTTAAGTCAATGTCCCCTTATAAAGGAGTACAAAGTCCACAGTGAAAGTAAATTACAGAAATCTCGGCGCTAAGAAATTAGTGGAAATTGGTCCAAGAGCAAAAGTCAGTCATCCAAATAAAACATGAATAGGCATCAAACCAAGCAATCAAAGAGAATACAGACACAATTTACGAATAATTTACTCAGATTTTAATTATAAATTAGTTAAACCAGTTAACGATACCTTTTAAATACCAGCGGTTAAGTTGTCTATAATGAAATTTAGAAATACGTCCGAAACAACTTCATTCTACCCGAAACTCGGCCCAACCCTCCGCTTTTCATTTCACAGATTAATTTTAAATTGGATTAGATTAAGATCCAACAAATCCGTTACGTTGACATTTTTATTCAATCATTTTGGTATTTTAGGCCTTCCGAAATCAAAAAAATAAATGAAAATGTTTGCTCTTTTCATTTATACTCATTTATATTGTCTTAATAATGTCTAGCAGTTTCAACTATTGTAAAAAAAAAATAAGAAATTACTGACCGCTATTTTACTATAGTAGAGGTCAGTGGTTTAAATATAGAGTATTTCTTCTTCTTAGTCGTGCACTCTTGGCAGAGTGGACGTGGCTGCTGAGATGAATTCCATGGCGTTAGGCATCATTGGATTGCACGGCTTCCCGCGCGAATCTTCTCCACTTTTGGCGGTTGATAGCGTGTCGGAAGCATTCCATCACAGTTGTCTGGGTTAACGATTTCACCGTATCTGTCCAACGAGTAGGTGACCGCATTCTTGCCCTCTTTCCTGCAACCTGTCCTTGCACCACCAATTGTTAAATCGACCCCTTGAGATGTGGCCAAGAAACTTAAATATTCGTAATTGCACCGTCGACGAAAGTCGTTCCTTGATATTCAGTTCTTTTAATATAGAATTGTTGGTGCGAACAGCAGTCCAAGGGATCTTTAAAAGGCGTCTCCAGTACCACATCTCTAGGGCATAGATTTTTCGTTATATTATGTATTATTTTATTTGTGTTATGTAGTTTAAGTATTAGTATTTAGTTATTACTGAACCGGATGCAGCTAACCAGCAATAGACCGAGATGGCGTGCAAATGAAGAGGCCTTAGTCCAGCAGTGGACTGAGATAGGCTGATGATGATTTAGTTATTAGTGTTTTTTTTTAATATGCACAACCTGCAGTATGTTATCCTTTTGTTTTCCTTATCCTAAGGTTGCCTGGAAGAGATCGCTACAAAGCGATTTGTATACTTCTTCTGTCTGTGTTTTTTTTATTCTTCTTCTGTATTTTTATTTGTGTGCAAATAAAGAGTATAAATAAATAAAAAGAAATAATTTTATATAAAGTTTTATCAGGATTGGTGTAGGGGTAAAGTTAAAAAAGGTTTTTTTAAATCCTTCGCAAACGGATTCCGTTACTTTACCGGATAAAAATTACTATTGCACGTTCATCAATAGGATGCTAGGATGAAGCTATATGTCAATGCGTCAATATTTAAAAAATGGCCGTTTTCGGCCTTAAATCCGTACTTAAGTAATAAATAAACAACGACAAACTTTTACATGTTTAATATTAGTATGGAGTTATGGTTATCTTTTAAACGGTAGGTACCAACAAATAAATATGAATAAGTTACGAGTTTTTGTAAGTCGTAGGCATTTTATGTAAAAGCATTAGAATATTTTCGACGACTTTCCTGGCGCAGTAGTGAGAGCTGTGATATTAGGTCGGCGGACCCGGGTTCGATCTCTGGCAGGGGAAATTTGGGAATTTATAATTTCTGAATTTTTCCCTGATCTGGTCTGGTGGGAGGCCGGAGCTTGTTAACACCCTATCGACAAAAACGACTAAGCGATTTAGCGTTCCGGTAGGATGTCGCGTGGAAACCGATTCGGGATACGGGTTTAATATAACTGCTATACTCATAACAGGATAGCCCGATACCATCTTAGATTGCAGCTTCACATACCAGCAGTTAAGATTGCAGTCAAGAGCTAACTTATAGAGAAAAAAGACTAATCATCATAAAAACAGTCTTGGCTACAATAATAAAACTTAGGCCCATAATAATTGGAGTTAAATACCATTTCTCGATTATCTGCCAATCTATGGTTTTAGGACTTTTCAAAGAGCTTATGAATTAAACTTTAAAAAAAAACCAAACTTTTTGTCAGCTCGATTAAAGTTTATGAATACGGTGCATTTCCACCGGAGCGTTGTGGCTGAGCAATGAGCGAGGTTAGATCTAAGCTATAAAACTCTGGGACCGTTTTCACCTTAGACTAATGCCCATTTTCACAAAACCTAGGTATCGCCTAAATTAAATGCCTAATGATTTAGACCACGTCTTTGGAAGAAAAACGTTTCACTAACTATTAGGTGATAAATATTGGTGAACCTATGCGTAGGAATCTCCTCAGATTATGCATTAGGTACTTATTTAGGAATTGCCTTGTTCATCGTTAATAAAAACGGTTGTATACCGCTCTCTTACTCTCTCTCTCTCTCTACCCTAGCTCACATACTTAGTACTTACTTACTTTACACACAGCTGCATATTATATAACATTCATTCAAAAACATAGCTTTTTTAAACGCTTTTCCACCAATACTTACCCAAGCTCAGCAATGAAAATAAATTGTGGTAATATTTATTTTTTTATTTTTTTATTTATTTATTCATTTGTGAACAATAACATAACTTAACCATTATTAATGAAACGATGATCACAGTAAAAGTATGAAACTGCGTAACAGTCATCAGGCCCACCTCCAAAACTTAAAATTTACCGAATGAAAATCATACACATCCTTAGTAAACAGCTTCCCACCTCAGCCTTAGCGACTGACATCTTTTCACCTCAGTAGACACATACCTAATCTTGAATGTATCACTTGGTCCGATTGTGGGTTTAATGTTTAACTGACTGCGGATTGCTAACGAGGTTAAGGCTGTATATCCGACATATATGATACATATTATGGCGTAGCGATGTGAGAGATTGAAGCTGTAAGCTGTTCGGTAGCTTTAGTATGGGATTTGTTCGCTCAATCGAGGAGTCTTAGAGTTTTCGAGTATAGAAATACTTGAACTACGGAGTAAAATGGATCTTATTAACATTGCACAAATTTGCCTACAATTCTTTAGCTCGGAGATTTGATAGAACGTTTGTAATTTAGTAGTAGTGGATTTGCAACTCTAAAGCGAGTTAAATAAAGTCAATTTTACTTTGACGATAGAGAGTTTGATTTGCGAAAACGACTTCTCGAGTACGAGTGAGCAAATTTGTACTAAGGCAACTGTAGTGTTATTGTGCAACATTGTTCATGAATCATCGGTAGTACCATTTCCGACTTATTCCAGGGCACAGGTCTCGTCTCCGAAAAAGATGGGTTTCAACCGTAGTCATACATGCTAGCCAACTTCAGACTTCACACGATGGAGATCTCTCAGCGTGGCGTGTCGAAAAAGTTCTAACACTCATTTTCCTTTGCCAGAGGAGGCCCGTACCCAGCAATGGGACATTAATGGCTGAGAATACTTCATCATATCAACCTATTACCTCACGATGTTTTCCTTCACCGTTGAAGCAAGTGATATTTTAATTGCTTAAAACGCACATAACTTAGAAAAGTAAGAGGTGCGTGCTGGTAATCGAACTCGCTCCTGCGAAAGTGAAGTCGAAGTCCTCTCCACTGGGCAATCACCACTTCACTTACTGAGAACACTTACATCATAGTTACTTCACCTTATATACGGCCTTTATAAAGTCCACTAAAGTTTAAAAATATAAAAAATTCTTGAAATTCCATTTGCTGTATATCCAAAAAAGTATTTTCAAAGTTAAATGGCATTTTCCGAGGATTCCATGTAAAAAGAGTTGCCTCGCTTCGCGACAACACATTTTTCACGTTATTATAACCCTTATTTAATGCTCCCGTAATACAACCACTTTTTGGCAGTCAAATTTCCTTTCAAGATTATTGCAATAGAAGATTTCAGATGCCTTATTGTTATTGTTTAGAACCTTTTTTTCTGTAATACCTTGTGATAAAGTTAATGAGAACTATTTTCGCATTTTAAAACATTCGTACTTAGAAATAAACATGTGGGCGGATATAGTGAATAAATACATAAAAATGAATAAATAAATACATACATAAATATGAAAAATAAAATGCCCCGAACTGCAATACCCTAAGTTCTCTTAAATCGAAAAATATTATGATTTTAGTCTTGTATTTTTGTCTAACATTTATTTTATGTTCTAACATTTACAAGTGAAAAAACACTACATAACTATTCCAACATAAATCATTATTTTCAATCATTGGAACTACAGCCCCTTATGGGCCAAGGCCTGCTCAAGTTCGTTTCTCCACTTATCTCTATTTTGTGCCCATGTCCGCCAGTTTTGCGTGCCGATGACTTGTCTGCGTCTCTACTCAATTTAATTTGGTCCAGCGCAATTTTGGTCTCCCGATCGAATACCAAAAGCGGCGATGGCCCATTGGGTAGGAATTCAACTTAACTTTCAGGGGGCTGAAATTCGAATCCTAAAATTAAAATAAAAAACGTGGGTACCTACCTCTAACTTTCTAAGTTATATGCGTTGTTCTCCATAATGTTGTCAAAGGTGTGTGGAGTCCACCAATCCGTACTGAGTCAACATGGTGGAGCCTCAAGGGAGGAGACCAGTGCGATATGTTAATCGATCTCTTCGTGTCGGACTCTGACGACATAATATTCTTTGGTTGGTTACATTTGTCTATGCGTTGAACACGTCCAGCCCATTGCAGTCTTAAGACTTTTTATTTACCTACTGCACAAAGTTTTGCTCTCAAAACAGGCTATCCCACATTTATTCGCAAAGCCCCTAAATTATTAAAAATCTAAAAATTCACCCCAACAGCACTACTAACTACGTATAATTCAATGTAACCGCGGACAAATCATTTTAAAACAGATATAATATCGCACGGATTACTCAGGGAAATGAAGTTCATTTTATTGCGGCGACTGGGGCTCCATTCAGAGACGATTTGGCTAATGTAATTGCTGAGAGATGATTCCATTTAGTGCCCCATCGGAATGTTTTCTAAGCGTTTATTATAGGTATCTATATTATTGTCGTTATCATCTGATTTATTATCAAAATTAAGCTTAATTTGCTATACTCCGCGAAAAGCAGGAGAATCTGTGTGGTGTAATTTATAATTTCTTCAATCCTTATACCCCACACCAAACAGATCTTCGGCAATATACCCTCTACGCACGTTTCGCTCTGGAACCGGAGCATCATCAGGAGATGTTGACTTTACAATGAATAATTGTTAATGAATGTTTGTCAATGAATGTTGTTGTTGACTTAACAATTATTCATTGTAAAGTCAACATCTCCGGAGTTCTGTCCTCCATCTCCAACCACAGTCTGGGCAAAGTTAAAAACATATTATAACCTTTATAGTACAAAAATAATTATTTAAATCGGTTATAATTTGTCGGAGTTAAGGTGTAAAATCGTCAAACACCCATCCCCTCTCCCAAAGGAACCGAGCTTAATGTCTGGATAAAAAGTATTCTATGTTACTTCTAACACTTCCAAGAATATGTGTACAAGTTATGAAATCGTTTTGGTTTTTATAAAATTTTTCAGTTTCAAACAAACGATTTATTTTAACCGATTGATCGGCCAAAATTTAACAGTAAAATAAAGCTGCAGGTGTTATTTTATAGGTGAGATGAGTTTAGAGCGTTGACCCACCACTCTGGTACATTTTGCATTGACGGACTTACAAAGGTACAGTTTTATAAATTATTCTGATACCTAATCACTATTTAACCTCTACGAGGTCGGTACGAAATCCCTGATATTTTCGGAGGTCGTAATACAGTGCTCGTAAAAGGGCACGATAAGATATTATGATCTCGATTATTTAACTTTTCTCTATAAGCCAATAGAAAAGTTACCTAAATATTCACATATTCGGTCGTTGCGGCGTCGTTGTGAGTGGCGATAAAGATTTATAGCTCAATAATACTTTGATTATTCCTAAGATTCAGGGAACTCGACTTTTATGTGGGTTCAGGTCTTTACTTAGGTAATAATGTTCGATATTACCATTCTACATTTTGTTCTTGACACTCTATTCTCATATCATAACTATTATATACTGCTGGAATTGTGAAATGTAACACGACAAGCCAAGCATGAAGGATGGGTTGGGAGTTATAGGTCTTGAAAAACGGTAAAAATATTTTGACGGTCATTTACTCTGGCTTCTGAATTTCTCGTGCAGTGGTGAGCGCTGTGATCATAGGTAGCGAATTCGACCCCTGACAGGGAAAATCAGAATTTTATTTATTGCTGAATTTGCTCGGGTTGGCCTGCTGAGCGGCTTAAGCTGAGGCTAGGCTACCGACAATTACGTGTTATTATCGTTGCGGTAGAAAACGTGAAATCCGATTAGAGATATGGCAGTTGTATTACAACTGCCCTAACAGGTATATATACCTCCTGGCCGTATCCGACCACAGCGACTCTTTTTAGGTATTATTAGCGTACCTGATGTGCTCTCAAGTGACTGGCATAACCACTCTTTGTTTTAAATGTAACAGGTAAGGCCGCTACTATCTTAGATTGCATCGTAACTTAGCACTAGCTGATATTGCAGTGAAATCAGTTCAAAAAGATCGAACCACTAACTTTTTTTATATGCAGCCACCTGAATCACGCAATTTTGGTATTAATTTAATGGTACTATAAAATACTTAAAAACAGAGCTGGCATATTTTCTAAGTGAACTTATGATGAAAATTTATCCGATAAGTTGATAACATTGTGTGGAAACCTGTAAAATTGTTATTGATTCGTTGGTCTGAACAATCTTTGAAAAAAATAATGGACTACAAATCGAATGTTTACCTCTTATTAGGTTTATACATACATGCACATAAGTAGTTTTATATATGCGACTTTATTCAGATGTGGACGTGTGTTAGATGACATTTTATTCTATTCCACTACAAGCCCTTGACTACAATCTCACCCGTTGGTAAGTGATCATGCAGTCTTAGATGGTAACTGGCTACCCTTCCAGCAGTATGGTAGTTATATTAAAACCAAACCTTTGTTCGTTTCTACGCGACATCGTACCGGAACCTCTAAATCGGTTAGCGACACGTCTTTTTGGGGCGGTAACTAGCCACGACTGAAGCCACCAGACCAGATTAGAGAAAATTCAGAAATAATCTGTTCCCAAATTGCTCCTGTCGGTTTTCGAACCCGGGACCTCCTACTTATAACCACAGTGCTCACGGTTGCGCCAGAGAGGTCGTCCATGAATGACATTATACATACTCGTGAAGAAAAAAAGTTGGTCGCACAATTGGTCACAAAATTGGTCGCACGTTGGTCCACATTTATTATCTTGCACACTTTAAATAATGGCTAACACGGTTAGGCATTTGCGTAGAGGTGTCAGTATCAAGCTGACTCGGACGTGTTTACTTATCCACAAGAATAGAGACAAATAAAACCCAGTAGACTGTAAATTTATCATTAGGTAACCGATTTAGCCTTCTGGACGGACGAACGGTTATTGTCCTCGCGAAATACGTCGGCAATTCAAAGGACTGAGTTATTATGGCGATACGTTTCTCCGAATATATTACCGGACGCTGCTAAAAATATCGCATCTTGTCAACCTTTGTTGTTACGTTTACCATAACAGTGAGTGATATTTTAAACCTTAGTAAGGAAACTGTCTTATTAGATACACGGAACCGAAAAAATATTCTGTTATATTTTGTCAGCTTTCAAAATACCTGTACCTTTCTTTTTTTCTCTTTTGATTGTTAGTACTCTATGTATTTGTGTACGATAAGTGGTTTCGCAGTTTAATTTATCATTTCTTCAACTACATATCTGCAGTAATCTCATATATTTTTTTTAAATTGCTACAATCCTTTTTTAACCGACTGACGCAGTGGGCAGCGACCCTGCTTTCTGAGTCCAAGGCCGTGGGCTCGATTCCCACGACTGAAAAATGTTTGTGTGATGTTTTCGGTCTCTGGGTGTTTATCTGTATATTATAAGTATTTATGTATATTATTCATAATAATATTCATCAGTCATCTCAGTACCCATAACACTAAATTCGCTTACTTTGGGGCTAGACGGCGATGTGTGTTTTGTCGTAGTATTGTAGTAGTACTATCGTAGTATTGTCATAATCCTTATTTAATCTAGCAATATCTATATTAGAAGGCGTAAGTAACTAATTGACGACAGATAACTAAGGCACGAGTCTGTTTTTTTATTATGTGAAAAACGAAAAACTCTTAGTAGACAATTGATATGCTAATATTATGTTACTTTAAAAAAACAACGGCATAAGTTTGAACAGGCGCTTATCAATAATTCTCTCTCTTTTTTTATAATGCAAGATATAACTACATATTATCTTGCCCGTAACCAGGTTTTAAAAAAAAGTGAATGAGTAAAACTTCAGCTTCCCTTGCGGGGGGACCGAGCTCGATCCACGGTACACGCCTCTAACTTTTCGGAGTTATGTGTGTTTTAAGCAATTAAGTATCACTTGCTGTAACGGCGAAGGAAAAAATCGCAAGGAAATCTAAATGTCTAAAACTTCTCCATAATAACCTCAATGGTGTGTGACAACCAATCCGCATTTGGCCAGCTTGGTGGATTATGGCATAAACCTATTTCATTTTGAGGGGAAACTCAGGCGCTGTAGTAGGCCGGTAATGAGTTGATGAAGCTGAACATAGTACGTCGTTCTTCTTTCCATTACAATTTAAGCATATGTCATCTGTAACGGTAAGGATTTTTTTTTACAAAATTCGGTAAATTGGTATCGGTAATGATTACCAGTGATTGCTAATGTATAATTATAGTAAGTTATTTATTGTTACAATCAAAGGCGGTAGAGCCTATGCTCTACCGCCTTTGATTGGTAGAGCCTATGCTCTATCTGCAATATTATCTAAAAAAGCTACCTTTACCCTATGGTAAAGGTAGCTTTTTTAGATAATATTGCTAAGTGGCTAACAAAAAGAAAAAATACTTTAGTTAACGTTCCAGAGTTCTAGAGTCTAGTCGATCATTACAAACGTTTTTAGTTCGTCATAAAATTTGACAAATGATCTGGAACTTTACTAACGAGTTTATTCACCTCGAATGTTAGGTACAGGTTCTATTTACTGCACCACTATACAATCGTTTATTCGGTACTAAACAGCTCTAAATACTGCTAAGGTGTTTGCACATCTTATTAATCACGTCAACAGCAAGCCGTTGTTCGCTTACTATACGAAGACGAACAACAACCATTGTTAGTGCCGAGCTGAGCAATTCAGTGAAAGCGGGATGATGTAAACACCGCTTTACAATACTATCACGGCCTTAGAGATGCAGAAAGTGGTAAGAAACAGGGCCCAAACATTTTTAGGGCAGCATACTTTTGCTGTATGAAATAATAACTTTCGCTATTGAATATGTATTTGGATTTTTAAAAATCCCGCAGTGACGGGTTATTGGCCCAGGGTAAAATCCCATTTTTCCAGGCTATTAAAAATGAATTATAGTTACAGCTTCTCTTCATGAGGAATTTCAGTTAGACAGGTCATACGATATAACTTAATGACATTGTCATTTAAAGCTAAGTTCCCAGTTAGAACAATTCATTCCTATTATTACATATTCTCCTTTGTAAACTTCATCATTTTCAATCTATTACCGACTAACTCAGAACAAGGATGGAGTGCTTAGGCCACAGGACGGGATAGTGAGTGATAGTGAGTGATAGACAGACATATAAGTGCGTATTGAGTGCAAAATTCAAAATTAATTTATTTCAAGTAGGCCCAATTTATAAGCAATTTTGATACCTCAAGTCAGTCTGTTTGTAGTGACTCTACCACCGGTTCGCAAGGCAGATTCCACCGAGAGGAGCCGGCAAGAAACTCAGCGGTTAGCTCTTTTTCAACATAATTTAACAGTTTACCATCTTTTAAATTTTCTATCTTGTGAGAGATGAGAGCGGAGCCTGCTTCCAAGGAGCCTTGTCGTTCAGAAATCAATCAATGTTATAGTAACCACGATTTTTTAAATGTATTTTAACACATTGTTTAAACTTATGCATTATCAGGTCCAAAATTACCTTATTAATTCACACACTTGTTCACCTTTAAGAAGGTTATGCAGAACTCTCAGGCATGTAGGTTTTCTCACGATGTTTTCCTCCACCATTAAAGCAAGTGATGTTTTAAATTCGTAAAATTAAAAACGTAAATTACTCCAGAAGTTAGAGTCGATCTAAGTCAACCCCAAAGGTAGGGTGAAGCTCTAATCGTTATGCTAGCACTGCTGCATATTTTGATCATGCACCTGAGTAATGCATATATACAAATGAGCAAGAAGAATATATATTCTATGAACACTGCTATTTACAAATTAAAAAGATTAAATATACCTATTTAATAATTTCTATCAACTTCTTGTCCTTTCCAGGTGTTAAGTGCGGTGTTTTTCATCGTCCTGATAATTGATGACACGCAATAATTCATCGTTTGTGTCGGGTCTCACGCTCCCGATATACGAACGGGCTGACCACGACTTCTACATAAATTGAGGCCATAATATATGAGAAAGATAGATTTATTCACTTTCGTGTAATAATAAATTCTGGTAATATTGTAAGTGGACGTAGAGGTGAAAAAAAGAGGTATTTATCATATTCGACATGTCAATCAATGGACGTCCACTGCTGGACATCGGTCTTTTATGCTATGTTTTTAAAACCTGGCTATGTTTTTTGTGGGATCTTGTTAGACCAGGGCGCGATCGGAACTCTCCGAGCTTTAGTTTTAAGGTAACGAATGCAGTTATCACCATCACCAACATTAGTTACATGTTAAATGTATGAACGCTTCATAAGTGCCTGTGATAAAGACTACAGGAATAGCACATTTTCGAATTTAGAATTTTGTATTTTGCAGTAACAAATTCCACAGTCTTGTGGTACTTAGGTCTAGTGGGTCTCATGCGAAGTTGTGTTTACCGGTGCGAGGTCACAATTCCAGCACCTTGCAACCACAACGTCCACCGGAACTTAGAGATTTGTGCCCAGCCCATTGTGACTTCAGCTTCGCGACTCGTTGAGCTTATCGGTAATTCTGGTTTTTGTACAGACCTATCTCATTTCTTTCAAATTTGATCACGTAGAGATATACCGAGCATAGCTCCCCCCATCGTCTGCTTAGGGGCTCTGACCCTTCTTACGAGCCCCATAGTTAGATATCTTGTAGCTATAATCTATACAATTCATACTCGTATTTCCAACAAAAACACAAACCATATAAAAAGTTAGATTTTTTTAGATTTAAACTTTAAACAGTGAGCTATAATTTGACGTAATTTAATACAACCACTTTGGCACATTATACGAGACATTAGCTCCAACGTTTAAATATATTTTGGATTATATAATTACTTTATCTGATGAGGAACCTTTTCAAAATGTTTGCACTGAATAAAATGGCAGTAAAGTTTTATAATTGTGTCTAATTGCACCTTTATAGTATCTTTGATATTGTCTAAAACAAAGAAATATACAGACTGAAAGACTTATCAGAACTACTATGAGAGTTATGATGATGTGGAGATCTCGATTTAAGAACTTTAGCCTTTTGCAGCAGGTACAGGATATAATCCGAAAGGTTATAAAACAGAACTTCTTGATAATACGTTTCCAGTGAAAAACTAGTTTCGAAACCAAAAAGGACGACCTAACTGCGAGCTATTGATACCACGCTTGGACGGGCGCAGTCGCTGTAGCCCATAAATAAATCGACTCCCGTTTTTGCGCTTCACTGTACCATAAAAAAACAATTCCTTACTAAAAATAGCTAATTTAAATTGCCATGCCTCCCCGTGGCATGTTGGCAATCCATAAATGGTAGCCATCCGGTATCAAGCTCATTGCACTTAGCACCGCGGTCGTCTTGGGACTCTTGACATGAATTAAAAATGCATGTTACATTAGGGTTCCATTGGCATGTCGCCCTACAGCGCAGATGGGAGCTAGCTCACTCGCTTTCTAGGTAATAGGTTATTTAAGTTTGCGAATTGATGTGGGGGATATTGACTCGACTGCTCGTAAAAGCCTATTGAATTGCAACATACGCTATTCAGCCGATCCAAAAAGCTTTTCTACCTATTCGGGGTTATGTTTTGAACGATAGAAAAGCCTTAGACTTCTACTATGCTATCAGTTTCAAAATTGATATGAGATGGCAGCACTGAAGCGATGAAGAAAATATAGTGATGTCATAGTACCAGAGGTAGCAGTTTTTATGATTGTGTGATTGCCTAAATATAATATAATCACCATTTTAGATTCAGCTTTACGCGTTTCTACATTTGTTTTGAATGTTAGATAGTAAATAGTTTTAACCCACACCCGTGATTAAAGAAATAAAAAAAATAAATGCATTAACTATATCATCATGGAAGACCGATAATTCAAAGATAATAGTTGTCGTTTTACCTACTTTGGTAAGAAACCTGAAACACACATTATATTATGTGACTATGATAATTCAAAGTACACCCTTTCGTACTTTTATAAACAGCATTAATATTTGTACCTAGACGGTTGCATAATTTTTGCCTATTTACTTTATCACATATGTCTTTGTCTGTAAAAGTCATTTCTGCGTGTAATTCAAATGACATTTTACTTAAACCTACATCACGCTTTCACATTAAGGTGCTGAGTGCTATATGAGTGAAAAAAATATGTTATCCTTGATCATATTTGTAACTGAAAAAATCAAACTCACCTTTAACTAAAATTTGATATTTGATTTGAAGTACGATTTTCTTAGTTATAAACTGTAATAAAAATATATATTGAATTTATATTAAACTAGATGACTCCGAGAAATCACCAAATCACAAAATAAATTTCACAAAAAAATCACAACGTCACATACCTACTGAAATCAAATCCGGTCATGTCACCCTCATTGTGTCCCGTTATATTTGTGAAGATATTGTGTTAAAGTTTGTTACTCGATAAAACGGCTGTGGGTGGACGGATTTGATCCGGTATAGCATGTCCTGCAATTAAGTTTTAATTTACAGGAAATTAAAGGATTACGATTTTTTACAAACCTTATTCTATAAAAAAGTCGCAGGTAAAAGTATAAACTATTATCATCAGAACCCAACGTTTTTAATTCAAATGTTACCGTAAAACGTGCAAAACATACGTTAATCTTGGTTACACTTTTTTAATTGTATTTTCTTTCCCTTTAGTGTTTCATTTCGTATGAGTCTCTAGATTTAACTGGTCGGTGGTTGACTTTAAAGCGTCTCACGGGAACTTTTCCGGAGTCCCAAAAAGCTTTGCTAATGTTCATGTAGCGCCACAAAGATTTCTTTGATGTTTCCTACTGCATTGTTATAGGGGCCAAAATCGTGGAGCAATGAAAATGCGTTTATGTATGTTAAAAGTTGCATTATCACGAAGCTGATTATTGTTTCTTTTTCTTTTGTAAACGATTACAAAACTTAGGTAAGAATGTTTGTGTTAATATCATGTTAGATACATTACATTTTCGCATTAATTATATAACAGATACGCCTATAGAACTGATATTTTAAAATTAGAATTTTTCTTCAAAGCTGAGCAGTGTATGTACCTATGCGCTAATCTTGGGAAACCTCAGTCCGATTTGAAACAAATAAAAAGAAAAACAATTCGCAACATGGGATACTGAAATAGAATCTAGTCGTATCACATTCTTAAGCTGAAAAGTGCTACGCACACATCGCAAAAAGCTCTATAAGAAATGGTCTATCAGATTAAAACAAACACACAGACAAAGCAGTCATATTATGCATCGGGAGTTTCAAAATAAAATATCACCTAGCTAAAGAAGCATGGGTCAACAAAGATAACTCCGTAATAAATTTATAGCAAAGCAGTAATGGCAGCGGGCATAGCTGCTGTCTGCAGATATAAGCAACAAGCTGACTGAAATAAGCAAATTCCGCAAAATAAATACCCAGTTTCTATAAAGCTAATCATCAATGATTTTTGACACTCGCCCGACTCCAAGAAAACGACTTTATATATTCTCGCTCAACGAAAGTACGTCAAAAGATGTAGATCACGTGTCAACAAGTAAAGATACAGAATAAATAAAAAGTTGATCGCTGAATACTAACAAAGTCAGTGAAAACTTACCCTCTCTGCTAGATTGCCGCAGCGACAAGAGCATGAGAAGGGTTGAGCCGAAGTCCATCACGCTGGCCCAGTGCGGATTGGTGGATTTCACGCGAAAGAACATTATTGAGAACTCTCAGGCATGCAGGTTTCCTCACGATGTTTTCCTTCACCGTTGAAGCAAAAGTTTAATTTAGAAAAGTGAGAGGTGCGTGCTGGGATTCGAACTCGGCCCACCGAAAGTTAAACCGAATTCCTAAACACTGAGCTATCACCGCTGATATCAAATTGCAGAATCATTATTAATAATCAATGTTATTAAAAAAGATTGAAGGTTTTCAGAGGTGTGGCTTTCTTCGATATGAAGATTTTGGATCATCCTGATCATAACTTTCGGGAGTAAGGGAGTTGGCCTATTAATTCATGTTATAAAGATTAAATAATGTCAAATTCATTAGAGTGATCATTTGATTCTGTCAAACTTTAGATAACTTTTTACGGTAATTGATATTCCTAATGTATGATCGACTTCTTTGTAACCCGGTCAAAATGAATCAGTTGTTTATATTGACAGCTATGTTAGCAACATTTCAGAGAATGGGGGAAAATCCTCGGAAAGAAATAGCGTTCATTAACCGCTTTAGCGTCAGCTTTAAATAAGGATTTCGTAAAGGTTAGGGTATGTATTTTGCAGTGTTGTTTGTTATAATACCGTACACAGTTATTACACACTACATTCACTATGTAATATTTACTAGGATGGCAAATATTTTTGCTGTTTATGCTTCGTCTACCAACACTAAAATATGCATTTAAAACTGATAATACCAATCGGTTAGACCTTGCTTTTACTCCTGGTGGTGCTTATTAGATAAAGATTTAACATACGTTTAAGATTGCATATACTTAGAGAATAACACAGACAATCTTGTTGCGAAAAACTGTTCGTTTTCTATGAATATGATAGACCTACAGTGAAAGTGCTGCTGTTATCTCGTCATGCTAATATTGATGAACGCATTCAGGTATTTGTTATTAGGATCTCTAGAGATTTAAACAATGATGCACAAGATAGGTTGGTTATATATATATAGGTTGGTGGTAGATAGATTGGTTGGTTCAACGTTTTTTGTTGCATAATTCACAGACCTTGATCCGTTATTGGGACATCCTTTTAAGTAAGTACTACTTTTACCTAAAAAATAATTTTGTGTGCGTGTGTGTGTGTGTGTATGTGTATGTGTGTATGTGTATGTGTGTGTATGTGTGTGTGTGTGTGTGTGTGTATTTGTGTGTGTGCGCGCGTGCGCGTGTGCATATTATAGCGACAATTCAATTAATACAAAACTTCATAAGTTGTAAGGGTGAATAACCAGGGACCTGTTAGTATGATATAAAGTGGGAATTGAATAGCATAATGGATGTCAAACGTGAGCGATGGTACAAGGTGATCGAACGGGGCATCATTGAAAGCAAGTGATGCATCATAGTCGACATCGCCGGGTTGCGATAAAATCAATATTTCACAAGTTTTTATGGTTTACTTGCTTTAAATATTTTATCAATTCATTTCCAAATTTGAAACTTTAATAAATAGTGGTAAACGCGATGTGACTGTGTTTAGCACGATTAACCTATTTAGAAATATTTTTATCTTATATCTTTAAACGATATTTTAATTACTTAAAACGCAAATAACTAAGAAAAGATAGAGGTACGAGCTGGGACTCGAACTCGGCCCCGCGAAAGTGCAGTCGAGCTGTTACCCAATGCGCTATCACCGCTTCGGTGTGTTGCGAAAACCCATTTAATTGTTTCAGTGTTTTTGACTTTTATTAAGGTAACTTTAATCATTATAACCATCAGTTTTCGAGTTGAACGAACAAAAGCGTTTCTAATTAGAGTACATTGAGTTAAAAAGTAAGCGAAAAATGTCATGCGCTATCCCAAAGAAGTTTTTCAGGATAAAAGCATTCGAATGTTTTCAAAAGCATACCTTACTTTAAAACGAGATGGTGCATATAGACAAAAAAAATATTTTAAAATACGTCTTGGCCTTTTATTTATTAACTCATCGCACTTAATATACAACACAGGTCTTAATTTAAAGGTGTAAGCAGAAACTCAAAAGATTTTTTCCGTACATCCAACTTATAACTTCACTTTATTATAATAATATCTAAGGTATCTTACGGTTAACATTTTATATATTTATTTAACGTGCAGGATTCGTTCTTGTAGGTCTATAATAAGCGTTGATAAACAGATGTTGGCTATTTTTTTTCCTGGGAAAAAAAGTAGCTTATGTTACTATCCGTCCTTCAAACTCATTGCGCAAAATCAAGTTTATCTGTTGCTTAGTTGGGGCGTTTAAGAAGGAAAGCAAACAAACAAGTCCACATTCGCATTTATAATATTAGTAAGGATTTCCTAGATTTATCTTCAAGTTAGAAAGCTATTAAGTATAACAGAGTATACGAATATCTTATGCCAAGTTTCAATATTATATATTTATTTCTTTAATCAGTATATAACCCCAACAACATTGTTAAATAAAAAAAATAGATATAATATGCTATACACTATAATATATGTTTAACGATTAAAATAATACTAGCTGACCATTGCAACTTCGTGTGAACAAAATCGGTTATTACAGGAAAAAACCAATAAAATTTCTAAAAATTAATCCTAGCTAGATTGATTTATCGCCCCCGAAACCCCATGTACACTAAATTTCATGAAAATCGTTGGAGCCGATTCCGAGATTCTAATTATCTTTTTATCTTATATCTTTAAATAATATTATAAATGCGAAAGTGGAAATTTTTGTTTGCTTTCCTTCTTAAACGCCCCAACTAAGCAACAGATAAACTTGATTTTGCGCAATGAGTTTGAAGGACGGATAGTAACATAAGCTACTTTTTTTCCCAGGAAAAAAAATAGCCAACATCTGTTTATCAACGCTTATTATAGACCTACAAGAACGAATCCTGCACGTTAAATAAATATATAAAATGTTAACCGTAAGATACCTTAGATATTATTATAATAAAGTGAAGTTATAAGTTGGATGTACGGAAAAAATCTTTTGAGTTTCTGCTTACACCTTTAAATTAAGACCTGTGTTGTATATTAAGTGCGATGAGTTAATAAATAAAAGACCAAGACGTATTTTAAAATATTTTTTTTGTCTATATGCACCAGCACGTTTTAAAGTAAGGTATGCTTTTTAAAACATTCGAATGCTTTTATCCTGAAAAACTTCTTTGGGATAGCGCATGACATTTTTTCGCTTACTTTTTAACTCAATGTACTCTAATTAGAAACGCTTTTGTTCGTTCAACTTGAAAACTGATGGTTATAATGATTAAAATTACCTTAAAAAAAGTCAAAAACACTGAAACAATTAAATGGGTTTTCGCAACATACCGAAGCGGTGATAGCGCATTGAGTAACAGCTCGACTGCACTTTCGCGGGGCCGAGTTCGAGTCCCAGCTCGTACCTCTATCTCTTCTTAGTTATTTGCGTTTTAAGTAATTAAAATATCACTTGAAATCCTTAATATTATAATAGAAAAATCCTATTATAACATTAAGGATTACTTAAACGATAAAAAAGCTTGGATGAGAATTGCTCTAGCTTCATAGCTAAATAAATTAACTGTGAGATGGTGATAACAAAGAAAAAAAATTACCCGGCTAAGTTTGTTGTGGGCTCTTCTTAGACCAGGGCGCGTTTGGAACCCTCGTAGCTTTAGGTTTAAGTTGACGAACGAAGTTATCACCATCCCCTTACAATTATGTAAACATGTATGTATGAACACTTCATAAATGCCTGTGATAGGCCTACGTAAATAAAGAAATTTTGAATTTGAATTTGACTTGCTTCAACAGTGAAGGAAAACATCGTGAGGAAACCTGGATGCCTAAGAGTTCTACATAATGTTCTCAAAGGCGTGTGGAGTCCACCAATCCGTACTGGGCTAGCGTAGTAGACTATGGCCTTCAACTCCTTATTGTTGTGGGAGGAGACCCGTGCTATGTAGTGGACCGGTAATGGGTTTATGTGATGACGATGATGATGCACAACAGTACCCCTAAAAGTTATTCCTCGACAGTGGAACCTAAAAATATTCCCCGCCAATAAGAGAAGATTATACTAACTATACTAACTACTTGAAAATACCATTGCTTTTTATTTCGAACTCTCTTAATCCGTGTGCATAGTCCTTCATTACAACGCAGTTACAATTGCTTTCGATTGAGTTAGAGACCGCAATGTCGACCAATTTAAATTTATTTCGTGCCTTTCTGCATCGTTAGTGTCAAGGGCGTGCTTAGTGCTAAAGCCCATTAGCTTAATATATGGGCACAGGTTTTTGCTTTTTTGTTAGTTCCCTATGAATGCTCTTATTAAACTGCCATGTTAGTCGAGAGGTTAATATGTCATGAACTTTTGATCATGAACTTCTGGGTATCCCTCGGTATTCCTGGGTATTAACAAACTTTCAGCCCGGAGTCAGGTTAGGTTAATAGGTTTTGTTCAACCTAAGGCTTTAGGACGGCCTTAAAGCTTTCGGCCCGTCATTATAACAGTAGGGCAACGTGAATGACAAGGTTGCTTGGAAGCAAGCCGCTACGCTTTTGTCTCATATAAGGTAGAAGATTAATGAAAGAAGAAATGATGTTTGAAAAGAATTATTCTTATCGGCTTCTTCTCGGTAGAATCTGCCTTCTGAACCGCTGGTAGAGTTACTACCAACATACACAGGTACTCAACGTTTCAAATGTGATTATATAAGGTCTACTTGAAATAAAGGAATTTTGAATAGTCTAAGTTCTATAAGTCCCCATCAAGTATAAGCTTACCAGCTGAGCGTGGTATAGATCTCTACATTTAAACAAAGGCGGCGTTACATAGTTGCAAATACTGTGGTATAAGCCAGCGGACTTTCGATTATTTGCATTGTTATCGAACGCGCCTCAACATGACTGCGGAGGCCTCTGCAACTATACTTCTTGATAAAAATTACAATCAGTATAACATATAAAAGCTTTGTAAAAACCTAAAGGTCCCCGTTATTAATTTCGAAAATACGAAGTTGTTAAATCATAGAACGATATACCGACAAACTCGCCTTCGTATTATAAAAATTATATTTAAGTAGTAGGTCTATTAGGTTTAAGAATATCCAGTGTTGGTGACATTTAATATACTAGATAATTAATCTATGCGCGTTTCCAAAAGCTTTTCTTTATTAACCATTATTGATCACTATAACCCATTACTAGCCCACACGAGACAATACATAGGTTCATGATGAGAAGGGTTTATGCCTTAGTAGCGGTCAAGTGCGGATTAGTAGACTTCATCACACCTTTGAGATCATTATGTAGAACTCTAAGGCTTGTAGGTTACCAATTTGTTCTTCGGCCGTTAAAGCAAGTGTTATTTAAAACAATTCGCTGAAAAGTAAGAGGCCTGGCTTAAGAGGTAGAGGAAGGTAAGAGGTTGCATGCCGGCAACTCGGTCCACCCGAAGCAAGCCAAGGTCTTCCAACTGGGATATAGACGCTTATTTTAGGCTTTAACCGCTTTTAGGGTTTTCAAATGACATAAAATTATCCTCATGCTTTATTGAATCGTCAAAGATTCGCCACTGTTCAAACCTAAACCACACTAGCATAATATAATCTAAATAATAACAAAAAAAAAATTAAAGAGTTATCTGTAAAATTAATAAAATATGCAGAACAAATATATTATCATGGCCATAGCACAGTGTTTACTATATAGCCTGATTGCATATCTATTCATTTTGCAACATATGTAAATTTTCAACGAGCCTTTTCGATTCGACGGATGCGTCCAATTCGCTTGTGGAATGGGACTGAAATTGGAAAAATTGCTACGTACCGGTATTATATAATACGTACAATAATATGTCTAACGTGATTGAAAAGTGGGAGAGATGAGTTTATTTCACATATCTAAACATTTTCATATTCTGCCATTTTACTATATTTTTAAGAAATAGTTGATAAGTATTGAATTTTATTATAATTTAAAGTATGATTTTAAATATCTAACAAAAAGAGTTTTGTCCCCAGACTTCGTCGTTATTTGTATTGGATAACTGATTACCGAATAGCCTGAACCTGGCTCCATAGTTTTTTAATTGCGTGTTTTGCACAGGTTGTGAATAATAACGTCCTGAAGAGGGGTTGTGACGGCGTCACCGAAGAATGGAAACCAGGAGTTGAAACCCAGTGCTCGACGACATCGGGGGCAATGGGTGACGTTGACCTAAGGGTGGATAAGGGTTAATAATCCTATCTAATATTATAAAAGCAAAAGTGTATTTGTTTGTCCTTTACGCCCTTTTTAAGCAACCGAAGAAAAGATAAAGACCTTAGAGAAAGAAAAATCCAATACAGGAATTGAAACCCTACATATTCCTGTAACTCAAAATACGTAGTCGAACATTTTAACGACTGCACTTACGAGGTAAACAAACATCTTTAGTTATAAAGATGTTTGTTTACCTCGTACATGGAAGTATAGGTATTACATGTAGTTATAAAGAAGGGTGAATTCCCTCTCGAGTTTCCAGAAACATTTTCCCCATTAACGTGCTTCTTTCAAAATGGTTTCATTACACTAAATTAGACTCATAAATGTACTGTTAAGAAAGAATTTTCAATTTGGCAAAGGTTGGTTGGCTACAGACAGGTCGTAGGAGGCATTCGCAGCATTTGTTAAAGCTTACACCGACTTGCGACATAGCATACATTTGTCAGCATACAATATTACGGGACGATTATAAGTTTTGCTGAAAACAAAAAAAAACGCTAAGACAGATTAAAACACGAAAAGTTCGTAGTCCTGTTAGAACCCTTAACATAATATGGATATAACGTATGGTATCGTTTCTATAATATCTTTTTCTTACACCTTACTGAAATGCAAGTCATTTGGCGACTAGGCTTTGCCTGAAAAAATTAAAATTAAAAATCCCCGAATTTCTCCCCATTAATCAGTCTTCCATAAAAAAAAAAATACCGCTCGCAACTGCGCTAGAGAGGTTATATAGGAGTATGTAGATTTCGAAAATCTCTCGGTTCTGCGTGCAAGACCGAAAAAAAAATCACGGTTTTTTCGACATTTTTGCCAAATCAAACGACAGTACATTTTTATATTTAAATAATAAATACACAGTCCCGAAATAAATTAAC
The DNA here is from genome assembly GCF_905163445.1 of Pararge aegeria. NCBI lineage: Eukaryota > Metazoa > Arthropoda > Insecta > Lepidoptera > Nymphalidae > Pararge > Pararge aegeria. Next base: position 8,821,517 of record NC_053192.1, on the reverse strand, counting down.
ACTTATGATACCGACCGGTATTATTGATCTTTTATTCAATTCAGCCGTTGGGTAATTTTGGAAATACTGTTCATTTTAGGCTATGGTTATAATGAAATCGTTGCTATCTATGGGTACTCGTGGTAGGATGTCGCTCGAGAACTAAGTGAAATGAGACGTATACGAATCATCGTTATTCGATTCGTCGATTATTTATCTGGTGTATATAGGTATAGGTATATAGCGGTTTACTAGTGGTATTCAGTGAAATATCTCAAAAACAAAATAAATGTAAGAATTGGCTCTGAAGTCTACAGTTCAGATAATCCGAATCCGGATCAACAAGGATCAACGCTCAAATTAAATCAATGTGGTATTTTTAGGATAACTATATTGACTATTGCCGTTATGCTGAGCCTGAACTTCTCATGCCTTTCTCCATAGAGTGCGATGGGGACACGTGACGCTCGGATAGATTATAGCTATAAAAAATTATTTGATTGACAATTCATTCCAATACTAAGACGATTCAATTATCTTTGGAATGAAAACTTTAAGGAAGTGTACGTCTAGGTTTATCTAACTTTCATTTATGTTTCTCTTTTCTACTTTGAACATGGCGGTAAAACGAAGTGAATTTTTGGTCATATTAGGTCAGGTTTTTTAAAATTATTAGTTTCAATAAAATTAATGTTTGCTCAAGATACGGCTGATACGGCTCCTGTGTATGCTCAGGAAGGGAATAGGATAATACATTTATATGGAGAATCGCACCTATACTTTGTTACGATTGGCGCAGTGGGCAGCGACCCTGCTTTCTGATTCCAAGGCCGTGGGTTCGATTCCCACAACTGGAAAATGTTAGTGTGATGAACATAAACGTTTTCAGTGTCTGGGTGTTTATCTATATATTATGAGTATTTATATGTATATTATTCATAAATAATAATAATCAGTTATCTTAGTATCCATAACACAAGCTACGCTTACTTTGGAACTAGATGACGATGTGTGTATTGCCTTAGTGTATCTATGTTATTATTTATCTATACTATTCTCTGAATCTTGACGGCCGATTGGCGCAGTTTGCAGCGACCCTACATTCTGAGCCCAAGGCCGTGGGTTCGATTCCCACAACTGGGAAATGTTTGTGTGATGAGCATGAATGTTTTTCAGTGTCTGGGTGTTTATATGTATATTCTAAGTATTTATGTATATTATTCATAAAAATATTCATCAGTCATCTTAGTTCCCATAACACAAGCTACGCTTACTTTGGGGCTAGATGGCGATGTGTGTATTGTCGTATTATATTTATTATATTTATTTATCGTGAGGAAACCTGTATGCAAGAGAGTTCTGTTTAAATATTTCTTTTTTTTTAATATATATAGTTTAAATTAAAAGAAAATAGTGAGGGAGTAGTTTTCAGGTCTCTCAAATGGTTAAAGACGGACAAAGAATACAGTAAAGGTTCGTTTTGATCATTTCGGAAATGGAACACTCAAAGTTAATTATATATTACATCGTACAGATTTGTCTGCTTGTCATGGAATTAAGATCACTGATAATCAGTTTAGCCATTTTATCATATAGATGAAACAGAATTTTAAATTAGATCTATGCTAAAGGAATCCTTTATTTTTGGGACAAAACGTACCCTGTGTAACTCAATGCCCTTTTATTATCGCTACTAAGCGATAAGGCCGCCTTTTGTATACTGCTTCTGTCCGTGTTTTTCTTTTATTCTTCTTCTGTATTTTTTTTGTGCAAATAAAGAGTATAAATAAAATAAATAAATACATTATTTAAATACATTGCAAAGTTGCTTGAAAACCGGTAAACATTTCAAATAGGTTTATACCTATTACTTATTACCTTATTCACTAACCCAATTTATATCCATAGGATATCCATTACTCTGGATACCGTATGGAAAACGCTAGGAATCATTTTCTTTAGAACCTGAAGAAAATGAACAATATTATTACCAGTCCTAACTTTAAGTTACTGGTTAATTAAAATCGGTTTCGAGCACTGGTTGCTGCAGGACAAAAGACAAACAGACAAACGCAGTTTCGCATTTCTAATAATAGTAGGGATTTATTCAATTCTCTTTTAACGTTTTAACGAAATGTAATTTTAAAGTGGCACTCAGATCTATGAGCGAGTAATGAGTATATGTAGATACTAGCGGACCCGCGCGACTTCGTACGCGAATGAGTCAACTTCAAAAAGTAGTCGTAGGTTCACACGCTCTCAAGATATCTCAAAGATATTTATTGCAGTTTTTGCAACATTTCTCATTAAAAATTATTATTTATTTATTAGGAAGCCAACGTGTATACAACCTATCTTAATATATGGACACATTTAACAATTGCTAATGCTGTACACCCCACTTAAAGGCTAATTTAGCAAGCATAACACAAAATACACTCTTTGCTTACCACCAAATTTTGTGATATTTAGCCGCTAAACAAAAGAAATTAAAAATTAAAAATAGAAAAAAAGAATAACTTAAAAAAATAAATAAATGACTAACAACCTTGCCGTAAAATTAAACGACCGCATGAATGACATAACAACATGCTGATACTGTCACCACTGAAAATAGTTCCAATTTGACAGCACAATCCCCATCTGAAATTTAAATTTGTCAATTTGCACCCATTACCAAAATGATCCGCCATTTATTGAATATATTAGTTACAAAAAATGTGTTAAATGAAGAACCGCTCAACCGATTTTGTGCAAACTTCACATAAACCATCTATTTAATAGTCCGAACAAAGCCTAAACATTTGGTTTGGCCCGTTCTTGAGTTATAAAATTACAACGAAAAGTGGCATTGATTTTTATATATATAGATAGTCTTAAACATTAAACTTTATTCAGGCTAATTTAGTGTCATAATGTGACAGATTTATAAAGGACCTGGTGGAGAACTTAATTTTGTGCCTTTTAACTGTTTCTTATGTCCGAGGTAAGACTAAGCACGCCTCTTCGATCAGTGTCTGGCGTGAAATCCCAGACCTATTCATTATTTATTCACTTCAAAATGTTTCTTTATTGCGACATCATAAGGGTTAATTACTTGTGTAACCATAACACAGGATTTAAATTGTCTAATAATATAAATCATATCTCATACTTGTGGGTGGGCTGAAAATCATATGGATGTAATTAATAACCCTGTGGTGTCATGTTTGTTGCATTCGGCAAAGGACGACACGCATGTGCGGTTACCACAACAAATTCATATGGGATTCCAGCATTTATTTATATCAACATAGAGTTTAATATGCTCTGATGATGATAACTAGTTTTATTCTGAATCCGAATGGTTATTTGTGATTGTGAATTTGGTATGAAATAATACGTCAGCTATATAATACGCCAATGGCTATATATTCAATCGTTAAACTGACTACTACAGATATCATTGATCACTTGGTTAATCATGATGATAAACATGTAAGTATCCCATGCAGCTTACCTAAAATTTTATCAAGTTCAACAATTTCATCTGCTAAGCCGTGCACAGCTAACAAAGGTCTCTGGAACACGGTCACAGAAAAAGTGGGTACTAGAACACCACTTATAGAAAGTATCATGTATATATATATATTAATACTTTATGTAAATAAATAATAAGAATATCAAGTAACGTATAATTTAGTTTTCATATAACAGAAACTGAAAAATATTGTTTATACTTAGTAATGACTTGACATAATTTATTATGTCAAGTCATTACATTGTTTTAATTCGCTCTAGGATCTTTTGTCTTTTTTCTGTTGCGGTCATAACTCGTGACCCCATTTGATCTTAAGCGTGTACACAGTTGATGGAATTTATAGTTACAACATATTTATTTATAAAAACATTTACAAGTTTTTGTTTAGTTATTAGCATTCGTGAGGGTACAACGAAATTTCATTAGCTTAGCTATTATCACATACCTAAGTCGGGGTGGTTTCTATCCGAGAATATATAAACAAATTTATATTTTTAGATTGGAGTTAAGAAATTCAGTGCATATGATGTCAAAAGTAACATTGAATGAGTTTTTTGATATTTAAACTCATTATTTTATTCATCATCACATTATAATGAGTTTAAAATGCTATTCAAGTTTTTCTGCAAGAAATTTATTACAGGTAATTTGTTTGTTATAAACATATGTACGAGTATGTATGTCATACGTTCCGACATGATTGAGTAACAAACATTCATCCACCCAAACTTTTGCATTTAAATTATTTGATTTTTTTTTAAACCACGTTTTAAAAACGGTGTTTGCATATGTAACGGTGTTTGTGTGTGTGTTAGTGTGTGTTAGAGTGTGTTCGTGGGTGTGTTTGCGTGTGTGTTCCCAAACTTGATATCCAAAATGAATATCTCGCAATACCCACTGTCAAAGAAGATATGCAACAACGCCCAAAATCATGGGACCCGTCTTGAATCACTAACCACAACCAGTAGGATAATTAGGCTAAAAAGACCCACAATGGAACAACTGTCTGGTGGACAATAAGCGGGAGACCATTGGGGAGGATGTCATCTCAATGCAGCAACTTCAAATAAGTCAGAACAACGCATGAAATCTGCTTATATCCGACTGATTGCAAATAGCCCGAAAAAAAAAACATATTTTTGTTTCTCTTGCGTAAGGGTGTATAGAATAGTTTTGGAAATATTTATAGGTGAAATAAAATCAAGAGAACGGCGCGACGGCAGACGGCGTGTGGCCGCCCGCCCAGCCTGCGATCATGCATCTGTGTCGCCTACGTCATAAAGCGCAGGGTACACTACACTATCAGTATTTATTTACACAATACCTAATGGATACCGGTTGTGTTTGTCTCTATCATACAACTATTGATCATCAAAATTACAACTAGTTTGGTTATACAATTTACAGAAATAGTAAAAAAAAGAAATAAAAAAGCACATAGCTTCCAAAAGCGAGAGGTGCGTGCCGGGGATCTAACCCCCTGGAAGAGCTGTGCTGAAATTCTAACCACTACGTAAAACTTATTAAAATACGTCTAAAAATGAACAAAAAACAAATATTAAAAGGAAAAAACAAGCCGAGTTTAAAATTCGGATTCCGTGGAAGATAGCTACTCTCTCTCTTCCTCTCTCTGTCTTTCTCTCTCTCTCTATACTCCACTTATTTTTTTTATATCTCCTGAAACTAAATATGCCTAAACATTTCAAATTTCACTAAACAAGCTGCGTATTTATGGTTCATTTCGCTTTACAAAACTTTCATTTTCGCTACGCGCTGGAACAGTCCAAATTTGGATCCAGAACAGCGCCACTCCGCATCTGTGTGTTTCGCCCTTTATGTGATTCGTAGCTAAGCAAAAAAGATCAACAGTATGACAGGTTTAATATATCGCGTGACGAGTATATCCGGGAGATCGTATTCGTGTGAGATGTGCCCGCGCTTCACGGCTTATTAGCACGGGAAATTAGCCCTTCAACCGTATTTATATATGTATAATTATCTTTGTATTTGAAACTTTACACGAGGTTACTATGTGATTATTTTTGGCGTTAAGCAGCATTGACTGCGGTCTGAAGAAAGTGATTGCAGGCGTTTTTACAGGCACTTAACACCTACGCCTTTTTAAGTTGTCTTCTAAATTGGTGGACACATGGTAGCAAATTTCAGGACGGGTTTTTTGCATGCCCTGCGAAGTGTTGCTTTGTTTATAGGCGATCGTTTTCTACTACAGATTCGTTGAGCTATATACAGTATATTTATTTTTCGATGCAAACAAATTATAAACATTCTAAGTGTTTACTTATGACATCAAGATTGAAGATAGAAGACCGACACATACATAGATACCTACGCTACGCGACGCGTACATAATAAAGTCACAGGAGTCACATGATTTTAATTTTGCATGTGATGTTAGGCTGTATCTGATTTCTTTCATATAGCAGGATACTTCAAAGGTTTTTTTTTTTGTGAAAAACGATTACAAAGGGGAGGATAAAATTTGAAACTAATACAGTTTTCCGATATCTGCAATCATGCGAGCTCTATACACTCAATCAAACTTAAAAACTTATGCACAGATTTTTGTGTTCTAACCTAACCTAAGTTTGGCTTAAAAAACCGGCAAAATGGGACTCGGACGCGCATGAAGTTCCGTACCTATCACGTCTGTTGTATCCCCCTTAAATAATTATTTTATTCAGTTTTTTAGTATATATTGTTATAAAGGCAACATGACATCTGTGAAATTTCAACTGGCAAATTATTACGGTTCATGAGATAAAGCCTGGTGATAGACGGACAGACAGACTGACAGTATCAAATTTTTTCGTAAAGACTCGATTTGTCCTCAGATTGAAGATATGACAATTGAAAGTTTCTCATACAGTGCATCTGTTTAAAACCCCAAGACTCATTTACGGTTGCATAAAGCACCCTCGCAGTTAAAAAGAGCGATATTCACTTGTGAGGAGAATTAAAATACCAATACGGGTACAGGTAATAGAGAAGAGAACACCTAGCATTTTCCCATCGCAATTAGATAAAAGAAAAACAAAACGCTTCTTGCGGAACAAAAGGGTTAATGATGGCACTGATGCACAGATAGTCCATTCCCTGAGGGCCTTTAGCAGGTGCAATTTTCCATAGAATAGATGTAGGCAGACTTGTGTCACTTTTATTCAAGAATATGCTTATTAATTAATGCTACAGCTAAAAGTGTACCTTTGTTCTTTGCATTGGCTTTATAATTATAATATTAGGTTAAAACAGAATAATGCCAATAGTACTGAATATTTTATTTATGAAAAAGCTGTAATTGGTTGAATGGGTTTGCTTTGTCAAAACAGATAAAAATAAAGTTGTTCTCATTATATGATAATGATTTATAATAAATTAACAACAACTTTAAAGGGGTTACCGTTCTTGAAGTTCAAAGCTAAATTATACGACTGGTTGGTGGTTAGTGTTAATATTCTGTATAAGAATTCTTTGCCACGAAATATTAATTCAGGCTTTTTTTTTCTTTCTTATTTTTGATTTTTGATTTGATACAGCTAATATGTAACCTTATAATTCTATCAAACGTACGTACATATGACATTCTTAAAATTACAATTTTTATTATTTTCAATATATTTGCAATGGAGTGGTGATGTAAGTAAATTAAGATTTGCATGTCGTATACTGCGACTAAACATGTATAATATTTTGTCATGTTTTAAGAAAATAAATGAATTTGAATTTTTAAATATTTCACGCGAATTTTACTTAAAATTTTCCGCGGACGCAGTCGTTTTCATGATAAGATGAATCCAACAAAAAATCTTCAGTGGATCAGTACAGTGATGAACGACATTAAAGAAAAGATACCTTAATAAAACTGACCCACTTTGCTAACAAAAATTGTGTTCGTATCAAACATCGCGCGAAATTATATAGGACTTTACGACATCGCAAAAATGACCAGATGTCAAACTCTATGTGCGCTAAGCCATTTCGAACCTTAATATTGTATAAAGAGAGTGGTAAAAAATTGCCAACGGAAAAAGTAAAACGCTATCATAATAGCAAAGAGGGGTCAATAGCTGTGTCCGATCGATGCCGGAAGTTGCCATTCGGTGGACACCGGATGCGATGCCAGAGTAAAGTGAAATTTATTTCAAGACAATTGTTTTATGCTAGCTAGCTTAATGCACACCTACTTGTGATAATTTCAATTAACGTGGAAACTAAAGAAACTAAATAGAAGACCAAATAATTATATTATAAAGTTAAATAGTGTAGAGACAGAGACTTTTTGTGACAGAGCTCATCTGCGGCAGTATTTCTGCCACCGCTCTGAAGGGCGTGGTTGCTAAAAACCTACACCTATATTTAATGGATACAGAACACTGAAGGATGTATTCCATGCATTCCTTGCAAACTGTTAATCTGTTTTATAAACACAAAGAAACATTGCTATATATTTGCTATTGAAACACTATATCAATATCATGTCTTTTATAATCATGTTTAATGTCATCTTTCATTCATTTGTCTTATTTATTATTATTAAATTCTACGGTGGACTACGGCCTTACCTTCTTCTTTCTCCTCTCATTGTGAAAGGAGACCCCTGCCCTGAGGGCTGGTAATGGGTTGATATGATGGTGATGAATAAATAATTGCGCTGAAGAGTAAAGAAGAGACCAATAGATGTACAAACTTACGAGCCAACAAACTTAAATGAACACGAAGAGACTAATACTGCACTAGTTATATTAAAATCCATTTTCATATAACTAGGGCATTAGCAATAGGTGTTTCCAATAATGTTCCAAAATAGGTCATAATTTAATTCACTTTGATTGAAATGTAAACAAGAATAAAAAAATGGACGACAATTTTATTTCACGTGACGAAATACACTTATTCAATGATGAATAACGAAAATTGAACATTTTCATGAAAGCCTTTTGAAAGAGGCCAATCGAATAAAGCAAATAGCGGCTTCATTTGGTTACGTTTATTTTAACAACGAACGTCATTTATCTATTACATAATTATTTTGTAGGCATTAAATAATTTTGTTCAAATGTAGCTATTCAAATATAATTTGCATCTATAAACATTCAACTGTACCTACAAAGTACTTTATAATTTTATAAAACACGGAATCTGTTTACCTCCTGAAAATGAAATTGTTTTAGAATTTCTTTCAAATATCGTCCCTCTATCTGTTTGTCAATACAAGCCATGGCTAAGATACGTGCGATACGTAAATTCCAGCAGATTAAGCGAGTTTGACTAAATATCGCTAACGCTTGAGAAAACTAAGAAAATGATTGGAAAACTAGCTGTAGCTGTTGTCATCTACATCTAACTATGGTGAATTATTTATGTGTTGCAATCACTTCGCGAACAGAGGATATATTAAAACATGCCACTTTATTTCCTAGTCATAACTCCTAAGGTTGCCTGGCAGAGCTAGCAACTAGTCTACCTTTGGTATTCTTTTATTATGTTTCTGTTTTTCTTAAGTATTTCCCAACTTGCTGTGTACAAATAAAAAGTAATAAAAAGAATAATTATGCAAAACTTTGAACTTTGAAAGCAAAACTGGGCTGTATTGTAATAGGTTTCTGAGATATTTCGTTGAAACAATTAGAGCTTACACTTACAGTTTTATAACTAAAACCACTCGAATATAACCTATAGATAGGTCTCACTTTTTCAGTTTGAGTAGATTATCGCGTGATTCTATTACATCATTTTGATTGGAAAATAGATGAATGATGTGGTCATAATGGCAGATACTCTGGGAGACCTTAATACAATGCTCAGCAGCAAACCTCAGTAGAGTCTCCAAACAGTTGGGCCTACGTATGAACAAGAGCAAGACGATATTTCTAACGCTTATATTTCGCTCCGCCCAGTAATGGTTCGGAGTTCTGCACTTAAAATTGACTACGGGTACATATTTTGTACTCGTCTAGAACTTAGAACACACGATCGAGTTAGGTAAGTCCAATTTTGAGAAAGAGGTCAACCGCCGAATCCAACTCGGATGATGATGATCACTGGAATTATTTCATGGCATACTGGTATCAAGCGGATTCTTAGTTTCAACGCCTGACCAGGAAAATTAGAACCGGGTTCTGGGGACGCCACGTTGGCAAGGCAATCCACACACTGATTAGGGGTATGGAAATAAATAGTTCCACTTTTATCCGCTGATGTTAAATAGATAAGGTTTTACATAACTTTACATGGTTGAAAAAAAAACACTAGCGTTTCATTATCACTGGCCCCTGAGGCCTTCGCTACAATTGGATAAAAGAGGCTTCTTGAGTAAAATGCCTTTCGGGCGTCCTTTGGATCAAACTTTGAGGAACAACGACACTCAACAAATATCAAAGTGTGCTACACGTTCTGAATATTGAAAATCTTCGCAACTTTTCCATGCGTAGAATTGATTAATAAAATTATAAGATTAATAAAGTTTATGGCGGCATATGCCTACTAATGTTATAAACGAGAAACCCTGTTGGTTATTTTTGTACGCTTCTTTCACGCAGCAAGGTTTTTTGCTAAGAAATATTTTCGATAGATTCATTTACTTACATAGCCCCTTCCTATAGAAATCAAGCATATTTAATTTCTAAGTACAGTTTGGATAAATCTTAAGTACTTTTATTTCAGACAGCTAGTTTTGAATAATATTTCCCTAAGGTTTCACTCGCGTCAACTAAGGAGCGTTTTGCTACATAGTAGTGCTTCAATTTCCTCAATATAGCCTCCCAAGCGAAGATTTTTTCACCCGGACTGACAGTTTCAGAATTACAAACAAAGTGATAAGTTTTAGTGTACATAGTAAAGATACCGATGCAACTTTATAATCGACTATGGTATACTTATCGGAGATATATGAAATACTTATCGGAGCTTCAATCACATTAGTCTGGTGGGAGGCTTTGGTCGTGGCTAGTTATCTTCTTACCGACAAAGACGTGCCGCTAAGCGATATTAAGTTCTAAGAAATAAGTGATGTGTTTTAACAGTGCACTTTATAAGTACATTACATTACAGTATTTAAAATATGAATCCTGTACATGCCACTAGTCCGCGGTAGAATATGTGATATCCTAAATACAGTTATAACTAGTTAGGAGTCAGATACTCACCCACACCATGGCCAAATTATGACTTTTTACCGAAATCTATTCAAATAATTGTGGGTCATATTAAACTTTTTTTTTTTTTTTTAAGTATATAGGCAAGTGCTTGACTGCAATCACACCTGATGGTAAATGATGATGCAGCCTAAGATGAAGCGCGCTTGCCTAGAAGATGCCTATTCACTCTTGATTTGAAGGTACCCAGATTATAGGTATCAGGGAAGACGGAAGATGGGAGGGCATTCCAGGCCTTTGCGGTGCGGATCAGAAAGGAAGAAGCAAAACGCTTCGTACGTGTTGATGGTATTTCAACCACGTAACGGTGCAGATTCTTTCGGTGCCTCGCAGTTCGATGGTAGAAAGGAGATGGTTTGACCAAATCGAATAGCTCCTGAGCACACTCTCCGAAATGTATCTTGTAGAAAACAGCCAGACAAGCAACCTTGCGCCGGTGTTTAAGGCTTTGAAGTCTACTGACTACAAGGTCGTTGCCAATGAGTCTCCTAGCACGACGATCCACCGAATCCAAAGCATCGAGCTGGTACTTGGCAGAGCCATCCCATAAATGGCTGCAGTACTCCATGCACGACCGAACCTGAGCTTGGTACAGGGTTAGAAGCTGTTCTGGCGTGAAGTAGCGCTTAACTTTGTTCATATATAGTTTTGATACATATATATATAAATTTAAAAAAAAAAAAAGTGATCCGGTGCGATGTCGCGTAGAAACGTAAGGGGTATGACTACCATACACCCTAACAGGATAGCCCGCTCTACCTTCATAGATTGCATCATCACTTCTCACCAGTAGAGATTACAGTCGAGGTTTAACTTGTAGTGAAATATAAAAAAAAACATAAACCTCGACAGTGGTAGTAGAAGCATCAAATGTTAGTCAAGCGCGCTATGGAAGCAAAGTTGTCTTAAGTCAATAAATGGATTGGCGAGCAACTTTTTTCTATCATGATCTTAGCGGTCATGCCTTATTCACCTGAGATGTTTGTATGTACTTATTACGTGTAAGTGAGGGGTTTAGTCCTGTATCTCCAACAATATTTACCACATCATAATATGGTATATATTATTTTATTTTAATCAGTTATAATTTCACCAAAATGCACTTAAATACGCTCAGTAGTTTTTGCGTGATGCGGGCACAAACCAACAGACATACAGACAAACACAGATAATAATTTCAAAAATTGCATTTTCTGTTACTTCATTGTCTTCAATATATGTAACAAAGCTAGTGTACGAATTTATTATTTGTACCTATATCTACAGTAAGATGGTGGATTTTGATGAAAGCTCGTGCTATTAAGGTATCTTAGGGAAATTACGTAGGATTTATTTATCTTAAAAACAAACAATATTCTAAATTCAAAACGGAATTCATTGGTTGTCTTTTACGAAGCAACTTGCTACATGAATGAATGAATGAATGCACACACTTTTATTGTGCATCACATAAACAAACAGAAAAAAATTAAATAAAGCACATTATTATACTTTTAGCGATTTAGTTACCTTTTTATTTAAATATCCATTTTTAAGGCAAGTTAGTTAAAGTAAAACAATGAGATGCGACATTTAGGTCGAGAAGTGTCTGGCGATACAGGTCGGCGCTTGACCTCAAATATAATTAGTAGAATTTTCTAAGTCGTCAGCAAATGACGTTAACAAGGTCGTCATGAAAAAGGTCTCGTCTTTATTTTTTTTTACATGATTTAAAGCTTATTAAAAAAAACAGTTAGTAATATACACTTTAAGGTAGTAATAATTTAAAAAATTTAAATAACTGAATTAAGTCAAGTACCCAGAGTACTAGGTACTGGCATTTTTCTCCTTTGTATGGCACAACTTATGTTTTAGCCAATAGCACTAGTAGCGGTGATAGCTCAATGGTTAGGACGTCGGCTTCACTTTTTGTGAGCCGAGTTCAAATCCCAGCTCGCACCACTGACTTTTCTAAGTTATGTGCGTTTAAAGTAATTAAAATATCACTTGCTTGAACGGTGAAGGAAAACATTGTGAGGGAACCTGCACGCCTGAGAGTTCTCCATAATATGTATTCTCAAAGGGGTAAGAAGTGCACCAATCCGCACAGGGCTAGCGTGGTGGACTACGGCGTAAGCCGTAAGTTAGCAACGACCATGCTTTCTGAGCACAAGGCCGTGGGTTCGATTCCCACAACTGGAAAATGTTTGTGTGATGAGCATGAATGTTTTTCAGTGTCTGGATGTTTATATATATTTTCTAAGTGTTTATGTATATAATTCATAAAAATATTCATCAGGCATCTTAGTACCCATAACACAAGCTACGCTTACTTTGGGGCTAGATGGCGATGTGTGTATTGTCGTAGTATATTTATTTATTTAAGTACCAACACGAAGCTAAAAGAAGTCCACGAAAATAAAGTTTCGGCAATCAGAATTTAGTTCATATATTGCTCTTAAGAAGGAGTAGATGTGGCTCCTGGAAACGTTCGCGGACCCGATATCGAAAGAGGAATATAGCAAATACACATACTTTGCCGATGTTATTCGTTTCTTAACGTGCTGTAGGGATCAAATAATGTTGTCTGATCCTTACATTTTGGTTTGGGAAACGGATGGTATATTATACGTATGTATATATACTTCGTGTGCTACTCATATAATGCTTTCGTGCGATTCCCTATCTTTTTAAATTATATATAGTTATAGTGGGAGGATTCTTAAGCTCATCTGTGTTTATCTTTATAGAAGAATCCGTATAGGGTCTGTTTTAGGCTGCTATACATTTTGTTTTAAGCCGCATTTCTAAAATAATTGTGATTTCGATCTATTTATTCCGGAGGAATTAATATTTTTAATTAAAATAAAACAAACCAACAAACTCATGTACAACAACAAACGTGTCTTTTTTTCTCTTTTTATTTCAGATTTAACTTAATGATAGGCATATAAAAAGTAATACTTAGTGGAACAAAACACTCGAAATGTTCCACCGACTTTAAAATGCCATTAATTTAGTAAATTCAATTTGGCTTATACTATTTTCAAATTCAAGAGCTATAATCATTTATATACAAACTGTACCTATTTAAAATTAAAGAGTCGCACGAAAACAATTTACCACCGAGACAGACAGAGTATTACCTACTTGAATTGGCTCAAGGCCAACAATATGTCCACATAAGCGCGGACAAACTAGGCACCGAAGTTTTACATCCTAGACAATGGCTGCAAGCAATTTGCACCTCTGCTCCACGTGGAGAAATGCATTTGAAAATTTTGCAGACATTTCTACGTTCACCTATTTCCACAATACTTTAAAAATAGCACTCTCATTTTTCTTATCATCCTGATTTCAACTAATAGACTTCTACTGCTGGATGTTTTGTGGGGATAAACAATATATTAAAACACATTTAACAAATCGTGGTTACTACACGATTGATGAATTCCTTAACGACACGGCTTTTTGAAAGCAGGAGTGGCCTGCTCTCATCTCTTACAAAACAGGAAAATTCTAAAGATTGTTAAACTTTAAAATGATGTTGGAAAAGAGCAATCTGCTGAGTTTCATTCCGGCTCTTCTCAGTGGCATCTGCCTTCCGAACCGGTGGTAGAGTCACTACAAACAGAATGACTTGACGTTTCAAAAGTGCTTATTAATTAGGCCTACTTGAAATAAATGAATTTTGAATTTTATTTTTTTTTAATTTTGCATTTCAATATTTCATAATGTTTTCCGCCTGCATCCAGGGATTTCCTACGATTGAACAAACGATGTTTGATGCCATCTGTCCATCTAGTGTAGGGTCTTTTTTTTAAACCACTACTTTTTCATCCTTTCAGTAATGCTGAATACTATAATAGGATTTTTCTGTAAGCATACGTTTTAAATAAATTTGAATTTTGTTATATTTTTATGGAAATAAATAAATTTTCAAATATGTACTGACTATGCACCGCCATTATTTTAGCTTGTTTAAATTTATCCTTTTATGTGAATCTCTAGGGCCCATTTTATATAATTCTAAATATTGCTTGGTGGTAAGTAATGTCGTAGTCTAAGATGTTAATGGGTTAACCTGTTAGGAGTATGGAAGTTATATTAAACCCATACTGTCGCACAATCGTTTCTATGCGACATCGTACTGGAACAATAAATCGCTTGGCTGAAGTTTCCCACCAGACACATCTAGAGAAAATTCTGAAATTATAAATTCTCAATTTGCAACTGCCAGGGATCGAAGTCAGGACTTCCTACTTAAAATGATAGCGCTCACTGCTTTGCCAGGTAGTCGTTAAAAGCTTAATCAAGGCTGTAAAATAAAAATGTTAAATCAAATAAAAAGTTGTACGTTCAAAGCAATTGGAAAATCAAAATTAAGTTTTTACTATAATAAGACGTCGCGTCGCTGCTTTTTAATTCCCGGAAAAGTGGGGTGTAATAAGTTGGTGCGATATATCTCTTGTGCATTTGTCATCGTACAACTCAATCTGATTGTACTGTATAATTCTCAATATAATTGCTTGTGACCTATTGCCAGATGTTATATGTTCTGAGGCCACCACAGAGAAATTAGTCATCGTTATTCGAGTAATAAATTTCGGATTAAATTCAACAAAATAAAGCTTTTCATGATATTAGTAAGAGGTCTACCACAACTAGCGCAAAATATGTAGACATTAAAATTTTGTCACTTAAAATCGCGTTATTGATTTGGTACACAATACAGCATTATTAACAATGCTGAATTACACGGTCAAAACAATTAACTGTATGTTTAAGCGAACTAAATTATGATATTGTGGTTTGATTAATACGTACAAAAACATCAACGCAATGCCCAACATTTGCGATATGTGTGGTAACTAACCATTATGATTTATGTTAGCGCTAGTGCTGTAATCATCGATTTGTAAAACATGTGATTGTTTAGTTTGTAACGATAGCTGACATTTGAATATTTAAATATTTAACAATTAATACATAATAATGTAGTTTCTGTTTTTGAAGGAAAAAATTCGGGTCTCAAGCGGTAAAAGACACATTAAATAAATATATTTTTAATTATATGTTTTTCTAAATTATAAAATAATAAATAAATAAAAAAGCCTTTTATTATTCATTGATTCAAAATATAAACAAAAAAAATATATAAAAATAGATAAGAATATAGCTTTTGCAAATTTGTTACGTTAAATAATTTTTTTTTTTTTGACAAATTGAGTTATGAAACCGAGGACCCCTTGTGGGTAAATGCCTCCTCCATTTTCTGCCACTCAGCTCTGTTTAGCGCTCTTTCAAGCCAGTTCTCGCCAGCCACACTCTCTAATTCTGCCCATCGTACCTTTGGTCGACCCCGTTTTCTAATGCCTTTTGGACCTTTCCATAGAGATGTGCGTTTTGTCCATTTATTATTAGGGGTACGTGAATGTGTTTTTCTAAATTAGTAATCATTTATTTTAATAATTATAAAATAGGTGGGACTTATTTTGATTTTTTAAATGCTGTCAAACCTTACACATTTTTAGCGAGGTACCTAATTAAGGAGCACCTACTAAACTTGTCTGTATTATCTTTTATGTTGTGTGTGCAACAAAGACTTCAATAAATTAAATCCAAATATAAAACAATGCATGTGTGGTCACACTTTACAACTGGATAGAGTTCTTAATTAGAAAAAAGAAGACTAAATATTTATATTCCACTAGCTTCTGCCCGCGACTTCGTTCGCGTGGACTTCAGAATTGTTTCTAAAGCTTTGTTTGTTACAATTTTTAACCCTACCATGGGAAAAATTTGAGAGATCGGTATAGAAAGAAGGTACATTTTTATTTTCCATAGCATATCAAATTTCAAAGCTGTCTGCCCGTGGCTTTGGCTTACCTCGGAAACTACTTTAGGAATTAAGATAAAAAGTAGCCTATGTTATTTTCCATGGCAAAGGCTACATGCATGCCATATTTCATCCAAATCCGTTCAGCCGTTTTTGCGTGATTGAGTAACAAACATAAACACTTTCAAATTAAAAATAAATAAATATTATATATTAGCTGTTGCCCGCGACTTTGTCCGCTTTTGTTTTTTGCTTTTCGAAAGACAAGTGCCTCATAAATGTGGCAGCACTTTTATATTTAGTATAGCTAAGCCTGGTGTAAAATCGTCCAACACTTTCGTCCCCTCTCCCGAGAGAACTGAGCTTAATTTCGGAATAAAAGCATCCTATATTACTTCTAATACCTTCAGGAATATGTGTACAAAATTTCGTGATGATCGGTTGCGTGAAAGCGTAACAAACAAACTTCCATTCACATTTATAATATTATCAGGGATATATATATTTATTTATTATTTATATAATACTAGCTATTGCCCGCGACTTCGTCTGCGTTTGATATTATTTTTAAAGTATTCAGTATCGCTAAGCCTTAAATGAGTATAGTAGTATATATATAACATGTGACTGTCAATTAATTATAGACAAATAATTTGCAATAAAATAAAATTGCGACTATAATTAAAGATCTAAGCTATCCTATCTCTTAAGTTGGACCAGACTGCTGACGGTATGCCAATTTAATTTAAAATCGGTTAAGTAGTTCAGGAGTCCATTGAGGACAAACATCGTGACAGGAGATTTATATATATTAAGATTATATTTAGTAGGATAACTAAAAGAGAAAACTCATCGGATCACAGCTGTTATCGAACATTTTTAGCTAGAATTCTATATTTGTCAAACAAAAACAATAATCTTCTTAATAGTAGAATAAATTAAATAATAATAATTTATTCACAAGAATGTAGGTACATACAGTTTTTAAAATGTAAAGTAATTATTATAATATTTATACAAACAAATGCGTGCCTCACAAATTATATTGGTGTGTATGTAATAAATATATGTAATGGTGCCATTTAAAATCTACTGTCCCTGATTTAGGTAAAAACCTGTATTACAGGCGACAGTGCTCTCCTTAAATTGTTGTTTCGATGATTGAGTGTATGATTGTGCGTGTGTGAGTTTGCGTCGCGTAGGTAATTGTGCTCGCGTACCTATATGTTTGCTTATACAAGATAATTATTATATTAAATTATATATACATATATAAATTTGTTTTGCAGGTGTATGTGTGTGTTTGTATGTATGTATGTATATTTGTGTGTATATGTGAGTTAGACTTTTACATATTAATTCGATCCTAAGACTTCCAGAAGAGTTTCAGTTTCAGCGTATGATTTTGTCAGTAGCCACTCTTTTACACATTTTGTACAGTTAATTTTATTTAGGGGGTATATATTTATATCTCTATTGATTTTATTGTAAATTCTAGAGCTAATGATGTAGTACTGCCTCCCAGATAGTTTACTTTTGTGCCTTTCTCTTTGAAAGATTATGTCCCCTCTTCTTTTATATTGGCTTTTAACGTAAGTAGTAGAATTATGTTTACGAATTATAGTTTGAAGAATAAAAAGTTGGCGTACTGATAGAACTTTACAATCTCTGTATAATTCTGTAGTGGAATACCGAAAAGGTCTATTAGTCATCACTTTTAGGATAGCCCTTTGTGCTCTCTCCAACTGTAGTAGCGTTGATTTATGACTGCCACGTCAGACAGAAATGCAGTATGAAAGTAAAGACTGAACTATTGCATGGTATACCATAAAAATAATTGATTTATTTGCTGATGATCTAAGATTTCTGAATATGTATATTAGTTTCCTTATTTTAGATGTTAAGTTAGATATGTGCAGTTTCCAGGACAAAGTGTTATCATTTTGCAGTCCAAGATATTTTATATTTGAAACATATTCTACTGTAGGACAGGCGCAATATGTATTTTCTAAAGAATTACAGATATATGAAGATGGTGTTAAAATCATTAGTAAACTGCTTTACGGCGCTTTATGATCGCTGCAAAATAATATTAACGATTAAAAAAAGCGTGAGCGCGCTCTCTATTTGACTCTTGCTCTCACTCTCATTGAGAGAGGTCATAGTCCTCAGACAAGACCGGAAGGAGACTAAGCAGACAGTTGAACATGCTCTCCGAGGCACAGGGGTGAATTATTAAGAATTTCTTGATAGAAAATCCTGTATCAAGAAATTCTTTGTGAAATAAGTTATACCTACTATTCATTGGCCCGAGCAAGGGATCGAACCAAGGACCTCGTTACCTGCAGTCAAAAAACGGGCTTTTTTGTTGGTTGATCAGTAAAGTTTTGTCAAAAACATTAGTGTTTTATTAATGTTATTTTACAAAAAATCTTAAAATCTATCTTTCGACACTACATCAAACTGAAACGATAAAATTCAGACTTTAATTTGCTTGCTGAAACAATATCCCTCGGTATTCACTTCCAAATTAGATTTCAATATTCGTAATAATTACAACCGTTTCAACAGTCCCAATCATTTATTCAAACATTTCGATCATTATTAATACATGTAATCGAATGTTCCACTCTATTCCGCTTTGTTATTAAAGCAAACACTCCTTTGCTGTTATCTCATTACATTCACCTAATTAGAATAATAAATGGACTTTGGATTGTGGCGTAACCTTTTTAAATTATATGCATTAATTTTGTTTGTTTAGTATTTCATTATGTCATTCATGATTTATGTTATGAAAACTCTGAAGCCTGTCACTTTTGTGGCAAGGAAACCAGCTTAACTAGAATTAAATTAAATTTCGTAAGCAACTTTTTATACGTTAACAAAGTATTGTTCGTTCGGGGCTAAGGTTAGAAGTTATTGTTTCTTTTTGGGATCGTAAAAAAGACACAATATTGAAAGAAAGTTTATATTATAAAACCTCGTCTTAAGTAGACGGTGTATGTCTTTAGGTAATTTGAGAACTTTCTTGGATACAATAATAATATCTCCCAACTTCATCAATAATATATATCTTCTCACAGTGCATACATAATTCCTAGCCTATATTACTACTTTACCTACCTGAAAGTCCCGCTTGAATCCGTTTAGTCTTTTTTACAGCACGAATTTGCGAGATGATTCAATTTATTAGAGCATTTAGCTAAGTTCTCTTAGTGTCTTAGAAAGTCTTGTTCAAATCAGTTCAGGCATTCCGAATGTTAGCTCGGGAAAACAGTTTGCCTGGTAAACTTTAAAAGCGTTCTGGTTTATGCTCCAGCTCCTGCTTTATGAATGTGATAGAATTATGTTACCACGGAATAGAATATTATGTAGATGAAAAAATAAATAAATGCTCTACATTTATTTGTTTGCTTCTTTATCGAGAGAATGAGACAGTTTAGATAATAGTAGATAATTAGACACTGACATAAAATGTATTATTATGAACATTTTTAAAACATAACTAGCTATGAATATATTTATTATATTTGTTATTGTGAATAATTCGATAAAATTAAACGTTTGTTTATCATAATTGAGAAGGTAAAAATGTATATTCATTTAAAGATATTCCTACTATTTTTATCCGCATAAAACCTCTATGTTGGTTAAAAAAAAAGAATCTGACTATCCGGATAAATTACAATTGGTACAAACTAAACTTAATCGGGTCATCATAAATAAAGCACAAGTACGTTAATTGTTATTTAAATAAAACACGCGTGTCTAACATCTTGGATTACGAACCTTATATCCATGTTATAAGGTCCACGTTACGAGCAATTGTAATGAAAAATAATAAACTACATTTAACCTAATAATCCTGATACTCTATTTACATCTCATTCTCTCGTAGGCTTCTTTTCAGAGGTTTCACTTTTGCCCTGTATGAATCGCACATGGGATTTACTTCTTTAGGTGAATATAAAATGATTTTAGAGCTGGGTCATCAAGAACTGTAATAACATAGATAATAAAAATAAATATACGAACTATATTATCAGTTCCTTCGCATGATAAAACTAAAGGCTTCTAACAGAGATTAATTCAATGCATACATTATGGCAACATTATGGCATGGTTTTATAATTATTAGTTAGGGTTATCTTTTTGCTCCTACTTCTGATCAATATGTTTTCCATTGTATGTTTTATTACTTTTATAATTAAACTTATGGTTACAAGCTAGTGTTCAGAGATAGGATTTAAAGGGCAGATGCTTGAATTACGTGCCGTGTACAAGACGTAATGATCACTTCAAAACTCCGCGACACTTGCCTCAAGCAGACACCAAAAGTAGGGTTTTACCACTTTTCGCAAAAGACTATTACTTGTACTTTATTTTTAACTGCCCTTGTTTGGTTCTCACTCCACTCGATATACCTACTCCTTACGGACTAGCGATAACGTGTTGGAGTAAGTTAACTGACCCAATTTAATATTATTTTGTTCTAAATATAATTATGTGACTGATAAAATATATTATTTGGAAATTTAGAAGTGACTGGTATATGCTTTGTCTCTTTCTTACAAAAAGTTATGTGATCTTAAGATAATTTAAGAACTAACCTTAATACTCACTACTTCAAATAATAATTATCATATCAATTGTTTATTATATTTGTTATTTTTTTGTCTTGACCCACGATGAATAGCTATCAATTTTAAATAGCAATAGTTTCAATGTTTGTTGTATATCTAGCAAGCGTATGGAATGTAGTAAAACATACTAAAATAATAATATGCTAATATTTCGGTACTCAATGAAAATAATGTTGGGAATATTAGAAAATAAATTAGGATCCCATAGCATCCAAAGGAAAGCAAATAGAGTAAGTTGAATAATATGAAATGTTTTCTTTCATATCCAAATATTGCTACAGTCTTACTTTTCGAACGTACAGTAAAGGTTCCATCAGATTTTTGAAAGATAATGTAACATAACATAATTAAAAGCGCTGATTTTTAGACAAATACATAATAAAAAAAAACACTGCAATTTTCAATTTCCATTAATATTATGTACTAAAGTGAATGTTTTTTGAAATATACCAGTCTTGCTTGCATCTCGCACTCCATATGAGGTTTCTCTTAATACACCGAATAAATAACTATTTCCGCACCACCAGAAACAGTAACTAGATTTTCTCAAAGGATTATAATATGCCCGACCTATTAATCTTTATCTACCGATTAATCTTTGTCAAAGGGTTATTTCATAGTAATCTAAACATAAATGTTATCTTAGGCAAACAAGAAACAGAACAAATTGCTCGTTGTAATCTAACAACCATCCCTCGGGATCTCCTCCGCCAATATAACTGCAAGGTATAGTAATCCAACTTGTTAGAGTTACTAATAAATACTTATAAGTACAGTTTTTAAGAGACAAACAAATTTAACCGTGTTCAATAACTCTACGTCCCGTTTGCAGTAAACCTAGGCATCGCCTATATCGAAGGCCTATTTAGGATTTGTCTATAGCAAAAAAATCACCAACTCTTAGGTAATAACTATTTGTAAACGATTGATGTATGCCTAGGAATCTCCTTCGTTTTCAGAAGGAGAGTTGCCGATAACCACCTAAGGGGTTACGAGACAGGCGAGCGCCAAAGCGCGCTAAGAGAAGAGCCTCAGGGCTCGATGATCTCCTTAACTAAAGAGTTACTTATTTAGGTTTTTCGTAAGTGAAAACGGGCATAACACACTTATGCCCGTTTTCACTTTTGAGTTTGTGTTTGTATGGACGGATTATTGTGATTTTTTGTATAGAGATAGTTTATGCGTTGGAAAGTGACAAAAAAAATGCTTAACTTAACCTTCTTTTTATTAAAAAAAGAGCCTATAATGTCTATAGCATATAGACATAGTTAAAAGGTCGATTTCTCAACCGCCATATAATGCTTCAGATTATAATGATGAAGCGTTGATAGCCTAGTGGCTAGTGGTGGTAGGCTTCGGCTTCCATTTCGGGGTACCAAGTTCAAACCCTGGCACGCAACTCTAACTTTTCATGTGCACTACAGGGAGTAGACCCGTGCTCTATAGTGGGTAGTATATTTATACAAGTAAATAGCACTTGCATTAACGGTTAAAGAAAACAATGCGAGGAAACCTACACGCCTAAGAGTTCTACATAATGTTGCCAAAGGCGTGTGAGGTCTATTAATCTGCACTTGTCCACTTGCACTACGGTAAACCCTTCTTAATCTGAGAAGAGACCCGTGTTCTGTAGTTGGCAGGTAACAGTTAGGAATGATGATGATAAAATGTTTAACTGATGAATAAATAAGATAATAAGACAGTAGCTTTGTTAAAAATCTATGATTCTTCAGGCAAGTTGAATTCTTGAAGTAATGTATAAGAGAAGAATAAATTTTGTCAGTTTTTATACGTTTTTATTACGTGTTTATACATTTAGGATATCTATCAAAACTTCCAAATTAATTCTTCGTTCGAAATTTGTATTTAAAAATTGTTTTTATTTATCGTTCTTACTTCTTATGCTGTATATCCTTTACAGTGCATTGTTTTAATTTGTTACTTGTATGTGTAAGCTTACTGTTTAGGTGTACAAAATCAACACTTCGCATTTCGCCAATGTCACGTGTAATGAAATTTTTTGAACTTTATCTCGAAATTCTTTGCACATAATAATGACAATAATAATAATAATCTCTTTATTTCAGGCAAAGCCATACATTTAAAATAACAATATTAGAGAAAAGAAAAAGAAATAATGAACAATATACAATATCGAATTAAAATTAAAATTGCAGTATTGATTAGAATGTCATGTCATAAATATAAAATTAAAAAATAAATTTAAAAGACAAAAAACAATAACTATGAATTAAAAAGACAAAAAAAAAATTACCATGAATAATTATTAAAAAAAAAAAAAATTAAAGCTTAATACTTTTTGCTCCTTGTGTGTATTTAAACCCACCCAGTGCTTCCAGAACGGGTTATTTAGCTTTCCAGCTAGTCTTTGAAAAAATGCTGCTGCTGCTGCCGCGAATCCTACTCATCAGAGATGCAGCCCTCTTCCTCATTACGCCATAAAAGTCATCAGCGGGAGCATCTGCAAAATGAATGAAATCTGCAAAACAATAATGAATGTGTCTTAACAATAATTAAACTTTAACAATTTGTAAAGCGGTGTTAAAGTGTAGTAGCTCGCTCTGTTAATGGAAAGGGCAGCGTACTATATTTTCCTGAATACTCAAGCGGGCGTGCTGTGGCTTGGCGAACAACTCTGTTCTGGTGCGGCTGTGCAATTAAATTGCACACGTGCGTCTAGGCAGTGTATTATACCTACTTTCAATGTATGGTTGCGCTGTGCGGTTTTGTAAGTGGAGGTCCCAGGTTGGTACCCGCTGGGGGAATTGGGAATTTATTATTTCGTATAAATATATATTTAGTAATTTTCTGTGGTCTGGTGGGAGGTTACGGCAGTATCTTGTTACCGCCTTACAAAAAAAGACGTGCTGACCAGCTATTGTAGCATTTCAAGAATGTATCGATCCAAATATCGAAGTACTATTTTTATATTTCGTAAATTATATGTTTTTAGCCTGGAAAATCCCAAGGCACTGGACTGGCGAACCCGCAGCGTTTGTCGACCGCCAAAGAGATGCTCAACGATCTAACGAGTCGCTGGAATCAAGCGGCCCAGCACTGTGGAGTGGATGCAGTGGCGTGCATAGAGGGTATGCACAGGGTCTGCAGATGATATAAAATGAAGAAAATCTCCAGTAAATTTTCTTCATTTTATATTATCTGCATACCCTGTGCATACCCTCTATGCACACCACTGAGTGGATAACAATGAATTTACATGATAGTGATGATAATGATTTTCTGGCATTAATTACTTATTATTATCACAGAGTAAAGTAAGGATTGTACGCAGAGTTCTGACGAAGCCAATGCAATTTTATTCTCGCAAAACCTCGAGAATGGCGTATCCGATTTTTTTGCCTAAATAAAGAGGAAGTTTGAGAAATAATAAAATTAGTAAAACCTTAAGAGAAAGCGGAAATTCAAAATAAATATTTTGTATAGGAATTTTCATTTGGGATATCTTTCAACAGACTCCGTTCTTTGGTAGGAGTTCACCGGGTCAACAACTGTGATCGTCTGCAACTATACAACAAATGTACTAACAGTAGAATGACATTAAAACAAAGTTTTTAATTAAATTACACAAACAGTTATCAATTTGTACGATGTATGCTCGTTCCAATTTAAATGCGAACAAGTTGCAACAAGTCTTGAGCCAAGTACACAAAATCATATTTCCAAAAGCGTAGTTTGCAAAGAAACTGCATGAATACCCAATCTTGTTGAACTTAATGGAAAAGTTTTGCGCCCGTAGAGATCGTCTGCCATTCGCCCTCTTAACAATGCAGTCACGTAATGCACGTTAATGAAAATTGTTTCGTGACGTCTGAATTCGGAGCGGTCTGCCAGTTAGGTATGTATTTAGTTAAGTGTTATTTTATACTGAGCTTCTTATGGAAATCCGATCTATAGCGTCAATTAGTACAGCATCATTATCATCATTCACTCATTACCGTTCACGTTCACCCACTACAGTTCACGGATTTTCTCTCAGAGTATATAATAATAAAATAATATAATAAATATACTATGACAATACACACATCGCCATCTATCCCCAAAGTAAGCGTTGCTTGTGTTATGGGTACTAAGATAGCTGATAAATATTTTAATTAATATAATCCACATAAATACTTATAATATACAGATAAACACCCAGACGCTGAAAAACATTCATGCTTATCACACAAACATTTTTCCAGTTGTGGGAATCTAACACACGGCCTAGGCTTATGGCCTTGGACTCAGAAAACAGGGTCGCTGCCCACTGCGCCAATCAGAATGAGAAGGGTCTGGAGAATATAATGGAGAGCTTACATCAGAGAGTTTAAATTTATCAAAAACGCACATAGCTCCGAAAAGTTAGAGGTGCCAGGGATCGAACTCAGTCCCCAAAAAGAGAAACCGGCCTTAGCCACTAAGCTATCACCGCTCATCAACAGTGTAGAAATAGATTTCCATCCGTTTTCTATATTCAATCTATCTGTAATCTATTGACAAGTTTCTCGGCAAGGTTGATATTTATTGAAAAAAAATGTTGATATAATTAAGTTAAATAATATCCGACCGACATCTGTCAGGTTCTTACAAATAATAATAACCAAAAGTTGACATAACCTTATAACAGAGCTGTTTGAATTTTAGAAAATATTGTGCTTTAATATATTTATAATTAAGTTTAGCGCAAAAGTTTAAGTTTAAGTTAATAGAATGTTAAGGTTTTATATGATTATTATCATTAAGTGGTAGGGCAAATAAGCCATGTTATCGTAAAGCACACTACTTAACGTAAGGTCGTTCATTCAATCACGATCTGTCATTCTTTCAACGGTCAAACTATAGGGCACTTCCATCTACATAATAATCTTTAGGTATAACACCTAAAATAACTTTACGATTCCAGTACAAAAAGTTTGGAAAACTTAAAACATATTATAATAATAGTAAATACTCCATTTATTGTTTACAGCATTGATGGACATTGTTTTTTTTTTCTAATATAGCTACAAAATTATTTAATAATGTAAGCTAAACTCTTTGTTAAGCTGTCCATTAGCAACAACTCTGCTTTTCCTCCATCAATAGGTTAGTCAGTCACACCGTCGAGTTGCGCCAAAAATTCAAAATTCATTTATTTCAAGTAGGCCTAATATAAGCACTTTTGAAACGTCAAGTCTGTCTGTTTGTAGTGATTCTACCACCGGTTCGGAAGGCAGATTCTACCGAGAAGAAGCCGGCAAGAAACTCAGCAGTTGCTCTTTTCCAACATCAACAATTTACATTTTGCATTTTAACATTCATTTTTCTATCTTGTGAGAGCTGAAAGCGGAGCCCTTCAGCGCCTTCAGTATAACCTTTAATTCTGTTTATAAATAGCAAAGAAAATAACATTAAAAGATTTAAAAAGAATATTAAAATAAATTGGATTCCATATCAGGATATATATCATGTAATTGTTAAAGTGAGTAAGTAAATCTAGAAGAAGATATCTCAAATCAACTCCATAAATGCACTAGCAAACATCAACTTAAGAAATTAAAGCTGCCAGCATTAGGTATCGCTACTACTACGCCGAATTTATAAAATAAAAACGTGAAAACGAGTGTCGGCTGAAAATTTGATGTCCGCGCAGTTTGTCCGTTCTCGCACGAAGAATCTGGACACACGCCAAGTCAAATATTATCTTGATAGTAGTGGCGAGTGGAAAGCGATGTAAAGTGATACTTAAATTTTAGATTTCCTGGCATATAGTTATACAAAATTAAACTTTTACAAGAACAGATAAAGTTTATTTTCTAACAATGCTTTGACTAAATGAAGATTTTTTAAGGAATGTGTTATTTGTATTAATCAAGGGAGTTTTGAAATGCAATTAGTTTGGAGTTGCGATATAATTTTGTCTCTATTATATAATTAAGGGCACACTGTTACAACATCTGTTCTGATGGAAGCAAAGCATCGATAAGTATTTAGAACAAATATACTAAGACAATACAGACATCGCCATGTAACCCCAAAGAAAGCGTAGCTTGCTATGATTGATGATGATTGAAGTACTAAAATGACTGATGAATATCTATATGAATAATATAAATACATACTTATAATATGCAGATAAATACCCGGGCACTGAAAAACATTCATGTTCATCACACAAACATTTTCCAGTTGGGAATCCAACCCAGACGCAGTGGGCCGTCAATCGGCTGCCAGTATGTAGATATCTATCTGATATTTTCGCATTAGTTATATTTTTGATGATAATATGATAATACCAAAAAAATAAATATCTAACGACACGACTGAAAAGAAAAACCCTTGAGTTAGTGAAGTACAGTGACGGTCAGCACAAGTAGCGATACTAGTGTTTGTGCTACGTAATAAGATGTGTGCAAAGTAAAATTAAATCAAAGTTATAGACCAAGTTAGCTGATTTGACTATATCTTAGTTGGAACTGAATATATATATACAACATTTAGTCAAAATCAAACCAATTAGTCATCTAAATAGATCGTAATTTATATCTATACTAATATTAGAATTGCGAAAATGTGACTGTTTCTTGGTTTTGTTACCTATGTTCGGATAAACTTTTGCACTACACTGTCTTTTCAGCTTAGAATTTTAAAAAAATACCTTTATATTTTTTTTATAATGTTACCTATAGGTGTACACCTGTGAACCTTAACTATCGTTTTGACATTTTGCTTATAGACGGTAGGCACCCGGAAGACAGACATAGATTATGATGCATTTTATTTCTGGAAAAAAAAACGATTCCCGTGGACTTCAAGAAACCTAAATAAATCGCGGGCAAAAGCTTGTAGGTAATGAGGCATCATATTCGTTTGATATTTTCCATTAGTGAATGACCCCGGTGAAAGCAATTTAAACCTGCACACACAATTTGAACAATTTGGTATCTAAAGGCCAAGTACATCAGTTATTCTAATTGGACGTACTTAATTAGATAGCGGTAAAGATAGTGTTTACAGTGACATCGACCCAGAATAGATGTTGACATAGGTATATTTACTTGGGCGATATTATACAAGTACATAATATTGCACATATATGTACTTACACTATATTGGGAAGTGTTTATTTACACAAATTTTACACAAAAGTTGTGTACTTAATTCACTGTTTGACGAAATTCAGTACACAATTTTTGTGTTTTGTACTCGAGTAGGTGGATAAAGGACGAATATAAAAATTCTAATTCTTTCAGTAATGGGAACAAAATGTTCCTAAAAATTATGATTTTAACTAAAAAAAATCTAAAAATCTTGTTATTTATACACGTTTTTATAAAACAAAAAAAAATATGTTTGTAGTCGAATATTACTTATGTTTGCATCGCAACAACTACTAAGGCAAATTTAGGAAGAATCTTCTGGAGTTCTCTTTATACAAGCATATTAGATGTCACTCCTACACTGATCACCAATGCCTACACTAAAGTTTTTCAATAATTCCAATCTTTACATTTACTGGACTTTACATTATGGGACTTCCTTATTGGTAGGTATTAATATAAATAAAACACTTATATAAACTACGTAGACCTAAATAGAGCTTTACATCTTAAATTCCAAAAATACTGAATATTTCATTTGCAAACTTATCTAGCCTCTAAAAGTTCGATGCCTAGTTTGTCTGCGCTCGTGTGGAGATATTGCTGGCTCCAAGCCAGTACAAATACTATGCCGATGGTAGAACGGTTTGGAGAGACACTTACATTTTAGTTTTCCCTACGAATACCTGATGAGTCGAAGACTTTTAAAGGGGCCACGACAAAAGTGCCATGTAATAATGGATGGTAATCACAGCTAAGGAAGGAAAAGTAGACGTAAGATAGACGTTCGATAATAAAAAAATGGCAAACTAAAACAGAAGAGAAATAATCACTGTTTTATAATTTATATCTAAAAATTCTTAACAATAAAACAATTTACACATAGCAATTTAATTGGTCCGAACAAAGCAAACGTTCACTAGATTACCAAGCTGAGTTTTTCACTTTATTAGGATTTATTGTGATTTCTCATGGGAAGGGTAAGCGAGTCGAGTTTGCCTATTGTATCTGGACTAGAAAAAAGTAGTTATAATTTTCGGAGAGCACCCAAGGTCATCGTTTAGATATAAATATTCAAACCCTTAGTCGCATTTACCATCCCTAACATATAATAATAATTTTTAACTCGTCAAAGTTTTCGTTGCTGTGACAGAGGTATGAACAAAGCAGTGAGATGTTGCTACGCTACCTCTCAGCTGTTTCTAAGTTCCAAATGCCTCATCGGTTCAAGTATGGGCCATGAAGTCCTCGAGTCGATTCCTCGGTTGGACAAAGTTAAGTCGTCGCATTGGTCTCGTTTATTATGCCTGACAAGACGTGATAATTATCTTTAATGTCCACAAAACCATATTGAAGCAGTGTAGTGGCTCTAAAGTCCTTTCTCTACCATGAGAGAAAAGGCATAGACCTTTTCTCTCATGGTAGTAGTAGTAGTATTTTCATTTGGATAATTTACTTATGATGCGGGTGCTGGTGATAAATATTTTTGCAAAAAAGCCCCCTTTTTTGCAAAATGTTATTCTGTCAGTATTTTCTCGGCCCCCCGGCCGAGAAAATACTGACAGAATAACATTTTGCATTCGCTAAGCAAAACAAAATGTAATGTAATAATACTATATTTTTAATATAATATTCATAGTTAAGTTAGTAACTACAGAAATGCGCGAGCTTGTTGAAAGTAATGTAAAAGTTAGGTCCCGAGCGGGAAACAGAATAGAGGGGTGTCATTTGCCATTTTAATAATGCAGTCACGTAATGCCCCCTAATGAAAATTGTTTCGTGACGACTGAATTGGGAGAAATTTAACTTGGTGTTAGGAACATCGGGCTATTTGACACGAGACATGCTGGGGTGTGAATTTGAATATAAAATTGCTAACGCCAAAGATACATAAGATAAGATTGATTATTCTGATAAAATTTCCTTTAGGACCATAATTAGGAAGCGGTATAATTGCAAATAATACAATTTAGACGAATTTTCAATACTTATGGTACTATTCTCAATCAAAATACGATGCCAAAGTTTATCAAAAATGAGGAGGATTTTTGAAGTTATACTTCTTTTGGCGCGATTGAGAAGAATTATGACAGTGAGTTTTTACGATGCGCGCGCACACCGACACCTGAATTCTACATCGTAAAGTTAGTACTAGGTGGCATGAAAATCGATAACTATGTTCATAGTTGTATATTCTAGTATTTTTATATTTAGAACACGTGTTTCGCAACAGTACAAACAGTGTGACTAACTAAATATTATTACGTTAACAAAACCTTTTTTATTTAAATAAAATCTTTTTGATTAATTTTAATGTTTATCGTTAATCACTTCACACACTCCATGTGCCAAAAAAGTATAACTTGTAACGCGTGTTCATAAGTACACTTTTTTTTTGAATCATTATCATCGATCAACTATAGGGCACGAGTCTCCCCCCCAGGAATGAGAAGGGTTTAGGCCGTATCTCGCTGGCCATTGCGGATTGGAAGACTTTCGAATCTGATTTATTTAAATATCGAATGCATTATCAGAATTTAATCTATCATCAGGTATGGTAGATTACAGAACAATCAAACATTACTAGATTACAAACGGTACTGTGCACATAATATTCACTAGAAACCTATAAGACGCGAGCTTCTCTTCAAACCCAAATATGTACCTATAAGAGTTAGATCTCAATATCGCGTATCTGCTGCAATCCACTATCGGCACGAATAACACCAGGAAAGTATGTGTATTTACTTTATACCTTTCCTCGATATTGGATCTGCGAGCATTTCCTAAAGCCACTGAGTCTCGAACAGATGAAAGATAACTCACGATAGTTGTTATTTTGTAGGTCAGTAGCTACGTCCCACTGCATCCCCTTTAAACATATACCTGTCCTATTAATTATTGACTAATAGCTGTTGAATGCGAAATCACATGTGTTTTTACAAAGCATGCGGGATCAAATATATGCTCCATTATGCAAGCTATAAGTTACTCTGTGCAATAACGAACATACTGTAGCGAAACACACAAACATGTATGTCACTTAAAACAGTAACAGTAGGATGCACATGATTTTAAAGTAGAGGTTAATGACACATTATACATGCCCATTAAAGATGATCAATATAGATCAGGATAGAATTTGACCTACCAAATATCTGGATATAGCACTAAAAATTATGAATCTACTAACTACATTATAAGTAAACATATTTCGTAAATAAAACATCGACCCAATACATATATTAATAGAGTAAGTTTAAAACCAAACATTCGAGCAACATTACGATAATTAGTAAAATATTTCTATGACACATACTTCAAATCTCAATTCGCATTCTTCAAATACAAATGTAAGTATAAGATCTCAATATCTGATGTCTGGAGCACTCCACTATCCGAACGAATATCACCAAGAAAATACGTTTATTTGCTTTACACCTTCGCCGATATTGCAGCTGCGAGAACTTTCTAAAGCTACTTGATCCTCGAATACTAAGGTGAAAGGTAAGTCGGGATCCGTATCTAATGAAGTAAATTGATTAACTTAACTTCGTTACTCTCTATATTTGGTTTCTAGCGTGTATCGCCAGCTGTTCAAGTTTAGATAGCGCACTGTCTCATTAAATTCAATAGATATTAAAACCACCTTGAATATTAAAGCAAATAATTAGCTTTTGCGATAAGACCGCCTTTGCACGCAAATTGTTATAGGAAAATTTAAAATTTTTTAAAGTTTTTTTACGGTTTTTTGTTCTAGACTATTAAGTGTGTATGGAATAAAGTACTACAAACAAATAGATGCCCAACCAAGTTTTTAAACTGTGCCAATCCAAACCCTAACGTACCTATAAGTTCACTTCAGCGTGCAAATTCATTGCAGGCTGCGGCATGCGACATATCGACTCTATATGTTCATTAGATCAAGATGGACTGTAACAGTAAACGTAAGTAAGTAATTAGAATTTTATAATTTTTATTACTGTGTACCTACGCTTGGAGGAATTATCAATTTTATTAATTTAAAATGCGTATAATATTTTTCATAAAATTATAAAAACTAATGTGTCAACTCTTATTTCAAACGTATCTCATTGTAATATGGACCTTTGAAAACGTAGATCGAAACTGCAACATTTCCTACTAGATGACGCTACAGTCGCTATAAGACTGTAAAAGGCATATACTAATTTCGGCATCGATGGTAGGAGGCCGCGGTTCCGAAAATTTTGATACGCATTTTAAATTTATAAAAAAGTAATTAGAAGTAAAAATAAACCCGTTATGCAGTTTACTAGGCTATATAAAATTAATTATTTATTCCATTGTATATTATTTTATAACAAATTACCGAATGAAATATTGCGATTTGATTGTCTCTCAACAAGTTCAAAGTTATTATAATATTATGTATTAGTTAATTAAAAAAACCTATTATAATATTAAGGATTACTTAAACGATAAAAAAAGCTTGGGTGTTAATTGCTCTAACTCAATAGCTCAATATTACTGGTTATGACAAAAAAAATACCTAGCTAAGTTTGTTGTGGGCTCTTCGAAGAGGCCGCGCTTTGAACCCTCGTAGCATAAATATAAGGTTGGCCAACGAAGTTATCACCATTATGTATACATTTATGTATTAACGTTTCATAAGTGGCTATGATAGTCCTACATGAATAAAGAATATTTTATTTGATTTGATTTAAAGAATATTATGAGCCACACGGGTGTTTAAAACGTTCCTGTCCCACAACGGTTAGGTAGGTATGTAGAACTTGAAACTCTCATGGTTCCAATATGGGTTATCGGCATACCCTGTGCATACCCTCTATGCACGGCACTGGTCATCGGGCTTTTAGGATGAGCTTCATTATTTCAAGACACAAAGTTACTATTAACCTTTAAATTCATGCAGACCATTAAATTTGTGCTAAACATCATCATCAGCATCGTCAATAGTCTCAGTCCACCGCTGGACCTCTGCGAACGTTAGGGTTTGCTATAATCGCCACGCTGGGCAGACAGACGGATTGGTTATCGCAGTAGATGGTCGTAGTAGCACAGAAGACACTGCTACCTGTTCTCCGTTATATTCACTTCTTCCCATGGGAACAGGAGGGAGCGGTGACAACTGTATTCTGATCTGCCGTCACAGTACATACTGCATAAGTTCATATGAAATCAATAAGGTTGCTATCTGTTAATAAAGATTAAATAATAAATAAATAAATATACTGCCACAATACACTGATCGCCATCTCGCCCCAAAGTAAGCGTAGCTTGTGTTATGAGTACTAAGATGACTGATGAATATTTTTATGAATAATAAACATGAAAACATATAAACACCCAGACACTGAAAAACATTCATGTTCATCACACAAACATTTTACAGTTGTGGGAAAAGAACCCACGGCCTTGTCGCTGCCCACTGCTCCAATCGGCTGTCAAATGCTCTCTTTAAAGACTTACGATAATAGGAACATTCAATACCTACTAAACCTAAATATGCAAGTTTTGAAGATTTCCAATATTTAAGCCGTGTGACATACTTTCATGTTTGTTGAGTGTCGTTTTTGCCTCAAAGTTGGATACAAAGGGTACCCGAAAGGCATTTCACTCAAGATGCCTCTTTTATCCAATTGTTGTGAAGGACTCAAGGCCATATAATAATGAAACCTTGAAGTGTGCTTCTAAACATGCAAGAAGTTTTTATTACACTTTTATAGGTTTTATGGGAAACCATTACAAGTAGGCCGTTTATTGCATATCATTCGATATTCGGTTGGTTTTATGGAAAACCGTTACGAATAGATCGTTTATTGCATACCATTTGATATTCAGTTTTGATGTACCGAATAGAAAAGTTAAAGTTTGAATGTGCTTTCGTAAATTTTTCTTTTCCTTAGCTTAGGACATAATTTTTTTAACGCTTACTTATAATAAGTAGTTCGTTTGTTTCGTATTTTACCTATGTTCAGCTCGAACACCATGAAATTACATACATATGTTTCTTGTGTCATATGTTCTCATAAACTGGGACTTAGATAACCTGAAAAGTACCAATTGACTGAATACCTACGCCTCAACAAAATACTTTAGAGAGATTAGATATAAAGCTTTGAGGGTGGAATTTTTAAAATGTTATACTTCTTTTGGCGCTTTAGGGAAAGATGGTGACAGTAAATTTTTACGATGCGCGCGCACACCGTCACAAAAAACCGACACCATGATGTTAGCTATAATCAACATTTTAGTTTTTCTAAAAAAGGTTTGACGTTGACTTTCAATAATTCAAACAATACCTTTTATCTATTGTTAGTGACGTTTTCTACAAACGTAGAAAAAGGCGAAAGATAAAATTTCCAAAAAGATGTTAATCTTGTTGCGCCAAACAAGTATAACTTCTAACGCGTGTACACAAGAACACACAAGTTTTTTTTTTAAAGTTTGTATGTACTTCTTTATTTGTAACACGTCGATACTTCTTGCGGTCTTGAATAGCCTAGTGGAAGGACTTCGGCCTTACTATCGAGGGCCGAGTTCAAATCCCAGCACGAACCACTATATTTTTTAAATTATATGAAACTAATTGCTTGTTTCAACAATAACGAAAAACATCGTGAGGAAACCTGCATGCCTGAGAGTTCTCTAAAAAGTTCTCAGAGGCATGTGGAGTCCACACATCCGCAATGGGCCAGCATCGTGGACTACGTCCTGCACCCTTCTCATGTGTGGGTGACCCGTGCGGGCAGGTTATGGGTTCACATGATGATGATGATTACGGAGGTACTTCTTTATTTTCAAATGACTCTGTATACATTCTTCTCCTACTTATCTTCTTAGGGGTACAATTTTAAAAAGTATAAATTTTAAATGTAGAGCAATAAGGCATGCAGGTTTCTTCACGATATTTTCCTTTACAGTTTTATCAAGTGATTTTTTTATTACTTAAAACGCACATAACTTCGAGCTCCCACCCTATGCGCTATAACCGCGTCTTAGTATATACACATCGAGAAAATTCAAAGAATATTTTAAATGGCCGTTGTCCGTCAATCATAATAAAAATGTATAGCTGTAGACACTGTTGTAGAAGTTCGATTAAGGTTCAAATTATCCAAAGTACGACCAAAAATAGGTTGCTATATTTCAAACTGTTTATAGATTATCCCGATATTGACACAGTGTTGGGTAAATTGTTGACCTATCCAAAACTTCCACGGCATGTGAAGGTCGGACTGCAAAATTGACTGGTGTTTTCTTAAGACCAACTTAGATTACTTCGATTGGGCATGTTCCGATTGAGTTGAGCTTTCCGATTCCTAGTAGTTGAAACGAAAA
Organism: Pararge aegeria; assembly: GCF_905163445.1. Classification (NCBI taxonomy): domain Eukaryota; kingdom Metazoa; phylum Arthropoda; class Insecta; order Lepidoptera; family Nymphalidae; genus Pararge; species Pararge aegeria. The sequence continues at coordinate 8,785,935 of NC_053192.1, read as the reverse complement.
TACATTCGGTGAAACTTACTCCAAGCAATCTCGCGTACCTAGTTACCATCGCATCTACATCGAATTGCGAATTCACTTCTGATATATACTATTGGCCCACTAACCCGCATTGGAGCAGCATAGACCCATGCTCTAAAACTGTGTCTCCTATGAAAGAAGAGGCCTGTGCCCAACAGTGGGATGTTAATGGGCTGCGGATAGCGGTGGTAGTGAATTTACTAATACGGGTGGGTAGGGTTTTGTACTCACTTTGGGAGAGACTGACCTGAATCCCCGGCACGCTTTTCTATCTTTTCACAGTGACATCAAACGTTTTTTATTTAATCAGTTAATATATCACATGCTCTGACGATGAAAAAAAATCGTGAGGAAACCTGTATGCCTGAGAGTTTTCCATAGTGTTCTCAAAGGTGAGTGAAGTCTACCAATTCGCGTTTGGCCTGCGTGGTAGATAATAGGTACGGCAAGAGTCCTCTATCTGCAAGGAGACTCGACCTAATACAGTGCACCGTGCTGTACTGGAACGGTGATATGGTTTGATTATAATGATTATTTACTCATATATTTACTATACGGTTTATAATTTTATTACAATACGGTTATCAACGGGGGGAGGGGGGGAGGTTCTCATAGAATTCTTACTGCTACAAGAGAGGAGGCCTTAATCTATTAGTTTGCAACCAGGCGTTATATTACCTACCTATGTTTTTTGGGACAAATAGTTCTTGTGTATTTCTTTAAGATACGAACATTTCATGAAACTACATTCAGCCATTAAGCTTGAAAGGTGATAACATAATTGCTCTTGATCCATCCGTCCCACAGGAATTAGGAGCCGTGAATTTCCCGGGCATTTAAAGAAGCCTTTGACACTCTCCGACCCAACTAAACTATCTCTGTAAAACAAATTATTACTTTGTGTTACGTTTCTATACGTTGCTCGGATACTGCGTCAAAGATAGGCTGACGAACACAGAAACTTAATCATTAATAATATTAGTAGGAGTTTTTATGATTATTTAAAAATTAAGCGCAGAAAACATTTCTTAGCAGGAAAACAACATAATCATTTGTGATCGTTACGACATACAAAATCAATTGCTCTTATTTTCACGTAAGGAGAGCAATGAATGAATATTACTATTACAAAGTCGTTATTATTATGCTTTCCTATGCCGTTGGTCGTATTTTAAGGCTTAAAATATTAGTAAGGTACGTTCGTAATTTTCGATTTAATCTCTCGATGAGCCAGATACATCATATTATTTCGTTAATCGAGACGGATAAAAGATAACATTTTCTTTATGAAAATCCATTACACGGTAGCATTTATAATTAGAAGAGCTTGTTTTGGCTTGATTATGTAGATGGATTCGTTATAAGAGATCGTATAAGAGTAAACCTACAATAGATCGGAGTTTCTGAACAAAAACAAGCGCTCCCGGCGTTTGTTATTACAAGCTCCTTATTATACAGTTATCTTTGCAGTAGGTACCTACCTATTAATTTTGTACCGCTCTTGGACAAACTTGGGAGGCTTATGGGTTGTTGTATGTTGAACTAAATTTGCCCGCAGCTTCGCCAATGTAATTGCATGAGTACATAAATAACATTTGAATTATGAATGAGCCTATTTCTATACCTAGATATAAACCATTCTTAGATCTGTTACTCTTGTCATAAGAGTGACTTAATTAAAATAATTATGTACCTACTCAACTTCTTTCGAATTGCAGTTTTGTACTATCACAACTTCTTTCGAATTGAAGTTTTGATGTAAATACCTATGTTATTGTATGACCCCTGAACTACCTATGTTGCTCTGTGAACATCAAAAACAAGTCTATCCGACGATAATCGCTCATTTTTCCGGGATAAAAAGCAGCCTATATGCTACTCCAGATTCTATATCTGTACCAATTTGATCATTCGTTCAGCCGTTTTTGCTTGATTAAGTTTAGTTTCGCGTTTACAATAGTAGTAAGATCTTCGACCAAATATCCGGTATATGCACAAAACTAATTAATAGGACATGGAATTTGATATGGTATTGCATATTACATTTCCGGGACATTAGGTTTCTCTTCCATCATAGATTAGTGCAGTAGCTATGCAGTGAAGAGAAAAGCTAGACTGTGAACTATGAACCTTTACCAAAGGTGTCTAGATAAAATCTTAAATTCTTTATTTGAATAGATAGTCCTATTCCATGCCGTTTATGCAGTAATCAAAACTGTGTTATTTTTTTTTCATTACAATGAAGTGACGTGCTGGTTATAATAACATTCGATAACTTAGAACGAGAGAGCGCCACTTGTTAATAATGTGTCTTCTTATTTCTACGACAGTGTAAATAATTATCTCGTGGCGTAAATGTTAGACTTAAAAAGCCTACGACGACCTTCGCCGGGTATTCTATAATACTACCAACTCGCATTATAACTTAAAATTATTTTGCTATTAATTTGTACAGTATAGTTAATATTAGAATGTTGAAACTAATTAGATTAATTCGTACCTGTTATTTGATAGAAATACACAAATATAGGTGTTAAATTGTGGCAGGTCTGGGCATTCTCGATTTATATGCTATAAATTGTTATGTTTTTATAATAAGCATGTATTTAATAATAGCGTAGCTGGGGTATTTTATATTTTTCTTAATTCTTTGTTAAACGTTATTTTAGTTTCTTCGGTTTTATAATTAGGATATTTAATTTTTTGCGTCTATCTGCCTCAGTAATCAGTACGTATTTATTTCAACTAGCAAGGTTAGGGCGCGGTCGCCGTGACAAATATCTTAACTTGTAAGTGCGCCATGGGCTTAATATGGTTGGGAACCCCTGCCCTATATGCTTACTAACCCCTTTCCATCTACTCATGTATACGAGATCAAAACTGTACACATAAAGTCAGCAAAAAAATCCCTCGCTACGCATACTTGCACAACCTCGGTTGTGATACTGCCTTATCAGAGCTATAGGTAAAACGTTACATCAAAGCTTTGACCGACGGCAGCGCGTCTGTGTTTTGGTGCCGACGAGTGCTCTGCAGACACTTGATATTATGTATCACAAAGCTGTACACTTTACAGTCAGCAGAAAAAAAGCTTTCGCGGTCGAGTCCAAGTTTAACCGGTTGGGTTGGAAGATTAACGTGCAAGTAACTTAGTAAAAACAACAAGCAAACTTTGTACTATCCACGAGGTCGCAAGCTTGTCCTGACCACATTTCTGTCAAGCAGTACCTATTACAAACCGTTCTGTAAGTTTAAGTAAGTTTTTTTGTACGTGGAGACCTCCCTCCCGAGGTCCCGGGTTCACTTTTCGACAGGGGCAATCTGGGAATTATAATATCTGAATTTTATCTGGTCGGTTTAGGTGTTAGGCTACGGCCGTGGCTAGTTACCACCCTACCGACAGAAACGTGCTGCTAAGCGATTTAGTGTTCTGGTACGACGGAGGTAAGAAACCGATTAGGGGGATCGGTTTCTTGGCCCCATCGTAAATAAGGGTTTAATGTAAAATACGCCTAACAGGTTACGCCGTTACCATCTTATACTGCATCATTATTTACCAGAACGTGAGATCAAGTCAGGGATAATTTACAGTGGAAAAAAAATATGCCTGAGCAAATTATTTAGAATTTAAGTAAGCTCGGCAATTTAACCTGTTGTCTCAAGTAATGCCGGAGCAATCACCAATATGCAAAATGGCGATCGCTTTGAATCCAATTATCCAAAGTCCGTCAAAATGAAATGTTTTCAAGCTAAGACCAGGTTAGCAAACTTAAATTTCTGTGATTAATTCCTAAAATTTACCCTTTCAACCTACTTATCAACTAAAAGTTCTTCTTAAAATTATAATAGTTAAGTTGTAAGATAATATTGTGCGGAGTATATTGGCGAGTAACGAAGCCTATGGACATCCTTCGGCCGCCTCGGTCTTTCTTTTAGTGGTCGGGTAGAGACGGTATATTCCATATTTATTTTTAAATTCCTGTGCAGGTGAAACTTCCGCTTGCAAACGAAAATTCAGACTTCATTCTAGCGTACGGTATGAATAATTTTGAACTTATTGTTTGTCTTTGTGATGTATTAGTAAATTGCAATTTTTTTTGGCTTAATATAAAGTAGAAATTATAAAAAGGTCCGATTTAATCATACGTTAGCGTCTATTACTTACAAAAGTCCTTTGTTTATATTGTACTTTCCGTCAGTGCATTTACTATTTCATTATTCTTTTACGAAGTCTCTTCATATTGGACCCTGTATAGTACTTACAAAAAATGGGCATAAATTAGTGACATCTGCATTTTGACTGTGGTAAGGTACAGAAGTAATTTGCTGGATTGAGTACACGCTTTTAATAAATGATTCCTCAAGAAATTTTGATCCTAACAATGTATAAGTTTAAATAATATGTTGAAACACATTTATTGCAGCAATTGATGATTTTCTTAATGACAAGGTTGCTTGAAATCATCCTGCATCCAGCTGACGTTAGAAAAGAGCAACTGCTGAGTTTTGAGGCTTCTTCCCGGTAGAATCTGCCTTCCGAACAAATGCAGATTAAGTACAAACAGACAGACGTAAGGTTACAAAAGTACTGGTAGCGTAATTTTTGAATTTTGTACGTGTTTTGCCGGAGAATATAACAACAAGTTATTAAATTATGGTTACAACGATGCACAATGTCGTGATACATATATTTTTATTCCATAGTAAATGATTAAATTATTTAAAGTTATGAACGATAATCCTAGTAAAGTTCATAATCGTTTGATGGTACGAACAATTTCGACAGAATATAATGTAAAATATATTTATTAGCTATGAGCACAGCCAATTTTAGCCACGCGTGAAATATATACGCAAATATGCCTTTATACTGACAACAGCTGTTCATATATCGAACGCTATTAAATACCTACTTTGGTTTTTATTTTTATTGGTAATTAAACAATTACCCCATTTAGATGTACAAAGGGCTGGCTGAGCCCTCCTCTCCCGAGGGAGAAATTTTATACCCATTCAAGGCATTGTGGTAAATTTTAGGACGTCTATTCAGCCAAACGGATGAAAGGTTTACGTCGAAAACAAGCTATTTGCTTAATAAATCGGGCAATCTGGAGACGTTTTACAGTTCTGCAGTTTATATTTTTGATCATATGAAAATATGCTAAATCGATTTGACTCAACCAAATAATTTAATTAAATGTTTCTATACACTGGTTTATATTTTAGGTAATCAACAATAAGGTAATAGATTTGCTTTAGGGAGAAATAGCAAGCTAATATTTGAACGTAAATATATAGACTAGACGGACGACTGGCGCAGTGGGCAGCGATCCTGCTTTCTGAGTCCAAGGCTGTGGGTTCGATTCCCACATGTTTATTAGCCAACTCGCTCTTAAACCATCTCCTATGAAAGAGCAAACCTGTGTCCAGTAGTAGGATTTTAAAAAGCTGAGGGTGAATGAATGAATAATAAACTAGATGTTTACCTATGTGGTTCAAGTTAACTATGTGTAGAAAGAATTGGTAAAGCTGGTAGGAGTTAAATATGTAGATATAGAAGTATATTATAAATAATCGGTCTCTCGGCCAGCCCGAAAAATTAAACTATATGCTTGAAGTCGCAGTGGAGCTCAAAATAAAATCTTTCTAGATTTGCTGATCGACATGAGCTGGTTGAAACCTGAATGTACCATGGCTTCGGCATCAACCCATTACCGGTCCACTACAAAGCACGGGTTTCCTCGCACAATGAGAAGGGGTTAAGGGGTTAACACACCTTTGTGTATCCACACATATTTTGGTATTTATGTATCAACACTTTTTGCTCCCGTTCTCTTGCTGTAAGTCCTATCTACAAAGGTTGCCTGTAAGAGATTGCTTGCAGCAATAAGGTCGCCTTTGCATGTCTACTTTGTGTACTGTATACTCCTTACTGTTTCTTTTCCTGTATGTTATACGTGCAATAAAGTGTTTCTTCTTCTTCTTCGATAACATTATGTATTATATTATTATGTATTTATTATGAACTCGCAGGTTGCAGGTTGCGCCACGACGTTTTCCTTCACCATTGAAGCAAGTGATATTTTAGTTACTTAAAACGCACATAGAAAAATTTGAGGAGTGTGCTGGGATTTGAACTCGGCCCCCCGAAAGTTAAGTCGAGCTTCTACCCAATGCGCTATCACCGCTTCACACTTGCTTCGAGTGGATTTTGTTCAGTGTCAGTTCATGAAGTAATTCACCTACTCACATATACAAGAACATTTTTTAATACTATACAATACGATAAAATTGGTTTATTCTACCCTCAAGGAGATCTTTCAACAATAATAGTTTGGTAAGCCTGATAGGCGGATACTAACCATTCGGAAAAGAATTATGGCTCATCATTCTTACTCCTTCCTTTGATAGCATGAACCGGCTCCTTTAAATTGTCCGTCACGAACACTTGGCTTCCGTTTTATTTGATAAATGAATATTCAACTTTGCTCCTTTAGAGTCTAGTTGAGAAAAGCTTTTGTTATGAGTGGTTATAAAATATTGGACGTTTTGTTAAGTCTGAATTATAAATATTTGAAGTTTACCGATACATTATAACTTACTTTATTTTGATTGATTTAAAAAAAAAAGGAAGGGGTTCCAAGTTATACATTATTATATTGTTTATATATAACTTGGAATCACTTTTTTTTTTATCACGTCATAGATATTTGTGTGATTATAGTTAATCGATGGATAAAATCTCACGAGATAATTCCATTTCACTAATTTAATTTTTATCTTATTATTTTTAAGGTTTATTTTTTTCATCTTTTCATCAAGGTTAGTAAGACGACAGCCGACTCACCTGCTAGGGGTATTGCAGTACGGTATGTATGGTACTGCCAGTACGGTATGTATGGTACTGCCAGTACCATACATACCGTATGGTACTGGCAGTACCATAGCAGGGTGGATTTGCAAAATAAAAAGTAGGTTAAACTTTTTATTATTTTTTTATAGTTATAATTGACAGACCAAGCAATTGGCGCTTGACATAGAGTTAATTGTAAGAATGGAGAGTAACCTAGGATTCTTTTCTCACCTGGTGGTAAGTAATGATGCAGTCTAAAATGCTAGAGGGCTAACCTGTTAGGAAGTATGGTAGTCATACTTCTAATTGGTTTTTACGCGACATCGTACCGGAACACTAAATCGCTTAGCGGCACGTCTTTGCCGGTAGGGTGGAAACTAGCCACGGAATACAAACCTGACCAGTGAATATTCAGAAATTATAAATTCCAAATTGCCCCGGTCGGGAATCTAACCCAGGACTTCCTACTAAAATTCATAGCGCTTACCATTGCGCCAGGTCGTCAAACCTGCGTTAAATCCTACGGGATTTAAAAATAGCCGCAAACCGGACAAAAAAGCGGGCAACAGCTAGTAGTACATTAGTTAGTTTAGTCTTGTGTACAGATTAACTAAAAATAAATGAAACAATCTTATGACTTTTTAATGTTTATTTAATAAAAAATTCTTTTGACTTGAACACGATTACTAAATTACAGACAGTTAAAGAAATTGTGTAACATTGATTATTTACGTCGAATCAGTCGAGTAGCTTACAACAAACAATTATGAAATTATATTATCTCGCTGACATTTAGAAAAACGTTATGAATATTATTATTTACAGTGGAGGTGGAAAGTAGTAGAGAAGTAGGCAAAACCAAGTCCTAGCAATAGTTAAGTAAGTTTTAACTTAAATAGTTAAAAAACACTGCTTAGTTAAATAAACATTGCTTTATGAAAGCACTCATAAAATTGGGATCTACAATCAATCTTACCAAAATAAAGGATAATAAAAAACAATTTTCGCTCTTACTAACCAATATAGAGTTAATTCCCGAGAGATATTTTACTGGTTTATTTTTCCTTCAAAACTTGACTTTCATTCTACGTGGCGGAAACAAGGTATACTATAAAAGTATAAGTAGAGTACAGGTTATCACATATCAAAGTCGTTGTCATAGGGAATATGCATGTTTTTTTTATTTATTACCCAAAATATCAAACTGAAAAAGGCACTTTAAAGATTTTTTTACTTCCACTACACTTCAGGTAGTTGCTGGTAAGTGATTATGCAGTCTAAGATGGTAACAGGCTAGGTTATAGCAGTTTCCCTAATCGGTTTCTACGCAATACAGCACCGGAACGCTAAGTCGCCTAGCGTCTTTGTCGGTAGAAAATTCAAAAATTTTAATTCACAAAATACCCGGGATCGTACGAGAACCTCCCACTTCAAACAGCATCTCTCACCGCTGCGCGAGGGAGGTCATCAAAAAGAAAGAAATACACACACAAAATGTCATCCTAGCCGGTCCAGCCGAGTATGACGAGGTCGGTGACAGACACACTTGCTGAAGAATTATATTTATAAGTGGAGGGCTTAGAGACGCAATCGATGACACATTGTCATTTATTGTCGTAGGTCCTCACAATTTATTACTTGCTTAACAGGAAATCATAACCTTTAATATTAATCAAGACATAATTCTGGTGTAATAAAGTTAAATAAAAAAAATTACGCTCATTCGAGTCACATGCATATTCCTTAATGTTTTATTATATTTTGCATACTCAATGTATGGACAATTGAACGTCTACGCAGCGGGATCCAGTGCAAAAATAAACATACCTAATATTAAGACGACTTTTACAAAGCACACAAAGTTTCTCTGCGAACTTAATCTATTAAAAATTCATAATCCGACTACAGAACCCAAAATTTATAAGTTCAGGTTTAATTGAACATGTAGATAGTTAATGTAGGATAAGAATAAAATAAGTTAATCATACGATCTTTCGTAAACTAAAAGGGAGATTTTGCTTTCTACTTGTATTTGCCACGCTCTACTAAATCCTACCTTAATTTCAGAGTTTCATGTAAAATTACAAACATCCATTTAAACATACGGCAATAACAATCATTGTATTTGTTTATTTTTTCCTAACATGTAGCTAAATGAGTGTTTTAATGTGTTGGCTGAGGAAACATTGACGTATTTATAGATTCGTGGAACCCAATCGTGAGAAGGTTTATTTATGAGTTTCCACGATAATCAAATAACTATATAATTAACTAGAAACAAATGTACGAAATATATGCTGAAAATATATAGGGCCTATGAAGAATAAAGTATGATTTAGGTTTAATACTCGATAAAATACGTTGAAATGCTATCAATGAAATCAGGGACCAAAGTAAATAACATTAAAATTGCTCATCTCACGGACGAAGATGGAATTATTTAAGGGATCCTTTATGTAAATATCATAACGCCCTGCGGCAAAGATATTATTTCTACAAAGTGAAAGCCATTTGATGTCCCATTGTAGAGTAAACATTTAATTTAAATGATTTCTAGATTTGTAGGTACCTATGTCATTAAAAAAAGTTATACTCGAGTATATACGGTGTTTAGTATAGATGGATAAAGGCCTTCGCTCAACATCGTTCCAACTTACGTTCTACAACAAGACGGGCAACTTTTCGCCAACTAGTACTACAGTTCGGCAATAACTATCACTATACTGTATAAGTTGAGCTTTAGAGAGAAACGAGACGTCCGCGGAAGTTCTACCGATATGCTTATTTCCGCCGCGAATCGGCGTTGCTCCAGCCAGAGCAACATGGTGCCAATGTAAAAACAAGCACATGACGCTTACCACCCACGCTACAGAAAGTTCTGCTCCGTTTATAGGCAATGTTTTTCCACTAACCATCAGTTCGTTCATTATTACAAATCATTTACATACACATCACTCCTACCACAACAGCGCACGGCCAACTTTTTGCCGACGAGTGGTCAGCGGGCATGCAGGTGATTAGAAGTGTGCAAGTCCGACATTTTCAATCTTTTGTATCCGCTTATTTTCGACATAAAGCTTACTTTACCATGCTCTAATTTAAGTGGAGTTTTTGCCTTGTTGTCGCCTTGGCGTTGAGTCGATATGGTATGCGAAAGCCTTATTACATATTAAACAACCACAGAACTGATGTTTGGTGTATTGAATAAAAAAAAGCTCAGGCCCACGTTATTTACTTATAATTTTCTAAACCTTAGAATATCAAAGTAAGATAGAAATAGGCATTTAAAAAGTTTTTGTTTAAACTTGTAATTACTTTTTACAAAGTTTACACAAAGTGATTTATTGTAAACAGGTAAATCTATCCGTCGTGAATTCAATATAGTTTACGGAAATCCAATTTTACTGTACACATAAAATAATACTCTATTTGAAGGCCGGCAGTTACTGGGCAGATCGTTTTCACGAATTGTACACATCTGTAACCTACATAAATCGCATATAAATATTTTATCTAACACAATTGCAATACGTCATATTCAATGTTAATGTACAAGTTTTATACGACGTAAAATGAGTGCACCATGTTTATGTTTATATACAAAATTTACAATTATTACTAACAAATATTAACAATATTATTATTTTCACCAAAAATAACGGCAATATTATAAAAACAATACATAATAATATTATTATTTTATAGAAATGTGTGATATTGTGTAAAAATAAAACATTGGACCTTGATTTACAAATATTTTACGATGACTACAATTTCGAACGAATGGAAAATATTACTTAAATCTCAAAATTTTATATTTTACACACCAAATCAACTGACACTAACAATTGGTACTAAAAGCTTTGATAAATATAAAAAGCCATTTTCATGTATAAAATCGGATTAATCGTGTCAGCCTTTTTGTACCTAGAAACTACTAAAAATTGATAAGTAACAACAACGTAGTCATTATGTTTCTATGAAACTGTTGCCTTAACAATACAAAATATTAATTAGGCTTTCCTATCACTTCAACGTATACGCCTCTTTTAACATCAAGTAGTTATTTATTATATTTACACTGGCTTTCACAATTATCAATGTCAAGCCTAAAACAGTGTCTTTTAGACGCCCTTAGAGGTGAAAGCGACACCAATGTGGTACCCCCTGTATGTGACATTATATGGAATGTTGATATTAAAATTCCTTTCATACATGCACCAGTCCTAGTCGAAACATGTATTTTGATAAGGAATAAGTATGCAAGTTAGCTTTCAAATTTCTAATGCAATTGACATAAATAGCGATAAAAATTCTCTCCGTCCATGCGCATGCAGTATAGAATAGATAAGATAAGAACTCCGCGTTGGTTATAATCAGTGACGGCCTCGGTATTGCATTTAAATATGAAAAGACCTTAACTATAGTCGAGGTTAATCTAAGGTTAAAATGTAACAGTTGCATGCTTCAAGCAACTTTGACGATGTCTTTTATCGATGCCGCTTAGTACTGAATAGTCTTTCGGAGGAGTTGGAGGCGGGAATTGCGAGGGGGTTCGACCCCTCAGCTCTGTGCTAGGGAATCCAGCGGCACCACCAGTTTTCCGTTGGAGTAGCTGCAACAAAGGAAAAATTCTAAATTGAACGAACGCTTCGAATGCCTAAAGCACTTTTATGTTGCTCAATACCTTTTAATGATTGGGGGACTTTGTAAGCATGCATTATTTTCTTTTGATTTTAATCTGAATAATAATAACCTGTATGGTATTGTTGCCGTTCTGGATTTAGCTCTGCTTGGCCTACAGGCTTCATCTGAAACCAAGATATTTAATTTTAAGCGTGAAATCGTATGCTTTTTGTTTAATAATAATGTGTATATACTCGTATAAACATTTAATACGTATGCTACAGCGGAGTTTACTAGTAATAAGGACATCTATTCAAATACACCAAGTGATTTTCATGATAAATACGTTTACAACATATAATTCTGCCTTAGTAAAATACATAGAATTACTTACGACGTAACTTTACTCAATAAATGAAACTGTTTGACTTGTCAAAATAATTTTGGTACCGATTAAAAAATGGTTATCGAGAATACTATAAGCAAAATTTAAATCTCTTTCTTCTTAATTGTTTCCATTTTTGTACAAGTAGAAAAAAAAACCCTTCGCAAATGTCTAATCGAAAGTTCCGCCTGCTCGCAGTATCGGCAAAGCTTAATTAAGTGGAAGCGCATTCTATTGTCTCGGTTCTTGCGGAACAATACTTATCTTAAGTCAAAGTTAGCGAAAGTAATATCTGCGATACCTTAATGAGAGAACTTTGTATCGACTTTGTTAATCGTTTCTGAACCAGCCACATCGCTGCTCGGCACTGCCTTGCTTGAAAATTGATATGATGTTACATTTCCATAAAAAAATAAACAATATAGTAACAAAATTGAAATGTGCTTGTCAAATGAGAACATTGTGATGGTGAAAAGAAATTAAAAAAAAAATATATTGAAAAAATTAAATAACTATACGGAAAGTTCCTCCTAAGGGAAATGGTCTATTTAAGACTGGACGCGCTATTTGCCAATCTGGATTTTTGCCACTGATAAAGGTCATGTGAACAAATGAATTCATTTAGATGTTTAGTGTTTTGGTGCCTTACCATAAAAGCGGCTAACATCGTTGCGAGAGGCACGCATCGCATTTGACGGGTTCGGCACGCCTCTTGCCCTGAGAGCCCTGGGAGCCGGACTTACGCCGGAAAGTGTACCTAACGAGCAGACCTGCAATGAAATGCCGCACCGTTAACAAAACAATCGAAAACAACAAGCAGCGTCCATCTGAAAGCGCCCAGAGGCGGATGAAAGTGGACAAATAAAACAGGATGTCATGACTTGTACTGCTCGAATTAATTTGCGTTCTTGTAATGACGTAAAAATTAAATTTTGTTATCTTTGTGTTGCTTCGGCAAGTAGATATCAATTAATTTATTTGTGTTTTGAGCTAAATACAGAATGTTAAATTAGTCAACAATAAAATATTGGGTTTCTCTATAAAAAAAAGTGTAAAAAAAATTAAAGTAAAAAATAAAAATTAAATTTTTTGCAAATTAAAGATAAAAATGAGTGAAGTTTTGGTGCAATTTCCAGTTAGAGTTCGAAGACAAATAAATAATATCTCACCTGTTAATCCTGCCTTGTTTATACTGTTCGAGCTAGAAAAGCCCGATATTTTCTTCCAAGCCCTCTTGTTCCAGAAGCCGCTAGTTTTGGCATCTCCACAACTAGAACTCCTCGGTGACTGGCCGTCTTTGGGACAACGTAAATTACATTCTTCGGCGCCTAAGATACGTACACCTGCCCCCCGTGTTCCATACGCCACGGCAGGTAAATGAGGTACTGATCCAGTTGGTTTCCTTCGTAAACTACCTACATAGCTTGCTCCACTACTACTTCCACTAAAACCGCTATCCAAATCTGGAGGATTACAACTAGCTGGTGATAATAATTCATCCGTTGGACCTACCCTAAGTAATTCTTCTATATTATCTCTATCTTCCGCTCGTTCCGAATCAGGGGATTCACACTCTGGCATAAGCATCGCTTCGACACTTAGATTTAGTTCTCCCAGTATTCTCTTATGCCTCGACTCTACTCGACGAACCTCTTCTTCAACCACACTTCTGTCAAGTGAAACTAGCGATTGTCTCGGAACAAACCGATGTTTTGGGCACGTTCTAGAGCCGTCTGTTATTTCTTCGTAAATATTTTCTTCAGTACCATATCTTGTTACAAAATTATGGCGATTTGTTCGGTCTCGTGTTATCCCACCACGTCCCCGTTGACGGTTAGCTTTCCTTGACGAAGATGGCATTGATAAATGATGATCGTAGTAGGCGTATGAATAATCCACTGGTTCAAATCGTTCCATAGTAGCTGCTATATTACTACGGTTCCACGATTGTGGCGGGAGGTCCCTTGAAAGATTTACAGCCGCAAGTCTCGCAGGCAATATTTCATCAAGGTCGCGAGCGCATCGTTCATCTAGTGATTGAGCTCCGTCAACATCTTCTCGCCGATGTTTTCGATGTGGTCGACGAGTTGTTTGTGACCGTGGATGTCCTCTTTCACAGTCAGAATCATGGTCATGGTTGTATTCTGGTGTGTGACTACGATTGAAATCCGATCTATGCTTATTACAATCAATTGTGTGAAGAAAATTATGTCTTAAACTATAGCTGGAATTTCCCTCATAGTCTGATCGATCATAACACGGACTATCGTCTGCGTTGCTTGAATGGGCATGTGGACAGTCGGCAGCGATGCCGGATTCCGATGAAGGGTAATCGTGAACCTCGGCTGTGGTAAGTACTCGATCGTCTGGTCGAGCAGGCTCTGAAGTTGCATGACGATGATGGGGACGAGGTCGACCGGTTTCTCGGCAGCTTGCAAAAGCCCTCTGGAGCGAAGGTTGGTGCGGGTATCGTCCACAGCGGGAATCGAACACCGCCTCCCCAGACTCGTCGGGGCTCGGCGGCGCGCTGCGTGATTCCATGGCTCATCGTCCAATCGCCATATGGTTCCTGTGAGATAAGAGTTGTATTAAAATATTTGAAAAAAAAATATTAGTCTAAAATAAATATAAAAATATTGTTTTAATAAAAGCCCGAGAACTCGGGAATGGATGCCGGAGGGCAATGAATCCGAAATTACATGCTCTGTGATAAGGGTAGGGTAAGTGACGATCAACACAGCAACCGACGTCGATATATCATCATCAGTCGGCGGATAATAAATTCGGGCTTACACACCGTGTTTATTGTTGCATTTTGTATTTCTAACATATTTGCCACACGGCAATTTTCTATAACTATGAACATAAATACTTTTATGTTCAGAGTTATAGTAAATTCCTCGTTTTTGTGTTTTGATTTTGTAGTAACTTTTTAGGTTTTAAGTAATTAATTTACTTCTAACTAATCGGTCTTAACCGTACCTAAACTTTAAAAAACCAAACGATCAAAATTTATTGCAACGCTACGAGTATGTTTACAACTTTCTGAACTTAAAGTTGACCAATTCTATCTATATTTAGTATTTTAGGACGGCCATGCTTGAATAATTGTATTATATTATGCCTTACTCCTTACTCCGTGCATCTTTAAACTAAATTTACTTATAAAAAAAAAACCTTAACCACTTTTATTGTCGCATAAAAATGAAAAATGTATTCAAACGATGCAAAAACGTAATAAATCCATTTTTATCATAACAAAAATTCCACATCTGAATTTTATTGCGAACTCGCTTGAAGTTATTGCACGCATTCCAGACCAATTTATTACGATAACGATAATAAGTGTCCGTGAACTAGACAGTGTCGGGGGAGCCGGGGACTACCCTCCAGCCGTTGCCATGGTAACGTTCCCGCGGTTTATCGGCCCTCTTCCGCCCAATATTCCTTGCATCTAAATCATCATCAACGTTGGGAAGCGCCTCGTAAAGGGCCCGTTGACCGTCCGGCAACAATAATTTGTTATGCTATTGCACCGCGCCGAGATTTTCCGTCCCCGATTGCGTATTAAGACGTTCTTTGGCACATTTCTTATTCTTTATATGTTTGGGGGGAATTGCTAATGGCGGATTTCGGTTCATACCTTCATGTTTGTTTTTTCGTCCCCACGTTTCGAGACCGCAGCCAATTCCATTAATTTCTCTTTATGGAGGTTTCGTCTGCCGAAAAATGTTTTGGTTTAAATTGTATTGGCTGAAGTGCGATAAGGCTTAGAATATTTTTTTATATGAGATACAAAATGGGGCCAATTTAAATCACTTAAAGTTAAATTCAGAGCTATCGAGCAAAAGCTTATAACCGTTGATATTTACTTTTTAATTGGCAAACTATTAAGAGCATAAAATAAGTCACTGTGTATGAACCAGATCATTATTATTTAAAAAAAAAACATTGAAAAAACAAAATGACAGCGACTTATTAATGCTTTATTATGTCAAAAGAGGTGCTCTTTTGTAGGAGAGGAGGAGGCATACGAGATAACCAAGTATTGTTCAAATAATGGATAGAAGCAGGCGTTACCTTGCGGAAATCCATGCTATATTATAAATATTAAGCTTAATTTGCTATATGTTGACATTGCAATGAACAATTGTTAGTACTTAACAATCATTGTAAAGTCAACATCGACTGAGGATGCTCCGGTTTTGGAGCTAAACGTGCGTAGAGGGTACATTGCCGAAGATCTGTTTGGTGTGGAGTATAAGGATTAAAGAAATTATAAAATACACAATACAGATTTTGCTGCTTTTCGCAGAGTACTTACAGCAAATTACTCTTAATTTTCATAAGTATTGCTAACTTGATAGTATAATTCAACTGATGACAACAAGCGATCTCCGACCTATCGATAGGTATTTTCATGAAAGTTTCAAACAACTTATGAAGTATTTTATTAATGACCAAAATAATTTTAGTAAAAACCGCCAAAAAGTATGGGTATTAAATGAAATGGCTTTACCAGTAGAATACTACACTACATCAATATATTAAAGTCGGATTTTTAAATTTTTATATTATATAGTCAAACTGTTTAACAGACTTTTAGTTATTTTCATTAGGTTTAATAAAAACTGTTAAATATCATTAGGCTTTTCTGAAAGATATTAACATATATAAGAGAAGACTCGTGTGGACTGAGCACGACTTGGTCAAATTAAAATAATATGAAAACTTTATAGCTTATTTTTTAAGCTTTAAATCCTTGACAGTGTATTTTTAAACTTATTGCTTTTATAAATAACTTTTCTCTTCGTTCCGAGAAGAGGTGAATTTTAAGTTCCCCTTTTATTAAAAGGTATGCAAAAGAATACCTTGTTGCAAATGCTTAGTAGAATTTATCATGGGCATTATTCGAATCGTGATATCAGCACATTTACTCCCCCAACGCTCCCCTAACCTTACGTGTTAGGTGCGGGGGTAAAAAATCATGCAACATTGCCTTCGGTGGCATAATTGCAATCAATTCCGTGTTATTTAACATTTATTACGAAACTGAATTAGTTTTCTTTACAGTTTTTCAACTATCAATTCAACTAGCAACATACAATATAAGAGTGATTGTACATTTATTTCTAATGAACAGCCGATCTAGCAACTTCTGGATTAGTGGATAAAAACTATCAAAAACAAACACGTAACCGAAACTATTATACCTCGTTTGTTTAGTTGTTGAACACACAAAGTCTTAGGTTCAAAAAAAGGTTAGGGTTTTCTATAAATAAATCACAGTAGCCCGGTATTGGGAAAGCAGTTTTGTCCACTTCTGTGCCTCGGTCAGCACGGTCCCGTTTACTATCCCTGATATAGCTGATAATAATTTTTAAACCTACCCATATCGAAGCTGCTTGGAAAGTCTAATCTCCAATCTCCTCATTCCAATGAGGCAAGGGGACGGTGCCCAGTAGCATAACAATAAAAAGGTGTATACCTGTCATTGTTTTACACCAGAAATTATAGACTTCAAATAATTTAAAAAAATATTTTATACGATGGTAACTGTTTTACGACTCTGAGAGATCAACTATAACACTCCAAACATAAAAACAAAAGAAAAATGTTGAAATCTGAAATTTAACAGACAACAAGCGTGAAAAAATATATACGTCGATATGAAAATCTCCTCCTTTATTTGAAGAGTCACGAACCAATATAAAATTAATTAGCCTCGGATAATTACTGCAGTAATTTGTGACTCATGTTTTAACACCATCAGAGCGGGACAATTTCTCGCTATTGTAATAATACATCCATCCATCACGCAGCGATAAGATAATAAGTGTTTTTTCTATGCACCCCTCGTTGTTTGTGCGTAGAAATAATAGTTTTTTGTGGTAGACACATGTGTACGAGTTTTTCTATGGAATTTAATATTTTGTAGAACGCGATCATGCGCGGCTTTATTATGTTAGCGTTCCACTGTTATGTGTGTTATTTATAAGATTCTTCATCATCGCCATCATGGATGTTTATTCTGTACGTGCAGGGATGCCATTGATGCAAAATATTGTGTCCAAAGGTTGTAATTCGGGGCACACGACTCTGAGGAATGATGAACGTTTATATGTCAGAAAACGATAACGTACCGTTGGTGGGCATACCACTATGTAGAGGCAATCGCAGCGTGATGAGACGCGACGCTAAGCGATTTAGCTTTCTGCTACGATGTCGCGTAGAAAATGATTAGAGGTACGAAGTAACATATAAATGCCATACCTCTAACAGGTTAGCCCGCTACCATCTTAGACCGCAACGTCACTTACCAGCGGATAAATTGTAGTCAAGGGCTTACTTGTAGAGGAAAAAAAAATAACAAAATCTTAATATCGGCTGTTCACAATGTTAGAAAAGAATAGCATTATTTTTAAACCGGACAATGTAGATTAGTTTAGTGATTTATTAACTACAGAATTTGCATTAATATATTTTCCTATGATAAAATAGTATTAAAGGTAATTTAAATTGTTCCTATTGCTTATAGTGGAACCAAAGAACGGTTTAAAATTAAACTTATTTTTATTGACGACGTCTACGACCAATCCTTAATCGCTTTAAACGTGGTTTTACGAAAGGTTTATTAACTGTAGCCTTAGTACAAGATTTGTTCGCTCATTTGAAAATCGAAAAAGACAACCGAGGAGTCGTTTTCGAGTAATAAACTCTGATCGTCAAAGTAAAATGGGCCTAATGTCGCTTAAAGTAGATTCGCAGATCCTGTATTTCTGATTTCTGTTTTACAGACGTTCCATCAAAAGCCCGAGCATTGGATTGCAGGCAAATTTAAGCTTTAACTCAAGATCTATTTTACTCCGATGTTGAAGTATTTCAATACTCGAAAACGAAAGTCGATTGCAAGCGAGCAAATCTCATACTAAGGCTACTGAGCTAATAAACTATTGACAAATGATACGAAGAAACGTTTTACTGCTAAGCTATTTAGGGATGCCCAGCAGAAAACCATTAAGTGCCGTTTGAGATGTTGCAGTTACTGCTCCAAGAATAGTAAAACGTGCGAAAATATAAACGCACCAATTTTAGGTACGTTAAGGGCGCTAATATAAAGCTGCAAAACGGCCCGATATAAATACCTAACCAAGGAAACTGCGATGCGATTTGCTGAGATGAGATTCCGAGGGCTTCCTTTCGACGTTCGAGTGATTATCTTCTTGACGAGCGTAAACAATAATATACGAATTTTGTGTGTATAATGAAAGATAGAACTCTCGTAATATAGAGTTCTATCTTATCTACTAACAAATCTTTATCTGACTACTATTAACAACTATCCATGTAGGTACTGCGCGTACATGTATAGTAAAAAGAGCGCAAACATTCTTGGATTTGTACTCTACTGTTATCAATACGAAAATATAGTAAAAAAAGCAATAAACTTTTGGGTTCATCTATTTATTATCATTATGAAAGTGGAAGGGAATCTTTTTTTGTTGCTACTTACTAGGTATGTAGCTACAAAAACTCCCATAAGTGACTAAAAATTGCGTCAACTGATTTGATGAAGCAAGAATGCACGTCGTGAATCAATTATTACCATACAAGCTGATGCCCACGACTTCTTCTGCGTTTGATTTTGTTTTTTGATGTGGCATTAAATTTAGTTGTAGATCTAAAAAAAATAAAGTATTCAGTATCGCTAAACCTGAAATGAGGGATTTGCTGCTGTCCGCTGAGGAGTTCTGTCCACTATCTCTAACCACAGTTTGAGCAAAATTAAACACATATTATAACCTTACAACACAATTAACACATATTATATATAGTACAAAAATAATTATTTAAATGGGTTAAATTTGTCGGAGTTATGGTGTAAAAACGTCAAAGACTCATCCCCTCTGAAAAAGGAACCGAGCTTAATGTCGGGATAAAAAGTATCCTATATAACTTCTAACACTTATGTGTAGAAAGTTTCATGAGGATCGGTTTAGTAGTTTTTGCGTGAAAGCGTAACAAACAAACTTACATTCACATTTATAATATTAAGTAGGGATAGGGATTAGTTGACTTTAATCTCATCTAGTAGTATGCTACGATGCAGTCTAAGATGGTAGCAGGCTGACCTGTAACCCCTTACAGGTCAGCCTGCTACCATCCTAGACTATAGCAGTTATTCAAACAGCATCGTACCGAAATGATAAATCGCTTGGCGACGCGTCTTTGCCTGTACGTCTTGCAATGAAACACTGCGAGTTCGTATAATTCTACGAAGCGATGTCACATCGCAATTTTGATTTCTCTGTTAATTTTAATAATTAGTTTAACAGCAAGCCAAAAGAATAATTGCGAGTGTAATACCTAACTGTTTTGAGCAATAGAAATTGAAACATAAAGGTACATTTCTGTGGATTAATACAACACACAATCATCAAACAAATTATAACTTTATGAGAGAATGGAAACTTTTCCTTACAAGTTAAAACGACGCTAAATAAGACCTATTACGCTGTAATAATGGTTGATTTCCTATTTTTTTAATCACTATAGCAAAACTCCTCGTTATTTTCGGTCTATCTTACATTGTAAATATAATGGTATTTTTTATTTGTACTTTCAAGCCTCCATCAAAATTGAAAGGTTCATTTTATTACGCAGTATCTGACCAAAATATCGCACTATTATTGTACACTAAAAGCTTTTTTTCCACCTAGCTGATATAAAATAACAAAAGTCCGCAAGGATAATATTATTATGAAATCGTTCGTTCGTTTTACGGCTTAGGTCTTTCACGTCTAGAAATTCTTCGTCTATCTGGCATAAACCCGGCTTAAGCTCAAATAGAAATTTATATCATTTATCACACGCCTCGCGATAGATATTCGATTGTGTTGGTTCATATAAAACATCGGTGCGATTGAATTGAAACTGTGTTTATTTATATGTTTTTTTTAAATTTGTAATAATGATTATGAAAAGAAATATTAGTTTTACTGTACTCTTAATCGAAGACCCAAAACTACTACAAATCCCAGCACGGCATATATAAAATTATTAAACAGCATAATAGCTACCTACATTTCCAACAGGCCCTTTATTTATTTACACACACACTAACACACAACACACACACACACACAACTACTGGGAAGGTAGAAAGAGCAAATTAATATACGAACAAAAACATATATACAATTATAGTAGTAAATAATATGGCATCATAATCGATATATCATAACTCATTATATGCTGTATGAAATTAAGTTTTAGTAATTCAAATATAACTTTTTTTATCAAAATTATTGACCTAGAAATTTATTGATGGATTATAATACTTTAATTATAATAATTAAGTGTAATAGAATTATCGAAAAGGGTTATCGAGTCTACCGGTGATCCTAGAGCGGGCAGTTACCTTGGCCAACGAATTAGTTTGGCCATCCAAAGGGGCAATGCTGCCAGCATCTTGGGAACTGTGCCTCGCTGCGGTGGTTTCGAGAACGTTTTAGATTTTATTAAGTTTTTAAATAGTTTATTTTAGGTTATAGTTATGTATTAATAAAAATTATATTTTATTTAATTAATAATAAAGTATTTATAGTGTAATAAAACAAAAAAAATATATTAAAATAAGTACAAGTGAAATTTATACGAAGGCCAAAAAGTCAAGCTGCAAGTTCCAAATAAAGGCAAAGATGAAAGTAAACATCTTGTTATTTCTCCTAAATGTAACCAATAAAACGCTACTAAAATTGAGGGTATTTCTAAGTGAAAATTTGCTAAGGAAACGGCGCGGCGAATTGGCTACCAGCCTATAAAATGTAATGTCACATTCATTTGCAATTCAAGAGTCCTCAGCTTGTATTATGCCTAATAAAATTTACATATTTAAATTAAACAGCGAAGTAACAAGACGCTGTAGCCATCAGGTCTCAGATTACTTGAAATACGCATTTAGTTTGTCATGATCGGAACATGTTTTTTTTTCAATTTAAGATAATTTTTAGTAATTCATATTTTTTAATTATTTTTAATGGAAATTGCTTTGTAGGTTCTAAGTGAATCAAATTATATGAAAACATTGAGCTGAAAGAAGACTCAAGCAATATATTTTATTACTTGATGCTAATAATACGACAGTAATTAAACTAATAAATTTAGAAGTCAGATCTTACACTTTAAATTCATAAACGTAGTAAAAACATTGAACAATCAGGTAGTCAAATAGTATTTTCTTAAATTTAGATACTGGGAGTCCTTTTATATCGTCCAAGAGTTTGTTGTATAACGTCACAATTGTAACGAATGTAGTAGTTGATAGTGACGGCCGATTGGTGGGCAGCGTCCCTGCTTTCTGAGACAAAGGCCGTGGGTTCGGTTCCCACAACTGGAAAATGTTTATGTGATGAACAGGAATGTTTTTCAGCGCTGGGTGTTTATATGTATTTTATAACTATTTATGTAAATTATTCATAAATTAATATTCATCAGTCATCTTAGCACTCATAACACAAGCTACGCTTACTTTGGGGCTAGATGGCGATGTGTGTATTGTCGTAGTATATTTATTTATTTGTAGCAATTTCGTCTATACACTCTAATCTGAGTGAAACTTAGATTAAAGTTTTTCGTTCAAAGGAATAATAGAACCCCGTAGTAATGTGGGCTTTATAAAAATATTAATCGCCGATGTTACCGCGTGTTAAAGCTAGCTAATAAATTTGAACTGAATACTGAAATGCAGGTGCCTCGTTTATATCAGCCACTGCATATTTTACAGTGAACGCGTCAGGCAATCTGGCGGACACAAAGCATTATCACATGTGCACTGATTGATGTCAAAGGTCGTATGGTGTGAGCTCTACCAATATATTACGCGCTAGCTTAAATATCTGTGAGAGTAGCAGTTTTATCTGTTCTAGTAAATACGTGTACAAGCAAATTTCCAGTTATTTATAACTTTAATCAGTTGCGTCAAGGTGGGTCATGTACTACTGAACTTTTTTTTGTTAAAACTTGCAAAATATTTAGAATTAGTAAATCTTGCATTTATTTTAAAGGAAGGTCGAGTAATAGTATAAAAGTAAGAAAAATGCCTAGTGAAATAAAATAGCACGAGCAGGTCAGCGTAAAATAGTGGATGAAAGTTTTAAAGGGAAACTTATAAGAAGCTAGAATCAGGCCAATTGAATTTACGGTGATTTATTATATAACAAACATAGATAGAATAAGTATAAAAAAATGTAGGTTATCAAGCAAATTTATAGTTGAAAAATGCACCAATCTAAAAATACTGTTGAGCTGCGCTGCGCCATGGAATTTATTCAGCATAAGTTAGGGTCTTAGAACATTTTATACTCAATGAAACATCAAAATTCTAAATAAGATTCGACTTTTTCGTGAAAATACGGCAACGAAAATAGATTTCTAAATCTAATCAGTTAATGTAGCCGCGAGTGATTAGATTCAGTAGTATTAACCGAAACGTTTATAATAATACAAAACAGGGTATGGCAAAACGTTTTGCTTTATGGGTCACTTAGTAGGTATTATTATAATTAAATGTACTTATTAATTCATTGAAGTAAATAGAAATGTTTAACATTGGACGTCATATTATGTTCATTAGAGCACGTGGACAGCACGTTCTCTAGTGGAGATAATAATACCACTTTTGTAGGGATTTCCCAATTTTTAGCTTGATCTTCAATGGGGTTCTGCAAGTTTTATGTCGCCCTTCATGCGTTCTCCTATGCATTTCAGCACAATTTTGTTAATTTTTTTTCCCTATTTTGGTAGAAGGCTATTAAGGTTTTCTTTTTGGATATTAACACAAAATTCAGATTATTATTATGTAACATAAAGTTTGTATTTTTTATTTTTTCCTTATTTTAGAATCCTACTGGTAGACGTCGTGACGTTCGGATATTTACTTGGAAAAGGTTCCCTCCCATGTAATAAGTTATATTATTAGTGACATTGGGTCTGCGCTCTAAAACCCTCTCTACAGGTATACTATATAAAAAAAAACATTCTTATTCAATAGAAAATGTGTTAATGAAAACGGACTTCTCAAATGTAATCAGTT
Organism: Pararge aegeria; assembly: GCF_905163445.1. Classification (NCBI taxonomy): domain Eukaryota; kingdom Metazoa; phylum Arthropoda; class Insecta; order Lepidoptera; family Nymphalidae; genus Pararge; species Pararge aegeria. Next base: position 8,761,959 of record NC_053192.1, on the reverse strand, counting down.
AATGTATCCACGAATCCGTTGGTTTAAGGACTGCTAAGTGGGGTCCGCCATCATTATGCGGAAGCGGGGTGCGGCGGTGACATACGATTCCACATTACACGGGTTTTACAAGTCACCTGTGATAATGAAACCACTCAACTGAATAGGCAGCCCCTGTGCGTTGGATATTAATCTTTATGTTATAACCTTTTGAAGTAATCATACAAAATTATTGTATGATTGTAGTGTATGCACATCTAAAGTAACACATTATTGTTAAATATAATTAAATTAGCCTATTGGTTAAGATACCAGCCTCCATTTAAGGACACTGAGTTACGCGCGTTTTAAGCAATTAAATAACACTGGATTTAACGGTGAAACACATTATGAATTAATCAGTGACATCTGCATTTCGTCTGCGAAAGGTGCAGAAGTCATTTGTGGGATGAGTATACGCTTTTATAATATGATTCCTAAGGTAATTGTGGACCTACCAACGCATAAGTTTAAAGAATGTGTTAAAACACATTTATTACAGCGAGGTTATTATACAATTGATGAATTTCTTAATGACAAGGTTGCTTGGAAGCATCCGGCTCCGCTTTCATCCCTCACAAGATAGAAAAATAAATTTTAAAATGTAAAATTGTTGATATTGGAAAAGAGCAACTGCTGAGTTTCTTGTCGGCTTCTTCTCGGTAGAATCTGCCTTCCGAACCGGTGGTAAAGTCACTACACACAGACAGACTTGACCTTTCAAAAGTGCTACTTGAAATAAATGAATTTTGAATTTTTTGAATTTTGAAAATCTGCTTGTCTGTGAGTTTCCCATAATGTCTACAAATCCTTTGAAGACTCCTCCTCCTTAAGCCTTATCATTACTTGGGATGATCAGTGATCTGTAGTGGATCGGTAATGAGCTGATAATGATGACGATATGCATTAGATTACTATATACTACCAAACTAAGTATATGTCCATCTATTGTCTTGAGCGATGCATAAAGCAGAGCGCAAGGTGTAGGGATTTGCGAACCAAAAGGTTGGAATATAGAGTTTAATGTGTGATTCCTAATCAAAAAGCAGTCACGTTTGCAAGGTGTTTCAAGTCGAACATAACAAAAGAAGATCAATATAAAAAAAAAACTAGTGAAGTGAGCTGAAGAACAGTGCATGTTGCCAGTACCGTTGCCAGTTCTTATGGCATGGATGGCTTAGATTCACTCAGGGAGCGATAGAGAGAGCTGCTAGTGTCTACGTGATTAAATGAAGAGATCCGTAGGAGAACATGTATTTGATTATCTATTCGGTCGAGTCATAGGAAGCTTACCATCTATCTTTATTTCTATACTTATATTTTAAAGAGGCAAGATGTTTGTTTGTTTATGCCAAAATTGCTCCGAAAGCAGGTATTAGAGTGATTTTAGCCATTTCTTCACCAAAAGAAAGCTTAGTTATCAAGTAGTAACTTTATTTGAGTCAACTAAGTGTACAATGTTCTCTTTAATTTACGGACCGTACATTCTCCTACAAACCTCCAAAGTTATAAATAAATAAATAAATGATAAATAAATAAATTTAAAAAAAAAGACATGATTAAGAAATATCATATTGACGCAGGAACAAAAAAAAATTAAGATCAGTACTAACAAAAAAGATATTCAATCAAATATGATGTTGGACATTCCAACGCAATCCTTTAATACAAACCAAAATTACTATCAATTCTACCAACGTATGTTAGATGTAATGAAATTATGGCCCCAAAGGGATTTTCCCTAAAGGGCTGCAAAGTTGCCGGGAAATCAGGTCAGCTTTGTCATTTCTTGTAAAGGTACAAGAGACTTATGACGAATAGGAATTTGTAACACACCCTCGTCAGAAATTACGCAAGGGTGGGTCCCTTAATATTTTACATACTATAATGAACTGGACCCATTTAAGATGAATTATTTTCGTTCTAATTAATTTATTTATAGCGCAGTGTAGTCGCGTATTAAAATAAACCGACATAAAATAGTAATCTGTTTCTGATTTCAGAGAATGTGTTAATATTATGAAAGTTTTTTTGAAGTTAAAGGAAATTACATTAATCTTTAATTATTTCGTGTGAATTGACTTCTAAAATAGGCATGTTCTAAAAACTTCACAATGATTTTAAAATAATTATAGTCAATGGTAAATAAATATACTACGACAATACACACATCGCCATCTAACCCCAAAGTAAGCTTAGCTTGTGTTATGGGTACTACGATGACTGATGAATATTTTTATGAATAATATACACAAAATACTTATAATATACAGTTAAACACCCGGACGCTGAAAAATATTCATCACACAAACATTTTCCAGTCGTGGGAATCGAACTCACAGCCTTTGACTCAGAAAGCAGGGTCGCTGCAAACTGCGCCAATGGGCCGTCAAATGATTACTTACCTTTCTGTTGCAAATAAAATATATTGTTACATAGCTCAAGAAGTAATTGCTAGGTTTAGCATTATTATCAAAATCAACTTATTACTGGCACACTACAGAGCACGGGTTTCCTCTCAGAATGAGAACGATTTCGGCCGTAGTCTACCACGCTGGCCAAGTGCGGACTTTTAACGCCATTTAGAACATTATAGAGACTTCTCAGGCATGCAGGTTTCCATTATGAAAATTAAGCTTAATTTGCTATACTCCGCGAAAAGCAGTAGAATCTGTATGGTGTAATTTATAATTTTTCAATTTTTGTACACCAAACAGATCTTCGGCAATGTACCCTCTACGCACGTTTCGCTCCGAAACGAGAGCATCCTCAGGAGATGTTGACTTAACAATGAATAATTGTTAAGTATCCAATATGCAGGTTTCCCCATGATGTTTTCTTTCACCGTTTAAAGCAAGTGATATTAAAATTGCTTAAATTAAATATGCAAGTATCTCCGAAAAGTCACTGGTGCGTGCCGGGTTGGGTGCAGGGTGTTCGACCTCGGTCTCCAAAAAAGAAATACTGACCCTACTGGCCTTACCCACTTGGCTATCTTCGCTTCGATTCGATTTTTTTAACTGACTTTAGCGCCATCTTGGACCCATTTTGTTTATAATGTAAGTTATACCTTAGTGAAAGTAAGTTGTAACTTGTAACCTTCGTAAAATCTGCTACGAAAAGCAGCTGTTCTTCCGCATTATTTTGGAAATGAAATGGTTAATTGCTAACTCAAGATGTTTTAATACTCTCCCAATATTATAAATACGAATGTGTGTTGGTTTGCCATTGCCCAGAGTGTGATACACTATGGTATGGACCTTTAAATTTATAAAAATGGATAATTCCTCCAAGTGTACGTAAAAACACTAATAAAAATATAAAAAATCAATGTGTCATCTCTTGTTTCAAACGTGTCTTATTGTAATATGGACCTTTGAAAAAGTAGATCGAAACTGCAACGTTTCCTACAAGATGACGCTACAGTCGCTACGAGACTGATGTGAAAGGCATATACTAATTTTCGGCAACGGTAGGAGAGCCGTAGCTTAATTGGTGAAAGCGCTCAGGCCGCGATTGCCCGAGAGTCGCAGGTTCAAATCCCGTCGATTCCGAAAATTTTTATATGCATTTAAAATTTATAAAAATTGATAATTCCTCCAAGTGTAGGTAAAAACACAAATAAAAAATTATAAAAATATGGTATGGTCCGTTCATTATAACTATTAAAAAATGTAACAAACCATCATCATATAAACCCATTAATAACCAGCCTACTACAGGGCGCGGGTCTCCTCCCACAATGAGAAGAGGTTAAGGCCGGTCTATGACGCTATCCCAGTGCAGATAGGACTCCAAGGGCGGATCTAGCTTTGGCGCCAGGGGGGGGGGTCGTGGTCAAGTCGAGAACTTATAATTTAATTTTGATGACAATAGATAGAAGTAAAAAGTAGGTATTTTATTAATGTATCTAAGTACTGTACTTAACATTTTTTTATTCTTTATTGTACACGTACATAATGCCATCTTCTCTTGAAGACATCCAGAGAAGTATTATCACTCACGGAATGAGGCAGCCAATTTATATTCCATAACCGTGGTGAATGATTTGCCATTACTGCTAGATGACGCAAAACTCCGCTAGAGTGAAGGGGTGGGTTCAACAAGTGTATAGTGCATAAACTAAGAATTTATAACTTATGTAACGTAGGTTTAGTATACTCGTATAAGTTCAATTGCCAAACAATAAGAAATAAAATAATTCAGAGAACTAACAAAAATAACATTTAAGTTAAAACACACGCACTGGAATAATGAAAAAGTGACTACTTTCCATTTCTTGTAATTAGTAAATTTGCAGCAGCATTTTGATACAGTACATGTATAGTACACGCGAATCCGCAAGCAAAGCTTTATCTCTTCAGTCGGTTTAATATATCACAACTCATGTTTAAGAATTATACAGTTAAATTAGATTTATAATGATTTGCTTTTCAAGGACTGTCAAGTTAAGTAAGGTCTGAAAATTGCTTACAAATTCCACCCGTCGCGTCACTTAAATTTCATTGACATTTATAATTACGCCTTAATTACAAGCCGAATATAGAGAAACTTAATTTAAACTTCAGCTAACTTTTTGCATCGTTTCCGTGTCAGGGAAATTGTTGGAAATCTTGGTTGATTGACTAATTACAAAATGTTATAAGAACTTTTAATTAAAATCAATTTTATTTTACGCTTTCGTTTAGTGACATTGATATTTGCAAATGCGCGCTATGGGGAGTGTTTGTTTCTATGTATGTAACTGTAAAAGAGGACTCAAACTTTAACTGTTGTTTTTTTTTTATTCAACTAAAAGTTAGCCATTGACCGCAATGTCACCTAACCTATTAGGGACCAAGAGCAAGTAGTTCGCGTGCGCGTTTGTGAGTATGCGTGTGGGTGTGGATGTGTGTGTGAGTGCGTGTGTGTGCATTTGTGTGGTGTGTGTGTGTGTGTTAACCTCTATAATTATACTTAATATTAAATTAGATACAACAACATACAACTTGTATAGAAGAAGAATTTTTCAATTTGTTGCAATCTTTCTGCTTTAAGCTAGGGCTAGGGGGTAGGGGTATGGCAGTTATATTAAATCTTTGTCGGTGAGCGTTTACTAGTCTCCCACCAGACTAGACCGGAGATAATTCAGAAATTTAAAGTTCTTAAATTGTCCGCCCGTCTTGGGTCAAACCCGGGATCTCCCCCTCAAAACACATTGCAAGTAACACTTCTTACAAAGTGCCATTCTATGTCCATCAACCAGAGACGTAGACGTTAAGCCTCATGTGTCTTTAATTACACAGGCAACCATGCCCTTCATAACGGACACAGTAATGCAACTTGGCGGCAAAAATAAGCATCGCGGTACCTGAAATTCTAATTAATACAGTACACGGTAACTCTACTTTTCTCTACGTTTCCTATACATAATATCTCATTACGGTAAAATTCCATATGTCATAAAATACATTATTGAAATTACCCTGCCAACTAATACACGTAATATCATGTACCTACCAGTAACATGTCAAAATCCGTCACTCATTCGAAGAATTCGAATATATAAGTCCTATTATTTTAATTAATCTGCCACAGACCTCTGCAAATCTAATATATTTTTATGTAAATTAACAGGTAATTTTCAATTTGATAAACCTCCATTATGTTGGATAAAACGTAAATCAAATAGCCTACTTAAAATCTTAAGTCCTATAGACTAGTCCTAAGACTTAAGAGTAATGACATAAACGTATCTAACCCTCAGCTGAGCCGCACCATTAATGTAACATGCCACAATCCGCTGCAAGTCACCAAACTAATGATCTTGGTTAGTTTTTCTTCAAATACAAGTAGGTGCTCGTTCGCGCTCATTAAACCGGAGTTAGTGAAATGAATTTGCGGGTTTATTTTGCGGAGGACTTATTTTATCCGACCATTAATTAGACAAAGCTATTTTTAGGTCAACTATGTTTTTAACCTGCAAAGCAAAAACGGTGTGTACGCGTGTGTGTGTGTGTGTGTGTGTGTGTGTGTGTGTGTGTGTGTGTGTGTGTGTGTGTGTGTGTGTGTGTGTGTGCCTTTGGCATCATAGCTCTCGAACGGGTGTACAGTTTTTTTTGGTTGAAAGTTGAATTAGGGAGTATTCTTAGTTACGTTTAATGAAAATCTGTCTAAGATGGCCGCTGCAACGATTATTAGTAGAATAATTTTCACTATTCTACTAGTCGTCTATTCTATTAATGAAAGTAGGGAGATTTCTTTAAATTTTTAATTTGTACGTTCATATCGTTATCATATTAATAACGTAACGTCCTATGTGCTGCTAAATGAGATTGTTATAACTTAAGCTTAAAATAATCGACGATTATTGGTAAGGCCATAAAAATACTCGATAAATAAACAACGCTGCATAACAAATAGTGATAGTAAGTTTAATTAATTAAATTAACTTCCTCAGTATTATAAATCCGACTTAGCCACGGTGAAGCATATTTTTCCCGAATTAAAATAAAGCCTTTCAACTAACTCTATACCAACAGTCAAGCGGATTGGTTGCTTAGTTGGGCGTTAAGAAAGGGCAAAAAAAAAAGTAAACAAAGACACTACACCTTAATAATATACAAATGAACCAATTTAACTATCTACGTAACCACAACACAAGCTTCTAAACTACAGCGAGAATTTCTATTGATAAGAGCTCTCCACAATTTCCGCCAGTCCGACAGAAGGTGCACTGTAGAGAGTTCTAGAACATTGGATCCTTATTAATATAAACTGTGACAAGTTGAGGGGTGGGTTTATAATCTGTTGGTTTTCAAAAAACCCCATTTACTGCACCTTAGTTACCGCAACAAAAGCATTTCTAAGTGGTTCCGGCAAAATCAGACCATAGTGTACTGAAATGTCAGCCTAAATCTCATTCAAGACAATTTATCAACGTAACATGCCACGACCGACTGCAAGTCACTAAACTAATGATCGCGGTTAGTTTTTCTTCAAGTAGGTACCCGCCGCTTTTCTTACATTCACTGAAATTAAATAGACGTAAATACTCCTTGCTTTAAAGTAGGCAATAAGTGTTTTTTTGTTCAATAGTATTCATTTTATAAAATTGAGTGCGATTTTTTCGATGTTAAATAAATATTTTGATATGTTTATTCCAAATCAAAATGTTTAAGTAAGCTTAAACATATATAATAATTTGGAACATAAATAGATCAACTATTTAAATATCTGGGAAACAGATATTCGAAAATTTTAAAACAATGCTTCGATCATTTATATTTAAATACAATGTTTTTAAATGAAAAAGTACACTAAAATAATTCAATCTAATAGTTGCAGCGCTGTTAGCCTAGACTTTGAATCTCTGCACGCACCTTTAACTTTTTAATTCTATGTGCGTTGTTATTAATTAAATATCACTTGGTTTAACGGTGAAGGTAAACTTTACGAGGAAACCTGCATGCCTGAAGGTACGAAATAATCTTCTCAAATACGTGTGAAGTCCACCAATCACCCTTGGCCCGCGTGGTGGACTACGGCCTAAACCCTTATCATTGCAGAAGGAGAACCGTGGGTGCAGGAGTAGTCTGACAGTAATCGGTTAATATGATGATGATGAACTGTATGCGTTAAGAAGAGTATAAGGTCACTAAAACTTATGAAAAATAGAAATAACATAGAAATGTCACACATTTCAACTTATCTCAGCGAGTTAAATTATTACAAAAGTAGTCTAGAACAGCTGTTTAATTCAATTAAAGCTTTAGTTGTGGTTATTACTAATGGGACTGGGAAGCGGGTGCATCAATCATATTCTCATCCACTTTATGTCAACATGAAATTTTGATACTAGCATGATTGATTGCCGTTTGCGTAGAGAGAACTTAAGGGTATGGGTTCACTTAAACTTTGAGGATAGACCAATGATAACTTCCAGTAGTTTTCCAACGACATCACATCATAAGAATAAATTCCAGTTATGATGAAATGAGCTAACAAAATTATGATGTATTATCTGGTGGGAGGCATCGGCCGTTTCAATACGATGCAGCGTAGAAACCGATTTGGCATATGGGTTAAATTTAACTGCCATACCCCTAAAAGGTTAAGCCGCTACGTTTTTCGTCTGCATCATTAGTTACTTCTAGGGAAGATTGCGGTCAAAGGCTAACGTGTCGTAGAACAAAAAAAAAACATAATCAAGCTAGTGTATAATTTTTTAATTGCAATTAAAACTGTAACAACATTGAAGGTGTTGAATAAAACGAGACCACACTATTTTTGATAAATAACATAAATAATTAATTCGCACGAGTTAAAGTCTGCCAAACGGACAGTAGCAGCGGCAAGAGCCTGCCTGCCTTTCGGTATTCTATAAGATATATTTCGGAGAGTTTGCTCAAGAACTATTTGATCTAGTTCCCCCCTCACCTTTTTACCAATGAACCGCGAGGCACCGAAAGGATCTGCATCCCTACGTGGTTGATATACCGCGGTCGAGTACTAAGCGCTCTGCATCTTCGTTTCTGATTCTCACCGCAAGGATCTCAAATGCCCTTCCAGCTTCCATTTTCACCAGTACCTACAATATGAGTATTTTCAAATCAAGAGTGAATAGGCATCTTATAGGCAAGCGCGCTCCACATTAGGCTGCATCATCGCTTACCATCAGGTTTGATTACAGTGAGCAATAAACATAAAAAAAGAAGCATTATATCTTTATTTGCTAACATCTGAGAGAGGATAACTCCTGATGTTGCTGACAAAGACTGGAGGATAAATTAATTGCTAAGTCTTACAAATCGTAGCAATTATTCGCTGCGAAGTCATCGCTTGGAAATACTCCGTTTTGGAGTGAAACGTGCGTGGAGATCAAGAATATGCTAATAATAAATAACATTTGTGTAAATTTTTACAGATAATACATATAAAGCTAAATATTCGTTGTGATAAATCTTTAATACCTAAACGAAATCTCTTAGACTATTAGGGCGCATAACTCATTCAGTCATATTAAACAGTCTTCAGGCTTATTATTTTATCATTATGCGCAGAAAAATCTTCAAGATATTCAAAATCCAGAAACAGATAAGATTAAAATATTAAGATTGCAGAAATCTGAGTGAAATTCGATAACGTTATAGACTATTAACATATAAATCTAGCATTTATAAGTCGTAGACTTTGCTTTAGAGGTGTAAAAATAAAATGGTACGAAGTGTTCTCCAGTCAGCATTCCCGGCGGCTAAGGCGACTGCAGAAAACGAAGAAATAACGCTCCATCCACGAGCTGAAATACTTAAGACAGAACGGTTCAAGAATTGCACATTGTTTGTATTTTTTATATATAAATCGTTTCAATTGTTCTGTGAATTTAAAATGTTGTGTCTAGACTTGTGCGTTTTCATAAACAAAAGGTGACACTCAATCATAAGTGGCACTTTACTATCTGTTTTTACGAGTAGCATACGACATAAAGACCTCTAAAAATGAATATTTGTAACACAGTTTCATACTTATAATTACACAGTTACGTAGTTATATAACACAGTTATAAACTTTCGTTGTATAAGGCTTTGTTTGGATTGGCTTACTGAAAAACTGTAGCCCAACCGGCCGAATATTGAAATTTGTAAATTTGACAGAATTTTCTTTGACCACCTTGGTGGCTGTACAAAAAAAGGATCTTTCTTTAAGAAACTATGAAAGGAAGTTTGCTTGAAAATCTGTCAAGTATGTATGAAATTTCATTCATAGGTTTTTGTAAAAATAAGCGGGTGAAATAGAAAATTAAAGCCTAGGTGGTAAACGCGTTTTTCTAACTCAGGGCTGGTACTGATAGTCTCTTGAATTGCAAACCCAACATCTAGATACTTAAACCCGACTCAGTTATCCAATTTTGGGGTCCATGATCAGCAATTGAATACGCCCTTATAAAAGGGGCTGAAGTATAAATAGTTCATCCCCATCATCGTCTTTTCAGCCTTAAGCTGCTGAACATAGACCTTTCCCAAAAGTGCCACAACACGTCCTTGTCGTCAGCCCTCCCAATCCACGCGCCCTACATCACTATTTTTAGGTATGTTATATATATAGTTGGTATTATATTATAACATGTATTACATTTAATAGGGGCATAACTATAGATATATTTGCGATATCTCTTCCAGGTTAGCGAATATCTTGGCCATAAGGATGTTCAATATTACCCGGTAAATATAACAAAACGACCAATTACGCGTAAGGCGACCGCTGCAGACCGTAAGAGTCGCGCCTGTCCGGAAAAATGAACCTCTCATGAAATTTAATGTGAAAATATCTTGAAACGACGCCAAAACCACGCCTGAATTATTTATGTAGCACTATTTTAATGGCGTACTCCTTCGTTCATTACAGTAAAAGTGTTTCTTAATTTTGTATGCTAACTCAGTATTCCAAGCGAACTGTCGTACGCGGCCATTAAAATGAAGTATGAGGCATGACTCAGGATGTTTTGCGGGAAAAAATGGCAATGCGAATATATAAGAGCCTCGTTGGTGTGCTCATTTTTTTTGGCAAAACTTTCGGCTAAAAAGTTCGAGTGCTTAGCATCAGACTGATTGGATCCGATTTTCGGAGCAATGAGGCGAATTCAGAAGTTCGATTACGTGAAGGATATATTATAAAAAAGCTTAATTGAAATCTGATGAGATTTTTTCCAGAGACGTATCTACTAGTTTGTTTAAGTACCTACTCGGGTTTGCGCCAACCCGAACGTTTAATCTTCATAAAATGTTTTAAAAGCTTACATACTAAAGTAAGATAAAAGAATGAGATTAAAAATAGTATATTTCTTTAAGACGGATACATCTTACGTAGTGATTATCGAGAGCTATATGGATATTTAAAAACATAAGCTATAAGAAATAGAAAAAAAAGTTTAATGAACCATGATTTCGATGGAATGTCTCTTTTTCGAAATCTAATAATTTATAATATGGAGTTTTTTCCATCCTGAAAATAACATAACGTTGTCAGTTAGCTAGTAGGTAATAGTGAAGTGGGTTTAGATGACTAGGGATGATTTAAATGAAGTTTACAATATAATCAATGACTTTCAGTAAGTTCAAAGTATACAAAAAACGTCAGCAGAAAAATCCTATTATAACATAGGTATAAACGATGAATTGCTTGGGTTTGAATTGCTCTAGAGCTAATGTGGTTGTGACAGATAAATGACATTGTGAGATGGTGAGAACAAAAAAAATGTAACATACCCAGCTGTCTTAGTTGGGACTTTTTCTCAAGCGAGGGCGCGCTGGAACCCTCATTGTTTTAGTATCAACTTAATAGGTATACCAATATAGTAAATAGGTATCTACTCACTATCATCTCACTGCAATGCTCCTGTATAATTTGAGTACCTTCAAGGATAGAGTGAATAAGTTCTTTTTAGGCAAGCGTGCTCCAACCTAGACCTCATCATTGCTTTCTAACGGGCATGATTGTCGTCAAGCGCTGGCCTATCGTTAATAAAAAAAATATTTTATGCAAACAACATTATTCCATTTTCCAATAATATGATATAGGGTAATGTAGTGTTGTGATAATTTTAGACTGCAGCCGTCATGTGGGCTGGGACAATGCCCAGGGCATTGCGTAGGCAAATCCGAGATCGATATGTGTAAATCAATCGCCTACGCCGGGGATGCGCGAGAGTTGCTGTAAATATAAACAATAAACCTATCATCACTTCGTCCTGCGAAACAAAATTATTTTGCGTATTTTGCCGACGCTGTGTAGCAGACGGGTATCGTTTTATCTTTGTTTCTTCTTTATTTTAAGCGTTTCAGTAATACATTAAAATAAAGTCTATCAATTACTCGTCCTTCAAAATTGAGAACATAGTACATATATACCATCGCTTTAAACAGTTTTATTTTTGATGTTTGACTCGAGCTAGGAGCTCTTGTTT